>NC_056750.1:748926126-749526126 GCF_019279795.1 Protopterus annectens
TTAACAGACCTTAGAAGCTGTATTAAAGTATTAGTTTTGGTGGTATATTACTTGAATCCCACTGAATTTTCACAACATGTAATCATCAACAACAACAAAAAACATATTTTGATAATTCTTAGTGGTTCTGAGTATTTAAGGATAACATTTATTTAACTTACACCTGGTTTTTCACTGTCATTGCAGTTAATCCAGCAGATGCTGTTGAAAATGAAGCCATTTGTGCATTCGTATACTCCATGAAATACATCTGGCGGAGGATCACAAGTCACATGCTCACAAGTATCTCCATGCCAGGTTGCACTATCAGTACATAGGATCTTGAAAGCTCTCCTTCAAAAGAAAAATATAACTGTTACTAGATTTATGTCAGGTACAAAAATAATCAATTTTTTGTGAGAATTATGCATATGACATGAACGTGTGCACAGATGCACATATCTTGCAGGTGCGTGTGTTAGAATGGAGTGCATACAAGTCAAAATGGTATGTATTTATTACTAGAATATGCAGAGAGTAAAGAGACATCGCACATCTTTGCATGCAGCCAAATTCAAACAGCTACTGGACTTATGTGAAGAGATAATACCCAGCAAAGTGGCAACAATTCCTTATTACCAAAACAAATAAGATGCAAGTAAGTGTCACTAAATCTTCAGATAAAATGAAGCTGAAAAGCAAAACCAGAAGCAGAAGACTGCTGCAGAACTTTGTGTAAAACAAAATAGGAACTGCAAAACCTACTGATTAAAGCTGTATTCTTCTTAGACCTCTCAGTCTCAACTCTCCCTGTTTTGGAGGAATGTTCCTATTTTCAGACCTGATTTAGGATGTCCATATTTTTGAGGTACAACCCTCTTTTCTGGCTTGATTTACCTCTTCACATAATTTTCTGAATCTGCCTCATCACATGTGATTTTTTGAAGCTGTTTAGTACACAGGAAACCACACTACATGACCAACATACTAGTTACAACAATAACTTAAAGAAGGAGGACACACGTCTTACAACTCTCTTCCTCTGAAGCAAAAATAAATGACCTTGTGTGGTAGAAATTTGCCTTTTGATGAAGAACGACTTCGCTAAATAGGTGTTCGATGAACAGCTATTCGCTGAATAGCCATTTAACAAAGTGAAATAGACCCCAGGTTGACAGCTATGATTGCGTACTTTGCTTATTGATTAAAATTATAGTGCCTTTACTGAGTTATCCTGCATTGTTTTCCACAATGTTCTGTAGCAATCTTGTGTGTTTTTTTTTTTTTTTTTGGATTTAATAGTTCTTCATTAACTAAACAGTTATTTTGAGCTCTATTTAGTCTAGATTGTTGTTCTGGCCTGCTAAAGGATAAATGACTACCTTCCAGGAACCTAAAAGATTTTCAGACACATGCTGCACTGTCTTTTCTTTGACAGTTTTAATCTTAAACTTCCCTTTTCACCTGCTGTTAAAACTACATCTCTGCTACCAACTAGAACAAAGTCTTACTCCAAACATGAATGCAGGGGAGTCCATTGTTGGTAGCACTGATTATTGTTAGGATCACGATTTTCTCTGAACCATATACAATCTTTATTTCAAGCCTCTGTATTTCCCAGCATGTTCTTATATTACACAAACTAGTGTTTTAAGTGACTTTGCCTATTATTATTAAAAAATGATGAAACTATCTGCATGGTAATTTAAGTTTAAGAGGTTATTGCTACAAACTATTAAGATATAAGATTTGCAGTCAGACTGCTTAGGGGTCTTAATGTGCGTAACTCAGTCGCAGTGAGGAGAATGAAACAAACAGCAACCTACCGCTGGTAGGACAGGAAGGACTGTGGATCACATCAGAAGTATAGTTAAACAACTTGTCAGCCCATCTTGAAGTTCTCTTACATCTACAAATGATGGTAGAGTAATCCAGAAAGAGGGCTCCAAATGAAGCCTTCACAATTTTATTTATTTATTTACATTTGTTGAATGGGAGTGTCCGACTGGACGTAGGTCAATGTTCAGCGGAGGCCCGGGGAGAAAAGCTCCACAGTTAAAATAAACAGACAGTAGTTACATTGGATTACATAGCGATTAACAATTTGATTAACACAGCAATTAATTACAAACATATTTACAGATGAAGAACATAGTACATCAGTAGACAACTAGAATCTTTATCTGTGAAGTACATAACAGACATTAACAAATGTTACAATAAGAAGTTCCTGCTGTATAATAAGTACTAGCCTTATGAGCATCTGAACTTGTTATAATCAAGGTAGTTAGTGGAGTGGAAAGAAAGGTAGTGGTTGGATGGGGTGGGTGATATTAGAGTGGGAGTTGCAAGGGCATAGCCAGCATGTTTTTAGGTGTGCTTTTAGTAAAATTATATCTTTACAAATATTTAATTAAGCAATTCAGCCTGCTTTGATAAGTTGCAAGACAATTTAGTGCATCTCTCCTTCTCATTCCCTGTGCTGTTGCCCCAAGTAGCATTGTATTCTGTCAACATTAGGCTGGGGGGAGGATAACAACAGCCCCCTGAATGGCTTGGTAGGAGGAGAGCTTTATAACAACTTTCTGAATGAAACTACATGGTTGATGGGG
The DNA here is from genome assembly GCF_019279795.1 of Protopterus annectens. Taxonomy (NCBI): domain Eukaryota; kingdom Metazoa; phylum Chordata; order Ceratodontiformes; family Protopteridae; genus Protopterus; species Protopterus annectens. The sequence continues at coordinate 748,928,718 of NC_056750.1, forward strand.
GCAGGGTGTCTGTCATGGCTGTGGCTGAATCACACAAGAATGTGTAGATGAAACACTGGTGTCGCTCACTGTAGACTTTTTCCTGGGACTGTTCCTGTGTACTCTGAAAAGATGGACCTTAGGAGAAAACACTACTTGGCAGAGATATGACACAGCCCTAGGAAGTCTCTATCTATTCACTGCCCACGAGTATAGGTTGGAGTTAATCTGGGGTCAGTTAGCTAGGTTTAGTACACTCAATAGAGGAGGACAGGACCTGTTAGCAGCTGATTATCAGTTGTGGGGAGCCAAAACTGCCAAAAAAAAGGGTAAAGTAAACAGAGCAAAATTTAATGCAGATGAAAAAGTACTTGATAAGTTTAGGTTAATCCAGTCACATATAACCAGTTTACTACATTTTTTACTATATAAGCATTAGATTATTATTTTTTTATGTTCCACGGTGTCTTTAGAGTTCTAGGCAAAGAGCTTTTCAGTATATGCATAACATTTTATTTTTTCTTTAACTATCTAGGCATTCATAGTATTTTAGTCATTTGAAAAGATTGCTTAGTGTTTATGTTCAATGCTTCACCATCTTCCAATTCAATCCTGGCATTAATATTTCATATGGCTGTTACTTCACCATGTTCTGCAATACTAAAGAACTTCAATAAAAATTATAATTATTCAACTACAGCTACAAAAAAAATCACACTACCATATGATTCATACCCCATCATTCTTTCAGTTCAAACCCGGTATAGAATCAATCCATCCTCTACCCCTTGTTCCCATTTATGCACATGGGGTCTGGTGTCACTTCAACAGTGACAATCATCTCGAGCCAAGATTTACAGTGCCAGGTGGCTAGCCCTGCTATTCATGTAAAAATAGTTTCATCACATATTATATACTATAATAGAAAGAATCAGACCCAGATACCAAATATAAATCCACAATCCAAATAAACTCAGCACACGGAAAGCGGCTTCCATGTACATAAGTCCCTTTAATTCCACTGAAAAACTTGATAAAACACTAAAAAATACCACAAAATAAAAGCTAAATGGTTGAGTGCTTTCGTCTGCTAACTTAACATCTTCAGAACCACTAGCTACTATCATAGTAAGCTTAAATAGGCTTTCAAAAACATGCACCCTTCAAAAATAACCAATCAAAACTAATTTTCAAATAAGAAGTAAATATATCCTATTAAAATCTACAAGCAGTAATATAACTAATTACCATGATATTTGTGATAACCAATGAGAAAAGAAACTTTGGCAATTCAACCAGTGGTAACAGTGACAAAAACTAATGTACAGATGAACAATACATAAACCCCATAGGTTACATCTTACCCAATCAAAGGTCCAGAATGGAAAAATGGACCAATAATAAAAGCAGCCACATGGACCAATAACATAGACAACAGTAAAATTTTTGACAATAAAGTCAACTGAAAAAGTCAAACAGGCTGATGGGATTTGAACTCATAACCCCTGGTTTATGAGACCAGTGCTATAACCCCTGAGCTACAGTGTCAAAGACTACTGGATCATAATGTTAACTCAATAAAAATCAAAATGTTCTTGTGCAAACCAGGGGGGTTACTGACATCCAACTTTAGCTTCAAAAATAATTCACAATTCAAAAGTCTTCTCTGCCAGTCACCCACAAAGGCTCCCTCACTGATCTGTTCAATCACAGAGAAAACAAAGAACCAAAAATCAACACATAAAATTGAATGCTTAGCTAAAGCACTTTTACTGTCATTCTGCTGGATATTGTAGTTGTGTTGATACAGTCTAGGAGTCAAGGCATTGTCAGTTTTCAGCCAGTTTTGTGGTATTTTTTAAAGTGTTTTATCAAGTTTTTCAATGGAATTAAATGGACTTGTGTACATGGAAGCTTGCCATGTACTGAGTTTATTTACATAATACATACTATAATATTTACAAAGAGAAAACAGAATGTGGTGCAGGCAAATGGTTCCACCAAACGATAAAAGCCAATGTACTGAAAAATATAGTAGAACCAAACCACAGCCATTATCCAGAAAAAAGAAACTTTTAATGGTGAGCGCTTTTCCGACAAGTTTTGCCGCTTCATCAGACAACACAATATCTCTTTACTTTGGTATTTAAAATATATTCCAATCAATAAAAACTCCTATGTAGTTAACAATCAATTAAAAGCATTAACAAGACAATTACAATTTAAAACCATACATACAAATTGTCATTTACAGGCAAGGAACTTAGTAAGATGACAATTTGTATGTATGGTTTTAAATTTGTCTGATGAAGCGGCAAAACTTGTCGCGAAAGTGCTCACCATTAAAAGTTTCTTTTTTCTGGATACTGGCTGTGGTTTGGTTCTACTATATTTTTCAGTACATACTATAATATGTGATTCAAGCAAAGTTTGACTATTCCATACAGCAAATAATTCATCATAACTTATAATTTTGTTGACTAATTGGTAGAAATAAATATTGATTTAGCTTTTTAATAACTTAGCACTCACAAAATGTTATTCAAATCAAAGGATTGTTTGATCATATGATTAATAATTTACATTCTTCTAACTGAAAGCTGGTGATAATACGTTCAAGTGGTTTGTTACTTCACAATATTCTGTAAAACCTACAAAGTTTCAGTAAGAATCAAAATTATTTAGTCATATTTACAACAGTTGCTTTTTCATATGACTATTACTCCATCATATTTCAAAATAAAGCTAGTATTAATATTTTCAGTGATTATTACTTTACCATAGTTTGTTGGTTTACACAATTCCAATAAGTTCTGTAACTGTTAAATCACATGAATGAAGTACTTACTCACATGGATAATATTTCACCATGCTAAAATTCAAACCCATTGTGAACAGCTTTTTATGGTTTATACTGCACAATTGTCTATAATTTGAACTTTTCAAAAAGTGCTATAAATGTTTAATCAAGCTCAATAAATGTTCTATTGACTTATGCAAAACAAGCATTCACCTGAAACATTTACTGTTGATACTGATTCTGCCTATAAATTTAAAAGTTCCTTACCAGACACTTATGCCAAGGAGTATCCCTTTCAGTAATATACTGAGCAAATATATAAACCAAATTGAACACTGTATTGAAAGTATCCCTACTATACATTCTAAACCTAAAAGATGAGCCATCAAGTCTCACAAACCATCATGTTCCAGGGCTTGCACAGATACACATTCATATGTTCTCTGCTGTATTCACATTCTCTTCCCACACATCTTCTCTTTCTCTGGCACTATTAACATTACTCAGTCTTATCTTTCCTGTCACAATTTGCTCAGCATGCAACTTCATTAATCTCACTGGAAATTATTTTTCTTTGTTATCATTTCATTAGGGTTTGCAAAAGTCAACACACCACAAGGGCAAAACACTTTCAGAGTAACAGGAAATGTCAGTTTGTACTTCAGCTTTTCCACTCTTCTGTCACTTCCTCAATTTGCAGGTGATATTTCATCACACTGGTATAACTGTGCTGTAGGTATGTGGGCTGTTTATCAGCAAATAACCTTCCAAGGTGCTACAATCGCCAGAGTACTTGTTCCTTCCCATATCCTGTCAAAAAATCAAGTAGTATAGCTCTAGGCTACTCATCTTTAATATTGACTATGATATTACCATGTGTTTCATCATATTTTACTTTTCAAAAGTTCTAACAAAATTATCTCAGACAACTAAACAACATAGGCAGCAAAAATGTAAATTTCATGCAAAACAAAGACTGGTAGAAAACTTCAGATGTCTACAGTTGATGCAGAGACATTGGGAGGGCATGCATAATCAACTACTGAGACAACCATAGGGAAAAAAATACCAGAAAGTGAAGGGGTGGGTGCATGCCAGTAAAACTGGAGAGCAGAAAATAAATAAACCCCAAAGGCAGCCAGAAGGAGATGAGAAAAGTGATAAGACAGATGAAGGAAAGCAAGTGAAAGACATGTATCAAAAGGACAGAAAAATGAGAAGCCCCTCCCAAGGGTTATTTATACCAAAAAAAAAAAAAAAAAAAAAACAGAGAAAGAAGCAAAATCAGAGACAGACAAGGAAGAGATAAAGGAGGTAAGAGCACAGCACTTTGTTTCTGTTGACTCAGAACTGAACTGCTGGACAAGTGACGGACTAAAGACATTGGATAGAAGAATCTCTAATGGATTACACAGTCAAGGAGGTGGATAGCAGGAATATAGAATGAATGAAAATAACTACATGAGAAACAAGAAATAAATGGAAGGAATGGATATTGAAAGGCAGATGAATGTGGGCAGGGTAGGAAGGCTATATTAAATAAAAGAGGTCCTTAACTTGTGAAACATGTTCCAGGGAACACAGTATCACAACTTTAAAAACAAGAGGAACTGAAAAATTACTAGGATAAACATGGTACAAGCATGGGAGAAAGCCTCCAAGGTAAGCAGTACATTTCTCATAACTATTTAACATACATTTAATATCTAATAAGACATTAGTAATTATTGCTGATGTAACAGCAGGGGAGGTAGGAAAATGAATGTATGGGGGAAATGTAGGAAAGTAAGGTAGAGAATGGATAAATGTGAAACAAAGGGATGGTGGAGGATAAGTAGAACAGTACATAGCTTTAAAACTACAAACACAGAAAATAATGTTGGACTAGCATACAAATGAAGCTGGAACACCAGACCTGCGAACAATGGTGGGGAGGGAGACTGATGAATGGAAATTATGTGATATAAAAATATTGTGACATCATTATTTATGTACTTATTTATTATTTACTTTTGTTTACTGGGAACGTCCAAGTAGGACTGAACGCCCATTTTCAATGGAAGCATGGAGAAAATGCCCAAATAATACAGACAATTAACAAGTCATGAAAACCAAAATAATTGAAAGACAGTGAAGAGTATTCACAGAATGCTACTAAGTTCAGATCTTTTCAAAATGTGATAACTAGGTACCTTAGGATGTTTATAAATTTCTGAAAAAAAAAATATACATTTTAGTCTATTTGCTGTTAGTGTTAATGAAAAGGTAGAAAGGAGAGACAGAGTATTAGAAATGTAAATAGTTTGTTTATGTTGATGGTGTAGGAGGAGCAAAAACTACAGGATGGTGGGACATTTTAACTGTGAAGATGTAAAAGTAGGAGAAGAAGGGATTATTGGGTGAAAACAAGGTGGAGCAGAGTAACAACACAGAAGAGGTTTAAAGAGGGGAAAGCAGTGAGTGACATAAAAGAAAATGTATAAAGAGGGTGGAAGTCCATTAGTGGAAATGGGTGACAGGGAGAAAGGAAGGTATGAAAAGGTTGGGGTCAGCTTATGGGTTAAATACAGCTACATAGTTTGTTTATCCTCAGCTGATATTTCAGTACAGTTCTGAAGTCTGATAGGACTAGGAAGGCTGCTCCATGTTTTAGAGATGCTGTCTAAGAAGAGAGACAGTTGCTGTATGAGTTGTTGAATCTGATGGTTCTTTGTAGTGAAAGTTATGTTTGGCACATCAGTGGATGAGGCTTTCCAAAGAGGGTGTATTGAGTGGGTGCTGTAAAATCTTCTGTTCATTGAGTAGATGGGAAAGAAAATGTGGTGAAGGATATCAAAGTGCTATGAGCTAAGCAGTAAGAAGCACAAGTTGGGAAGTTGCTTGCGAATTTGCGTGTTTTATTGTAGCAATGATCCAATTTATAAGTTGCTGCAGAGTGGATATTTGTAAATAATGAGAAAAGTACTAGGTAAGCATGCGATATATTAGTGTGTTAGACAGTTGGAACAGAACAAAATAAAGTATTAAAAGGCCCATGACCGGGGACCTCCCCTTTAAATGCAAGAGTCAAAGGGCAGAGACCCAAAGACAGGGGATGGGGAGAGGGGGTTTGAGCACAGGCAACTGACAAAGAACACAATGCTCAATGCTCAACTCAGAGGGCAAGCCTGAGAGAAGGTTTATGCCAAATGGAAGCAATGGAGGAAGCAAAGAGAACTGGCCAAAAAGCAACAAGGAAAATACAAATAATTAAACGGAACATCGGGGGCTTGTCATATCATATCAGAAGGAAAATACAGAAAAAGCTAAAGAGGATGGGGAGGAAATTGTTCTATTACAACAAAGACAAATAAAATTTACAAAGGGGGAAAGATAATGTTTTATGACCAAATAAATGGAGAGATGGACAAAAAGGCAGGGGAAAGGAAGATGGGCATAGGAACCAAATTCTGAAGTGGACTTCAGGCAACCACAAAGAAAATGATAAAAAGTGGGGTTGACACATGGATCATATGGTATGGAAGATGCATGATGGACAATATGAAAAATACATGCATCAAACAGAGGAATTTACAATAAATAATAATAAAAAAACTTTGTAATCAGTAGGAAAGTCAATATCTTCTCCATAGTGGAGAATATTCACATGAAAATGTTTACATAGAAGCTTCTTAACACCACATAAAGTTGCCATTATTTATAAAAAAGTAACATAAAATGTTGGAAATGTGAATCAACCCTGGGTGCTAATTGGCTATATATGATCATTAACTGCATTATTACCGATTCTGTTATACTATTCAATGTACCAATCCCAGAAGTCATACCAACATTATCAAGTAACTTGTTTATGGTCAATTTCAATAATCATTTTTATTGTTTTGCCAAACCATTATACCAAAATAATATTAAAGATTTGTTCCCAAATTTTTATGCTGTTTATACTTTTCTTATTATTTCTAATTAACAATTTGTGCGCTAATATATGCTTAATCGCTAACAGCCTGAAATTTTGCCACGACACCTGTGCTGGGTTCAACCAATTTGTGGTTTATGGTCAATTTCATCGATAGCAAGGAAAGTCATTACGAAAAATTGGAACACTAAGTCTACTACCTCATTTAACTGTAATTTTATTCATTTAGCTAAATCAGTCTGTAATAATGAAATGTCTACCATAAAAATGAGAACTAGTAATACAACATATCAGTTAATGGCTTGGCAGAAACTGCTTAACTTTTCAGAGAAGTATTAACTGTCTGAATTTGTATGCTTTGTTATGCAGAGATTGTATCTAGTTCATTTCTGTTGTATTTGTAACTAGTCTGGTTATCAATATGTAAAATCAAATAAAAAAAATTGGAAAAATATGTGCATCAAAAAGGATAAAAAAAAATTCTATAACACATTTTTGCTAACTGGGCACTGACAAGAAGGGAAGGAATAGAGATAATGGAAGGACTATAATGTTACTATAAAACTGGAAGAAGACAGGTTGCATGGGAGGAGGGAATATAATAAAAGAGAATATAAGAATATGACCAAGGAATGAAATAGGGAGGGTGTTTGGGCATATAGAGGGAAAAATATGCAATCAAGAGAGACTCCACTTCACATGAAACATGTTGGTATATGCATGTAGGTTAGTCAGCTTCTTTGGGAAAGACTACCTAATCGAAATAATGGAAGACATCAAAATACAGGACAGACCCATATCAGACTATGCAGCAGTGACATTTAAGGTAAGTGTGCAGAAATATAAAGCAATATAAGAGGGTGGAGGGGGGTTAGCTATAAAATGAAGGAAAAGGAAGACAAGTGAAATACTGGAAGGACGAGTAAAGGAGTTAATACAGGGCAATATGAAAGTCAGGGACAAGCTGTAAGAATACTGGTGAGATAGGATCAAGGTCAATGTAAGGGGAAACTGATGAGCACAGAAGGAAAAAAAAGAGAAGAACAAAAGCAAATTGGACTGAGATGCTGGAGAGAGAGAGAGAGAGAAAAAGGTGGAGGTGGTAGAGACAGAAGCCAGAAGAGATCAAAGTAGAAGGAAAACATTAGAGATCAGAGAAAAAGCAATAAGTATGGAATTAGGGAGTAAAATTATTAGAGCAAGAAGTTCAGTAATGGTACTGGAGGCACTACTGGTGGATAATGGGGGAAGCTACAAGGGAACCAAACCACTAGTAAGGAAGTACAAAAAGAAGCAGACAGACAGAGATGTGCAGATAATAAAGGGAGGAGATGGAGAATATTTACATGAGGATGAGTGTGACACAAGGGAAATACTGCCAGCCCAGCTAGCTGGAATTTTGTAAATAATTATATGTCATTTGACAATATTAATATGATTTATATAGCAATATAACAAAAGGAGATACTGCCAACTCAGCTATCTGAAATTTTGTAAATAGTTATATGTCATTTGTGAATACGAGCCTGATGCAATTGCATGTGTTACCAAATGTATTAGAACTATATGTTATGTGTATATTAGATTACTGGTACAGAAGTGTGTGTTGAACAGGGTTTGTACAGTACTGAGCTTCAAGGGTGTGTTCACAGTGTGCCCTACTGGAAAAGAACAGAAATATATATAAACTATATACCTGTACAAGTTTATGTTTTAATACTAGAAACTGGAACATATAGAGTTAACTTGGAAAACTTCAAGAAAATAAGTTGAAATTAAATTATTTTACAGTTATGTTATAAAAGTTAGTTTCAATGCAGCAAGGAGACATGATGTCTAAAACTAGGGTGCCTTCTACATTGTTTTGTACGTGTTTCATTATTTTATGTCTTCTAGCAACTGCATTCATCTGAAGGCTATGCATTTTTTCACATGGAGATGTCAAATGCTACAATGGGGGGTTAGCCTGGGAACTGAAGTCAGGTGACAAAAAGTGATGTCACTGAAGCTAACCCAGCAGTAATATTTGATGCTAATTTAAGAACTCTCTCAGAGAGGGACTGTATATTTTGTATTTTGTCTTGAACCTAGCAAGAACATCCACTCATCATCATCATCATCTGCACTTGCCTTGCTGTAAGATTTAGGGCATAGTATCTCTTTTAGATATAGATAGGAATACGGTAAAGATTAGTTTAGATGTTTTTTGTATTTATTTGAGACTGTCTTGCAATGTTGTTTTAAAATATTCCCTGTGATTTTGAACTGTGAAGCAACTGTGTTTGTTTATTGAGTATTATTTTGTTTTTTTTATTATTTATTATTAAATATATTTAAACTTATCTTGGTGCCTGATATTTGTGAGACATATTTATGCTCTTAGAGTACTTGCATATCTATCTGGTGACACTGTACAGGCCAGTCCTAAATAGCTTTGCTTGGTCAGACTACCATTTGGATTAATAGTAACATTATACAGTAGGATTGGACACCCTTTGCAAGGGCCTTATAGTAGCTGATAAGTAATGGTTGGTGGCAGTGGAAACTACCCTTTAGTCTGGGCAGAAGGGGGCATAGCTAATAAACCTGTGCCAGCCTTTCCCATGTGTGTGTGTGTGTGTGTGTGTGTGTGTGTGTGTGTGTTTGTATATAAATCAAACCTCAATATGTGTGTGTGTGTGTGTGTGTGTGTGTGTGTGTGTGTGTGTGTGTGTGAGCTACTTGGGCAGGGACACGAAGCACTGGTTGGAGAGAGAGGGTGCTGGAGGTCTTAGCTTGGCCACTCAGCTGGGATCTCACCTCTATAGCTGTGCCAGTGGGGAGTCTTACTGGGGATCTGGAGAAAGAGGCAGAAACCAGCCCCAGACTGACTGTGGTCTCTGTGTGCTCTTAAGGGAAATTGCACTTTACTGTGTGTGTATTTGTCATCCTTCCCAGTGTGTACGTCCCCCACTGTTGCCAGTGGTGAGGATTGAGGCTCCTTGATCACTTGGACAGTGGTGGGGCATCACAATGAGCAAATTAGGGCAAGCTTTAAGGAATATAACACGAATATATACATGCAGCACAAAGGGTCAGAAGTCTCAAATGCTGTGGGGAAGAATATTGGGAAAATACAATGAAAAATAAACAAAGAGATAACTGAATGCTGAAAGCAGAAGTGACAACAGACACGACAAGGAAAAACATACAAATGCAAGAGTGGAAAGCTGGGGCACCAGATAGATTACCCCTAGAATTGTTCACATGGAAACAGGAGAAAAAGAAATGTTGATGATCCTACAGCAGGAATACAAGAGAACACAAGACTCGAGCAAAATATGTAAAAGTAAGAGGAGGACAAGGTCAGCCATGATACCTAAAGAGAGAAGAAATAGGGCGGGTGGGAAATTATAGTCCTAAATCTTTGATTAATGTAGATATCAAGATTTTTGCAAAGGTATTGTCAGGAAGACTACATGAATTATTCCTCAAAAATAATACAAGCAAGGTATAATGGCTTTGTGAAGGTAAGGAATGCAGAAAATAATGGTGTGACCTACTGGAATTTATGCATAGGAAAGAAAAGAATCAGGAAGGGAAGGGGGGATTGTTCTCTTTGACCTGTGAAAGGCCTTTGATATGGCAAGACTGGGTTTGATATGGAAAACACTGCAGGAAAGGCAGGTAGGAGAAACGATCATAACTTTAATTGCAGGCAATATACCATGACCCAGAAAATGAAATACTCATAAACAGAGGAATATCTGAGGAGAAAATGATAGAGAGAAGAACCAGCCACAGTGTGTCTACTAGCGCCATGTATGCTTCACACTTGCAAATGAGATACTGCAAAAGGAAGTCAGACACAATTTAGTAATACTGGAAGAAAAGAAGGGCATAAAATTTCAGTTGCATTATATATAACTGAATGTTAATGTCAGAGGATATGCCTGCAGCAACTGGAACTATAGGATAAGAAAAACATCTGAGAAATTAGAGAACTGACGGGACTCAGGTGGAAAAACAAAAAGTACAGTTTTGTACCTACCATAAATGTAGATGTTCGAGTGCTAATACAGCTGCAGTCATAACAGATGGGTTTTCCTGCCGTCAGGCGGGTCCTCGGTCGGCCGAATTCCAAAGTCTAGGTTCGGCGTTGGTTGTCGTCGCTTCTTCCCTGACGTCAGTGCGACAGGGGTATAAAAGAACCAGCCGACGCCATTTTCTTCAGTTTTTCTTGCCCCAGATGTCAGGTGCCCCCAGAAGGAAGGCAATACATAAATTTATGTAATAATGCAATGCAATATAATCAAAAAACAGTAGTTGCAAGCAAATACACCATAAAAGAATACCCCAATCAGATTGTATGAGGAGGTGTTAGCCATTAGGCCTGTCCCAAGAGGGGAAGGAGGGAGGGAAACCTGGACTGCAGCTGTATTAGCACTTGAACATCTACATTTATGGTAGGTACAAAACTGCACTATATTCATCGTACATACAGCTGCAGTCATAACAGATGGGTAGAATCCCAAAGCTAAAAAAGGGGTGGTAGGCACTAGGTGGAACTAGGAGGAGCCAGGATGCCCTGCAAGACTGCAGTGGCAAAGCCTGCTCTAGATTTGGAGTATAATGGTAGGTGATAGTGCTTGGAGAAGGTATGTACAGAACTCCAAGTGGCTGCTTCCAAAATATCTTTGGTAGGAACCCCCCTGAGGAAAGCTGCAGAGGTAGCTGTGGCCCTTGTGGAGTGAGATCTGATGCCTGCAGGTACAGTTTTACCATGAAAAGAGTAACAAAAGCGTATGCAGTGGGCTATCCATTTTGAGATTGTCTGTTTGGAAATTGGCTTCCCTTGAGCTCCTGTAGCATAGGACACAAAGAGTTGCTCTGATTTTCTGAAAGGCTTTGTTCTGTCCAAATAATAACGCAGTTGTCTGTGAATGTCCAAGGAATGTAGTAGTCTCTCCCCTTTGTTTTGAGGATTAGGGTAAAAGGTAGGTAAGTGGATAGCCTGATTCAAGGCTACCCTGGATACTACCTTTGGCATAAAGGACGGATTGGTTCGTAAGGAAACTCTGTCCTGATGGAAAATGATGAAAGGCTGCACAGCCATGAGGGCTTGTAGTTCTGATACCCTGCGAGCTGAGGTGATGGCCAGAAGGAAGGCTGTTTTCCAGGACAAATATTGCAGTTCTGTTGAAGCAGCTGGCTCAAAAGGAGGCAAGGTCAGTTTTTCTAGAATGAAATTGAGGTCCCAAGCAGGTACTGGTTGTTTCCTTGGGGGTTTTATATTCTTAGCCCCTCTGAGGAACTGTCTTAAGAGGGGGTGAGAGAATAAAGGAGGATCAGTGTTGTATTCTGCAGAAATGGCTGAGGCATGGATTTTGATGGAGGAGAATGAAAGTCCACTGCTTAGCATCTCAGCTAGGTACTGTAATATTTGAGGTAAATTCAGTATTCCAGGATTCTGACCCTTTTTCTCATTCCAGGCACAAAACTGTTTCCATTTTTGGAGTAGGCTTTTCTAGTAGAAGGCCTTCTGGCCTCCAAAATGACATCCTGCACCTCCTTGGAGAGTAGGGTCTGTTGTGAATTTAAGGAATCTTCCATGCGGCTAGATTGAGTGTTTTCACCTGACTGTGAAGAGTTTTGAAGTTGTGCTGAGTCAGTAGAAGAGGCATTAGAGGCAGGATCCATGGTGGGGAATGCGTCAGGCTCCTCAGGAGTGGGTACCAGTGTTGTCTTGGCCAGTCTGGAGCAATGAGAATCATCTTTGGTCTGTCTGCTCTGGTTTTTAATAGAACTTTGGGCAGCAGAGGAAGAGGTGGAAAGGCATAAACTGTCATTGTTGTCCAACTGAAAGAGAGTGCGTCCACTTTCCAGGCCTGTGGATGAAAGGTCCTTGAGCAGAATTTTGGCAATTGGTGATTTTTGTGGGAGGCAAAGAGATCTATGTCCGGCCTTTCCCATGCTTGAATTATCTTTGTAAAAACTTGAGGACGCAACTTCCATTCGTGTGGATCTGTCATATTTCTGCTTAGGTTGTCTGCCAGCGTGTTTTCCTTGCCTGGCAAGTACTGTGCTTGAAGTTCGATTTGTAATTCCAGAGCCATGTTCCAAAGAGACATGGCCAGCCTGCATAGGGGGTATGAATGGGTTCCTCCCTGTTTGTTTATGTACCACATTACTGTGGTGTTGTCTGTCCTTATCAATAGCTGACCTGGATGCAGTAGGTCTTTGAAAGCTATAATAGCATTTATTACTGCTAGCATTTCCTTTTGATTGATATGTAGGTGCTTTTCTTTTTGGGACCATTTGCCCTGAATGCACCGATCTGTCATGTGCGCCCTCCAGGCGTAGTCCGAGGCGTCTGTTGTGATGACTTGATTTGCTTTAGGCTTGCAGAATGGGAGACCTGTGTTTCTTTGGCATGCTTGAGTCCACCACAGAAATTCCTTTTGAAGACATGGAATCAGTGGTATTATTGTTTCCAAACTGTGGCTGTGTTGAGACCATAGGTTTTTTAGGTACCATTGAAGTTTCCTCATATGCAGCTTTGCACATGGGATTAGTAGGATGCAAGATGCCATGAATCCCAGAGCCTGCAGGATTTTCCTTGCAGTCAGCCTGGTGAAAGTTGCCAGTTTTCTGAAGTATTGAGTTAGTTGCCCTTGTTTCTCTGGCGTGAGGTAGGCCATCTGGGTGTTTGTATCCAAGCTGGCACCCAGGTAAATTATTGTTTGAGAGGGTATTAGTCTTGATTTCTTTTTGTTGACTGTGTATCCCAGAGAATTCAACAACATTATTACAAAAGCCAGATGTTTCAGAAGTATGTGCTTGCTGTCCGCTTGGATCAGGCAGTCGTCCAAATATGGGTATATTTGTATCCCTTGAAGTCTGCAGTAGGCAATTACTGATGCCAGGCATTTCGTGAACACTCTGGGCGCAGTAGATAAGCCAAAGGGGAATGCAGAGAATTGATAATGGGTTGAACCTGCAAGAAATCTGAGGTATCTTCTGCAAACTTGTCTGATTGGGACATGCAGGTATGCCTCCTTGAGGTCCAATGTTACCAGCCAAGACTCCTTGCCCAGCATGGGAAGAAGCTGCTGTAATGTGATCATCTTGAATTTTGGTACGAGTAAAAATGTGTTTAGGATGGATAGGTCCAAAATAGGTCTCCAATATTTTCCCTTCCTTGGTACCAGGAATAGTCTGGAATAAAAACCTTGACCCTGTTCTTGTGCAGGTACCTCTTGAATAGGTTTCATGTCCATGAGATCTGACATTTGTTTTTGTGCCTCTGCCCTTTGATTGTGTGGCAGGTTTGGCATGTCTCTCATTTTTGGAAGGGTGTGAAAGTGGAATCTGTAGCCTCTGTCTATAATGTCCAGGATCCATTTGTCTTCTGTGACAATATGCCAATTTTTTGAAAATAATGCCAGTTTTCTGCCTAAAGGTGCTGCCATTTGAGCCTTGCTTGGCATGCAAAGGGGAAAGTCATTGGGTCTGCTTTCTGAATGGCTGTGAACTATCCTCACCACCTCTTTGTGTAGGTGCTTGCCATTGTCTGCCTCTAAACGATCCTTGAGTTTGCCCTCTGCCCCTCGGGCGCCTGTATCTACCTCTTTGGGGTCTGTCCGTGGCTGGAAAGGACCAATTTTTGGAAGGCCAATTTCTACTGAAACGTGGAGGTTGTACCTGTAGGAAATCTTTCACTGTTTGCATTTATTTTGCCTTTTCCTCCATTTTCTTTAATACCTCCTCAGCTTTAACACCAAACAATACATCTTTTTGCAGAGGGGCATCTAGTAATTTAGCTTTGACATGATCTGGTAAGGTTTGCTCTTTGAGCCAGGCATGTCTACGTATGACTGATCCTGTAACAGCAGCTCTACATGAGGCCTCTAAAGCATCAAAACCACATTGCAAGGTATGTTTACCCACTTGTTCTGCACTATGTATCAAATCCTGCAACTCCTTCAAGTCTGGTTGTTCAGGTTGTGACATTTTGCTTCTCAACTGTGATAACAGAAACTGTTGGTACTTTAACATATGGAACTGACAGTTTAATGCCCTCATGGTTAAGGTGGCCGAGGTGTATACCTTTTCCCCCCACCTTTCTAAAGCTCTGGAATCTCTCTCTGAAGGTAATGGATTTTTAGCAGTGGAGGCCTTAATTCCCTTGGGGCCCTGTGAAATAGTTTCTGGGTCAGCCGCATGGCTTTTGTATAGGAATTGGTGTGAGTCAGGAACCCGGTAATACCTGTCAGGCTTGACTGGGGCTGGAGGTAAAGAGTCTGGGTTAAGGCAGGCCTCCGAATACACATCATCTAGAATGTCTAAGACAGGAGGTGTAGCCAGAGGCCTGTGCTGAGGGAGCAAGAGAAAATCCCTAAGCCTTTTCTTGGAGTCTGAGTACTCTTGGCCTTCCCAGTGGAAGTGTTCCCTCAAGGTATGCGAGGTTTCCCCAAAAGAGTAATCCTCAGGGGGGGAGACAGAGGGAATGGACTCCTCTGCATCAGAATCTTCAAAAGTGGAGTATGAATGTTCCTGGTCTTCAGAATGTTCTGAAATAATGGAGGCCTGGTCGGAGGAGGGGGATTCTTCCTCCACTCTGGGCCTTTTGTCCGGGGGGGGGGGGGGTTGAGAACCCCTGATAAGAGTAATCAAATTCTCAGCCATTTTGAGCATCTGCTTTTTAGGCATGGGGCCTTGAGAAAGGCCCTGTGGAGCTTGTCTTTTAGTATGCATGGCTGCTTTAGACTTAGTGAAAGCCTTGATGGAAAAAGAAGAGGAAGGCCTGAAGACCCCTTGAGAGGTGGCAGACCTGTCTAAACTCTGAGTTTCACCGCCAAGAGTGGCTTCGGTATGTGTAGTCAGGGTGTGGGCCGAACAGCCTGTGACCTCGGGCACAGCAGACACCGCCAATGAATTGTCGTCGGTAGTCAGGGGCTGCGTAGGCGCCTCACTGAGAACCGGACCACCTGTAGTCGGCTTTGGCGTGGTGTCGGCAGAAGTCGCGGACCTCGTATGTCGGTCCTTATCTTTGCATCTTTTACTCAAAACTGGAGTCGGAGTATCCAACGACATAATGTAATTAAATTTTTTACCAAAATAGTGTTGGGCGAACTCCGCCCGACGCTTAATAGTGCGTCTGTTGAATGTAGCACAAAAACGGCAGGCCGAGACGTCGTGGTCTGGGCCTAAGCAAGGAATGCAGAGGGAATTAAAATCCTTATGCGGTATTTGCTTCCCACATGAAATGCAATTATTAACTTTGTCTGACATCGGTCTGAGGCAAGAAAAGTTTCCCCAACGGGGTACTTAGCTTTCAAGAAGTCTTCGGTTGAAAAATATTCGTAATCTCAGGAGCTGGCCGACCGGCACTTGCGAACTGCTTCTGCTTCGGGCACCGCGCGGCAAGAAAGACTAAAGAAAATGGCGTCGGCTGGTTCTTTTATACCCCTGTCGCACTGACGTCAGGGAAGAAGCGACGACAACCGACGCCGGACCTAGACTTTGGAATTCGGCCAACCGAGGACCCGTCTGACGGCAGGAAAACCCATCTGTTATGACTCCAGCTGTATGCAAGATGAACATCAATGGTGGCAGTGCGATTAGGCAAAGGAAAGCAGAGAATAGGTGTGATCAAAGAGGCAGAGTTCCCAAAATGCCTAAGGCTCTAGAATGCTTGAATCACAGAGAGAAAGAGAGAGAGTACAGAAAACATACAAGAAATTGGAGAAAAGGTAAGGGATACTCTCTGGGGGGGGGGGGGGGGCGGGTAAGACTTACACATTGCTTGGGAGAATTATTGCAGCAAGAGTAATGACGAGCAATAATCCCCCACCTACTGTGCAACATCCAAACACAACCCAGGAACAAAGGTCTACAATAAATGTAAAATGACAGAGTACTGAATCACTAAAGAACTGGGAAGTATGAAGTGGGGAGAAGGGAACCCCATAAAACTATAGAAAACAGAATGGTTTGAGGTAAACATAGAGAAGAAAAATGAAGAAATATGGAGGAGAAATGGGATAGCTAAAGATGAAGATTTAGCATGTAGAGAAAAGCATAGTGAGGAAAGACATAAAACAAAAGAGGAGTTAATACTTCATCTTCATACAGCTGGTAATTGTTAGGAAGTATCAAAATTTGTCAAGGATATCATCACCTCATATTTGTATCAACCAAGGGAGAAGTTATGAACCAGTAATTAATAAAGGGCTGAATGATTTTATCAGTGAGGAGAGGGCAAGAGTAAAGTGGGATAAGCTAATCTTTCCAATAAAACAAGGAAGTTTAGGATTACCTGATTTGATGAGATATTTTAGAATTACACAGTTATGGCTCTCACACACAGCGCAAGCAGAAAGATACAATTTAAAGTGGAAAGGGATTATGATGAAGCATGGGGGGAATTCAAGAAATAAGTAAAGACTGGGATTTTGGATGGCAAACCTTAAGGAGAATAATAACAGTCACATTCATAAAGTAGCAGAAAGTATAAGAAATAAGCCAACAAGGCTGAGTGGGGGCTGGTTCTTTTGTGTTCTTGTAAAAAAAAAAGTTGTTCTTCTGGTATTTAAGCCCTAACTTTGATAGGGTTTCTGTCTATACACACTGAGCAGAGTGGATAAGATGTTGACCGCAGCTGTTAGCTGAGATATATAAGTATCCTTTTTTTTTCGATTATTTATAAAGATTATTGTTTTTAACAATTAATATATAGCACTTTTATTGTCTGCTAGTCTTCGAGTGTATTTTATTGCTATTAACTAATCTGCACAAGTAACTGATTTGTCTGCAGTTAAAAGCATTCTGTATCTTTACAAATATTTATCTGTTTGTGCTTTCTCTGGTGCTACTGTCTGTAGGCTATTGTTTCTAGTTGAAGCCTCTTTAACTTTGCTAGATTGTGTTAATAGTCTGCTGAGTGGGGGCTGGTTCTTTTGTGTTCTTGTAAAAAAAAAAAAAGTAGTTCTTCTGGTATTTAAGCCCTAACTTTGATAGGGTTTCTGTCTATACACACTGAGCAGAGTGGATAAGTTGTTGACCGCAGCTGTTAGCTGAGATATATAAGTATCCTGTTTTTTTTCCCCTTGTTTCCCATCTTTCCTGACCTAGAGCAGTCCAAATACAGGTTTTGCTGTATTCTGGACTTTTGGAAAGTTCCTGTGTTGCCCATTTCCTTTCTTGGATAAAGGGAGGCTTCTTTGTTCACCAGTGGCAGTGGGGAGCTTGGAGCAGCCTAGCTATCCCTGGAGGAGTGTTCCCAGCACAAGAATCTGGTAGTCGATTTTCTGTTTTGGGCCAATTTTTAGCTCTTTCAAGTCCCCCTGTATAAAACCCACTTTGGCGAGGTTTTTGCGCTTGTTACTACTCAGCAAAGCTACTTGTGGTCCTGCAGAGTGGTGCTAGCAGCAGAGAGGCTAAAAGAGCGACTGCTAACCTGATAAAAGTGTTTGTTTTCCTGCTACTACCTGGGCGACTGTCCGATCTAGCTAAACTGCAAGTATTTCTGCTTCTTGAACTGTTTTAAACTGTTTAAAGTTGTTTTTGCACCTGCACTTTTAAAGTTTGTCCTGTTTGTTGCTTTTACCTGTTAAGGCTACACACTCAAGTGCTCTAGCCTGTGTTACATATTTATTGTATTTTCCTGCTGTTTGTTGCAAAATAAATAAATAAATAAATTATCCTTGTTTCCCGTCTTTCCTGACCTAGAGTAGTCCAAATACAGGCTGTGCTGTATTCTGGACTTTTGGAAAGTTCCTGTGTTGCCCATTTCCTTTCCTGGATAAAGGGAGGCTTCTTTGTTCACCAGTGGCAGTGGGGAGCTTGGGGCAGCCTATCTATCCCTGGAGGAGTGTTCCCAGCACAAGAATCTGGTAGTCTATTGGCTGTTTTGGGCCAATTTCTAGCTCTTTCAAGTCCCCCTGTATAAAACCCGCTTTAGCGTGGCTTTGCGCAATTTTGCGCATAGCGCAGCATCGGGCAGCGCCGCTTAATTGGGTTTAAAAAACATTCTCGGCTCCACAAAGTCTGCTCTTCACTTTTTCCCTTAGAACTGATCTAGTTCTCATAATAAACACCCTATTCCCACTCTAAAGCCTGTCACTTGCTCACTAAAGCAATTATATAAGTCAGCACTAAAAAATTAAAAGCACTACACCCTCACAAACTCCCCTTGAGTACTTTGTTCCCCATTGGCCTTTTTTTTCAATTATAAAGGAATTCCCAATACTATTCTAGCATGTCCAAAGGTCAGTTGTCAATCTCCTCTCCGGTCCAGCTGGTGAATCTGGGAATCTTGAGGCAATGTTACAACTGCCTCATGTACACAGACAACCCTCTCCTCCTCCCAACAAATTCCAACACATGTGTGATATGCAACCATATAGCCAAACTGGAGGCTAAGCTCTCTCAACTCAGTACTGGCGTAACCAGTCAGGAGGAGAAGGAAACCACACTCACTACAATTCCAGTCTCACATAGACCTACCACGACAGCAAACCAAACACATAAACACACAAAAACATACTCGGAGGCTCTAAATAAAAATCTGCCTAAGCAGCAGAGACCTCCAAAGCAGACACCCAAGCAACCGCTACCCCAAAACAAAACACGTGCAACACATAGCTCACAAAGCCAGTGTGCCGAACAGTCACAGCCCTTAAGGCTGAACAACACACCTGATACACTTGTAATAGGTGACTCTATTGTCAGACACACCGATGTCCCGCTCACCAGGCTGAACAAGGAGAAGGTCACGGTGAGCTGCCTGTCGGGCGCTAGGATCCGCCACATAACACAAGCACTCAGGTCACTCCAAGGCAAGTACAAATATGACTCAGTCATTGTCCATGCTGGTGTGAATGACCTGAGACGTACCTCCCTGGACTACATGAAAAGAGACATAGAGGAGCTCTCTGAGCATGTAGCCCAGGCCAGTATGACCCTGACCTTGAGTAGCATCTTACCCTCACCAAGAATGATGCCACAATATGAAGACAAGATGATCAATTTCAACAATTGGCTTAAGTATTGGTGTCATTCAAAGGGGATCCAATGCCTGTCTGCCTGGGATGACATGCTCGACAAGCCACGATGCTTCGCTAGGGACGGCTTGCACTTGTCACCCCTGGGCTTTCGGATTTTGGCAAAGGCTCTTGCCACCCCCATAGTGCCTTTTTTAGGCAAGGCTCAAAAGACAAACCCACCTCCATAGGTATCACACGGGATAAGAAACTAAGAGTAATGCTACTCAACGCCAGAAGTCTAAACCTCAAGATGCATGCACTCGAAACTCTCCTTAGCATGGAGAACATTGATATCTGTGCAGTAACAGAAACCTGGTTCAAGGCTCCTGAGAGCACCCCAGCACTACCAGGTTATACCTCATACCATGTTTTTCGGCCCCAAAACTTGGACCGAACCACAAAAGGAGGGGAGTATCAATATTCGTCAAAGATACCCACACCTTCACGTTGGTGGAAGAGCACGAAGCATCAGAGACTATCCATGTGCAACTAACATTGGGTAAAACTGCCTTCCAGTTTATAGCCTGCTACAGACCACCCTCCCAAACCCAGGAACCCCACTCGGCCTTCCTGAGAACACTGGAAAATATGAAGGTCTCTCCAAACACCATTATACTGGGCGACTTCAACTACCCTAACATAGACTGGGAGCATTACTCTAGCTCCAACACCCTAGCCCAAAGGTTCCTAGAATTTATAAACTCAAATGCTATGGAACAACTTGTTGCCACTCCCACAAGAGGGGAAAACATACAGGACCTGATCATCACCAGCATGGGGACTCTATGCTCCAGACCAGAAGTGTATCCCTCACTGGTAAGATCAGACCATAAGCTAATCTCACTAGATATTCACATCCCGACCCCAGCCCCTGCCCAGAAAACCACAGTGAAAAACTTCTCTAAAGCAAATTTCACACTCCTCAAAACCGAGGTGGAATCCTTCAAAGCCCCCGGGCCTGTGGAAAATACGGCCCAGACCGCAGAATCCTTTATAAACGTATTCTATGAACACCTTCAGGAATGCATGGATCATGCAATCCCAAATAAAAACAAGACCCAATCCTCCAAAGTTAGGTGTCCTGTCTGGTGGACCCCAGCCATAAACAAACTATACAATAGAAGGAGGAAGCTACTACATGATAGAGCAAAATCCCAAAAAGGGAAGGCATCTCTGATCAGTATTAGCAAAAAACTACGGGCACTCATAAAATTGTCTAAGGCCAGCTTCGAGAGAAAAATTGCACAGGACACTAAGGATAATCACAAGGCTTTCTTTAGTTATGTTAGGAACCTGGGTGGGAATTCCCAGATATGCTCAGAATTAGTCCAAAATGACAAAAAATACACCAAACCCACAGATATTGCCAACATCCTAGCTGACAGGTTCAGCGCAAACTTCTCCCCCCCTTCCCCACCGAAAGGGCAAATATCTATCCCAGCAGAGTGCTGCCCCCCTGACATCTCAGATGCTCAGGTAAGAGCCTCCCTCTCCAAAGCAAAAAACACAGCATCAATGGGACCAGACGGTGTCCTGGGCTGCATCCTACATGAACTCCAAGAAGAACTAAACCCAAACATAAAACTAGTTCAATCTCAGCCTTACTACAGGATATGTACCCAAAGAGTGGTGTACAGCAACAGTGGTCCCTCTCCACAAAGGTGGTGCCTCAACGGATCCTAGAAACTATCGCCCCATAAGCTTGACTAGCTTGGTCTGCAAAGCTATGGAAAGGATCATCATGGACCTCAATAAATAAAGATATTGGGGACCTACAGACACTGGATCCTACCCAGTTCGGCTTTGTTAAGGGCAGATCTCTTTAAACCTCTTAAACCTGGTCGAGGGGAAGGTGGTCCACACAGCCTACCTGGACCGTGCAAAAGCCTTCGATACAATACCCCACTCGGGCATTATAGATAAGCTCACCAGCTTAAATATAAACCCCTATGTCACTAGATGGGTTGAAAACTGGCTCAAGGACAGAACCCACACGGTTAGAATTGCTGGAGCCATGTCAGACTCCAAACCAGTTACAAGTGGCGTCCCACAAGGCTCAATCCTGGGACCTCTCTTGTTCAGTATATATTTCTCGGAGGTACAGGCTAACATGGAAGGACTGTGGCTGACCAAGTTCACAGATGACTGCAAATTGGGCGACATAATAGACTCTCCAGCCGACACAAGCATCCTACAAAAGGGCCTCATAGAAACAGACAACTAGTGCCAGAGCCATGACCTCAAGCTAAACGCCAAAAAGTGTATAGTCATCCCCTTTGGCAAAAACAAAGTGCTCACAAATTACCACATAGGTGGTAATCCATTAATCTGGAAGAAGTAATTAGGGACCTGGGGACCCAAGTTGATAGCAATCTCTCATTTGACAACCACGTGGCCAAAGTGGTTAGAAAAACATTTTATATAGCCCACCTAATCATGAAGGGATTCACATCTAGATCAGAGGAGGTCATCGTGCCTCTTTACTCATCCCTCATCAGGCCCATAATTGAGTACAATGCCCCTTTTGGGATGTACCTTACCAGACACCTGCAGCAACTGGAAAGACCCCAAAAGTACCTCACCAAGAGGATCAAAGGGCTCAAACAGATGCCATATGCTGCCCGGTTAAAGAAACTCCAGCTCTACTCAGTGGCATACCACCTGCTCAGAGGCGATCTGTGCCTGACGTATAAAGCCATGTCCAACCTGGAATTAATGGACATGCTGCACCTCAGAAAATCCAAATCCCATCGAGCTACATGCTCGAGACTTGAACCTCAGCACTGAAATAAATAGGACATGCTGGAGGGACAGATTCATAACCCAGAGGCTCCCTTCACTCTGGAATAAAATCCCAGTCCAGGTTAGGCAGAGTCCCTCATTGACTCTCTTCAAGAGGAATCTTGATGAGTGGATGGGAGATCGTAGGTTTACCCCGGCTATCACTTCTGTGTCACTGTTAGACAGAGGCACAGTATACTAACCTCGAAAAAGGGCATAGCAAAATTAATTTAAAATGGATGGCGAAAGCCAAACATACTCTGGCTAGGCTTATAAATGCCCTAGGGCAGACAGCCTAGTATGAACCTATGAACCTAAGGGAATGGAGAAAGAAGATTCTTCTGATAGGGATGACTACAATTAGGGGTACAGACAACAGGCAAGAGAAATGTAAAGGGAAATCTTAAGGGAATGATTTGCACTGGTTGAGTTTTTAGTTGAATCTAGAACAGAAGCTGCTGTTAAAAAAGGGATAATTAGTAGGGAATATAAAATATAACTATAGGAATCAATCAATGGAGGTCATCGGTGATTGGGAAAATAAATCTGATAAGCAATTCACAATGAAACGGTGGTAGGACACATGTATGGCTCCCAAATATGCAACAAAGTCTAGAAGATTTAGGATTTTTACCTATAATTGTCAGCATAGGTACTTTTATACCACAAGCAGACTCCAAAGACATTTTGCTCAAGTAGATGGCAAATTTTGGAGGTGTAATGAGGAAAAAAAAAGGTAATTGGTAGCATATCTTTTCAAAGTGTAGCAAACTTTAAAAATTCCCTTCAGAGTACTCTGTCAGGAATACTGGGCGAGCAAATTAGTGTAACTAAGGACATGATTTTTGAGCTGGGATATAGGATTTGAATTGCCTAGACATTTTTAATTCACATTCTTTAATTCTAGTGGCTGCCAAAAAATGAATTACTAGAAAATGGAAATCAGAGTCTAAACAAACCATATCTGAAGTAGTGAATATTGTAACAGAGATAAAACAACAGGAAGTGAGATCTTTAGAAAAGGGTAGTAGTAAATTACATTGAAAAAATGGAAATTGTGGGAAAAGTGCATGCAGAAAAATGTTTTGTAGGAGGAATGAGGTTTAAGAGAAGGCAGAAAATGAACAATGTAGGTATATTGTATAGAACAAGATATGTGGCATATAATGTTTATAAATGTGAACGTGTTACTATGGCTTGATTAGTTTTATATAAATGTAAGTTTGCCTATGACAGATTCCTTGGGACATCACATGTGAACTCTTAGAAGTCCAAATAACCCGAAACAAGATTAATTACCTCTTCACAGCAAGCTATAGAACACCTTTAATGTTGCCTTCTGAGCACAATCGCTCTCTTTAACATATTTACTGAAATTCCAAATAAACCAAAGACATTTTCTACTGTGAGATTTCAACTATACATCAATAAAATGGCTGACTTACACTGCTACCAGTCAATATGCTCAGCACTTCCTTAGCATTATAAATGCTAAACATACTACTAGGGGCCCCAGTACCCTGGGCCTAGTCCTCGCAAATATGGCCACTTCGTGCACAGCTCTATATGTATCATCATGTATTGTTAAATCAGACCATAATTTAGTGATCCTTTTCTTTAAAACATGTGGTATTTCCCCCTGTAAATAGCTCTGTGTTTTGGGACTTCTCAAAGGGAAACCTTCTTCAGTTACTTGATGAGTGAATGCAGTAATCGTCTGAAGGATCTCATTGCTAAAGCTGATACCTATGCCTCTTACATTTACTTCCACTTAAATAGTTCTACTGATAAGGCCATCCTTATCCACAACAAATAAAATGAGAAGTTTAAAAAACACCCCATGGTGAAATACCCATATAATTAAATTAGACAACAAGAAAAAGAGACTGCTTAATGCTAACAAGAAGTCTCATTCTACCTACCTTAACAGCACACTTAAGCAAACTAACAAAGCGCTTAAGGGAAACATCAAGAAGCTCAAAGCTGCATATGAACTTAAAATACTGCATAAAGCCAAAAATAACTAAAAATCTTTCTTTAACTATGTCAGGAAGTTAAGAACTAACACCCAACAGTGTTCAGAACTAGTCCACAATCATACTAAACTGTCTGCCAAAAGGCAATGGCTAATATCCTAGCTAACAAATTTGGTACAAATTTTACTCCACCCGCAGTTATAGCTGCCCCACAGGTTCCACAATCCTAGCCACCCCCTTTAATTACTATGGAACACATTCTCTCAGCCCTTTCAAAAACTAAGAATAATTCATTCATGGGCCTGGACAACATACCAGGCATCCTGAACATCAGTGCCAAATATGGCCTTTCTGAAACCCTACTTAAACTGTTTAATCCTAGCAATTCCATTGGTTACATTCCTGAAGCCTGGAAAACAGCTATTGTAATGCCATTAACACAAAGGTGGCACAGCCATGAACCCTGGTAACTATAGACTCATTAATCTCACTAGCCTCATATGTAAACCTCTGGAGTGTATTATCTCAGACTTTCATTAATTTGAACATTGAAAATTTCTCAACCCTGGACCCTCATGAATTTGGCTTTATCAAAGGAAGGTCTTGCCTCTTTAACTTCATCAATTTGTTTGAAAATGCAGCTGAAGCAGTTGAGAGTGGTTATGCAGTGCTTACATCATACCTAGACCTGGCCAAGGTCTTTGAAACTATTCCCTATGCACACATTATTGACGGACGTGTACATTTGAATATAAATCCTTATATTATGTGATGGATGGCTAACTGGCTGTCTGACAAAACCCATGTGGTTAGAGTAGCAAGTGTTACTTCTGAAAGCAAAACAGTTCACAGTGGTGTACCACATGGCTTGGTTTTGGGCCCTCTCCTATTTGCATATACTTCATAGACCTTCAGGCCAGCACTTCTAGCCTATGGTTAACTAAGTTTGCAGCTGACTGTAAATTGGGTGTTGTTATTCATCTTCATCTGACTCACAATTGCTCCAATGCCACTTAGCCCGTGTTAGAGACTGTTGCAGGACAATGATCTCAAATTAAATGTAAAAAAAATGTAGCATAGTTCATTCTGGTAAACAAAACAATTAAACTTACCATATAGGAAATGCACCCTTCCAATCAAACATTGTTTAAGGGATCTGGGTACTCTTGTTGATAAATCCTTATCATTTGACCACCATGTCTCCACAGTAGTTCAGAAAGACTTTCATCAAACTCGCCTAATTTCCAAAGGAATCTGCACTAGATCCATAGAAGTAGTAAGTCCTTTTACTTATATCTTATCAGACCCATTACTGAATATAATGCATTTTTCAGCATGTTTTTATCTCAACATATCACCCAACTTGAAAGACCTCAGAGATTCATAACAAAAAAGATAATAGGCCTCGAAAATTCATATTTATCAGGACATACTGGCAGACATTTCTCTCTAGTCAGTCTATTTCATACTCCTCCAAGGAGATCTATGTCTAGCCCTAAAAGAAACAATACTAGGAAACATAACAAAAGGTAAACTATATACACAAGGGTATATGCATCCACATCCTGGGCATACAAAAAAAAAATCAAACCAAAAGAAGGAGACAAGAGGAAGGGATGGCAACTGCAACAGTGATCTATTACAACATCTACTATTATTGTATGTTTACTTGCACAACTGCACTATGTTCAACATTGGATCATTGTTGCAGTAGTGTAACCTATTTGGGTAGATTACCATAACTTAAAAAATATGACGGGAGGGGTAAAGTAAACTAAGTGTCTAGAAGCCTCTGGAGTATGAATTTCACAAAGTATGTTCTGGACCTAGAAAAGGAATCCTATTTGTAATGCTTTGTAAAAATATGTTCAGAGAACCACATTGTTGGCTAGAGAATACTTATAGAGTCCACCCCTTTCCAGAAAACCACCAAAGAATCCAAAGCCCTTGTGGAATGGAGCATATCCTGGCTGGAAGTATATTATTATGGTCAGTGCAACAAAAGGTAATAGCAGTCTGCTTTGACACTGGTTGTTCCTTCCTCTTACCTTCAAAGGAGATAAATGGTTGGTCATCTTTTCTAAAGGCTTGAAGTTTGTCTAGGTAGTGTCAGAACTGCCTGTGAACATCCAGAGTGTGAAGAATCTTTTCTCCCTTATTCTTAGGTTCAAGAAAGGAGACAGGGAGGTTAAAAGTTTAGCTCATGGTAAACTCTGGGATCACTTTTGGGTATAAAAGAGGTGTTAGTTATCAGAGAAACCCCTGACCTTGTGAAAAATGAGGCAGGGTTGACTCACCATAAGAACCTGTATCTCAGATACTCTACTAGCAGAAGTTAGAGCAATAAGTAAAACAGACTTCCATGTTAAGAACCTCAAATCTACTTGCTGAGCTAGGTCAAATAGAAAAGGAGTAAGCTTTTCAAGTACAAAGTTAAAATCCCAAGGAACAGCAACCTGTTTTCTTGGAGGCCAAATATGCAACATCCCTTTCAAAAACTGACAACTCTGAAGTTTGAAAGGAGAGTGATTTAAGCACATACAAGCATATATGGCCAATAAACAAACCTTGATAGAGGAATAACAAGGGAAGAGGACAGTAACTCACTCAAATAATCAAGAACTAGAAGGACCCACGCCTGAAAAGGGTCCAAATTTCTTGAACTAGACCTAACAAGAAAATCTTTTCCATTTACATAAAAATGATTTTCCAAAAGCAGTTTAGTTCACTTTCTTCAGTACCTACTGCACGTCCTCAGAAAAAAGTGCCTAAAGTCAAAATGCTGTCTTCCTGGTAGTTAAATGGAGAGTTTCCAGGTTGGGGTGTATCAATCAATCTGTCTAAGATGAGTAAAAAATCCAGTCTGTGGGGAAGCCTATGGTAATTGCACTTGGCCAGATTGAAAAGAAAGGAGAGCCACTGCTGCCTGGGCCAAAAGGGAGTCACCACCACAATTTAAGGGAAGTTCTTCCAAATCTTCAGAAGAACCCTGGATATCACTGGAAAGAGTGGAAAAACATGAGAAAACTCCTGTTAGCAAGTATGAGATGGCATCTGTCTTCCAGGCATGTTTGCAAGGAATCCTGGAGGAGAATTGCTTTAGTTGTCTGTTCTGAGAGGAGACAAACAGATTTACTTGTGTTGTTACACAAACTTGGATTAATTCATTGAAGACTCCAGGGTGAAGCTTCCAGTTGTCAGGGTCTGTTCTAGTCCCGCTTAGCTTGTCTGCAAACAAGTTTTGCTCTGATGGAATGCATAAAGCCCAAAGAGTCACACTCAGTTGAGTTGCTGTCTCACAGGTTATCATGGCAAGTCTGCAAAGATGGTAAGATATGCTACCCCCTTATTTGTTTACATACCACATCACTGTGCTGTTGTCCATATGAACTTGCAAAGGTCCTGTGGACCACAGATGAATTAAGATTTTCAAAGCGTTGATCACTGCCATCATCTCTCTGACATTTAAGTGCTTCTATCTGTCATGTGGGTTTCACAGACCTTGCACTTTCACACTTTTGGAAACCACTCTCTATACCAGGTCTGATGCATGTGTAGTAACACACTGAAGAGGAGAAAGAAAGGGAAATAGAAAACCTGCATTGCAAGAGATCTGGTCTTCATACCAGAGAACCTCTCTCCTTACAATCATCAAAACAGGGATCTGAAAAGATAAAGAACGAAGCTGCCGAGTCGAAACTGACCTATGGTACCACTAAATTTTTCTCATGTGTTGACTAGCCAGGGGAAATATGAGAATCATACAAGCGACATATTCCAAAGTCCTGTACAGATACCTGGCTTTGATAGAACAGTTGGAACATATCTACTTTGTCAGGAGGAAGAAAGGCTCTTCTTAAGGCAGAATCTAACAGAATCACAGGAAAACAATTCTTTGAGAAGGGATGAGTGAAGATTTCTATAAGATGATTGAAAAGTCAGACTGAGTTAACGATTCTGGACAGTTGCAACATACTCTTGACAACTGGCAAACAGTCTGCAAAGAAAAGATAAGCATCCAAGTATAGAAAGATGCGGATGTTCTTGATGTCTACAATAAGCAATTATAGAGCCAGACACTTTGTAAATACCCTTGGTGTAGTGGAAAGTCCAAAGGGTAAGTCAGACAGCTGATAATGTAAGCGAGATGCAGAAAGTCTTAAAAAACACCTGAACTGCTTGCCAGTGGGAAGGTAATGGTAGGCATCTTGTAGATCTAGCTTTACCACTAAAGTTTGTAAAGAGAGCATCTGCAAAAGGGACTGAATGGATAATATTTTGAAATTTGTAATCTTGACAAAAAAATTTATAAAGGAAAAGTATATCGCAAACCTCAAATGTCCTTCCCTCATTGCTACCACAAAAAAACTTGAATAAAAGCCTTTACCCATTTGGTAGGGAGGCACTGGTTCTAAAACTCCCAGAAAAATATTTGATTTTAAATTGTCGGGAACAGGGCAACTTGATTTACAGAGCAAGGAGAAATCCCCTGGATTGGAGGGAGGGATTCACACTGCCAAGTGAACTCCTCCTAAATTACCTTTAAAACCCATTGCTCTGAAACAATCTGCTACCATAAGGGAATATTAAGACTCAGGGAGAGGGAGAAATTGCCAAGATCGGAAGAGAATGGAACCTGAACTGTAAAAATAGTCATGGTGACTGGGAATACTGTCCTTGATTTTTTTAAGATTTTCCTTTTCTTTATGGAGGCTCCTTTTCATTGGTTTTTTGAAATCATGTTTTACAGCGCATCATTCTTT
Source organism: Protopterus annectens (assembly GCF_019279795.1). Taxonomy (NCBI): domain Eukaryota; kingdom Metazoa; phylum Chordata; order Ceratodontiformes; family Protopteridae; genus Protopterus; species Protopterus annectens. The sequence continues at coordinate 748,957,961 of NC_056750.1, forward strand.
GAAATATTTATTGAAAAAGGGAGTTGAGGAGGAAGAGAAATGTTTTATTTGTCTTAAAAAAGAGAGTTGAAACATTTCAGTATCTACTTGAATCAGCTTTACCATTTCATGACATTTTGAGCACCTCAGCTGCAAATGGGGCAAACAGAAGATTTTTGTCTGAGGGAGAATTTAAAATTCAGCAAATCTTCTCATGACTATCACAGAAACTGCAGCTCTGAAGACAGTATCAGCAGTAATACAAGAGCACTATAAAGCATGCTTAATAACACAAGAAACAGATAAGGAGGGTTGACCATTAACTTTTACATATTCTCCAAAGATAAAAGCAGTAATGTTAACATCTGAGTTTGACAGTTTAAAATGCTTAAAGTTCAAAGGAGCAGAAGAATACATTTTCTTCCTCAAATTTCCCTTCCTTGTCAAAAGGAATGGGGTTAGTAGCAACAATCTGTTAGCAGAAACAGTTTTGGATAAGAAATCAGTACAGAGTCGGCCTTATGGTTAGAAAGCAAATAGTTATGAAACTTAAGGTCTGCATAACTTACCAGATTGGACAGGAAGTTGACTGTCAGGTAAACTAGAAGCAGTCACAAAAGCAAAGTCTAAAGCAGGCAAAATAGGAGGAATAGCTGCTGACTCAGGTATATCCAACTGTAACAATTCATAAATAGAAGTTATGTTCTTACCATAACGTTCCATGTTAGTTGTCTTCTTCTCGCCTTCTTCTTGCTGGATGGGTTCGGAGCCGACCTCGGCTCCGACTCGGCCACTCTAAAAGCTCGAGAGTTGGTTCCACCGGCTCGAGGCTCCCCTTATATCCCACAATGCTAGGCGAGAGTTACCTCAGATCTCGTTTGTAAGCTAACCCAGCTTATACCAAAAACAGTATAACAGTGAAACAGAACCCACCTCTAACAGCAGGAAGAAAAGGGTGACCTATATCCTGAAACAAGAAATATGCATAATAGCATATGACTAAGAAAGAGGTGGTAGAAAGAGAGGTCACGATCACAACTCCTCTAGGTCTGTCCAGGCCAGGGGAAGGAGGGTGGGCCTTAAGAAGAAGGCGAGAAGAAGACAACTAACATGGAGCGTTATGGTAAGAACATAACTTCTATATGTTAAGTTGTCTATCTCGCCTTCATTCTTGCTGGATGGGACCGTCCCTAGCACCTTGTCCCGGGTGGCCTAACGGAACAGACTCCTGAGAACAGTGGAACCAAAATTAGCTCTATGCCTAGAAGCTAAATCCAACTTATAATGGGAAATAAAAGTGTGAGGAGTAGCCCAAGTAGCAGGTGCACAAATGGTGTCAATAGGCAGTCTGTCTTGGAAAGCTAGAGAAGTAGCCAAAGCTCTGGTGGAATGGGCTTTAGGTTTATTAGGCAGTTCTTGGTGTCTAATTTCATAAACAAGGGTAATCAGAGATGTTAGCCATCTGGATAAAGATACCTTTGAAACTGGAAGTCCCTTTCTGCTTTCCGCATAGGAGACAAACAGCTGATCAGATTTTCTGAATAGTTTCGTCCTGTCCAAGTAGTACCTTAATTGACGATGAACATCCAGGTAGTGTAATTTCTGTTCAGACCTATTTGAATACTCCGGGAAAAAACAGGGAGGTCAATGCATTGGTTTAGATTTGATGTTGAAACCACCTTAGGCAAAAAGGACGGGTTAGTTCGAAAGAAACCTCTGTCCTTAGGGAACACAAGGAAAGGAGAACGACAACAGGGTGTTTGAAGTTCTGAAATTCTTCTAGCTGTTGTGATAGCCACCAGAAAAGAGTTTTCCATGATAATAGCTTTAAGGAACATGAAGCTGCAGGTTCGAAAGGGGAAAGAATCAAAGAAGCAAGAACTAAATTTAGGTCCCAAGGAGAAGGAGGATTTCTGACAGGAGGTCTGAGAAGAAACCCCTTTCAAAAAGGCTTTGCAGAGTTTGTGGGACATTAGGGCAGATTCAGAAATACCCACATGGAAATTAGAAATAGCCGCCAATTGAACCTTAAGAGTAGATGGAGATGAACCTGCATGGAAGAGTTCAGCAAGAAAATCAAGGACTAGTTGGATGGAAGCGGTGAAAGGATCTATGTCCTTTCCTTGTGCCCAATATGAGAAGCGTTTCCACTTACTCAAATAAATCTTTCGAGTGGAAGATTTATGGGAAGCTATCAAAATATCTCTAACAGAGTGAGATAATTGAGGAAGCCTGGCTACGGTTGGAAGTGGAGGAACCAAGCAGTGAGGTTCAGAGAGGGGAGGGAGCGATGAAACTGACCCGACTGATGGGTCAAAAGATCTGGAACTAGGTCCAGACTCCACGGTCGCTCCAAGAGAAATCGATGCAGAAAGGGGAACCACACTTGCCGAGGCCAGTAAGGAGCAATGAGGATCAATGAGGCCTTCTGAGCGATAGCTTTCTGTATTACTTGAGAGATCAGTGGGAAAGGAGGAAATGCATACAGAAGTCCCCGGGGCCAAACTTGGACTAGCGCGTCCCTGCTGGGTTGGCCTGGTAAAGGGAATAGAGTGAAGTATTCTCTGCACTTGCTGTTTTGGGGAGTAGCAAAAAGATCGCAGCAAGGCTGACCCCACTTGAGAAATATCTCTCACTACAGAGTCTTTCAGAGACCACTCGTGAGGCATGAGAATAGCTCTGCTCAACTTGTCCGCAATGTGATTGGACTTCCCGGGGATGTGCGTTGCTATCAGAAAACGCTGAGAAGAAATCGCCCATTGCCACAGTCTGAGTGCTTCTCGACACAGGGGTATGATCTGGTTCCGCCTTGTTTGTTGATGTACCACACTACAGACATATTGTCTGTCTGGATTGCAATCGTTCCCAAGGGAAGAGAGTCTTGAAGGGCTTGCAACGCTAAAAGCACTGCTCTCATCTCCAGAACATTTATGTGCAAGTGGCATTCGTTTGGTTGCCATGTGCCCTGGACTGTCCTGCCCTGATAATGCCCCCACCCGATCAGGGAGGCATCCGTTGTCAGAGTAGCAACCGGAGGAGGTGGAACAAATGGTCTCCCAACAGGAGCTGGGGAAGACATCCACCACATGAGATGCTTTTTGCATGCTTGCGTGATCATAATGGTGTGAGACACTGGAAGTTCCTGGTATGACCATTGAGAAAAAAGCATCCACTGAAGGATCCGCATGTGGTATCTGGCCAATGGAAGGAGAGGTATGGCTGCTGCCATGATTCCCAACACCTTTAGAACTAACCTGGCTTTGGCTCTGTTGTTGTTGAGAAGTAGTGATACCAATTTTGAATGTCTGATATCCTTTGGTTCGTTAGTGTTGCAGACATGTTTACAGTATCTAAATTTGCGCCTATGTAGGTAATAGTACGACAAGGCGACAAAACAGACTTTTCGCAATTTATTGAGATACCCAGTTTTTGACAGACGCGAAAAGTGTAATTTCTGGCCATCAGAAGGAGATGCTTGGTGGGAGCTGTGAGGAGCCAGTCGTCCAAATATGGAAACACCTGGAATCCTTGTCGTCTCAGGTGAGAAGTTACCACTGCCATGCATTTGGTAAACACCCGGGGGGCAGTGGTGAGACCAAAGGGCAGGGCCCTGAACTGAAAATGACTGGTTCCCAGCCTGAAGCGGAGGAATCTTCTGGAGCGTCTGTTCACTTTTATGTGATAGTACGCGTCCTGAAGGTCTATAGAGCACATCCAGTTTCCTTTTCCCAATAGGGGAAGAATGGATTGCAGCGTGACCATCCGAAATCTTGTTTTCTTGACCGATCTGTTCAAGATACTGAGATCCAAAATTGGTCTCCAGTCCCCTGTTTTCTTTGGAACTAAAAAGAACCTTGAGTAGATTCCGGATCCTAGTTGGTCTGCTGGCACTGGCTGAATAGCTCTTTTGCAAGCAGTTTTGAAATTTCCAAAGCTGCTATATCCCTTTGAGTGGGTGGAACATCTGGAAGGGATTTTTGACTGATTTGGAAAAGCGAAGAAAGGGAATAGAATAACCTTCGAAATGATGGACTGTACCCATTTGTCTTGTGTCAAGGATAGCCAGGCTTCTGGGTACAGTGACAATCTTCCCCGACTGCCTCCGAAGATGGGCAGTCGGGCAACACCTCAGGGATGCTGAAAGGGCTTATCGGAAGGCTTCTCGATTGCCCTGGTTCTGCGGACCCCTCTGCCTCTAGGGCGGCGTCTACCATTGTTGTTCCCCCTCTGCCTCTGGGGAACCGACTCTGTCGTCAGGCGAAGTCCCTTGAGATTGTTTACGGAACCACATCTTTCCCCTTCTGGCCTTTGGGGTAAGGCCTAGAAGGAGTAGAAAACGGACTCCGGCGGCAGAAAGGGTCTTGCCATCAGTCTCGCACCTAGTCAGGGTTTCTTTCACTTGTGGACCAAACAGAGATGATCCATCAAAAGGGAGTTCGTGAAAGACGTCTTGAAAGGTTCCAAAATTGCATAGCCGCATCCAGGCGTGCCTACGTAAGGCTACCCCTGTTCCTGCGGCTCTGCTCGCTCCATCGGCCGCATAAGAGCAGGCGCATGGAGGAGTTGGAAATAGAATTAAGGATAGCCAGCTGCGTGTTCATTTTCTCTTGGAAACCCGTAGCTGTAGGGTCCTTCAGCATTTCACTCGCTTCTTTGATCAAGTCCCTTTGAAGGCGAGTGAAATGGCACAGGTAATTCAGCGAACGCATAGTAAATGTCGCTGAGGAGAACATCCGCTTCCCGTACCTATCCATGGACCTAGATTCCTTGTTAGGTGGATGGACAGGCACTGAAGGATCAGCCAGTTCCTTCTTTGTGGCGGCAGCTACCACCATAGCATCAACAGAGACTCCTTTTGATAAAAATTCCTTGTCTGATGGAGCTGTGATGAATTTGGAGGGTCTCCTGGGAGTGGGGTCCACTGAATCAGGAGCCGTCCATGCCTTTTAGCAACCACCTGCATGAGGGGGTCGAGGGGGACACCCAGGAGGTGGAAGGGCGAGAGCCAAACGCCTCAAGATACACAGATTCGTCCTCCGAAGGGTTGAGGGCTGGCCAATTTCCCCTCTGTTTAAGGATCTCCAGAATGTCTGCAAAGAGACATCTTCAGAAGGGGAACAGGGGAACCCTCAGAATCATCCAGATCTGTGTCCGACGTGATAGACTCAGGTGAGTCAATGTGCTTCCTCTTGCACTTCCTCTTCCGAGGGGGCTCTTCTGCCAAATCAGGAGAGGCCTCGGAAGAGGATGAAATCCTCAAAGGGAGCTCCTGAGAAGTTGGCTCTCTGCGGTCCGGGATGAGGGAGTGAGTCGACTTACCCTGAGGCAGCATAGAGGAGGGGCTGGCGGAGCCGACTGTGGAGTAGAGCCAGGCTCTAACACACTCCGCATGACCTCGAAAGCACCCCTGTCAGGCAGAGCCAGAGGTCCCTGCTCCGAGGAACTAAGGACCCCCCTCGGCACCGACAGTGATGGCTCGAGGCGATGTCGGAGCCGAACTCACCAGCGCCGAAGCACCGAGAGGGAGAGGGGTCGGACAAGGGTCCGATGCCACTCACCCCTCGGAGCCGGCGAGGGAAGTCGGCGCCGAGATTCCTCCATGGAAGAAAACGGAGCCGGCGACGGAGCCGAAGACAATTGTCTCGGCTCCGAGCTGACCAGAGTCTCCGTTCGCACCCGACCTCCCTCCCAACTCAAGAGAGTCGAAGGAGGAAAGAGTTGATGGACGGGGCAGGCACCGACTGATGAGTCGGGCTCTGAAGCATCTGGGCTAGTGCCTCAGACTTGAGTAGTCGACTCACCACCCTCTGAAGGTCATGATCGGACAGCCTCGATGACCTAGAGGAATGAGACCTTTGGCTCCGTTCAGACAGCAGGGGAGATCCTGGAGCCGAATGAACGGAGCCAAGAGAAGGTGACCTAGACCTCTTTCTGGTTGTCGGCTCCGAAGATCTGTCGGAGCCGACACGGGTACCTCGATAACCTCGGCTCCGCGGAGCCGAGAAGCCACAGAAACTGTGGACTGAGTCTTATCGGCTCCAGCGGAGCCGATAAAGGCAAAGGTTGAACAACCTGAGGTCTCGGCTCAGAAGCCGGAGCCGAAGACCTCGATGCCTTGGAGGGCTTCCTGTTGAGACAGACAGGGAATCCTCAGGCTTCAACAAGCCTCTCAATATAAGCTTGTTTTTCTTTCCTGCAGGACCCTGGGGCTGAAGCCATGGCAGACAGCACAGGAGTCCTGCAGGTGCAAAGGCCCCAGACAATAGACACAAGAAGTGTGAGCGTCTGTCAGAGACATTTTCTGACAGCACGCATCACACTTCTTGAATCGAGACCTTTGCTTCTTTAGACATAGCCTAACTGGTGAACACAAACACACACTCAAACACACCAGTTATACCCTGTCAAAATTACAAAGTTTAGTAAAAATACTAAAAATAAAGTACAATAAACAGTAGTACACTACACAAACACTCCCTAGGGAAGGGAAGGCCTAAGGCCCAAGGGAAGAACTAAAAGTTCTTTAAACAAGAAACGGGAAAAATTAGGTTCGGGGATAAAGTTTAATGAACTACACTAATTTAAGAATAATTAAACTAAAAAAGGGGTAAAAAGAGTAACTTTTTATAGAAAAAACTAAAACTCACCAGGAACCGGTAGAATAACCAACCTCGAAGCTGTAGCGGCAAACGAGATCTGAGGTAACTCTCGCCTAGCATTGTGGGATATAAGGGGAGCCTCGAGCCGGTGGAACCAACTCTCGAGCTTTTAGAGTGGCCGAGTCGGAGCCGAGGTCGGCTCCGAACCCATCCAGCAAGAATGAAGGCGAGATAGACAACTTAACATCACATTTTTTGTACAACAGGAATTTCATTCTGCTCCTATTGAAACATTTCTTGCATCTTTGAAAATGTCTCAGAAAAAGATAAATCATCCAGAAGGAAATCTTTAACAGTACTTTCCTCAGAATTAGAATGTTCAGACTGAAAAGAAATTCCTGATGTGCAACCATCCTTTGCAATTACACCTCCACTGACTGACAATCCAAGTCAGAAAGAGAGGGGCTTCTTTTTTTATTTGCCTGAAGAAGTAAAAGGCAAGGAAAAGGCATAAACAAGTTTGTTAGCAAATCCCATAAAATCCTCCATGAAAACAGAAATCAAAACAGGAAAGGGCAAGATTTTCACACCATCTTCACTTTTCCTGGGAAACTCCCTGGAAAATGACTAACCCTTATTAAACATTCTCATTCCAGATTCAGGATCCCTATGCTAACTAAGTGAAGAACGTTCATCTGCTCCTTCTCATGAGACTGACAAGAGTGATTCTTCCTTACCTATCAAAGGAGTTCCTACATCCACAAAGGATGTAGGTGTTACCCAGGCGATGGTGGCTGTAGTTGCTACACTACAGGGACTGAGAGAAAAAGATGAGGAGTCGAAAGAAACAAGACTAGCCACAACAGAGTCACCTACCAATGGCTGAGGCACAACAGGAGCCATCCAGCCAGATACCAAAAAGAATCTCTGACAAAATGTCTTCTTGTGGACAGAAGTTAAAACCATGAAGACAGGTACATGTTACATAGGTTAAGCTGAGAATGCAACCTCAAAAGCAAGCACAGCAGCCTGAATAAGTGAGTAAATGGTAATTAGAGAACTGGTTCTGATATAAAAAAAACAATGACACTCCCCCAAAAGCACAATATCCTGCCCCTGACACACAAACCTACAAAACATGTAAGAAAATTTAATTGTAAACAGAATATTTTACACAAAATGTTTACACAAGTATTTCTACATTAAAACTCCCTTAGAAATACAAAACCAGCTGAAAAAAATACTTAGCTTCCTAATAAACATAACGTTTCAGTCAGTTTAACATGTTTCCTTCAGGAAAAATAAAAATAGTCTCAGTTTTTTTTTCAAAATAAGAACTTTTCTGCGCAGGCTTGAAGGATTGATAGCCAGCTGACAGTAACCAAAGTCCACTGAAGGAGCGCACTTCAGCAGCTAAAAAGCTCTGAGTATTTTGGTTGTTTAACTGTCCTTTTATATGGAACTCCCTTTGAGCTCCAGGCAGTTAGAGTGGGTCTGTATCATATATCTGAAATTCCAAAATATCGAACACCATAAGTTCAAACTTGGAATTTCGAGTTATGATAACATCGAACGCTCAGAATAGCGAATTTTTTCCCAGGGAAAAAATTTGGTGTTCCGAGAAACATAGACACAACACAAGCACACCAAAATAAATAAACCACACACATACAGTTAACAAAACCCAACCCTACACTAAACCATACATACATTACTAACTATCCACTTACCTTAACCCGCACCCTAGCCCTAAGGTCCGTAACTATCGCACACATACCCTACGAAACTATACACAAACAAACTAATTAATACACACACATACAGTTAACAAAACCCAACCCTACACTACACCATACATACATTACTAACTATCCACTTACCTTAACCCGCACCCTAACCCTAAGGTCGGTAACTCTCGCACCACAGTGGAGGAAATACCGAAGCCATGGAACGGCCCACCGAAATCTTGCCCTAGGTAAGATTTCGATGTTCTGGGGCTTCGCTATTTTCATCCTTCGATGTAGTGGGTTTGATATTATAACATTCAAAGTTTCACATCTTCGAAGTTATAATATAGACCCGTTAGAGCACATGGAAGGTGCCCTTTAGCTTTGGAAAGCTGCTCTAGTCATTGGGTTAAGACCCAAATAGCTTAGGCTACTGAACAGAGATCTAATATTGAACACTGTATGGTAAACGGAGTTAATAATGTTAAAAATAACTGACTAAATAAAAATGATGCTCTTCAGCTTGCATGCACTTCGCACACAGTCTGGCAATTATGCCCTCACTCCACGCAGAATGATGATATAATTTTATGGGCGGATATACTTGGCAGTATGCACAGACTACACAGATGCTAAAAAAAAAACAAAACAAAAAAAAAAAAAAAAAACAGGCAAAGTAAATCTTTGGACACCCCAACAAAAATAAAACGGATGAACAAAATATCCCTATTATTAAAGTATCAGTTTTGTGACCTTGTCTTTGGTTTCTTTAGTGTTTATTATAGTGACACATCCAGATATGTGATAAAACCAAAGCCTTCCTGAAAAAGGAATACCCAAAACAAATGTATTTCCAAATGAACAGTAAGAAGTTTAAGTACATTTGCCTTTGGAACAAAAAGGAAACTCAGAAGAATAAAAATTAAATGTTTATACAATTAAACATAAAAATGATAGCATACTCTAAAAACTGTGCAAATAAAAATTAGACTAACAAGGCAGTAAATTATGAAGCCACAGTCAACAGGAACTAATTAAAAAAATATATTAACTTTAGTTGAGTGCTTTTGTCTCATTATCCAAGAACTTCATCAGAAGTTACAAAATACTGCAATCTCTTTTTATACTATAAACATACTTACAATGATTTAGTTAGCTAACAAGCCAGCCAATCAAAAAAAATATATTGTGCAGTCTCATATAAATTTAAACAAAAGCAACCATATATATATTTTGTAAACAAAATGTCACCTTCATTAGTAATGTATAAATAGCATTAAACAGTTAAATTGTTTTAAGAGCACATGCAAACATATGAAGAAAAAATATATATAAAGTATATATCTGTATATAAATACCAACCTAGCAATAAGAAGACCAGCAGGGTAAATGCATATCCCTTGCCAGTGTAAAATAGCCAACATATACTGCTTAATATCTAAAACTCAGAAATTAAGTAAATGGTGTTAATACATAAATAGAAATAACTAAAAAACTTAGGTAAAAAAAAATATGCAATCACCATAATGTTCCATCTGTGTTGTCCATTTTCATTTCTACTCAATCATTGGTTCAGATCCAACTCTTGGATCTGACTCAGCTGCTTTTTCTAGCTAGTGAAACTCTGAAAGCTCTCAAGTGTCTCTCTTTCCCATAATGCACTAAATTCCCTCCTTACTTCAGATCTTGTCTGCTGTTCTTCAAGCTAGTCAATTAGAGAAGGAAGATGACAGTATCTGGAGCTCAATAAAGGAACAATAGTTCCTACAGCATCACGTAATCCTTCCAGAAGTCAAACTGGTAGCGGGTAGGAGGGAGAGAAGTTGAGGAAGAATGAAAATGGAAAACACAGATAAAACATGATGAGTACATAACTCCAGCTGATGTTGTCAATTTTCATTCTTTTCTCAGCTATTGAGACAGAGATCCCAGCTACCTAAATCCCGGGAGAAGCCTCAGGAAGGATATTCCTGAACAATAAAGGTATGAGGGTTAGCCCAAGTTGCAGCTGCACAAATATCATCCAAGGAAGATCTGGATAAAAACACAGAAGAGTTTGCCATAGACCTGGTAGAATGAGCTTTTAGAGGTGTTTGGTACACAAATGAAATCCAATCAGTTAACCATTTGGCTAAGGTCACTTTAGTAATGGTTTACCCAATTTTTAATCCAAAAATGAGACAAATAATTGACCTGATTTCCTGAAAATTTTTGCCCCGTGTAGGTAAAAACGTAACTGTCTGTGAACATCCAGCAAATGTAGCATATATTCTCCTTTTCTGAAAAATTTGTAAAGAAGACTGGAAGATTGATAGTTTGATTAATATTGGATTTTGATACCACCTTAGGAAGGAGGGAAGGAGGGGTTAATATGTAAGGATACCCTATCCTTATGAAAACCAAATGAGGTTTAGAAGATAGGGCTTGAAGTTCTGATACTCTTTCAGCAGATGTAATGGCCACTAAAAAGTTTTCCAAGTTAGAAATTTTAATTCACATTTGGCTGATGGTTCAAACGGAGATTGGGTCAAGGACTGTAAATCTAAATTCAAATCCCACTGGGGAGTTGGAACTTTAAAATGGGTCTAAGAAGAAAGGTTCCCCACATAAAGGCCTTGCAAAGTTTGAAAGAGGCTAAAGACGAACTGTTTACCCCACTGTGAAAAGTAGAAATGGCAGCTAGTTGTACTTTAACAGTAGAAGAGCTAGCACCTTCTTTAAAAATATTTGTGAAAAACCGTAGGTACTGGTGCTGAAAAAGGGTCAGTGTCATTCTGTTGCACCCAAATGACACACGTTTTCCATTTATTTTTGCAAATTTTTCTAGTAGAAACTTTGTGGGAGGATAAAAGAATGTGGCAAAAAGGGGAGGAGAGCCTGGAGTTTCTTGCTATTAATGGAAGTGGAGAAACCATGTGGTTAATTTCAGGCCAGAAACATCTGGTTGTATCACGTTTGTTGGGTGAGACAGGAGTTCTGGAAGTAGATCCAGAATCCATGGGGAATGAAGCAGATGAGGCCAAAGAAAGGGGAAACAAATTTGATGAGGCCAATAAGGAGCAATGAGGATGACTGTGCTCTTCAATTAGAGGTACAGAGAGAAAGGTGCAGAATAGACCAGAGGCCAGCTGTGGAGAAGAGAGTCTCTCGGTGACTCCCCCGGTGGGGGGCCAGGGCAAAGAATCTTCTGCACTTGTTGAGGGGTGATGCAAAGAGGTTGTAGCAAGGCTTGCACCATCCATAGAAAATCTTATCCGCCACTTTCATGTTGAGTGATCACTCGTGAGGCATTAGAATGAACCAGCTTAACTTGAGGCATTTAGAATGAACCTACTTAACTTGTCTGCTATCACTTTGGATTTCCCCGAAATGTGCATTGCTGTCAGAAATTGATTGGTTGAGATTTCCCATTGCCACACTCTCAAAGTTTCTCAACACAGGGGTTAAGATTTGGTTCCTCCTTATTTGCTAATATACCAGACCACTGACATGTTGCCTGTCCAGATCACAATGGTCCTCGAGGGGAGAGAGTCTTGAAAGGCCTGCAACTCTAGGAGGAAATCTCTACTTTCTGGGACATTGATATGCATCTTCAGGGGACCATGTGCCTTGGACTGTCATTCCCAAAGCCTTGGACTGTCATTCCCAAAAAGTGCCCCCCCCCCCCCAAATCTGGGAAGTGTCAGTGGTAAGGACTGAGGAAAAGTGAAGGAGCGACCTTGCATTATCTGATCAGAGTGAATCCACCAAAGGAGGTAATTTTTGCAAGCCTGAGTTATCTTGACGTAGACTGGACCACTGAGTAGCTACGGTCCACTGAAGAATTCTCATGTGGTATCTTGCTAATGGAAGCAAAATTATTGCAGCAGACATTGACCCCAAAGCTTGAAGAATAAATTGAACTGAGCGAGAGGAATTTTGAATGCTCTTTCTTACCTGGAGTCATTTGGTTTGTACCCATGGTAAGGGAAGGGTACTGTGCAGAACAAAGCTCCAATAAACTCTAATATTTGAGTTGGTTCTATTTGAGATTTTCTGTGTTTGATAGTAATTCCCAGGTGGGATAATAATTGGAGTACATAGTCTCATGTTTTGGTCAGAAGATGCCTGGTTGGAGCGGTTATAAGCCAGTCCTCCAAATAAGGAAACACCCAGAATCCTTGCAGTCTCAACTGAGCTGCTACTACTGTGATGCATTTGGTGAACACCCTAGGGGCTGTGTTGAGACCAAACAGCAGAATGCTGAATTGGTAGTGATTGGCTCCCAGCTGGAAGCATAGGTATCTTCTGGATCATCTTCATTTGTATATGGTACTACTCATCCTGAAGATCTATTGAGCACATCCAGTCATCCTTGTGCAAGAAAGACAGAATGGACTGAACCATGGCCACATGGAACTTCATGTACTGAACTGATTTGCACAGATTGCTGACATCCAAAATTGGTCTACAGTCCCCTGCTTTCTTTGACACTAAAAAAATTTTGAGTAAGTTCCGGACTCCTTCTGGAAAGGTGAGACCTCTTGGATGACTCTTTTTTTCTGGCAGTTTTTTATTTCCAGTACTGCTGATTTCTTCTGACTGGGTGGAACATCAGGAATTTTGTTCACTGTTAAGGGGGGGGGGTGAAAGGGTAAAGGTATTATATAACCTCTAGAAATAATCCTCTGCACCCATATTTCTTTTGTAATCTCTAGCCAGGTTATCTGGTACAGGGATAAATGACCCCCAACTGCCTCCAGAGGTGGAAAATCGACTAGGATTTGTCAGATAAAATATATTTGGACCCTTGGTTCTGCGGGCCTCCTCTGCCACATGGACGGCATCTTCCATTAGAGTTCTCCTCTCTGTCCCTAGGGGAACTATCTCCACATGGATCATGGAACGGACCTTGGGACTTTCTAAACCACATTTTTCAACCACCTTGTTGATTATTAGTAAAAGTTCTTTTAGGAGTCAAAAAATGTACACTCACTGCAGACAGGGTCTTACCATCCTGCTTCCACCTGGACAGTGTGTCTTTAACCTTGGGGCCAAATAAAGAACTTCCATCAAAGGGAGCATTGATGAAGTAAGACTTGAAGTGCTCCATGAAATCAAACAGATCTGGTGAGTTCTTTAATCAAATCCCTCTGAAGTCTGGTGAACTGTGCTAAACAGTTCAGTGACCGAAGTGCAAAGTTCGTTGAAATGTATACATGCTTCCTGAATCTGTCCGGCTCCCTGGACTCCTTGTTACAGGGATGAACAGAGGAACTTTGTTCTGCAAGTTCCTATTTTGCGGCCGTAGATATTTACATGGTATCAACTGGTACGCCCTTGCTCCAAAATTACCTGCAGTTCCAGAAACCTGTCTGGTCTCTTAGAGATTAGCTCAATAGAGTCAGGTTCCTTCCATATCCGTAGAGAGATCAAATCAATGAACTCATCGGTGGGCGGAGTCACCCAGGAGCCCCGAGAATACTGATTCCTTTTGGGAAGGGTTATTGGCTGACCAATCACTCCTTTGCTAGAGGATCTCTAATATGTCTCCAAATGAGATGTCATCAGGTGGTGATCTTGGGAACCCTTCCCCTTCACTGAAATCAGTATCTTCCAGACAGAATCTTGAGTCGAGTCTAAGTACCTCCTTTTACACTTTCCCTTATTAGGGACTTCGGTGGGAATGTTTTAGAGAAGTATCAGAAGAAATCGGGTCTATATTACGTAGTTGAAGGAACTAAAAGTCGACTACCCTTTCATGGACACATATGTGTCGAACCTAGAGTTAAGCAAACAGCCACATCGACATTCTGTAAAAACAATGATTTTAAGTGCTGTTGTTTAAATTCCTTATTTAAAAAAATATATAATTTTTCAGAGTGTAGTTTTAAGAGACTCTGAATAGAAACACTGTTATTTAATTCCAGCCAAACTGAGGTGTTTAATCTCAACTCCCAATTAGTTCTTTAAATTCTATGTGGCTTTCTCACGCACCACCCCTGGGGTCCCTTATCACTTTTTCAATGACTTCAAACTTGAAGTGCTTTCTTCACATACACTAAGGTGTGTTTATATAGTGCATTGTTGGAATTTGCCTTCGCCATATCATACAAATGCTTGTAAACCCTTTTACATAGTTGGGGGCTCAGTCTTCCCCACATAGTAACTGTGGCTTTCCTGGTAAACTGCAATATAAACCACTCCAGGAGAAACACAGCTGGCCAGGGTCTTCAGTTTCAGGGGACAACCTTCAAATAATAAAGGAAATGTATCAGCTTGCCAAATATATCAACATTGACCACACATATCATACTTTTGGTGTCCACATTTGTATACGACTTGCCAAAATTAGTAGAAAAAGAAGTTATGTCCTTACAATAAAGTTCTATCTGTGTTATCGATCTTCATTCATTCTTGGCGAATGGGACTCGGTTCCGACCCCTCAGAACCGACTCAGCCGTTATACAGCTCGCGCCAGTCAAAAAACTCTTGAGCTACGACTGTACCCACAATGCCCCTCTCACCATTACCTCAGATCGAGTTTGCAGCCAAGGTATAGGAGGATAACAGAAGCCATGTCTAAGGTGAAATCTAAAAACTGCCAGAATTAGTATCCAAACCTCCAGAAGTCCTTAGGCGGGGCAGGAGAGTGGGATGCAAAGAATGAATGAAGATCGCCAACACAAATGGAACGTTATGCTAAGGACATAACTTCTTTATCTGATATTGTCAATCTTCATTCATTCTTGACGAATGGGACAGAGTCCCCAGCTACTTAAGGTCCTGGGTGGCCCTATGGAAGGATATTCCTGAGCAACATAGAGCCGAAAGATGCTCGTCCCCTGGACAGCATATCCAATTTGTAATGAGTGATAAAGGTATGGAGAGTGGCCCACGTTGCGGCACCACATATTTCTTCCATGGAAGCCTTGGAGTGGAAAACAGCTGAAGTGGATACAGATCTGGTAGAATGGGCTCTAAAAGGCACAGGCAATTTCAGGTTATTATGATTGTAAATGAAGGTAACACAATCATTAATCCATTTTGATAAGGTAACTTTCGAGACAGGTTTACCCAAAGTTGAACCTGAAAATTATACAAATAATTGGTCTTATTTTCTAGATAGTTTGGTTCTGTCTATATAGAAACATAACTGTCTGTGAATGTCTAGCAAATGCAAGCAATATTCACCTTTATTCACCTTTATTCGAAAGATCTGGAAAAAAAAGACAGGCAAATCTATAGTCTGGTCAAGGTTAGATTATGAGACCACTTTGGGTAAAAAAGAAAGACTGGTTCTTAATGAAACCCTATCCTTATGAAAACTCATATATGGGTGTTTCACACATAAAGACTGCAATTCAGAAACTCTCCTGGCAGAAGTGATGGCCACCAAAAAAGAGTTTTCCATGACAGGAACTTGAGATCGCAAGTGGCTGCTGGCTCAAAGGCCTGGAGAACTAAAGACTGTAGTACCAGGGTCAAATCCTGTGGAGATATAGGATCCTTAAATGGGGGCTTTAGACACAAAGCACCTTTAAGAAAAACTTTGCATAAACGATGGGAAATCGCAGTACGATTGTCAAACCCATTGTGAAAACTGGAAATGGCTGCTAATTGGACTTTGATGGTGGAAGTAGAAGATCCTTGCTCAAAAAGTGAAGCCAGAAATTCCAAGATCTTATCAAACTGGGGCTGAAAAGGGATATAAATTATTGTTACGGGCGCAAATTGAAAATCCCTTACATTTGCTAAGATAGAGTTTCCTAGTGGACGGTTTATGAGAAGCCAGAAGGACTTTTTTGTACTGATGTAGGTAAATTGTTCTGCCTGGCAATTAATGGAATTGGGAGATACCAAGCTGTGTGCTTGAGATTATAAAGGTGGGGAAGCAGAAATTCCCGCAGGTGAGACAGTAGGTCTGAAACTGGGTCCAGAATCCAAGGACGATGAATCAGTTGAGGTCAAAGGAAGGGGAACCAAACTTGACGGGACTAATAGGGTGCAATGATCACTTTGCTTCTAAAACTTTGGGCTTTCTTCAAGAATAGGGGAATGAGAGGGATTGGGGGAAAAGTATAAAGTAGTCCTGGGGGGCCAGCTGTGGAGGAGTGCATCTCTCTGGGACTCTCCTATGGGAGAATTAGGGCAAAATAGCTGCTGCATTTGTTGTTTATTGGGAGGCAAAGAGACCATAGCAGCAAGGCTGGCCCCAGTGACGAAAAATTTTCATTGCTACCTTGGGAATGAGAGACCACTCATGAGGCAGGAGCATGCATCTGCTTAGTTTGTCCGCTATCAAATTGGAGCTTCTCAGGATGTATGTTGCTATTAGAAAGCAGTTGGGAGCGATAGCCCATTGCCATACCCTGACAGCTTTCCAACACAGGGTGTAAGATCTGGTTCTGCCTTGTTTATTGATGTACCAGACTCCTGACTGACGTGTTGTCTAATTTGATTGCAATCGTCCCCGAAGGAAGGAAAGACTGAAAAGCTTGCAATGCTAGAACCACTGCCTTCAATTCTAGGACACTGATATGCAGATTGGCCTCTTGTGGGGACCAAGTGCCTTGAACTGTTCTTCCCAGATACAGTCTCCCCCACCTGCTCTGGGAAGTGTCTGTGGTGACTATGATGGTGGGTGGAGAGGGAGTGAAGGTGCAGCCCCATACATTTTCCTCTGACTTCATCCACCAGGATAGATCCTTCTCGCAGCGATTTATCAAAATCGGATGAGACATTGGCTGTGTCAGTACTGACCATTTTGCAGCTAACAGCCATCGAAGCAGCCTCATATGAAACCTTTTGAAGAGCACTAAGGTTAAGGTCACTGCCATAGATCTCAGAACTTGTACAATGAGAAGAGCAGGAACCTTGTTTTGGATATGATGAGTTGTGTCCGTGACCTTATTTTTTGTAGTCTGTATAGAGGGAGAGAAGCTACACAAGAAACTGTATTGAAGTGTGCTCCTATAAATTCTAGATCTTGTGTTGCAGTCAGCTGGGATTACTTTCTGTTGATAGTAATGCCCAGAGACCAGAAAAGATTCAATATGAAGCTGTGGCCTGAAGCAGTAGACATATGGTGGGAGCAGCGAGGAACCAGTCATCTAGGTATGGAAACACTCGGAATCCATGTAGTCTCAAGTGAGTGTTACTGCCACCATGCATTTTTTGAACACCATGGAGGCTGGGTGAGACCAAAGGGAAGCACTCTGAACTGGAAATGACTGGGTCCAAGCCGGAAGTGGAGGAACCTTCTGGAGCATTTGTCCATCTTTATTTGGTAATACTCATCCTGAACGTCTATAGTGCCCAACCAATCATTTTCCACTAGAAAGGGAAGGATAGACTGAACTGTGACCATCCAGAATTTTGTTTGCTGAATGAACTTGGTCAGAAGGCTGAGATCTAAAATTGGTCTCCAGTTCCCTGTCTTTTTTGACACTAAAAAGAATCTCAAGTAAAATCCAGCTCCTCTTTGGTCTGGTGGAACTACTTGGATGACTTTTTTCCAGCAGCTTTGGAATCTGTATGGATTATTGGTCCCCCTGATTGGGTGGAACATTGGGGACTCTCTTTGAGGACTTTGAAAAGAGAGTAAAGGGAATGTGGTAACCTGTGGTGATACTTCTCTGCACCCAAGTATTTGAAATTATTGATTGCCAAGCTGTCTGGCTCAGTGAAAATCTTCCTCCAACTGCTTCCAGAGGAAAGCAATTTAGCATCAATTCCAGACTGCTGGTAGGACTGTCTGAAGAAGGAGTCTCTGCAGCCCTGATTCCTTGGACCTCCTCTATAACACGGAGGGTGTCTTCCATTAGAACACCCCCCTCTGCCCTGACGGGAGTATTCACCTTGTGTGTCCTGAAAAGGCCCTTAGGACTTTTTGAACCACATTTTTCCACTCCTCTGATTCCTAGAGTAGGATCGTTGAGGTTTACAGAAACAAATGCCCTCAGCAGAAAGGTTCTTTCCATCTTTTTCACACCTGGCTAGCGTGTCTCTGACTTTGGGGCCAAATAAGGAGGATTTGTCAATAGGTGCATTGATGAAGGAAGACCTGAAGGGTTCCGCAAAGTCACACAAGCGCATCCAGGTGTAGCGCCTTATGGCAATGCTTGAACCCAACTGTCCTAGTCATTCCTTCAACTGCATGTGCGATGATCTGCATGGAGGAGTTTGATATAGACTCCAGGGTGGCAAGCTGAGAGGCAACTTTATCCTGCGCCTCATCAGACAGAGCTCTGGTGAGGGTATCAAATCACTCCTTACTCAGATCCCTTTGGAGTCTAGTGAAGTGTGCCATGAAATTCAAGGACCAAAGAGTGAAGGTCGATGATACATAGACCCACTTCCCAAACCTGTCCATCGTCCGAGAATCATAGTTAGGAGGGTGGACAGTGGAACTCTCCTTGGCAACTTTGTTTTTGGTGGTCGCCGCCATCACCATGGCATCTACCGCTAAACCCTTTCCCCAATGTGGCTGGTCTTTTGGAGCTGATAAAATTTTGTCTGGTCTCCAGGGGACTGGCTCTATGGAATCAGAAGCCTCCCATGCCTGCTGCACGATTAATAAGTAACTCAGCGAGTAGGCCACCCAGGAAGTAGATGGGTGAGCACCAAAAGCCTGGAAGAACACAGATTCCTCTGAGGATGGGTTTGTGCACATCAAATCACTCCTCTGTTTTAAGATTTCCAGGATGTCTCCAAATGAGGCATTTTCAGGGGGCGACCAGGGGGAATCCTTCCCTTCATCGTGGTCTGTGTCTTCCATGACAGATTCTTCTGGAGAATTCAGATGCTTCGTCTTGCAAGTTTTCTTATGGGGTGGTTCCTCATTGGGAATCATTGAGGAAGACTCCGAAGAAGAGGGACCCTGAACAGGGATATTTTGCCATTTCTGTGCCCACTGTCTCGATGTGAGAGATGGTGGCAGCTGCAAACCAGAGAGTACAAATACGTGACACTCCGATGTAGATGGGGTCAGCTGAAATGGCCACTGAAGCTAAAGCTGTCTCCATGATCTGCAAGGCAGGGCCACCCGAAGAGGGATGGGAGCCCGGAACCAGGAAAGACAACACAACCTTGGAACGGGGGTCACACCCCACTCCAGAGGACTGCCCTCCAAATCTGGAGCCAGGGAACAGTCCGAAACTGTCAGGGTTCCGAGAGCCTAGGACAGCTCTGAGTACACAAGTGGTACCATACTGTAGCCCCCAGAATTGACAGCCAAACTACAGCCCCAAGAGTCTATTGGTTCCAAGAGAGCCAAAGACATCAGAGCCGACCTAGGTACAGAAGAAGGAGCTTATGTTGGCAGTGCAGCAGCTGGAACCGGGGTAATCGAAGTGCTGGGCTCTGAACCTAGAAGGGAGGTTAGAGGAGGAAAATCAGGGAGAGTCCTGAGAGAAAAGACCTCAACTCCAGAAGGGAGGGAGGTCTGAGTGGGTGGAGGAAGTCCCCTGGCTGCCAAAAGCTGATCCACTAATCTCACCACGTCTACCTCGGAAAGACTTCTGGTTGATCGGACCAATGTTCCTGAGGGAGTCTCTGGCCTAGCCGCGAATGGACTGGGAAGTTGTCACAGAAAGGGGTCTGTAGAAGGGGAGTATCTTGTTCTGGCAGGTACAAATGCTTGAAGCTTCAGCAGCATATGCTGCGAAGCAGATGGAAAAGTCAGAACTGAATGGGAGGTCAAATATGCTTGTGCCGACAAAATTGTCTGTGCAGAGACTGTCATGGTCGGTGTCGATGAGACTGTAGGGTACCAAGGTTGTTGAAGTTAGTGAAGAAACCATCGGTACCGAGGTGGTCATAACTACTGGTGCCGAATGCTGTTTCACAATTAGTTTTAGAACCTTACTTTTCGGTTCTGAGATCGATAGAACCAGAGACTTATGCTTCCTGGAGTCCAGTGCCAATGGTAAGCTTGACACTGAATGACTTCTCTTTTTATGTTTAACTTTGGTGGACAAGAACTCTGGATTAAACAGGGCTTTATCAAAGGTGGATTTTAACAATGCTTTCAAAGTCAACTTATTCCGGCACTCTGCCAAAGATCTAGAATTAAAACCTTGGCAGATCTTACCATAAGTCTCTAAATGGTGTGCACCCAAGCAATATATGCATGATAGATGCTAGTCTGAAATGGGTGTCTTTCTTCCACTGTCTTGGCACTGCTTAAAGCCTGATGTGCATTCCTGCTTTTCTGCCATTTCAAAGAAAAACACACACTCACACTTGGAGGATAGGTAAGAAATCTACCAGCAATGGTAGGAAGAAATACTAAAAAAAGGTAAAAGGAAAGGGGAAAATACCAGCAATGTTTTTAAAGAGATTACCTAAGAGGTAAAGGGTAGACAACTGATTTATACACACACGTACTAAAATAAAATAGAAAAATAAACTAGTTTAAAAAAATACAGAGAGCAAGTTTAAAGAAGGAATGTATAAAAAGAAGTTATGTCTTACCATAACGTTCTATTTGTGTTGTTCATCTTCTTCAATCCATCACTTATGAGTTCGGTTCCAACCCCTCGGAACCAAGTCGGCCTTTTTACCAAGCTCGCGCAAGCCAAAAAAACTCTCAAGCTAAGTCTCTATCCAGAATGCCCTTCTCCTTGTTACCTCAGATCAAGTTTGCAAGAGGAAAAGAAGTAAAGACGAGGCCACTTCTGCGCAAATACCCTAGGGCACCACTTAGCCCCAAAGCATCCCACAGGAGCCTTTGGAGGGGAAAGGAGGGTGGGAAGTGATGAATAAAAGGAGATGAACAACACAGATGAAACATTATGGTAAGTCATAACTTCTGTATCTGATGTTGTTAATCTTCTTTCCATTCATCACTGATGGGACAGAATCCCAAGCTACCTTGAGGTCCATGGGCTGCCCTTGTGGAAGAACATTCCTGAGTACCATTGAGCCGAACGCAGCTCTCCCTCTGGAGACCAGGTCCAATTTGTAATGATTGATAAAGGTATGAGGCTTAGCCCAAGTAGCTGCTGTGCAGATGTCATCCATGGGAGCCCTGGAATGGAAAGCTACAGATGTTGCCATAGATCTAGTGGAGTGAGCTTTAACATTTGGAATAGGTTCATTACTGAGGGAATAGATGAAACGTATGCAGTCCCTTAGCCATTTTGATAATGTAACCCTGGAAACAGCCTCTCCCATTCTGGGCTCAGAAAAGGAGATGAAAAGCTGTTCAGATTTACGGATAGGTTTGGTCCTATGTAAAATCTCAATTGTCTATGTACATCTAAGGAGTGATGGCAGTCCTCTCCTCTATTGGCTAAATTCGGAAAGAACACCGGTAGATCAATTGTCTGGTTTATGGAGAATTCAGAAACAACTTTGGGAAGGAAGGATGGATTCGTCTGAAGTGATACTCTGTCTTTATGAAAGACCAGATAGGGCCTCTTGATACACAATGCCTGCAGCTCTGAGACTCTTCTGGCAGACGTGATGGCTACCAAGAACAAGGATTTCCAAGACAAAAACTTTATCTCACACTTTACAGTGGGTTCAAAAGGTTTTTGAGTCAAAGACTGAAGGACTACAGTGAGGTTCCATGGTTCCATTGGCTGTCTGACAGGAGGCCTGATATGACGGGTCCCCTTGAGGAAAGCCTTGCAAAGGCGTAGCGAGATAAGAGGAGTGCCATCTACACCATTTTGGAAATTGGAAATTGCCGCTAGATGCACTCGTACGGTAGAGGCAGAGGCTCCATTATCAAAAAACTTAGCCAAGTATTGAAGCACTGCAGTTACTGGAGCTGAATACGGGTCTAGCATGTTATCCTTGGACCTGATGGAGAACCTTTTCCATTTATCCTGGTATGGTCTTCTGGTGGATGGTTTGTGAGAGGCCAGAATGATGTCTCGAACAGGCGAGGAGAGACTAGCTTGGCTGGTGACTAGTGGAAGTGGAGAAACCAAGCTGTCAGCTTGAGACTGGACAGATTTAGGTGACTAAACCCTTGGGGGTGAGTAACCAGATCTGTTAGAGGGTCCAGAATCCATGGCAGGTATACTAGGTATTAGTATTAGTATTGAATACTGCTCCAATAAACTCTATTTGTTGTGTAGGAGTAAGGTTTGATTTCTCCCAATGTATCGTTATTCCCAACAATTTTGCCAGAGAGAGAGTATGATGCAGTGCTGATGCTCGGTGGGGCTGGTGAGGAGCCAGTCGCCCAGATATGGAAACACCTGGAATATTTTTGAACTGTTATCACTGCCATGCATTTCTTGAACACTCTGGGGGCTGTAGAGAGACCGAACGGCAAGGCACGGAATTGATAATGACTGGCCCTTAGCTGGAAGTGAAGCAGACTCCTGGAGCATTTATCCATCTTGATGTGGTAATACGCATCCCGGAGATCTATAGCGCACATCCAATCGCCTTCTTTTAAAAAGGGAAGAATGGACTGAACCGTGACCATCCGGAATTTGGTTTGGGTGACAGACTTGTTTAATCTGCTGAGATCCAAAATGGGTCTCCAGTCCCCTGTCTGTTTTGGCACCAAAATGGATCTCGAGTAAAATCCAGATCCACGCTGGTCTGGTGGGACTGGTTGGATAACTCTTTTTTGAGACAGCTTTATAATCTCTAAAGCTGCTTCTTCCCTTTGACTGGGTGAAACATCAGGACGTTTTCTTGGAAGATTTGGTTGATAAGAAAGTGGAATGGTGTAACCTCTGGTAATGATACTCAGCACCAACGATCGGGGGTGATAGACTGCCAGGCAGGTTGGTGCAGAGAGAAATGACCCCCAACTGCTTCCAGAGGCAAGCAACTGGGCTGCTCCTCAGGAGTGCTGATAAGGCTGTCCAGAGAAGGAATCCCTGGAACCTTGATTACAAGGACCCCCTCTGCCTCTATAGAGGTGTCTTCCAGAATTATTACCCCCTCTGTCCCTGGGGATATCATCACCATGTGCAGCACGGAAAGGCACCTGAGATTTTTTATGCCACATTTTCCCACTCCTCTGATTCCTGGAGAAGGTACGTTGAGGGTTGGAAAACCATAGGCCTACGGCAGCCAGGGTATTTCCATCTTGCTCGCAACTGGCTAGTGTGTCCTTCACTATGGAGCCAAAAAGGGACGAAGCTTCAATGGGAGCATTCAGAAAGGAAGACTTGAAGGGATCCGTGAGGTCACAAATGGGCAAACAGGCATGACACCTCATAACTTCATAACAATGCCCGAACCCGCTGCTCTAGCCGATCGTATTTGACAGCAACCTCATGGACGAGTTGGATATTGATTCCAGGGTTGCTAGCTGTGAGGCCACTTTGTCCCTGACCTAGTCAGACAATGGTCCTGCGAGCTCCCAGACAGTTCAAAGATCAACTCCCTCTGGAGCCTCGTAAAATGTGCCAAATAATTCAGGGACCGTATAGCAAAAGTCCCTGATGCAAAAACACACGTCCCAAGACTGTCCACTGCCTGGGACACCTTGTTGGGTGGGTGGACAGCGGGACTTTCCTCAGCCAAGTCCTTCTTTGTGGTCGCCACCACAACCATAGCATCATCTGGTAACCGACCAATGAGGGTTCTCCTCAGGAGGGAAAAGAATTTTGTCTGGTCTCCGAGGGATCGCCTCAATGGAATCAGGGTTCTTCCAAGTGTGCTGCATGACAAGCTCATCAGCATGCGGGGTCACCCAAGAGGTAGAAGGCCAGGTGCAAAAAGCCTGCAGGAACATGGACTCCTCAGACGAAGGTTTAGAGGTTTTCCAGTCACCTCTTTGCGTTAACATTTCCAGGATGTCTCAGAAAGAGATATCATCAGGAGGTGACAGCGGGGACCCTTCACAATCATCGTAGTCCATGTCTTCCATTAAGGACTCCTCGGGTGAGTCCATGTGTTTCCTCTTGCACGTCTTCTTTCGAGGGGGGTCTTCAGTGGGAGTCTCTGAGGAGGACTCGGAAGAGGGGGTACCCTGAACAGGGGTGTCCTGCGGCTTCTCTGCCCAGTGTCCCAGGGGGGTGGTCTGTGACAGCTGTAGCTCATGGGGTGAAAACTGGGGTTCTGACATCAAAGGAGTGCTGCCAGAAACAAGAGCCCTCTCCATCTCGCAGAAGGCAGGTCCGCCTGAAGAGGGATGGAAGCCTGGAACCGAGAAAGACAACCTTGGGACCGGGGTCACACCCCACTCTGATGCACCCGCCCCCATGGGTGGAGCCTCAAGCAGGATCAGCATGGACGAGGCTATCGGCGTCAAGGATGGAACCAAGGAGAAAGACAGCTCCATACCCCGAGCCAAACAGCCCATCCCCCAATCCCCACATTGAGGAAGGACCGGTTCAGTGGGAACCGAAGGCGAAAGTTTTAAACTTGGAGCCAGAGTAAGATGCACTGTATGTGCCTAGGTGATGGGTTCCAAGAAGGATGTCGGAGCAGAAGGCTTCGGAACCAAGATGGTCAAAGGAGGAGTCTGTGGATAAGTCAATCCAAGTCCCGCAGGTGGATGAGTCTTAGAAAATGTGGGGATCCCCCTGGCTAACAACAGCTGGTCCACAAGACGCACCATGTTGTGTTCAGAACAGGCTCCTGGTGGATCTAGTCGATACTCCGGATGGGCATTCAATGAAAGGGCTATACACTTGGCCCAGAAACGGATCTACGGAAGGGGAGTATCGGGTCCGTGGTGCAAGGTCTGCCAGCACCGAAGTCTCTAGTTTCAAGACTGGAAGTAAAGGGGTCAAATCTAGTGAAGTCAGTACAACACTTGATGCCAAAGTGGCACTCGGAGCCAAAAAGGTTGGTTCCAAAATGGTAACTAATGAAGTAGTCGAAGGTGTGCCCTGAGCCGAAGCGGCCACAGGTGCCGAAGTCGAAATAGGTGTAGTAAGGTCTATAACTGGTGCCACAGGAAGGACTGGTGTGAAAACTGGCACCAGTATTGAAGGTATCGAGATGCTCGGAGCCGAGGAAGATGGAGCCGTAAAGGCAGATTTATGCTCCGAAGATAACTTTGGAACCTTTGATTTCCCAGGCTTGCTCTGATCACCCGATGGTGAAGAAGTAACAGAATGGTATGTCTTTTTGTCCTTAGCAGGAGGGTTTCAGACCTCCGCTGCAGAAATGGCCTCTGAGAAGGGAGACTTGAGTAACCCTTTCAAGATCAGTTTGTCTTTGCGCTCATTAAGAGTGCGTTGACTGAAACTCTGACAAATGTCACACGGAGGCTGCATCGAAAGGTAGGACATTCCTAAATGGTATACACAGTCATCATGAGAATCATTATTAGGTAACTTGCCATTACATGAAGCACAATGCTTAAAACCTGAAGTACCCTTCTTATCCGACATCTTGATAGAAAGACACCACACCACAGGCCAACTGTATAATCCAACTAGAACAAAGTCAAACACCATTCAAAGAAGTCACAAATATAGCAACACACTGATATGTAACCTTACTAAGAGCCAAAGCTAATAGGTTAGACAGGAAATAAATACCAGAAGGGTAGGGGAGGGAAGGCCATATCAACAATGGTACTTGAAAGTTTACCAATGGTAACAACGGGTAGATTAGAGAGGAAAAGACAAGGTTATACAGAAGAAAAGACACTAGAAATACTACTTGCTTAATAAAATATGAATATATCAAAAGTTTTTCACACAAATATCAAATAAAGTTCCACTTAGCTGAGAGTTCGGCTGAAACGCGGCTTTATGGCTATGCGACAAACGAGATCTGAAGTAACAGGGAGAAGGGCATTCTGGGTACAGAGCTTAGCATGAGAGTTTTTTTGGCTGACGCAAGCCTGGTAAAAAGGCCGACTCAGTTCCGTGGGCTTGGAACCGAACCCATCAGTGATGAATGGGAAGAAGATTAACAGCATCAGATCTATAATTAAAGCACTTAGCTTGACAGTATCAGCTGATGCGTCTAGTTATCAGAGTGGAAAACGAGATCTGAGGTAATGGTGAGAGAGGCATTATGGGTAGAGTCTTAACTCGAGAGTTTTTTGGCTGACCCGTGCTGTATAAAGGAAGAGCCGGTTCCGAGGGCTCAGAACCAAGTCCCATTTGTCAAGAATGAGTGAAGACTGACATCAGATGCATTATTAAGGTTCTTATTCCTTTTATAAACAAACATTGGATTGTTCTCCACAATTTTTAATATTCTCAGGTCAGTTTTGAAAATAACCCAGTTATTTTCCAAAATATTCTTATTCATAGATGAAGTACTACAATATTGTGACACCATTTCTCTTTCAAAATTTGGCTTTTTTACTTCGATAGTACTGGAAACCATAGAAGTATTTTGCCTAACCCTTCCCAGCAATGGCTTAAACTTTTCCAGCCCTCCCTTCTGAAATTTGTCACTCAGTCTTGTTAACATGCTGGTAGGATAAACATACTGTAAAAATATGTCACACAAAAATCATAACTTCGTTTTTAAAAAAATTATCTTTAGATAACCATTTTGGCTAACCTAACCAGCTGTCCCAACCTAACCTGGAGACAACTCCTTTAGTGCAAATAAGAGTTTGAAAAGGTTGACTTCCTGTAAATTTTACATGCAAATTCCCCTTTAGCACATCTGGACAAACTAATTCATAGAGTGTAAATTTGTGAATGTAAAAAAATTCAGTAGACTCATTTATACAGCTAATAAAGTCTTTCACTTTGGCCTCTATAAAATACATATAACATCAAGGTATCTATAACATTTCCAGCTATGCACAAATTCAGATGTAAGCATATGTTCACATTCCCATCTCCACATGAAAATGTTGGCAAAAGTTGTTACGCAAGTTGCACCTATCACTACACCCTCTACTTGTTTAAAAAAATCCCCCTTCAAAAAACAGAAAATTGGTTTTCATTGTTTAGCAGTGATAGCATCTTACCTAAATAAATGTTATTGTCCATAACCACCTCTCCCACCCCTTTTATCCTCAGATATGATAATTCAGACAAAAGGATCCACTGAGGGGGCTTTCAAATCTTCACTCTCTTCGAATGTTACATTTCTCTTCAAAAACTTACTTCTCCCTTTAAAAATTCTACGAATGTCCTCCTCACTCATTCTTTCAAACATGTGTATAAAGGGCTGATAAGGAGGGTTAAATGTACTTCTTTTTTGGAAATAATTTGCCCTTGACTAAGGTGTACTTCTTTCTCCTTAAAGTCAAATGCCAAATTGAGTTTCCTGGTGAACAATTATAACGCATTTACCGAGTCAACCAGATCACTCCTGAAATGCTGGACAAAGGTAAAGCCTTTTGAAAAAAAAGACTAAAACAAAGCTGCTAACACTGTTAAATGACGAAGGCAAATATACACAAGTATCTAAAAATGAGATTCATATTGCTTACAAAAGAACTGACAATTTTATACATGATATTTTAATGCAAGGGGCACTTGGCATAAATGGATACAATTTTCTGAGTGTAAGGGACTCAAGGGTGCCCTCAATTTTTGGGATTCCTACAGTTAACAAAAATGTGTTGAATCTCCCACTTAGACCTACAGTAGCTGCTCAAGGATCCAAAACTTACCCTCTGGCAGTGTATACTGACAGATGTTTAAAACCCTTACATGGCAGTTTTCCACACATATTGAAAGTTTCTTGGAGTTTTCTAATGAATGTTACTAATAATTTGTGGAAACCTAAACTTTCATTTTTAATGTTTGATGTAATAGATCTGTTTTCTAGCATACCACAAGAAGGGACTGGACATGTTTAGGGAGGCTTTCATTTCATTGAATCTCATAGGTTAGTTCAATTAAATATTACTGTGGACCTGATGGAGATAGGTTTTGAAAAAAAAAAAAAGTTATGCCTTACCATAACATTCCATCTATGTTGTTCACCTTCACCAATCCTTGACAGTGGGTTTGGTTCCGGACCCTTGGAACCACCACATGCCGTATCTTTCAGCTCACGCTCTCCAAACTCTCAATCTAGGGTCTACCCATAATGCTCCTCACAGAGATTACCTCAGATCGAGTTTGCCGAATGACAGTGTGTGTGTGTGTGCGCGTGTGTGTGTGTGTGTGTGCGTATATATATATATATAATATCTAAATATATATACAGAGAGAGAGAGAGATACATATATATATATATATATATATATATATATATATATAGATCTATATATATATATATATATATATATATATATATATATAGAGAGAGATATATATATATATATATATATATATATATATATGGATTCACTTTATAACCTCGAAATGCAGAAATATCGAATTTCAGTATCTCTAGACTATAAAACCGAATCCACAAAACACCAACAAACAAAAACCGCGAAACCACATAACCAAAAACACCACACACACTACACTTAATATACAACACAACACCCACATCACAACATAAACAAAAGACAACACACATACACAACTCACACACACATAAGCCCCCAACACCCCCCTACTTATATATACTAACTCCGAGATCGCACAAACACAACACAAAAGCTCACTCACACGCACATTCTCCAATCCCTCACACACACTCTAACTCCCACTCAAAACCCTTACAAAACACTCACTTATCTGACATAACACCTACATCCGCACACGGCACCGCGCACCACCAAAACACAAACCCGGACATTACGTAGCGTAACTTCATAACTGTAAATTCAACATATTTTCGAGATATATTCAAATTCGCGATTATGAACGTTCGCTATTTGTAACATTCGACTTTATAGCTTCGAGATACTGAAATTCGACATTTCAGTATTTCGATGTTATAAAGTGAACCTATATATATATATATATATATATATATATATATGAATGAAAACAATATGGCTTAATAAACATAAAATAAATATGAGGCCATATATGAGTCCTTAATGAGAAAAAACTAGATCAGGACTAAAGAGGTCCACTAAGAGTCTTAGGATGGGAGAAAGGTGGGTGGGTATGTCAAGGATCAGTGAAGATGAACAACATAGATGGGACATTATGGTAAAACATTAATTCTTTATCTAATGCTGTTAATCTTCACCTAATCCTTAACAGTGGGCCAGTATCCCCAACTATTATAGCCTTGGGAGGTCTCATGGAAGAATATTTCGAAGCACCATAGAGCCAAAGAATGCTTGAGTCCTGGAGACTTGGTCTAATTTGTAATGGGCGATGAAGGTATGATGAGAAGACCATGTGGCAGCTGCACAGTTGTCATCTAGTGAAGCTCTTGAATGAAAAACTGCTGATGTTGCAACAGCTCTTGTTGAGTGGGGTATAACTGTTTTAGGAAGTTGAAGTCCTTGCGATTGATAAATGAAAGTGACGCAGTCTCTCAACCACTTAGCTAAGGTAACCTTAGTAACTGAACAGCCTACTCGGAGTGGTGAAAAAGCTACAAATAGCTGATCAGATTTTCGGAGCTCTTTTGTTCTGCGGAGATAAAAACACAATTGTCTGTGCACGTCTAGTAAATGAAGTCCGTATTCTCCCTTGCTGGAAAAATTAGAGAAAAAGGTTGGCAATTGTAAGGTCTGATTTATATTGGCTTCAGAAACCACTTTTGGTGGAAAGGAGGGATTTGTTATCAGTTGCACTCTGTCTTTACAAAATATCAAGTAGTGTGATTTGCACGATAGGGCTTGCAATTCAGAAACCCTTCTTGCAGAAGTGATTATCACCAAAAATATAGTCTTCCATGATAAATATTTCAAATGACAAGATGCTGCAGGTTCAGAAGGGGTCTTGGTTAAAGCTTGAAGGACAGTAGTTAGATTCCATGGAGGAAATGGTTCCTTTACAGGGGTTCTCAACAGGAAAAAGACCTTTTAAGAAGGCTTTACAAAGTTTGAGAGACATTATTGAAGAATTATTCCAACCAGTATAAATATCTGAAATTGCAGCTAGATGAACTTTTATCATAGAAGCAGAGGAACCAGCTTCAAAAAGGGTGTTTAAAAAAATCTAAGACATCTTGAATAGAGGCAGCAAATGGGTCAATATCTTTATTCAAGGCCTATTTTGTAAATTTTTCCCATTTGCAGAGATAAAGTTTTCTAGTAGTAGGTTTGTGGTGTGCAATAATAATGCGTTGTATGGGGGAAGAAAGAGAAGGATGCCTGGCAATAATGGGAACTGGAGAAGCCATACAGTGACCTTGAGGTGTCGAAGATTGGAGTGAACCAGGCCCTCTGGGTGAGTTAGTAGATCAAGAGCCGGGTCCAGAATCCATGGGTCCTGTAATAGATGAGGCCAAAGGAAGGGAAACCAAACTTGTTGAGGCCAGAACGGGGCAATGAGGATTATTGTATTCTTCATCTTTTTTGCTTTCTTTAAAAATTCTGAGATTAGAAGAATTGGGGGGGGGGGGGCATATTGTGGAGAAGAGTGTCCCTGGGTGACTCCCCCGGAGGGGGGTTTAGGGCAAAGTAACTACTGCATTTTTTGCTGAGGGGAGAAGCAAATAGGTCACAGCAAGGTTGGCCCAATTGGTGGTAAATCCTTTTCGCTACTACAAGATTCAGGGACCACTCGTGAGGCATAAGAATTGTCCTGCTTAATTTGTCCGCTGTCACATTGGAACTTCCCAGAATGTGCATTGCTATTAGAAAGCAGTTGGAAGAAATCACCCATTGCCAAACTCTGAGTGCTTCTAGACATAGTGGGTAAGATTTGGTTCCCCCTTGTTTGTTGATGTACCAGACTACTGACATGTTGTCTTTCTGAACTGCAATTGTCCCTTGAGGAAGGGTATCCTGGAATGCTTGCAACGCTAATAGCACTGCCCTCATCTCTAGAATGCTGATGTGCAAACTGGCCTCCAATTGGGACCATGTGCCTTGATCTGTCTTCCCCAGATAATGCCCCCCAACCCTATCTGGGAAGCATCTGCGGTCACTATGGCTTGGGGCTGGTGGAGGATGAATGGTCGGCCCAAGAGGATTTGATCGGAGTGAAGCCACCATTTTAGGTCTTGTTCACAATGGCTGGTGATCTGGACTAGGTAACACATTGGTTGGCGAATCAGAGACCATTGGATTGCTAGTAGCCACTGTAGTATTTGCATATGAAACCTTGCTAAAGGAACCAGTGTTATTGAAACAGCCATTGAACCTAAGGTTTGAAGGATAAGTCTCAGTGGGACTCTGTTTCTTTGGAGAATTTGTCTGCCTAGAGCCCTGATACTTAGTAGTCTCTCTGGAGGACAGGATGCTATTCCTGTGCAGGGTTTAGATGCGCACCTATGAAAGCTAGTTGTTGGGTAGGTTACAAATTGGATTTTTTGAGATTTATTGAAATGCCTAGAGATGTGCAAATACTCAAGGTGTAATCTCTTGCCTGTTCTAAGTGATGCCTGGTGGCAGCAGTGAGGAGCCAGGCGTCGAGTTATGTAAAGACTCGAAACCCTTGCAGTCGGAGGTGAGCTGCAACCACTGCCATGCATTTGGTAAACATCCTGGGGGCTGTGGTGAGTCCAAAGGGTAGTACTCTGAACTGGTAATGACTGGCTCCTAGCTGGAAACAGAGAAACCTCCTGGAGCTTTTTTCCATTTTTATGTGGAAATAAGCATCTTTGAGGTCTATAGAGCACATTCAGTCACCTTTTTCCAAGACAGGAGGTATGGCTTGCACAGAGACCATCCAGAATTTGTTTTTGATGACCAACTTGTTGAATCAGCCGAGATCCAAAATGGGTCTCTAGTCACCTGTTTTTCTGGGCACTAAAAGAATCTTGAGTAAACCCCAGATCCTATTTGGTCTGGGGGGACTTTTTGGATGGCTTTTTTTTTTAGCAGTTTTTGAATTTCTACAACTGCTGACTCCCTTTGATTGAGTGGAACATATGGGAGTTTTTTCTGGGGTTTGGGAGTTACAAAGAGTGGGATCTGGTAACCTCTGGATATTATTGCCATCACCCATTTGTGTGAAGTTATTGATTGCCAGGCTGGTAGCTGCAGGGATAATCGTCCCCCGGCTGCCTCCAGGGGAAGGTAATCAGGCATCCATTTAGGGATGCTGATAGGAAGAGCCAGAGAAGGACTCTCTGGACCCCTGATTCTGCAGTCCATTCCTGCCCCTAGTGTGGTGTCTTCCGTTGCCTCTCCCTCTGCCCCGGGGTAGACTTTGCCTCATGGGTCATACAAAAGGCCCTTTGGATTTTCTAAAATAAGGTTTCCCCACTCCTTTGGTTCCTTGAGTAAGGTCACTGAGGAGTGGAGAAACGTATGTTTCTGGCATATAGGGTCTTACCATGCTACTCACTTCTGGCTAGCGTATCTTTAACCCTTGGGCTGAAAAGGGTAAATCTGTCAGAAGGAGCATTGATGAATGATTCTTTGAATGGCTCCGCAAAGTCACATAAGCGCATCCAGGAGTGGCTTCTGATGGCTATACCTGAACCCGCTGCTCTGGTCGTCCCTTCAGCTGTATGTGCTATGAGCCTCATGGATGAGTTGGAAATAGATTCTGGGGTTGCAAGCTGAGAGGAAACTTTATCACGGAACTCTTCAGCTACTGCTCCTGAGACAGTATTTGAAAGTTCTTTAATCTAATCTCTCTGTAATCTAGTAAAGTGTGTCATATAGTTCAAGAACCTCAGAGCAAAGGGTGAGGATGCATAAACACACTTCCCAAATCTATCCAACATCCTAGACTCCTTGTTAGGAGGATGGATAGTCTGACTCTTCTGCAAGTTCCCTCTTGGTGGTAGCTACTACCAGCATGGCATCAACAGAAATTCCCTTAGACTAATGTGGTTCTTCTTTTGGTGCTGATAAGACACGATCAGGTCTCTTTGGAATTGGCTCTATGGGGTCGGGCATCTTCCACACCCGCTGAGCAATCAGTTTAACAAGATCGTTAACGGGCGGAGAGATCCAAGAAGTGGAGGGTTGGGCACAAAAAGCCTCCAGGTATACTGATTTCTCCAAGGAAGGCTGAGTGGACGATCAGCCACCCCTCTGTTTCAGGATTTCAAGGATGTCCCTGAAGGGAACATCATTGGGGATGACCTGGGGGAGCCTTCCTTGTCATCGAAGTCAGTATCTTTGGTATAAGACTCTCCCAGAGAGTCTAGGTGCTTCCTCTTGCACTTCCTCTTTGCAGGGACTTCCTCAGGGGAATATTCTGGGGAAGTTTCCGAAGAGGAGACCACTAAAGAGGGAGTCACCTGGGACTTCTGTGCCCTCTGTCTGGAGGATGAGGTCAATATTAGTTCTGGTAGACAGGAGGAAGATATATGTCCCAAAAGGGGTGGCAAGGACTGAGAATCCCCAAAGGATAATGCCTTCTCCATGATCTGGAAGGCATGTCCCCCCCGTACAGGAGTGGGAACCCGGAACTGAAACAGACTGCTTCGGAACCGGGGTCACACCCTGCACCAAAGAGACCACCCCCGGACCAGGAGCCTGGGTTGGTACTACAAGGGCTGGCTCAGATGGAACCGAAAAGGTACCATGCATCTCGGAGCTGACCAAAGAGTCACTACTCCAGGAGGTCTCCGGTGCTGAAGGCTGGGAGCCACTAAAGAAGATAGTCGGAACCAAAGAGAGAAAAGCTATTGGAATGAACTGAGTTGGTACCGAAGTGTCTGGATGGAAGACTCCAAGGGCTGAAGTGGAGTTGGAGGAGGATACGAAGGGGTAAGGGAACATGCAGGTTCAATGTCGGATTGGCTTGGAACTGAAGGTAATCTTCTCGCCACAAGGAGCTGGTCCACTAGCCTCATAACATCACCTTCTGAAAGACTCTTAGATGACCTCACCGATGAAACCAAGGGAGAACTAGATGCTCTCACTTCCCCAAAGGGATTATCTCTAAAAGGGTCTAGAGAGGGAGAATAAGAGGTCCTTGGGAGTACAGGCTGCTCTAGCATCTTATGTACTGGTAGGTCTGCTGGTACCGATGTAGAGGAGGTTGTCTGTTCCAAAGCCAATTTAATCGGTCATCATTTTTCCAGTGCCAATAAACTCTTTGGAACCAAGGAACTTTTTGAAAATTTTTTAGTCAGTTTCAAATCACTCGGAACCATTGAAGATCTTCTCTTTGAACTATGAGCGGAAGAAACTCCTCTGTCACTAGTTTTCTCTTTTGAACCAGATATAGCCTCGTCAAAGGGTGATTTCAAAAGTCCTTTCAAAATTAACTTGTTCTTCCTCTCTGTTAATGTACGGGAGGAGAACCCATGACAAATTGCGCCATTCTCTTGCAAGTGGATTTTACCAAGGCAATAAACACATAAAATGCACC
Organism: Protopterus annectens; assembly: GCF_019279795.1. Lineage (NCBI taxonomy): Eukaryota > Metazoa > Chordata > Ceratodontiformes > Protopteridae > Protopterus > Protopterus annectens. Next base: position 748,992,464 of record NC_056750.1, read on the forward strand.
CATCTAAATTGGGTATTTTACCCTCACATTTTTTACACTTCTTGAAACTTAAGTGCCCTTAGCAAGTTTCGAGGGAGATTGTTTTTGATCCGCCATTATCGGAAGTAAAGGAAACATAAATATGGGATTTTTTTATATAAGGAAGCGAGAGAGAGTTAATATCTCAATGGTATAAGATAAAAGGAAACTTACCAACAACGGTAAGGGGACAGATTATATATTTTTTCTCCTTACCATTGGTAGAGAGTTACCAACAATGGTAAGGGAAAGATTACCAATGGTATTAAGACAAGAAGTTATCTAAATTTACGGAGGAGCAGGTAGAAGAACTAGTTTAGATAGGAAGGTAAAAAGATTTTAGACAAAAAAAATTGAAAGACTGACAATTTAACTGCCAAAGTTTGAGAGATAGAAGGAACATGTCTGGTCTGCGAAGGGGCAAACAAGATCTGAGGTAATCTCTGTGAAGAGCACTATGGGTAGAGCTGAGCTTGAGAGTTTGGAGAGTGCAAGCTGAAAGATACGTCCGAGTCGGTTTCTGAGGGTTCGGAACCGAACCCACTGTCAAGGATTAGGTGAAGATTAACATTAGATCTTTTTTTTTTTTTTTGAAAGGGAATATTTAAACAAATAAAGGGTATAGTGATGGGTGTGGCCCGAACACCAACTTTTCCAAACATTATAATGTGGAGACGGGGATGTGAACATGTGCTTAGGTCTGAATTTTTGCACAGTTGGAAAGGTTATTACAGATAAATTTACAATATGTGTATTTTATGGAAGGATGATGAAGTCAAAGTGAAGGACATTAGCTACATAAACAAGTCCACTGAATTTTTTACATCCACATATTCATGCTCTATGAATTAAGTGAATTTCTTAGAGATTAGTTTGTCCAAACAGGCTAAAGAGGTTTCTCAAATAATATTTACAGGAAGTCAAACTTTGCAAACTCTTATTTGCACTACTAGAGTTGTCACCGGGTTAGGTAGAAAAATAACTTGGTTAAGGGACAGCTGGTTAGGTTAACCAGAATGGTATCGGAAGATGAAGTTTTTAAGAATGAAACTAAGATTTTGTGTGACATGTTTTTATAGAGTGGCTATCTTAAAAAAGAAGTTATGTGCTCACCATAACGTTCCATCTGTGTTGTTGATCTTCATTTATCCTTGACCTATGGGACTTGGTTCCGAGTCTTGGAACCGGTTCAGCCATTACAACAGGTTGCTTGAACCAAAAACTCCTGAGCCAAGTTCCTACCCAAACTGCCTCTCTCTAAATTACCTCAGCAGACTGAGTTTTCAGCTATAATGAAAGACTAAGAAAAAGGTAATACTATAACCATTGATGAGAAAACAAATAGCCGATACTAAGGTCCATTCTTCAAGTAGTCGGAAGAAGGGGGAGGGCATTGGGGTGTCAAGGATAAATGAAGATTGACAACACAGATGGAACATTATAGTGAGTACATAACTTCTTTATCTAATGTTGTCAATCTTTATTTATCATTGACCTATGGGACAGAGTCCCCAGCTTGTATACTGGGAGGCCTTATGAAAGAATGAAAGAATATTCCTGAGCACTATAGAACCAAATGACATTCTTCACCTGGAGACCAGATCCACTTTGGAGAAGCCCATGTTGCAGCTGCACATATGTTGTCCATGGAGGCCTTGAAGAGAAAAACAGCAGATGTGGCTATAACTCTTGTGGAATGTGCTCTAACTGGGGCTGCCAATTTAAGGTTTTCCTGCTGTAGACAAAGGTAATGCATTCTCTAGCCATTTAGACAAAATAACCTTAGAAACTGATTTACCCATGAAAAGAAAGAAATAACTGGTCCGACTTTCTGAAGTCTTTAGTTCTGTCGAGATAAAAATGCAATCATCTGTGGACATCCAAATAGATGTAAGCAGTATTTCTGCTTGTTAGAAAAAAATATGATAGAACACTGTCAATTCAGTGGACTGATTAATATTAGTCTCATATATGTCCTTTGGAAAAAGGATGGACTGGTTCTCAACAAAATCCTGTCTCTTAAAAAAATCAAATATGCAGGTTTTGAAGATAACACAAGGATCTCTGAAATCCGCCTAGCGCACGTAATAGCTATTAAGAAAATGGTCTTCCATGAAAGAAATTTCAAATCACAGGTAGCCACAGGCTCAAAGGAGGACTGGACCAAGCATTGCAAAACCATAGTAAGATCTCAGGGGATGAGGGGTTCCCTATAAGGAGTCTTTAACCTTAACATTCCCTTTAGAAAAGCCTTGCACAGCCTATGTGAAATTAAGGCTTGCCCTTCAAAGCCATTACGCAAATTAGAAATAGAGGCAGGCTGAACTCTGACGGTAGAAGAAGAAAATAGAAGTTATGTTCTTACCATAACGTTCCATGTTAGTTGTCTTCTTCTCGCCTTCTTCTTGCTGGATGGGTTCGGAGCCGACCTCGGCTCCGACTCGGCCACTCTAAAGCTCGAGAGTTGGTTCCACCGGCTCGAGGCTCCCCTTATATCCCACAATGCTAGGCGAGAGTTACCTCAGATCTCGTTTGTAAGCTAGCTTATAACAGAAAAACAGTATAACTGTGAAAACATAGAATCCACCTCTAACAACAGGAAGAAGAAGGGTGACCTATATCCTGAACAGGAAACATGCATTATAGCATATAGCTAAGAAAGAGGTGGTAGAAAGAGAGGTCACGATCACAACTCCTCTAGGTCTGTCCAGGCCAGGGGGAAGGAGGGTGGGACGCAAGAAGAAGGCGAGAAGAAGACAACTAACATGGAACGTTATGGTAAGAACATAACTTCTATATGTTAAGTTGTCTATCTCGCCTTCATTCTTGCTGGATGGGACCGCGTCCCTAGCACCTTGTCCCGGGTGGCCTAACGGAACAGACTCCTGAGAACAGTGGAACCAAAATTAGCTCTATGCCTAGAAGCTAAATCCAACTTATAATGGGAAATAAAAGTGTGAGGAGTAGCCCAAGTAGCCGCTGCACAAATGGTGTCAATAGGCAGTCTGTCTTGGAAGGCTAGAGAAGTAGCCAAAGCTCTGGTGGAATGGGCTTTAGGTTTATTAGGCAGTTTTTGGTGTCTAATCTCATAAACAAGGGTAATCAGAGATGTTAGCCACCTGGATAAAGATACCTTTGAAACTGGAAGTCCCTTTCTGCTTTCCGCATAGGAGACAAACAGCTGATCAGATTTTCTGAATTGTTTCGTCCTGTCCAAGTAGTACCTTAATTGACGATGAACATCCAGGAAGTGTAATTTTTGTTCAGACCTATTTGAATACTCAGGGAAAAAGACAGGGAGGTCAATGCATTGGTTTAGATTTGATGTTGAAACTACCTTAGGCAAAAAGGACGGGTTAGTTCGTAAGGAAACTCTGTCCTTATGGAACACAAGGTAAGGAGAACGACAACTGAGTGCTTGAAGTTCTGAAATTCTTCTAGCTGATGTGATAGCCACCAGAAAGAGAGTTTTCCATGATAACAACTTTAAAGAACATGAAGCTGCAGGTTCGAAAGGGGAAAGAATCAAAGAAGTAAGAACTAAATTTAGGTCCCAAGGAGAAGGAGGATTTCTTACAGGAGGTCTGAGAAGAAAAACTCCTTTCAAAAAGGCTTTGCAGAGTTTGTGGGACATTAGGGCAGATTCAGAAATACCCACATGGAAATTAGAAATAGCTGCCAATTGAACCTTAAGAGTAGATGGAGATGAACCTGTATGGAAGAGTTCAGCAAGAAAATCAAGGACTAGTTGGATGGAAGCGGTGAAAGGATCTATGTCCCTTCCTTGTGCCCAACATGAGAAGCGTTTCCACTTACTCAAATAAATCTTTCGAGTGGAAGATTTATGGGAAGCTATCAAAATATCTCTAACAGAGTGAGATAATTGAGGAAGCCTGGCTACGGTTGGAAGTGGAGGAACCAAGCAGTGAGGTTCAGAGAGGGAGGGAGCGATGAAACTGACCCGACTGATGGATCAAAAGATCTGGAACTAGGTCCAGATTCCACGGTCGCTCCAAAAGAAATCGATGTAGAAAGGGGAACCACACTTGTCGAGGCCAGTAAGGAGCAATGAGGATCAATGAGGCCTTCTGAGCGATAGCTTTCTGTATTACTTGAGAGATCAGTGGGAAAGGAGGAAATGCATACAGAAGTCCCGGGCCAAACTTGGACTAGCGTCCCTGCTGGGTTGGCCTGGTAAAGGGAATAGAGTGAAGTATTCTCTGCACTTGCTGTTTTGGGGAGTAGCAAAAAGATCGCAGCAAGGCTGACCCCACTTGAGAAATATCTCTCTCACTACAGAGTCTTTCAGAGACCACTCGTGAGGCATGAGAATAGCTCTGCTCAACTTGTCCGCAATGTGATTGGACTTGCCGGGGATGTGCGTTGCTATCAGAAAACGCTGAGAAGAAATCGCCCATTGCCACAGTCTGAGTGCTTCTCGACACAGGGGGTATGATCTGGTTCCGCCTTGTTTGTTGATGTACCACACTACAGACATATTGTCTGTCTGGATTGCAATCGTTCCCAAGGGAAGAGAGTCTTGAAGGGCTTGCAACGCTAAAAGCACTGCTCTCATCTCCAGAACATTTATGTGCAAGTGGCATTCGTTTGGTTGCCATGTGCCCTGGACTGTCCTGCCCTGATAATGCCCCCCCCACCCGATCAGGGAGGCATCCGTTGTCAAAGTAGCAACCGGAGGAGGTGGAACAAATGGTCTCCCCAACAGGAGCTGGGGGGAAGACATCCACCACATGAGATGCTTTTTGCACGCTTGCGTGATCATAATGGTGTGAGACATTGGAAGTTCCTGGTATGACCATTGAGAAAAAAGCATCCACTGAAGGATCCGCATGTGGTATCTGGCCAATGGGAGGAGAGGTATGGCCGGCTGCCATGATTCCCAACACCTTTAGAACTAACCTGGCTTTGGCTCTGTTGTTGTTGAGAAGAAGTGACACCAATTTCTGAATGTCTGATATCCTTTGATCCGTTAGTGTTGCAGACATGTTTACAGTATCTAAATTTGCGCCTATGTAGGTAATAGTACGACAAGGCGACAAAACAGACTTTTCGCAATTTATTGAGATACCCAGTCTTTGACAGACGCGAAAAGTGTAATCTCTGGCCATCAGAAGGAGATGCTTGGTGGGAGCTGTGAGGAGCCAGTCGTCCAAATATGGAAACACCTGGAATCCTTGTCGTCTCAGGTGAGAAGCTACCACTGCCATGCATTTGGTAAACACCCGGGGGGCAGTGGTGAGACCAAAGGGCAGGGCCCTGAATTGAAAATGACTGGTCCCCAGCCTGAAGCGGAGGAATCTTCTGGAGCGCCTGTTCATTTTTATGTGATAGTACGCGTCCTGAAGGTCTACAGAGCACATCCAGTTTCCTTTTCCCAACAGGGGAAGAATGGATTGCAGCGTGACCATCCGAAATCTTGTTTTCTTGACCGATCTGTTCAAGATACTGAGATCCAAAATTGGTCTCCAGTCCCCTGTTTTCTTTGGAACTAAAAGAACCTTGAGTAGATTCCGGATCCTAGTTGGTCTGCTGGCACTGGCTGAATAGCTCTTTTTGCAAGCAGTTTTGAAATTTCCAAAGCTGCTATATCCCTTTGAGCGGGTGGAACATCTGGAAGGGATTTTTTTGACTGACTTGGAGAACGAAGAAAGGGAATAGAATAACCTTCGGAAATGATGGACTGTACCCATTTGTCTTGTGTCAAGGATAGCCAGGCTTCTGGGTACAGTGACAATCTTCCCCCGACTGCCTCCGAAGATGGGCAGTCGGGCAACACCTCAGGGATGCTGAAAGGGCTTATCGGAAGACGTTTCTCGATTGCCCTGGTTCTGCGGACCCCCTCTGCCTCTAGGGCGACGTCTACCATTGTTGTTCCCCCCTCTGCCTCTGGCGGGGAACCGACTCTGTGCGTCAGGCGAAGTCCCTTGAGATTGTTTACGGAACCACATCTTTCCCCCCTTCTGGCCTTTGGGGTAAGGCCTAGAAGGAGTGGAAAAACGGACTCCGACGGCAGAAAGGGTCTTGCCATCCGTCTCGCACCTAGTCAGGGTTTCTTTCACTTGTGGACCAAAAAGGGATGATCCATCAAAAGGGGAGTTTGTGAAAGACGTCTTGAAAGGTTCCGCAAAGTTGCATAGCCGCATCCAGGCGTGCCTACGTAAGGCTACCCCTGTTCCTGCGGCTCTGCTCACTCCATCGGCCGCATAAGAGAGGAGGCGCATAGAGGAGTTGGAAATAGAATTAAGGATAGCCAGCTGCGTGTTCATTTTGTCTTGGAAACCCGCAGCTGTAGGGTCCTTAAGCATTTCACTCGCTTCTTTGATCAAGTCCCTTTGAAGACGAGTGAAATGGCACAGGTAATTCAGCGAACGCATAGTAAATGTCGCTGAGGAGAACATCCGCTTCCTGCACCTATCCATGGACCTAGATTCTTTGTTAGGTGGATGGACAGGCACTGAAGGATCAGCCAATTCCTTCTTTGTGGCGGCAGCTACCACCATAGCATCCACAGAGACTCCTTTTGATAAAAATTCCTTGTCTGCTGGAGCTGTGATGAATTTGGAGGGTCTCCTGGGAGTGGGGTCCACTGAATCAGGAGCCGTCCATGCCTTTTAGCAACCACCTGCATGAGGGGGTCAAGGGGGACACCCAGGAGGTGGAAGGGCGAGAGCCAAACGCCTCAAGATACACAGATTAGTCCTCCGAAGGGTTGAGGGCTGGCCAATTTCCCTCTGTTTAAGGATCTCTAGAATGTCTGCAAAAGAGACATCTTCAGAAGGGGAACGGGGGGAACCCTCAGAATCATCCAGATCTGTGTCGGATGTGATAGACTCAGGTGAGTCAATGTGCTTCCTCTTGCACTTCCTCTTCCGAGGGGGCTCTTCTGCCAAATCAGGAGAGGCCTCGGAAGAGGATGAAATCCCCACAGGGGGCTCCTGAGGAGTTGGCTCTCTGCGGTCCGGGATGAGGGAGTGAGACGACTTACCCTGAGGCAGCATAGAGGGAGGGGCTGCCGGAGCCGACTGTGGAGTAGAGCCAGGCTCTAACACACTCCGCATGACCTCGAAGGCACCCCTGTCAGGCAGAGCCAGAGGTCCCCGCTCCGAGGAGCTAAAGACCCCCCTCGGCACCGACAGTGATGGCTCCGAGGCCGATGTCGGAGCCGAACTCACCAGCGCCGAAGCACCGAGAGGGAGAGGGGGGTCGGACAAGGGTCCGATGCCACTCACCCCCTCGGAGCCGACGAGGGAAGTCCGGCGCCGAGATTCCTCCATGGAAGAAAACGGAGCCGGCAGCGGGCGAAGACAATTGTCTCGGCTCGAGGTGACCACAGTCTCGGTTCCGACACGACCCGGCTCCGAGCTCAAAAGAGTCGAAGGAGGAAGGATTTGATGGACCGGAACAGGCACCGACTGATGAGTCGGGCTCTGAAGCATCTGGGCCAGTGCCTCAGACTTAAGTAGTCGACTCACCACCCTCTGAAGGTCATGATCGGACAACCTCGATGACCTAGAGGAATGAGACCTTTGGCTCCGTTCAGACAGCAGGGGGAGACCTGGAGCCGAATGAACGGAGCCAAGAGAAGGTGACCTAGACCTCTTTCTGGTTGTCGGCTCCGAAGGTCTTGTCGGAGCCGACACAGGTACCTCGATAACCTCGGCTCCGGCCGGAGCCGAGGGAGCCACAGAAACTGTGGACTGAGTCTTATCGGCTCCAGCCGGAGCCGATAAAGGCAAAGGTTGAACAACCTGAGGTCTCGGCTCGAGCGGAGCCGAAGACCTCGATGCCTTGGAGGGCTTCCCTGTTGAGACAGACAGGGAATCCTCAGGCTTCAACAAGCCCCTCAAAATGAGCTTGTTTTTCCTTTCCTGCAGGACCCTGGGGCTGAAGCCATGGCAGACAGCACAGGAGTCCTGCAGGTGCAAAGGCCCCAGACAATAGACACAAGAAGTGTGAGCGTCTGTCAGAGACATTTTCTGACAGCACGCATCACACTTCTTGAATCCGGAGACCTTTGCTTCTTTAGACATAGCCTAACTGGTGAACACAAACACACACTCAAACACACCAGTTATACCCTGTCAGAAAAAATTACTTTAGTAGAAATACTAAAAAATAAAGTACAATAAAGTACAAAACACAGTAGCTTAAACTACACAAACACTCCCTAGGGAAGAGAAGGCCCAAGGCCCAAGGGAAGAACTAAAAGTTCTTTGAAGAAAGAAACGGGAAAAACTAGTTCGGGGATAAAGTACAATGAACTACACTAATAGGACAATAATTAAACTAAAAAAGGGGAAACAGAGTGACTTTTAATAGAAAAAAGCTTAAACTCACCAGGAACCGGTAGAACAACCAACCTCGAAGCTGTAGCGGCAAACGAGATCTGAGGTAACTCTCGCCTAGCATTGTGGGATATAAGGGGAGCCTCGAGCCGGTGGAACCAACTCTCGAGCTTTAGAGTGGCCGAGTCGGAGCCGAGGTCGGCTCCGAACCCATCCAGCAAGAATGAAGGCGAGATAGACAACTTAACATCTCCTTGTTTGAAGAGCATAGATAAAAATTGCAAAACCTCTTCAACTGGTGCCGAAAAAGGATCAAGTTTGTTATTGCGTGTCCATATGGAAAACCTTTTCCATTTACTGAGGTAGAATCTCCTTGTGGAAGGTTTATGGGAATCTAGGAAAATGTGTCAATCTGGTGAAGATAAGTTATTTTAACTGGCAATTAATGGAACTGGAGCAACCAAGGTGTTAGCTTGAGGTTTTTCAGGTTGGGATGAACTAGTCCCTGAGGATGGGACAGGAGATCTGGATCCGGGTCAAGAGTCCATGGATGTTAAAATAGGAAAGGCCAAAGAAAGGGGAAACAGACTTGCCGAGGCAAAAATGGGGCAATGAGAATCACTTTGATTTTCAACCTTACAGCCTTCTTCAGGAAAAGGGGTATTAGAGGAACAGGGTGAAAGGTATACAGTAGTTCTGATGGCCAATTGTGCAGGAGAGCATCTCTCACAGACTCCATTGAGGGGAGATTAGGGTAAAGTAGCTGCTGCATTTGTTGTTCTAGGGGGATGCAAATAGGTCACAACAAGGCTGGCCCCAGTGATAGAAAATCTCCTTCGCCACTCTGGAATCGAGAGACCACTAGTGAGGCAGGAGGATGCATTTGCTCAATTCGTCCATTATCATGCTCAAGCTCCCCAGGATGTGCTTTGCTACTAGAAAGTGGTTTGAAGAGATAGCCCACTGCCACACTCTGAGGGCTTCTTGACAAAGGTGGCAAGACATGGTTCCGTCTTGCCTGTTGATGTACCAGACTACTGACATGTTGTCTGACTGAATTGCAATCGTTCCTGGACGGAGGACAGTTTGAAAGGCTTGCAACACTAAGAGCACTGCCCTCAGATCCAGAACATTAATATGCAGATGGGCCTCTATTGGGGATGTGACAAACCACCACTGGACCATTAATCAAAGAGCTTCAATCCTTATCACTGGCACCAGTGGGGGACATACACTGACAGGATAACAGGTACACACACAGTATTTCCAGATGCAGCTCTCTGCATCAAGTGCAATTTCCCTTAAGAGTGCACAGAGACCAGAGGGCTGGTTTCTCACTCTTTCTCCAGATCCCCAATAAGACTCCCCACTGGCACAGGTATAGAGTTGACATCTCAGCTGAGTGGCCAAGCCAAGACCTCCCAACACAAGACTCTGTCCAACCAGTGTTTCATGTCTCTGCCTAAGTAGCTGACACACACACACACACACACACACACACACACACACACACACACACACAAACACACACACACACACACACTCTGAGGTTTGATTTACACGCACATACACACACACACACACACACACACACACACACACACACACACACACACACACACACACACACACACACACACACACACACACACACACACACACACACAGAAGCACACATGCACACAAACACACACACACACCTGAGAAAGACTGGCACAGGTTTACTAGATATGCCTCATTTTGCCAAGACTACAGTTATCATTGCCACCAGCCAACTCATCACCTACTTTAAGGCCCTTAACAAAGGGTGTCAAATCTTACTGTAAAATAGTAATATTAATACAGTTAGACCAAGAGCAAGGCTATTAGGAGTGGCCCACACAGTGTCACCAAATAAATATGCAAGTACTCTCAAAACTTAAATATCTCTAGATAGATCAACCACAATGAAATGTTTAAATATATTTAATAATAAATAATAAAAAACATGAAAATACTCAGTATATAATCACAGTGACATCAGAGTTCAAAATCACAGCAAATATTTAAAACAACATTGCAGGACAGTCTCAAACAATTAAAGAAAAATATCTACACTAAGCGTTGCTATATTGCTGACTATATGATCATGGCTGGAACAACACAAATGTCATCTGAGATGGCAGACTTTGTGTTTTTTTTAAAAACAATTTTATTAGAAGTGCTGATAAAAATACAATCAACATATAGAGAATGAACCATTTTAAATTATGTGAAAAAATGATCATATACAAAATTAAACAAAATTTAACTATATACAAAATCGTTCACCATAGTTCTTAAATACCAACTGAAAGAGATCTTAATATACAAATTTGCAATAAAATTAAATTATTTTTGTAACAATTCATAAACTTTGTTCCGACTACTGTAAGTAGAAGTATTCCTAGAACATCTATACTTGTTTGTCAGTTTTTCCAAACAACAAATTTCATTAAGTCAATTTTTAAATTCTTGTAGTGATAGAGAGGATTGTGATTTCTAATTCCTTGTAATTATTTTTCTGGCTGTAGATAATATAGACCACATCAAAGGGTAATTGGATGTTTTTATACATGCTGGTACTGGAGTATCAAATAATATCAAAGATTTAGATAAAGTAAAATTATCTATAAATATTGCCTGCATAAAATAATTTATATCTTCCCAAAAATTTTAGTTCAGTACAGTCAAAGAACATATGTGACCATTCTGCATTCAACTGCTTATTACATCTCCAGCAATTTACATCTTTTTTTTTTCAATTTTACTCAAAGATGGCAGACTTTTTAAATGTTATATTTTTGCATAAAGTCATGCTTGTAAGGTAAGCCTCCATTGAGTCTGCGTCTTACAACCTGTAGGGTGTGTAATAATGTAATTTCTGGGCACAGAGGATGGACCATCATGTGCTAATGTGTATGTATCTGTGTGTGTGTGTGTGTATATATATATATATATATATATATATATATATATATATATATATATACATATATACATACATACATACAAACACACATTTGATATATATATATATATATATATATATATATATATATATATATATATATACACACATACATACAAACACACACATATATATATATATATATATATATATATATATATATATATATATATATATATATATATATATGGTTGTGTGATCTATCATCAAAGGTAGCTTGGACTGAAAGAAAAACAGTAAGCTAAAATGACTGAATATGCTTTTGACTGAAAACCATTTAATTGAAAGAATTCTACACAACATATATGCCATAAAAAGGTCCACCCCACATAACTTTAATTATATAAATTAACTCCACAATCACACACCCATGTAGAATAGTAGAAATCACCAAACACAGTGAAGCAGTGCTAGTTCACAAACTCAATCATCTACAAATCAGGAGGTACAATGTGACAGTGGGCATTACCAATAAACAAAATCTTAGAAATGACATTTCTAACAACTCCTGTGATCAAAACTGACACCAAAAATGCCATATATGAACTTCTACAGTTTTTGACAAAATGGCTTTTCGATCAGAAGTGCATCTAGTCATTTTAACCTACTGTTCTTTCTTTCAAGCAAAGCTACGTTCAACGATATTGCCATGTAACCACACACACACACACACACACACACACACACACACACACACACACACATATATGTGTGAGTGTGTGTAGATGTACGTACATATATATATATATATATATATATATATATATATATATATATATATATATATATATATATATATATACATATGCATCCATGAATGTCTACGTAAATACACACACACACACACACACACACACACACACACACACACACACACACACACACACACACACACAGATATATGTGTATATATTTGTGTGTGTACAACAGCCAGCATACAGAGAAATGAAAAACAGCAATAGAAGGCTAAACTGGCAGTGGATTTAATTACTATTCTTTCACTTATCCTGGATGTTCTTTAAAGAATCTACATCAGTAAGCTTGTAGAAGATTCCTTTCAGATTCTGCCTTTTCTAACAAGTTTGCTGATATGAATATTTGTAACAACTAAGCTTGAAATGTATCACTAACATTTAAAAATGTAATTTCAAGCTCTACAGTAGGAAACCTTGAGTTTGTTTAACATTACATGCTTAAGCACAACACTTACTACCAGCCTTTAAGTTATGCAGACAAATAAGACCTCAAGCAAGAATATGTTCTTCTTGGCAATAAAGATACAAGAATACAACACCAAACCCTGAAGCCTACAGAGAGATAAAATGGTATAATTTATACAGCATACTGTTAATTCGCGTCTATATAACAACATCAAAACTTTAGTTAATCGAATAACTAAAGCTCGATCTTGTAATATCGAAACCGTAAAATGTCAAATGGCTGTTTCAACCCATGGAAACGCTTCCCTTGGCTGTTCAACATTTTACGGTTTCGATATTACAAGATCGAGCTTTAGTTATTCGATTAACTAAAGCTTCGATCTTGTAATATGGACCTGTTAATTCACATTAGTTCTACTTTTTATATATTCAGTATCATCTAAATGCATGAAAAAAAATATCTACTCACTTTTTGACTGTTTTAGGTGAACTAGAAACAAGAAAGCCAGGCTCGCATTTGTATTTGCAGAAAGAGCCAACTTTGTGCCGACCAGAATGGCAACGAGCTGTCTGGAGTATGGCATTGGGCATGTGGGGTGGAGCTGTGCACATGAGCTCACAATGAGCCTCAGGGAAAGACCAGAGCCCATCTTCCATGCAGGTCAGTGTGTTATTGGTTCCTAGAGAAAGCACCACACATTAGTTAATGTCAATATGTGGGAATGTTTTGGTGGCATTATAATGCAGTTTGTTAAACTAGCCCTATTCACCAAAAGATCAGTTTATTTCAGGGTCAGTATGTCAAAAAATCTCAACTCAAGTATCACTGTATTTATGTCTCTATACTGCATAGCAGAAAGTAAAACAACAACAACAAAATAGCAAGTTACATGGAAGACCCCTGTAGATTTTGTCTGAACTGTAACCACTGATATTATAAAAACAAAAATCATACTTAATTTCCTGGTAATTCAACAGACAAACCTGCTTGTTGACAAGTAGTTTCCAACATGTTCATGCAAGAAATATTACCTGCATGTATAGTAATTCCATTTCCCCAGAGCAATGCATTAGTAAATCTTCAATTAAGAATTATTCTTTTATTTGTTATAGTAATAATTATTTCATTTTTATAAATGGTCTTTGTCCAGAGAGGTATTACAAAAGTAATTACAGATACATATTATGACATTACATTAAACTAATTGAAGTTAACCATCTAACATTTCACTCCTCCTGACCTGTTTAAGTTTCACCACAAAAGCCTTGTGTCCATCTCTGGTTTAAACTACTGTGCCTAACCACTGTTATGATGCATCAGTAAATGACTTAATTGTCAGTTTGTCATGATGCCTTAAAAAAGAGGAGTTTGTAAATCTCTTTGCATATTGACTGCAATTTACCAGGTCTGTTTCAAGTAATTTTCCTTAGGGGTCTGCAGGATGAGATCACGAACTGGTTCCAATAATCAAATATCCTTTTACATTTGCTGTGTTAGAAAGAGTACAGTACTCCATCTGTTCTTTGAGGAAAAATAAGAATGGATTCTGAGAGGGTCTACAAGTGCTCTCAGGACACTTGTTTGTGACACACTTCCTCCTTGATTTGCTCTAAACTGCAGGTACCATAATTCTCCCCATTCCAGTTCTATTAAACTAACCTAGCCCTCCAGTAAATAAATCTAGTAAACTTCATAGTCTTCCCAGCTCTAACGCTAACCCTAGAACTCCTACCTGATCCCTAACGATAACCTGAATCTTCATTCTGTTGCCCTAAAATACTCTTTGACACCCTAAACCTAAATTTGCCCACCACAGCCTCATCTTAAAACTCTACTCCAATTCCCTAAACCTAAAACTCCACTCCACTCTGTACACCTAAATTCCCTGATCACTCTATAAACAGAAACTATCTTTCCCCTCTCTAAACATCCTGGTTAACCAAAAAACTGCCCTCCTGCTTCCTAAACCTAAAACACACTTCCTCTTTTCTCAACTTAAATTTCCCTTATACTGGCTAATCGTAAAACAACCCTTCTTCTTTCTAAACCTAAAACTCTAGTACCACTCCTTAAACATAAATTCCTGCATTAACTCCTTAACCTAATACTTAATTTCTTCTACCTAAACCTAAATTAATAGACAAGTAATAAATTGACCTAAACCACTCCACCCACTCCCTGAACCTAAACCTCCCCTCTGGCTGCCTAAACATAAAATTCCACTTCTTCTTCTTCTTTCGGCTTTTCCTGGTTAGGGGCTGCTACAGTGGATCACCTGTCCGCTCATGATTGGCAGTGGAGTTTTATGGTGCCAAGTTGCCAACCTGCCACAGGAGGCACACACAAGCACACACTCACGCCTAGGGCCAATTTAGAGTGTCCAATCCACCTACACCATGTCTTTGGGATGTGGGAGGAATCCAGAGCAACCGGAGGAAACCCAGGTGACCACAGGGAGGACATGCAGACTCCGCACAGAAGGCACCCCAGCCAAGGATCTAACCGGAGAACCTCTTGCTGTGAGGTGGCAACACTAACTGCTGCACCACCGCGGCCACCCTAAACATAAAATTTCACTCCCCCTCTCTAAAACTGAATTTCTGAGTGCTTTTCTCAAAAAAAAAAATGTTGAATCACTGCTTAATCCCAAAACATCCCCACCATTGCCTAAATCTAAATTCCCAGATCACTCCTAACCTAAAACTCCCCTTCCTGCTTAATAAACTTAAATTTCCCTCTCAATCACTGTCTAAAAAACTAATGTAAACTCCCAACTCCTCTCATACTCTTCCTACAGCTGCTGCAGTAACCTGACTCGAAATAGAATAATGTATTTGAAAAAAGTACTGTAGCTCCACAAGTGGGAGCCAATGCAAGCTGCAAAATGCTGGAGTTCCTGGTTGTAAGACTGTTGACCTCCAGCAGCTAGGACTTGGGCATTTGTAGAAGATCCATGTGTGACTACAATCTCATAAAGTTTTCAGGTGGATAAGCAATAAAGTATTACACTTTGCCATGTGTTGAATCACAGCACAGCTTCTTCACAGCTAACTACATGTGGTCCTTTCAGAATTACTTTAAATCATTAACTACTGTAAAATATAAATTCACACTGCCTTATAATTAGTGGTATTTAGCTGCGGTGGTGCAGCGGTAGCGTTGTCGCCTCACAGCAAGAGGTTCTCCCGTTCATTCTCGGCTGCAGCGCCTTCTGTGTGGAGTCTGCATGTCCTCCCTGTGGTCGAGTGGCGTTCGAAGGACATGCACAAATGGGCGTGCCTTCGTTGAAGGTTGGGCGTCGGGGTGGCACCTTGGCACCGTAAAAATCTACTGCCAATCATTAGATCACTAGTTCCGCTGTGGTGACCCCTAACCAGGAAAAGCTGAAAGAAGAAGAATAACAACTCCTTAATACTGAGAACCTCTCATGGGTTGTGAGGCAGCTATGTCACTTAACTAATCACAGAATGATCTTTCATATTATATATCTGTGTGTGTGTGTGTGTGTGTGTGTGTGTGTGTGTGTGTGTGTGTGTGTGTGTGTGTGTGTGTGTGTGTGTGTGTGTGAGAGTGTGTGCATGTGTTTGAGTGTGTGTGTGAATGATGTAGTGGTACAGTTAGGGAAACATTGTTTGTAACATCATGTCTAAGGTTGAAGTTAGACCCAGGAGTACAGTTAGAGTTAGCATATATGAGTAAGGAAAACAAAACATGCCACACAGGAATGCATACTGGTGTTATCTAGGAGTTGGACATTTAGTGTTACATGTGCAGTGTCAGAATTTGGAGGCTAAGCAGCTTCAACACTCTTTACCTGTAAAAAAAATAATTTTATATGTGCTGTAATATTATTATTTGATGACTACTCCTAGTGAGACTACAGAAACATATCTACATGGAACATTAGAGTAGAAAAAATAATACTGGGAGTCCACAGCATCTCCCCATGATTCATAACTATGTAAGCATATGCAACTGGAAGTTTCCCTCTTTCTGCTATACCTGATACAGGCAAACTCTGAAAGAGTCTAAAGGGCAAACAAAACATGCAGAAATGTGTCTTTTCAAAAGACATTTTGGTAGAACTTGTTTAAAGAAGTAAGCATAAAGTAGTACTGACAAAATACAAAAGACACAGAGAATAACATTATTAAAAAGTGACTTTTGGGGATTTTGTTTTAAAGAGTCCTTCGCGTACTTACCTCGCATCTGAGCAGGTGGTTTGCACTGAAATGTGCACTGCTTCCCTAAGATTGTACCATTAGGACAGGAGAATGTGGAAGGGTAGACGTGATATGGATTGGGGATTCCGCAGTCTACAGGTTCACATATTACCTGCATATTCCATTTGCCATCAAGGCACATCACGGAGGCAGTGGACTCCACCTATAAAAGAAAGATAGAAATATTTTTACAGTGGTGCACGGAGGTAACTTTTCCTTAACATGCTGAGTCTTAGAATTATTAGATAAAATTTCTCATTTCTGATAGAGTCATATACATTTATGAAATCAGTCATAATATTTAAGTAGCCTGAACTTAAGCAACTAACACACACATATAGAAATTAATGCAGACATAAATATATTTGTTTATTCAGTTCCATAATTACAATAAAGCTCTTTGTATTTCTGCAGTACACAGGTATTTCTATCTATCTATCTATCTATCTATCTATCTATCTATCTATCTATCTATAAAATGTATGGAAAGTGAACTTCCAGTAACTGATTTTTGTATTAATGAACCAAAAACCAATGGGAGCCCACAGGATAAATGCTCACTCGCCAATAAATGATAAAAAAAATCCAGACAAATCCTCTGGCTGAAGGGACGACCAAAATGACGTATACTGTAAAATATAATCAAGTAACTGAAAGACCGATTTAATAAAAACAAATACAATATTTATTCAAATGAGGTAAGCGCTTTCACAAACTTGCTTCATCAGATCTTTAACAGAACCACAAAGCATCATACACAATATAAAAGCATAAATTAACAAAAATAAAACAAAACAATATACTTTATAAAACATTTCCAACTAACTGTGTACACCATATTAATAACACCTTATTACCTATCTAGAAAAATATATATAAATTATAATATATACCAACTATAAACATAATAAAAATCATATATAAAGTGTATTGTTTTGTTTTATTTTTGTTAATTTATGCTTTTATATTGTGTATGATGCTTTGTGATATATGATATGCCTTTAAATGTGGGCTGTGACATTTTTATTACATGTCATAGTTGATTGGAGAATTTGAACTGTGAATTAATATTTTTAGACCTTATTTTTTGTGGTTCTGTTAAAGGTCTGATGAAGCAAGTTTGTGAAAACGCTTACCTCGTTTGAATAAATACTGTATTTGTTTTTATTAAATCGGTCTTTCAGTTATCTGATTTTTGTATTAGCTTTATTTATCAACATATATACAAACACATGTGTGTGTGTGTGTGTGTGTGTATATATATCTATATATACATATATATATATATATATATATATATATATATATATATATATATATACAAACACACACACACACACATATAAACATAAAAAACATGTATTTGAAATCCTTTATTTGAAATTAAATACTTCTAAACAGTTCAAACTGATAAAAATAATACAAGTGCAACAGACAAGTAGATTAGAATGCTGTGCATTGACAAACTATCTGTACTATCTCCATTTGTGGAATTGCAGATTTACACATGGTAGTGATCATGCATTAGCTTACTCCTTCTAAATAACGGACATGACTGAGCTGGCCAGTTTGAATGTTCAAGGCCACACACTAAAATCTCCATTTCTTTACTGGGTCTGATTCTAGGACATGTGGCAGCAGACTACATTAAAAATATCAGTCAAACAGTGAGTCGCCTGAGGTTCCATCATCCAGCCCTCAATTACTTAATGTGAGCAAACAGACAAACCATGGCAGAAGGTCACCTAATGTCAGTGGTCTGGGACAAACAAATCTCTGCTGTAATATGCCACAGTTATACATTTAATAAGAGTTTAGCATATACTGTGCAAATGAATTACCACAAGTTCTTCTGAGTGTTAACAACTGCTACCTGTACTTCTTTATATAGATGTACTCAATAAGAGCAACCTTGTGACTCAGTGTGACTATTCACACCTCAAAATAATCTACATGCTATTTTTTTAAATCAGTGCTCTGAGTACAATGAATATATGAATTTGATAAATCACCCAATCTTTTGTACTACATTTTAAAGTCACCAAATGTAAAAACTGACAGCAATTAGCAATATTTGATCAGTTTTTAATTTAAAGGAAATTTGGATATTTATTTGTAGCAGTCTTTAAATCTCTACACAAAATCCAGATTCTCAGAAAGAACAGATGGTGCATAAGTGTTCAGTTACTCTAAAGTGGATCCTTTCTGCAATGGCCTTCAACCTGGTGGAAGAACATAAAACCACCGTTTACTAAGGGTGTGAATACACTGGTAAGGATATTATAAAGATGTCTGCACTCGCAGGTCTACATCAGATCATCAACCTAAATAAAGAAAAAGAAGCAAAAATAATTTGTGGATGAGGAAAGCACTTTGATGCAATATGACATCTAACACATCTTAAACATGTACAATGAATCACTGTAATATAGAGGTGCATGTGTTTGTGTCAGAGGATACCAGTTTGAAACAAGATTCCTTGGTGTAAGGCCCTGGAGGACCTCTTCTATAGGAAGTGAAAACAACTTTAAAGTTAAGTTAGTGAAACTAGAAATGTATAATTCTGTACAGTAACTCCCATACAGCAAATCAATATGACAACACATCACAAGAGTCTTAAAAACACTACATATCAAACATCAAGAGATGTTGCTCTCTTAAAGGAAATTGCTAATTCAGTCAAAAGAAAGAATTATGTGAGTACAATTTCAATATTAATGATATTAGAAATGCAACTGGTGTGAAATAGTCTACAGGACATCTCATTATGGACTCTATATTGAAAACAGTACGAGAGAAATGTGATGGCATAACAGAAAATTTCATGTTTTAGTCATGTCATCGGAGGGCACTGAGTAAAGGTAGATGAAAGTAAGTTGCCTACTTGAAAGACATGCAAAAATGCCACTTAATAGGAACCTATAGGCTGTGGCCAAGAAGAGAAGTCTGATAGCGTTTGGTAAACCATGCAAAACATATTTTAAGAATGGGGACATGCAGAATAATTCCAGACTAAATAATGTGCAGATAATTTGGACAGGTGAAGAAACAGAAGGTAGTTACCCGACTAATTATGTGGACAAGTGCTTGTCTCAGGAGAACTTTTGGATTATGATATTCAAGTGAATGGAGACTGCTGGACAGAAACAAAGAACACCACTTAATTAAAAAAGAAAATGATTACATACAGAACAAAATTTCAGTAGATAAAAAATATACTGCAAAATCAGGGACTCTCAATGAACGGAAGGGGGACTCATTGACAAAAGGACTTTTCTTTCAAGTGCCACAAAAAAAAAAAAAAAATCAAAAAGATACGTTGTCCTGCTGTGTAGAATATTTGGAAAATCAGAGCTGCAAGTAAGGCTGCATCCCTGTGTACATTTGGCAATAAAAGTTCTGGGTTTGTAGAAGCCCAGCAAATGCTAAAAATTGTTATGTGCAAATCTTAGGAGGTAATGATACAATAGGTGGAAGCAGCTCAAACAAGAACTTCCAGTAGAAATGAGTGGTAAGTTTAGATGTTAGTGTGCAGCCCTGGAGAAGTAGAGGGCTCTGCCCATTGATTGAACCATAAACACGGTATTGTTGAAGATCAAGAAAAGATGGACAGTTGTGAGGAGGGTAACATACGAGATCACTCCCAATTAAAAAAATTAGAGATC
Organism: Protopterus annectens; assembly: GCF_019279795.1. Lineage (NCBI taxonomy): Eukaryota > Metazoa > Chordata > Ceratodontiformes > Protopteridae > Protopterus > Protopterus annectens. The sequence continues at coordinate 749,012,826 of NC_056750.1, forward strand.
ACCAGAGCAGACAGTGGGGGAATGAACAACTGTCTGTGTGGAAGGATAGAGGGACTTAAGAACATCGAGTGAAATAATAAAAGGTTTGAATGTCTGAAAAATGAAGGGGAGACTAGCTGCTCAAGAAAACAGAAAAATAACCCACTGGGCGAGGAAAGAGTTGACCTGGCAAAGAAATGGCAGGAGTTTGTAGAAGATGAGTTAAGAAAAATAGGTGGCTTGGGTAATACTGAGCAGGTGTGAATACTTAGCTATGTTTTTGTGTTTTTCCCCAGTGGAATTTCCTAACTCACCCTCAGTTATGTTGGGTTTAGTTAAGGATGAAAGTAGTGCAACAAGTGAAGCTGAGTTGTTCTGGTAGGAATAGGCATGGCTTCATGTACATTTGCAAGAACTGAATACGTTTTGGGTGACAGACTATCCTGAGTGCACTAAGTGCACATACTTCAGGCTGGCGAGGAAACTTTGCCAGGAGGAGCCAATTTAAGTAACCATTAAGAAATCTTATTTAATAATGGCAAGTGGAACATTGCTAATGTATCTAGATGTCAGACAGTGGCAGAAGAATTGATGCAGAACCATAAGGATGCTGGGCAGCTGGTTGGGGAGAGAGCATTATTTTTTCTTAAAGATGGGGTTTGTGTACTTTTCAGAAGAGTGTATAGTTTTATTATACTAACAGTTTTCTTTTGCAGATTACTGACAATGTGTTAGACATGCCACAGAATTAAAATGGCCTTTGGGCTCATAGTAAATTATTTCTGTAACTGATATACTGATCTTACATGCTTTAAATTAATATAGTAATCTGTGTATAACAGGTACACTCTGAAACCTGTAGGTAATAAGAGTAATAACTGTTTTGATGTAATGTCTAACCTAACAGAAGTTTTACTGTTAGAATGTGATACAGAGCATGCAATCCTCTATGATCTTAAGTCATTAGTGATGTCTGCGTACAACACAGTGGCAAAATGCCATAGGATTATAACAGACTGCTTTAGAAATGTTAAAACGTATAAAGAGGATGTGGGCAGATAAAATTAGCTGTGTGTGTGTGTGTTCACTGCATTAAAAGGGTCTGAAGACAAGCTAAAATGTGCATAAATATGTGACTATACAAAGTTAGCAGATTTGGACTTTTACAGGTTTTACATTTTTTTACAGGAGGTTTTCTAAATCAGAATGTTTAACATTCATGCTGCCATGATTACATAGGATAGCATGGAAATTAAAGGACTTGTAGATGGTGCAAGCATAAGTCTGCCACCTTATTAGTGCTCTGTATTTCTTTATTCTGAAGAACAGTGTCAGGTAACAGATAATCATCATATGTTAATCCTTTTCATATGCTGTTAAAACTAGTTATAAGTATGGTCAGGGGTACCTGCTGGAGCTATTGAACATGAAGCAATGAGATGAACAAGAAAGCTAATGTTGGAGGTACAGGGATTTTAAGATTTTCAAAGGAGTGGAAAGGGTTATGCTTTTAGCTGTAATGGAATTACAAGAAGGGTAGGCAAGTGTCAACTAGGTAGAAAGTATGTCAGCAAATCCAAATGGGGTGCATGGATGGTTTTGAATATAGTCTTGGAGATGTAGTTGCAGAAAAAAGAGAAATAGTAGAAAGACACGAGCAGTAAACAGTCATTGGTAAGTGGTTAGTGTATTAAGGGCATAAGAAGAACTCAATATCAAGATAAATAGAACTGACTGGAGGAAGATCAGGGTAGGAAATCAAGAAGTGAGGATCTTGGAAATCTGAATGCATCTCCAGAATTGAATAAGGGAGAGGAGTCAAAACCAGTTTGGGCATTGTACTCCAAATGGGCAAAAAGGTAGTATGTTGAGAAAATGGTAGGCAGACGTTGTTGACCCAGGTGCCAGAGGATAACATATACTACATGGGTCAAGGTGTGTGGAGAAGTAGGGTTAAACATCTATGCAACACTTGACTTGGTTCCATGTCATAGATTGATACAGTTGTTACTGTTAATAAGAATACCAGGGACTGACTAACAAACCAGGCACTGGAGGATCTGGCCAAGAGTGGCAGCATGCAGTGGCCAGTGTTGGATCTTCCATCCTGTAGACACCCGAGTAGCTTGACTCACTACTGTGATGACTTGCATCTGAGAAATTACACTGTTATCTACTGGCCTGTGCTGTGTACTTGAATGTGCCGAGTAGCATGTAAGCTGTAACCAAAGAGAACATAAGCAAAAAAGCATGTGAGTACTGCGAGTGGCACTGTTTTTTCTACTACACTGGTTCTATAGGAAAAAGTGGTGACAGCATATCAAAAAATAAATGAAACAAAGTGCATTGCTCTCAGAAGAACCCCTATTCACCCTATTAGCTTGGCATTGAACTTCTATGGGTCTGAAAGACTATACCACATCAAATCTTGTTCAAACAGAACTCGAACACTTCCATGGATAATTACATAATTACTTCCTGAAGAGATAACAGCACTGTCTCGTCTAAAACATTTTGTTCATCTCATACTAAAATTAATAATCACATCAACATGTGATTAGTGCTATATAAACATACACAAAGCGCATGATGTGAAATGCGCACTATATAGACTAAACAGGATAGCTTGATAAATAAATAAGCAAATAATTACTTAACACGGGTGTCAGGGTGCGGGGGGGGGGGGGCTGAAGACTCCCTGCAAAAATGCTTTAATAATGTTAAGAGCAAGTTAAAGCTGTCAGTGTTTTATTTAGTGGTTGCAATTTTGAATAGTTCATAGGAAGGAAGAAATAAGGAGAAAAGTGGTAGATGAAGGGAAGTATTAAGAGAGTGAAAGTGGTGAGATTTAAAAGGGTTATGAAGTGAGGATATATTTAAAGGGCATAAGCAGGTACAACATTATGTGGCAGAGAGGGAGACATGGTTGGAATATGCATAAATTAAATTAATTATATGAAGAAAGGCAATTGTGGCCAGGGTGGATGGAGGGAGAAATAATCTTGTGGAAATGAGAAAGGAGGCCTGACTGGAAATTGAAAAATGTAAAATACGGAATTTAGAGTTTACAGGAAAGTTGAGGCAGAGTTGTGAATGGCTGAGCACAGGACTTTATTTTATTTATTATTTTACATTTGTTAACCGGGGGTGTCTGACTGAGCCGAAAAGGCCCTTTTTCAGCAGAGGCCCGGGGAGAAAAGCTCCACAAAGAAAAATTACAGACACTTTTAGTTATTTAGACATGATCAGTATATACACAAATTACAAGAGACATGTTTTTACAGTGGTATGCGGCACAAACAGTTACAGTGGACAGAACAATCAAAAAAATATTAATTTTAAAAATAAAGGTAAGTAATAGATTTGTTGGGTACGGCTGAACTTTGGAACGTAGGTAGAATACATACATATTACACAGGTACAGTACATACATTGTAGATTAGCCAGTGTTTGTGAGTAAGATTGAAAAACTATTATCAATTGCTCTAGATTTAGTTTGAAATCTTAATTTGTCTTAATTTGAAAGAATGCACAAAATATCTGAAAAGCTATGAAAAAGACTGAGCCAGTGGGAGACCACCAGATGAGGCTATTACATATCTGGTACAACGGTCTTGTGAGGTTTATACATCTGAGGTTCAGTACAAGTGAGTGAACTCATGTTGGAGGAGAAGGCGGATAACCTTCACATACTTTGAGCCTGACTAGAGTTTAGGAAGTTATGGACTGGGGTAATGAGATTGTGGGAAAAGGCTTACAATAAGGAAATAGTAAATAAATGGCGATTTTATATACTGGATATGGAGATAGGAGGAAGACAGCAAATGGTGTTAGGGGAAAGGATTGAACTTCAAATGGTAGAAGGCTGAGTCAAATGTAAAAACTGAAAAAGACTAGAAGAAGACAAGGTTGGCAGTACAAGTGAAGCATAACAAGGAGGAATAGGTCAGGAAATAAGATGCAGGTTAAGAAAGGTGGTGGTGTTAATTAGCAAAACAGTGCAACAGGTAGTAGAACAGGTAGTAGAACCACTATGAAGGCTTCACATACTAAAGAGGAAACAGTGTTGAAGGGAGGTATAAGACTCCTGACCTGGGAAGAGATGCTGAACTCTTACACACAAAACATGGCACAGCATTGATTTTCTTTACTGCTACTATGCAATTTTAGTATGTTATAGTTTAGCCATGAATACAGGGTGAGTTAAAGTGTACCATACATTTGTGAGCTAAGAGAGGTTTATTATATTGTGATAAATTTTAGATTTGCATATTATAAATGACTAAATGATCATATTTTAAACAAAATATTTGATTTGCAACTCTGTTTTTAAAGTGCAGTAATAAATTCTAATTGAGCAGAAAATCTTCTGTACTAAACTGTTAGTTCAAGAATGTAAGCTGAAAGAGACCTCATACTTGGTAAATTCTGCAATTCTTTCATTATAAATTGTCAGGAAAATCTTTCTAAGGAGAGATGGCAGCCTGCCATTATCAGGCATCAGTCCTTCTCTGGTTTAAAAGTACACATTTTACAAATGTAGACTTTCTGTATACATTGTTACTGTGATTAAAAGTTTGAGGCTTATTGTTTTCTTGTCTCCTCCATCTCCTGAAATATGAAAAAAAATGGCAGTGCAATGTAGCTGCATTAAAATACATTTGATCAAAATAGTTTAAGCAATGATATCATTATAACATCATCTTCACCTACTCACTAACAACACCTTTCCCCCCCAAATTCTATTCTTTCCCAGTACTAGAAATCTGGACGTTTTTCATGCCACCTAAAGAGAGTGAAAGCTGACTATATGTAGAGGCTCTCCAAAATGGAGAGAGTAGAAGTTTCTGCTCCCAGTTATACTGTCGCACTTGGAAACCATTGTTTTTCTTCTTAGCTGCACATCACAAGTGCAAAGGAAAAGAAACTGACCATTAAAGTACTGCATCAAAAGAGCAAGAATGTTGATATCAAACCTCACTATAACCTTGTCCGCAGGGAAGCTTCACCTCACCACCCGCAAACATTGGAGACTGGACCATGTACACCACTGCTCCTTATGCATACTAGTGTCAAGGTCACTGTATGTCGAAGGAAGGAGAGTTCACTGCAGTAATGCAGTCTCAAACTTTGCACTTAGTACATATGTAGCACTAGTTGCATGTCAGTGACTGCATTTTCAAATGTTGATTTCTATCCTGCTATACTTCTCCCTTGCTTGCTTTCTTCTTGCATAAGTAGGAATAGACTGACAGGATGCATATATATATATATATATATATATATATATATATATATATATATATATTTGTCCCACCCTCAAGAAACGGGTGTCCAGTACTCATATGGCTCCTTAAAAACAAATACATGATAAGCTAGAAGCATGGCAAGGGTGGCGCAAAACGGGCAAGTGTTAGTGGGTGCAATCAAATGATGCTGACCGATTGGTAGCACAGTCCTGATATTCAGAAATGATTACCAATGTTGCTTTTGCAGTCAGGATTGAAGTGCTTCAAACAGCTTGCTACAGTTTTAAAAGTAGAATGTTGAGAAGAGTGCCACATCAGGGGACACCAGAATAGCTAACGACAGCTATGATAATACCCACAGTAGTGATGCCTGAGACAGTGAGAAAAACAGTAATTCCACATAGAAAACACTGTATTTCAAAACTCACTGCAACAAGATTAAAACATCTTTCAATATGAGGGAATCTACCCCTTATGCAATCCTACTACATCTGATGTCATTGTACTTCAGACTATGGGGAAATAATCAGAGATACCGCAACCACATACTTAAGTATATACTCCCCAACATTAGCTGTAACAGTTTAAAACTACAAGCATGATAATTATGACCCTTTTAGCTACATCAAGAATCCACTTAAATGATCTTATAATATGCTCTAGGTACCTCTTTCACCACACAACTACCTTAGTAGTACAGAGAGATGATCTTTCAGTTCCAGTGGGCAGTCAGTGTTTAGAGCTTTTATCACTCACTTCTCCACATATCTGTAGTTTGATGCACCTCATAAACTACAGTGCATGTACAACAAATGAAATTCATAAAGAACTTACTGCAAGAGCAAAGACTTTATACATGGTATAAGATGCAAAATATTTGATAGCAATTCACAGACAAAAGGCCTCAAAGTTCATGATATCAGAAATGTCAGCTGCCTACTCACACTGCATGAACACACATCAGCAGTGAGGGTATTCACACATTAACTTGCTTACTTTTCAGATGACATGCAGTGTAACTCTTCAGCCATTTGGAAGGAATAACTTAAGAGACCATTAATACCACAACTAGTGGAGTACAGGAAGTACAAAGCTGGAGCCTGCAGTTCCATTCACTTTCATTCCTTCTCACACACCTACTTTTGAGATATATTTGGAACAAGTCCTTTTGGCACTTTCCAGAATTAAAAACACTACTTCGTGGGATCTGACAATGTCCCCGGATGCCTACTGAGGAGCTTAAAGTCACACGTAGCAAAACCCCTCCATCAACTCTTCAACCCGAATTTCTCCACTGGATACGCCTTCGAGGAGTGACAAATGACAGTTGTGGTGCCCTTAAATTATTGTTTTCCTGGCCCTCAGAATTACAGGCCTAGTAGTCTCACTAGTGTTATTTGCAAGGCTGTGGAATGTACTACAGCTGACCTAATAAACACTGAAACAGGTGACCTTCTATCCCTGGACACACACCAGTTTGGCTTTGTAAAAGGTAGATAATGCTGCTCATTCTGGTGGAATTCTTTGTAAGGGTCACTGAGGTCACAGATATGGGGCATCTAGTCCAACCTCTTTATATGGATATTGCTAAAAGCCTTTGAAACTATTTCTCATGCTGGGATTATTGACAAACACTCCCACAACAACATTAATTCATACAAGGTCTGACATATTGGTAACTGGCTGCTTGACAGGAACAATACCGTTAATGTTTGGATATTTTTTTCTAGACAGAAAAATGTCACCAGTGGTGTCCCTCTGGTCTGAGTTCCTTCCTCTAAGGTATATATTCTTGTGACATAAAAGCTGACATCAAGGGACTATGGCTGAAGATTGAAAACTGGGAGCAGATATTAAATGCCACTCTGATATTCAAATTCTCCAGCAAGCATCTGCCCAAACAAATGCTTGGTGTATTAAGCATGGGCCTACCCTCAACACCAAGAAATGCTGCATAGTTTTCATTGGTAAATTGAGCATCACTACTGCTTACCACATAGACAACTTTCCAAATAAATATGACATGTTATCAGGGATGTTGGTATGTATATTAATAACAGAATTTCCCTTAGCTGCCATATCACTGTGGTGATTAGAAAATCCTTCTACCTTATCCATCTTACCCTTCATGGCACCTTTTTAAGTTCCAAATAAGTTATAATTCCACTTTATCTATTCCTTATTGGGTCCATCATTGAATATAATACACCATTTGACATGTACCAAACCAAGTACCTAAACCAGCTTGAGAGACCTCAACCTTTCCTCAACAAAAAGAACTGCAGTTTCAATACCCTTAGTTATTTTAATAGGCCAAATACCCTATCCCTCTACTTAGTGTCATACAGTCTCCTTAGGGTGTGTGCTCTGCTTAGCTTTCCATACTATGAAAGACCACTCATTAGAACAAGCAGCAAAACAATAATCTATTCTACAGACCTAGACCACATGGCATGACACATACCTCACTCAATATATCCCCCACTTTTGGAATAGGCTGCCCTTAGTTCGATAGCAACCTTTAAAACCAGTCTGGATAATTGGATAGGTGACCGCAAATTTTCATAGGGGAAACATGGAGAAGGTATACTTAACTGGGGACACTGTTAGTCACCCACCAGCAGTGGGTGAATGTGGGTGAGCTTCTTTGTGGTCTTCTCTGTCCATAAGCTTACTAAGAACCTATGGAACTATGCATCTCGGTGGATGGGACTACCCAGCAAAAACAGAACAGAATGTCATGGGATAATATAATGCACTATCATGTCACAAGTAGAATTCAGTAGTAGCCTTGAATCCCCATAATCCTATCCATAAATATATCTACCGAATGAAGTCCTGGGACTGTTTATGTGTACATAGCAGCTATACTGTGCTGCACAGTTATACAACCTCAGCAGTATGCAGATTAGTAGCATAAGAAGCTGTGTTCAACAGCGTACTGGTACATAAAAAGAGTTACCTGCCACTTTTAAGTGCAACACAACTTAGGCCATGCACTAAATATATTCAGCTTATTCTACAAAGCAACAACATTTGTGGTTTTATTTTGCCAGGATAGAACACTCAGCTATCTGGACCATTTTTAGGTTCAGTCTTGAAGTGTAAAATAAACTAGTATATTAAAATTAAAATGTCAAGTACAGTTTTCAAATACAGCCGAGTTTGCTGTAAACAGATTACCAAAGGCAAAGATAATGCCAAAATACAATTATGAGACAAGCTGTAACCATAATATAGAAAATATAGCATGAGGGAGAGGCAAAAGAGGAAAATAGCTTATGGATAAGTGGTAGGGTAGGAAGAATATAGGTGGAGTTCAATCGAATGAAGTATAACAACAGAGTGCATCACTTAGCCTGTGATAAGAAAGGTTTGTTTGTGTCTTTCGGCTTTTTCCCGGTTAGGGGTCGCTACAGCGGAACTCCATTCCGCTAATGATTGGCAGTAGAGTTTTTTTACGTGCTGGCTTGCCAGGCCTAACGCACAACCTTCAACAAAGGAACACCCGTTCACACATGTCGCCACACAGAAGACGCTCTAACTGAGAATCGAATGGGCAACTTCTAACTGTGAGGCGTCAACGCTACCGCAGCACCACCACCGCAGTATGAGTACTTTATACTGGCTTTTTGTGAAGAAATGTTTTAAGCTGTTCTAATCAGATTCATTTAGTACAGGCTTTTATAACAGCAGGAGTGATTCTTAATAATCCCTGCCCTGATTTTTGGAAGAAAGAGGACATGAAATGCTAGTAACTAGATTGGCTCTGCACGGTTCTTTTAGTAACCACGCATGCAATAAGACTTCCACAAAAGTTACATAATTTCCAGTTTGGGTACAGTTACACTTTTGACGTATGTTTCAGTTCTATAAGGAAAAAAATAGGATAAATAAAAATATCAATGAAAAGCAAAGGAAATGAGCACTCATTCTGCCTGTGTGGCATTTTCTTTGACAAAGAATTTCACAGAAATGTTCTATGTCCCATTAACAGTCCATTCAGTGCTACATATGTAGATTGCTGAAATTCTCCACGGTTTATTCACAGTAGGCTGAAATGCTTTGAGTCCTGCGTATTCATCATGGCATCCTCTCAGGGTTTAAAAGATAGATGCTAGAAAACCAGATCTAGTGGTCCATGAAAAGAAGACAAAAGTAGCATTGATCATTGAAATCGCCACACCCACTGACTACAGTGTCTTGCATACAGAGAGAGACAAAGTCATAAAATACCAGGATCTGCAGGCAGAAACGAGAGCAATGTGGAAGAAAGATAGCCAGACAATTCCAATAGTAGTAGGAGCAGCGGGTCTTATAAAAAAGAATCTACAATCGTATTTAGATATGTTACCAACACATGAAACTCCATACGAACTGCAGGAGGAGTCATTACTGGGCAGAGAGTGGGTGCTGCAAACAGCACTTTTGGCTGACATCAAAGACTGAAACAATACTAATTTCATAAACTTTGATCGTACTTTGACTTAGGAATGGGGTGCACTCCCGTCATGGTATTAGAAACCCAAAAGATTTGGAGAAATTAAAAACGGGAGATATTAACAGTTATAAATGCACCACAGCTGCAAACAGCAGTGACTTCAAGGTAGAGTACCTCTGGAAGTACTTGCAAAGCAAGTCAAGATCCTTGCCAGTCAGCTTGTGTCAGCAAGTTGAAACATTCCACAGATGTCATAGTTACAACACTGCTCATTCATAAAAATACACTAAAATATCCAAGCCCCTGAGTCACTCTGTAATTGTCCATGGACACACAGACCTCACAGTTAATGTCATAATTTAAAATGGAACAGTAAGAGACATCAGAAACAAAAATACAGCCCCCAAAAGAAGCTCTCTTTTCCAGAAAGGTACTCCCCTAACTGAACATCCACAAACTAACAATTTACTTTAATTCATGAATAAGTATATTTATTTTAAGCAACACAAAAAAAAAACTTCATAATATGGAACCTCAAAGAACTGCATGTTTATACAGGAAAAACATTAATTTGTACTTAAAAACAACTGCTTCAGCAACATATTGTCATTTTTGTTAAAACTGTGTCTTGAGTGTAGGTTTAAGGCCAGAAATCATGTGCATGGCTTTAGTGTTTGTATTTTCATACCATAATTATTCCACTAAGAATTTAATAATTGAGGTTTGAAAATGACATTTTTTCCCACTTCCAGCATTATCGTCAGCCTAATCATTACAAGGGAATGGACTTGTAATGGCAGGCAACTAACTTTATGTGGAAGGCATAACATAAGCCAGAATTGCCACATAGTTCAACTTCTCTACTGCCTACAACTGAGCTCAGAAAAAAGTCTTACCAAAAACTAAGAGAGAAGATGAAAGGATTTTGCAGGTTCCATTAGAATGTTTAAAATGACATTAAGAAAATGAAAAAAAGATGTTTTTGTAAAAAGAAGAAAAAGTAAGTAAACTTACCATAACAGTAGATGTCTGAATGAGCGATGGTGCAGCCTGACAAAGATATAGCAGTTGGCCAGTTTCCAAAGCTTCAGCGCACCATTCACATGCCGAAAACGTAAGTCAATTTGAACTGAACTGACTGAGAAGACAGGTTTGGGCACCAAGTCCTTCAGAACTTTCAAGCCAACTGAGTGAGAGGGAGGCTGAGCCCTGAAAGGGCAATGCAAGGAACAGCAAAAAATAAGTGTCCACACCCTGACATAAACAACACACCAAAAAACAAGGGGGTGGTGGAGGGAGGGAGAAGCTATTTCGAACATCTACTATTATGATAAGTTTACTTACACAACTCTGCTATGTTCATCATAAAGATCACTGCTGCAGTAGACTTAGCTATATGGGTAGATTATCCTAGCTTACTACTTTTGGGAGGTGGAAAGGGAAGGGTCCAGGAACCCCTGGAGAATGGTCCGAGCTATGCCTGATCAAGACCTATAGTAGAAATCAAGCTTATAATGCCTTGTAAACATATGTATAGAGGACCAAGTTACTGATTGCAGAAAACTTCTAGAAACCAGCCCTTTCCAAAAAGCCATACATGAAGCCACGGCCCTGGTAGAGTGGGTCTTGACACTGCCTGGAATCGTTTTGTTGTGGTGAGTATAACAAAAGGTAATAACCTGAGACAACCATTTGGAAATAGTTTGTTTTAGCTCAGATTGTCCCTTCTTACCTTCACAAGAAATGAACACCTGATCCTCAGATCAAAGGTACTGAGTATCCTTTCTCCCTAATTTTTAGGTTCAGGGAAGAAAACAGGGAGATGAGCAGTTTTGCTTAAAGTAAACTTGGATAACACTTTAGGCATAAAAGAAGGATTAGTTCTCAAAGCAACCCTGTCTCTGTGGAAAATTAAATGGGTTTGACTCGCTATAAGAACTTGCAATTCAGATACTATTCTTGCAGAGTTCAGAGCAATCAGTAAAATAGTTTTATATGGTTTCTTCTCTTAGACACTCTATTAAAGGATTAAAAATGGGGGTTTAGTTACTAAGAATTTGTTATATAATTTATTTTTAAATAAACCCACAAATCTAAAATCTAGTTAAATAAAAGTTAATCAAGGCGTAAAAATATCAAAGTATCTACTTTTTTCTTGCTCTCCGTTAATTATTGAATGAAAGTTATCAAGGTGACACAATGTAAATAAGTGTAAATAGTTGTGCTGTTATATTATACCAATGCTTTTATAAGTGTGCAAACTAATTCCTATCTCAAAAACATTGTATTAACATACAACTGTACAAGCAAGATATGATGTTGTAGACAACTATTGCATTATGTATACACTGTAACTTATATCCTTTATATGGAATGTTTCTAAATGTTATATTGTAATTCTTTTTTCGTTACTTTTATATTTTCAAAAGAAATAAAAACATTACATTTGAAAAAAAAAAATCCGTAAAACAGTTTTCCATGTGAAGAAAGAACCTCAAGTCAGCCAGATTAGTTGGTTCAAACGGAGCAAGTGTTAGCTTCTCTAACACAAAGTTAAGATCCCAAGGAGGGTTCACCATTTTTTGGAAGCTTTTTATGCAAAACCCTTTTAAAAACATGCTGACATGAGAATGGATTGCAAAATGAGGATCCATGCACATACATGCTTAAAGAGGAAGATTGTGCTGTGAAGCTATATCCCAAGCAACCACGGCTAGTCTGCAGAAGGCATACGACTTGGATCCCCATTGCTTGCTGATGTACCACATGACTGTGGTATTGTCTATAACAGCTACAATAAATCCAAGGGATCAAAGATGATTCAGAAAGTTGAATGCCTTGATCAGGGCAAGCAATTATTTTATATTTATGTGCTTGCATCTGTCCTTGGTATCTCACATACATTACACTTTTATCCCCCACCCCCCCAAACTGATTCCCAAGCAAAGTCTGAGGTATTTGTGTGACTGACTACTTTGGAACATGGAGAGATAAGGGGAGATCTCAGTTTAGGGAAATTTATATACGTGAATGTATGAAAGATGAAGTGAGTTGGAAAGTGTCAAGGGAGTTGTAGTCAGTTATCGTTACTGGGTGAGAGTAAAGAGAATAAGGGTCATGAGAAAAACATGACAGAGAAGTAGCTGAACAGTAGGAGGAAGTGTGGAATTATGGTTTAATCTAGGGGAACTTATCCAGGGTTAGTGCACAGCAGAGTCACAGATAAGTACCCTGTTGTTAAATGAAAAACTGCCCCATACTTAAACTTTTATAAAAAAATAAGGTTTGCATAAGCAGTACATTTCTACATCAAATAAGCCCACACACAAGCTAAAGCTAAAAACAGGTTGTGACGTCCCCACTATGGGCCAGTAATCAAGGAGCCTGAATCCTCACCACTGGCACTGGAGAGGGACATTCATTTAAAATAAAAATTGATACACACATTATTTCCAGATGCAGCTCTCTGCATTAAGCACAATTTCCATTAAGGGCACACAGGGAACACACTAAGTCCTGAGTATGGGTCGCCTCCCCCTCTCTCTCCCTCTATGTCCCCAGTTGGACTCCCCACTGGCACAACTGTAGAGTTCAGTTTTGCCAAGTGTCACAGGCCAAGTGCTCCACCACTCTCTCTATGAAGCCAGTGGTCTGTGCCCCTGCTCCAAGTAGCTGACACACACACACACACACACACACACACACACACACACACACACACACACACACACACACACACACACACACACACACACACACACCTGGGAGAGGCTCCCACAGATTTACTAGCTATGCCCCTCTGCCCAAACTATAAGGTAGCTTAGAAACTGCCACCAGGGCACTCTAAAGCCAGCTGCTCTAAGGCTCTTAGAAGGGCACTGAATTATAGTGGGTGAAATTAATACTAATACAAATGGTAATGTTGACCAAACAGCAAGGCTTTCAGAATGGCCACAGTGTCGCCAAATAAAAATAATTACTTTCAAAGGTTAAATTTTTCTCTAAAGGAGCAGCCACAATGAAAAGTTTATATATATTTAATAATAAATAATAAAAGAACATGAAAACACTAAATATCTATTTACAATAACCCCCTGAGTTTTAATCACAGGAAATATTAAATTGACACAGGTGAAGAGACTCACATAGATACAGATAAAGCAGTACTTAACTAATCTCACTATATTTTCCTGACTGATCTAAAAATTACTATTCCCTTATCACTTACTAGAGAACTGCAAGATGAAGTAGGTGAAGAGTCCTTCTTTCTCAGGTTCCAAAAACAGAGTGCCCTGTGACTTCAGACTAACCTAGTATTAAACGTTATTTTTAGTGATGGATTACAGAATTATATCACATACATCTGGTCATCTGACTTCTGGTTCCCAAGTGACCCCCCTCCCCCGGCTAGATGCTGTCAGGATTTAACACATATGTGTCAATAATACACACACACACACACACACACACACACACACACACACACACACACACACACACACACAGCCTTGATAAGATCTGCTGCAGCTCCTGGAAGTCATAAAACAATTGCAAACCTCCACCCTTCCAGAGTAGCAATCAGATCACCCCAGTGACAATGCAGGAAGTTTCCTAGTACAGACTTTTTGTCGCTGGCTGCATTGAGATCTATAAGATACGATCTTTATGGCCTAGGCCAGGTAATTTAATTTCAAACTATTTTCAAAGTTTGAGATTAACCTCTTCTTTTCCAGTATCCTCTGTTAAAACATACATTTAAGCAATTACAATAATGCATGTATATTTCTTTTCCTGTCCAGCAGGGAACTCTGTTGGTACATTTTTAACACTAGCAACTTTACAAATATATTTTTCAACATAAGCATCTGTACAAATCAGTTTGATATACAAATGACATATAATTCTTTACAAAATTCCAGCTAGGTGTGCTGGCATATGTTACACAGCCACTGCCCTACTACTCATGGCATAGTTGGCAATACCTCACATTGTCACCCAGGGGTCCAAGACAGGAAACAGACAGTAGTTAAGAAATACCATGTTTTATAAAGGGTCCACAACATACATACAAATTAAAAGTAGAAAATAAGATATATATATATATATATGTGTGTGTGTGTGTGTATACATATATATATATATATATATATATATATATATATATATATATATATATATATATATATGTATATACATACATACATATATATATATATATATATATATATATATATATATATATATATATATATATATATACACATATACACGCATATATACATATATACATATATGCAAATGTGTGTGTTTGTGTGTGTGTGCCGTGTGTGTATTGAACATGTTACAATATTTTCTGTGGTGAAGAGTTCCCCCAAAGGGGACTTGTCTGCCAGAAAGATGCTGTTAAGGTGAGTTGCTTCTCCTGTCAAGCGTCTAAACTGCTTCTTTCCAAGGCAGCAAGAAAGTACTGAAGATTTTCTACTCTGACTGCTGATTCTCCCTCCTCAGGGCTGACCGGTAAACAGAGTTGAAGTATGGAAGGGAACCAGAGCTTTTGGAATCTGGCAAGTTGTTTTGTCCTGTGCAAGACACAACCCATATAGCCTAAAGGCTACTGCATCAGTGGGAATGATGAACATATGCCTTCTCCCTCTCATAGAAAGATGCTGGGAAGTTCTTTGGCAAGGATGGTTAGAACCCCCCACCCCCACCCAAAATGTGTTTATGTGGTTGTAATTCTGTTAAAACACTGAAACAAACAGTTTGCAAATCAGTTTTTCTGAGTCTGCTTTCTCATGCAGGAACAGGGAACATTTTATACACTATAGCATTTATATAAATTTTTTTTTTTACTTTTTCATTAAATCATCGTAAGAAACATTTTGCCTGCCTCGTTTAAATGATTACAAGGCTTCTTCTGAAGCCACACCTGCCATTTATTTAATGTTCTCACCTTGAAAAATTATCATATTGTATTACTAAGGTCAGGTATAGCTGCTTATGTTACTACATTACTAAGTAAGTCTGTACAAGTGATTAACAGCATTGTTTTATGTCATGATATATTTTGCATGTGCAGTGAAATGTATTTCTTATATGTATGGAAACAGTATAAATCCTATAAAGCAAAGTGCAGACAAGACTACTAAGATGTCCAATGTTGTACCTGTCTTTCAAGCAATTAGCATAATGTTGCCTGTGAAGGTTGCATTTCAACATTTACATACACGTGTCACTCTGCTGTCAGATTCCGAAGAACTCTATTTTGTCATCTAAGAGATTTTCTAAAGAAAGGTTACTGGCTGCCCGAATCAAAAGTTGAAACTCATGATACATTGGCAAAATGGCACAAACTCATCACAAAAATGCTTTTGTGATTCATTCTATGGCTATAGCTAAAGCAATAGCGAAAAATAATATAGAAACAATGTTTTGCTGAGATAATGAAAAAAAAAACTTTTTGAGGGTAATTCAGCTGGTAAGCACATATGTACCTATTTATTTGTTGAGAAAGTTAAATAGCAAGTACAAATGCAACAAAGCTTCTTCATATTTCTTAGAAATAAAGCCATTGCACTGAAGCTAAAGTCTAATTTGTTTATTTTTATATTACATTAAATACTTTGCAAGGTGTTATTCTGTCTTCATCTATTGGATTTATGTTTGCATTCCGTATACATTGTTATTTTTCCAGGATGCACCTGAAATAGATCTTTGAGATCAAAGTTCTGCTCCAGTTAACAAAGAACTGTAAGCATCTCCCAAGAAAAAAAAGCAGACTGGATGGCAATGGTCCTCCATTTCTGTAAGCAAAAATTATGTTTGAGTATTATGAATCAGTCCATTTAAGGAATATTTCATGAGGTAAGTGATCATGGCAACTTACCCCATCTATTCTGTGGCACAGTCAGGCAAACGCCCAGCTTTCTAGCATCCTCTTAAGCAAGAATCCATATACCATACTGAAACCAGATACTCAACAACTCAGTTAGAACACCTTTAGTAAGGCAACTATGGAAAATTCTTCATTCATCTCAGTTTGAGTGTAAAACAATGAAATACAGCAAGGCAGAAAAATAGCCAGCATATGAGACATAAGATTTTGATAGCTATTTTTTATTCTGTCATATACTCCTAGTATCCATTAATTCACAAAAGTCCTTTACCACTTAAGGTGCACTGCTGTCCTTGGCTGCTTATCTAGCTTTATGTTTTTACATAATCTGGGCAGAACAGTGTTGCAGTGGCTAAGGGTCTAGGGTTTAGTTCTGACCTCTGCTCCTTGTCTGTGTGCATTTCAAAGCTTCTCCCTATATCCTCCTGAGTTTTCTTGTGGTACTCCAGTTTCCTTCCAAAAAACAAGGTAGCTGACAGGCTACTCTAAAAGTTTTCCATATGTACTGCATTGACATTTCGCCTTGTGGAAGGAAAGGATAGTCTAACTTACCCAGCACACTACTGATAAGTAAACTAATTCATAACTCTACACTAAAAGAACCATAGGTTCATAGGAGGTTACTCTGCTAGCAGCCCTCAAGCCTTTATAAGCCTATTCATGTTAATCCCAATTATCTCTATTTGTTCTTTTTTTTGGGTAGTTCGCAGAACAAATTTATAAACAGAGCAGGTCTGTGACCAGCACCTGCTACCCCTGTCCATGAGGGACACAGGCGCTACCCCTCTGGCGAATTTGCTGTCTCCTATCCAATTATCTAGGCTGCATTTGAATAGGGTCAGTGAGGAGCTCTGTTTTACGTGAATAAGGAGTCTAGTCCAGAGAAACAGCAGTCTCTGGAAAATATATCTGTCTTTCCAGCATGATTTGTTAATGTCACAAGCTAGGCTGGTAACTCTAGAGAGTGAGTGACTCGAGCAATCTGACTTGTGGATGTGCAGCATTTTCATTAGGGCAGGGTTGGAGACTGCCCTGTTGGCCATGCACAAGTCACCTCTCAGCAGCCTATAAGATACAGAGTAAAGTGCCATGGCTTTCAGCCTGTCCAAGTAGGTCATGGTTTGGCGTCCCTGTATTTTCTTAATGAGAAACCTCAGTTGTCTCTGGAGAGGTACAAGCAAAAGGGAGCATTATACTCTATCAGTGGTCTGATGAGGGATGTGTACAGTGGAGTTATACCATCCCTTGGATGATATGCCCTTGATAACATGCTATAGTCTGTGGCATTTTCTGTTACATTTCCAGTTATGAAGCCACAGGATGTCCTTTCACTTTCCTTCCTTCCATCACTTTCTTTACTGTTTCTTTTCTTACGAAAATGTATCTTAGTTTTTCTTCATTTTAAATTTACAGCAGAGCAAGAGAGTCAATGGTGTCAGCACAATAGCCCATGTCTCTCAACTCTCCCTGATTTTGTAGAACATGCCTGATTTAGCCTCAGATTTTTCCTTGTCCATCACAATTGTTTAGATTTTCTGGTAAATTACTGAGGATTACTGTCAGTCAGTATTGTCAGGCATTAAGAGTTGTACACTTCTTATTGCTCAAATAATGCATGCTGATGCTAAACCCATTATGTTAACTTTTAAGTAAACTAGAGTAATATTTAAAATTGTGTCTAATTTTAAGCCTTTACCCACCATTATTTTGGCTTTCTCTAGAATTGTTTAGCAAAGATGTTGAGAGGTATGCAATCACATCTGACAGCCAGTTTAAGCAAAGCATGGGAGTTAATGCCAGAGTCTAGCTATTTTTCATAAGCAGTAATTACCTCTGCACTGAATAGCTTGGGGCAAAAATTAGTCATTTTCATTTTTTAAAACATCATGGTGATAGGTCAGATTGTACGAATGCAGAATTGAGCATCATACAGTACTGCTCTCGTTGGTAATTATTTTCCCATAAACATTAGAGATTAATCTCCTTACATTCTGTGGAAAAAAAATGACAGAGGGCTGATTTCTTTATAATGGATGCAAATAACATGGTTTTGTGCACCCTTGCGATACTGCTTTTTATGTTTCGGGGGAGGTTCATACAGAGCTGTCAAGGAAGCCTGAACAGTAGATAGTTAGGCATGCCAGTATCAGACACTGAAGGATGGGTTCTTTTGTTGAAGCCACACATTCCACACATTTCAGGTTGACCATGACAGATCAGTTTGGCTTGCTGGGTAGAGGAGATCAAAGAAAATAATTGACCCATGGCTTGTTCAGTTACTTTCTTTTATTACTTATTATTCTAACTTTTTGTTAACTGGGTAGGTCTACTGGGCCTTAAAGGGTTTTTTCCAAGACTGTTTCAGAGTGGTATTTTAGTGAATGATACAGTTCATGCCACTTCCAACAGTAGAATCAGAAACACAGCCGATCTCAGCCTAGATACTAACTGGGAAATGCAATTCTGCCCCTGATACTGCTCAACCCAGAGCTGACCCTGTCACATTGTTCAAAGAACAGCCACATATCAGTATGTTTTCTTTAGCTACTTTACACAAAGATTGCAAAAGCAGGCTGACACTGATCTTATTTTCTACATTTTAAATATTGCTGAAAGCCACCTCCACTCCTGAGAACAATGCTGTATTTATTTTGTGTGTGCCTTAATGGTTTTCATTTTTCTTTTGCATTAATATGCATTCTTGTGTACTTCTAACTGGCTTTTAACAGAACTGTGTTTTGATTATACCCAAATGCTGGGTACACTCCACATTAGGGAAACATGCTAAAAAGTGGCCTTAAAATGAGCACATTAAAAGAGAAAAAGGGTTGCTTAAAATTAATACGACCTCTCTGAATATGTCGCCATGATATTTCATATCTGCAACATGTTAAAGGGTTCTTCTATAATATATGCTACAGTTTGCAGTGATAATCCATGTGATGAATAATATTTTATTCTGAGATGAAAAAATTAGATTGTTCTACTAATGTGATCAGCTCTGTAAGCGACTGTACAACAGTGCAAGGCAAAAAATGGGAAAGTCCATCTCTTACAGTTCAACTGGCAAAATCTGAGATATTATTATTATTTAGGCAAAGAGGTTATGACCTACAGGGAGTGATGTCCCATCATGAAGATGATTTAGAAAAAACAAAACTATGCCAACATTGAGATATGATACTTCTTTTCCAAAGAGTATTCTGCATTTTTCAAAATTTGTTACATAGGATGGGAATGAATGCATTGTTTAAGAAAAAAAGGCAGATAAGTTGTTAGGACTAAGAAGAGAGTACAAAGAAAGGAGGTAACTGCTTAGTGTCACACAGCACAAAAGTAGGAGATGACTAGATTCAAACCTAGATCTTCACATGTGCAAAAGATCTACCTCAACCACTGCACAGTTTTGCCTTCTAATACAGTACACTCTTCGTTATTATAAGACCCAGTATTGTAAGCCTCAAAACTGCAAAAATAAAGTGCAATTCCATGTTGTAAGCAGAAGATTCTGTAACTTGCTCTTTCACATCTATGCATCCACAATGTGACCCACATCACTGCTAACTATATGCACTAACACCCAAGTCATAGGGTAAGGGGAATATTCAGGTATACCACAACTTTGGACTTAACATATATTCTCCCATATTAAAAAAAAATATTCTCTGTAATCCAAGAATTATAGTCCTGAGATTTACAACAGGCATTCCATAGGTAGACCTTACTATTAAGAAAAAGATATAAACATAAGTTCTGTACCAGAGTATTAGATTTAGCTTGACACTGGAACTGGAGGGCTAATTGTTAAAGGCACCTTTATTTCCATGGCAGCACCAAACTTTTGCTAGCTTGAGCTCCTCCTCTGTCACATAATGTTCTGTCTACTCTAAATCTCCAGGTTAAGTGGACATGGATATACTCAAGTTTGTCTAGGACCAAGTGGACTAACATTTCTGGGTAAAAAGAAAAAAATGTAGTGCTTGAATTCCAATAACAAGACCTCTGATGTTCTAGATCCCTCTTGATAGAACAACTTAGGAGAGGGGAATGTGGGTGGTTGTTCTAATATATGACAGATACCAACTAAGTCCAACATTCTGGTAAGTACACAACTTATGTGTTTAAGCTGGTCCTGTATGGACCCTGGAGCACATGAAAGGCATAAGACAGCAAATATTTTTGAATGGTGCTTTAAAGGAAGACAACACTCTGGATAAGATATCCAAACTGTAATGTTTGGTGAAAATATGCAAGGTAGAACATGTAACAGCAGCAGCATGGTTTCTGCCAAGGGTAAGTTTCTAAGAAAGGCGCTAAACATAGCTTAAGCCTTGACAGAGTATGCTTTCAGTCTGGAAGGCAGGGACTTATTACTAGAAAAGTAGCAAAATGTGAAACAATTAGAAGCAAAATTCCAGTGTAAGGAAACACCAGACACATAGAAGTAAAATTCAAACAGACTTTAATAAATCCAAATCACAAGGTCACAAAGCTTTCAGACTTGCGTCCTCCTTCAGTGTTTAAAGAAAGAGATTTTTCAGCCTCATTTAAATACTATCAGTGTAAAATCACATGACACAGCTCATTAAACTAGAAATTTCTTCCTAAAGGTATAGCCTTAAAAATCTAGAGTATTGCTGTATAGCATAAAGAATACATAATATAACATAAAAAATACAACATACATATGCAGATAAAAATCTAAAAATTAATTTTTGCTATTTTCTTATAACCATTTGCTTTTTTTTCAATACTAGTTTAAGACTTATATTAGCATTAACTCCAGGTTTAACATCTGCCTGAACGAGTGTTATCCATTCAAACTCGCTCACCGCTAGAGCATTAGTAATATCACCACCTCTAATCTTTGGATATATAACATTCATAGTACAAAATTTAAATCCATGCTTAGAGCCAGCATCCTCAAGATGGTAATGAAGAAAAACTGCCACATTTGGTCTTTGACGGCTACCCTACCCTCTCTGTTTGGCAGGTGGACAGACTAGCTCTATTCTGCTAATTCTTTTTTAGTGACTGCCACCACCACCATTGTATCTACAAAGACTTCTTTGCTCCAGTGGGGTTTAGCTTTAGGGGAGCTAGGAATTTGTCAGGTCAGCATAGTAATGGCTCAACAGAATCCATCTCCTTCCATGCCCAGCGAGTGACTAGATCAATAAGCTTATCAGCCAGGGAGTCAACCAATAAATAGCAAAAGCCTCCAGCAATACTGACTCCTCTGGAGAAGGATTATCAGAAGACCAACCACCATTTTGCTTAAGGATTTCTAATATGTTTCTAAAAGAGACGTCATCAGGTGGTGATCTGGGGAACACTTCTCTTTTCTCGAAATCAGTCTTTTCAGTGAGAGATTCCAGCGGGGAATCTATGGGTGTCATCTTGCATGTTCTTATCTTCGGAGGGATGTTTGGCAGAGGTGTCAGAAGAGAGAGGGAGTTCCTCCAAGAGAACCAACTGAAAGCTGCGTGGAACTGGCTGTCCCTGTGGAATAAGTCTGATGGGCTCAGAGCTCAGGTCCACAGAGGGAATAAGGGGAGAATCCAAAGGAAGACTGACCAAATCTCTAGAATGAGAAAAATCCCTTTCCACAACCTTGAAGGCAGATGGACACAGAGAAGCCACAACCTTCCGCACAACAGCCAAGACTTCCAATAAGAGTAGATCACAACTCCGAGCAGATATGTGCCTGAAGGAGGGAACCTGAGCTGTCCAGCACTGTGGCTCCAAGGGGCAGGGATGTATTTGAGCATTAGAGTAGATCCCAGCCCTGATCTGATGCCAATGCTTCAGCTTTAGGACCCGTTCAGTTCCAAAGGAACAGGAGCAGAACTGGTCAGGGATGCTGTCGGAGTCGAGGAAGTGATTCTCTTTGGATCTAACTCTGGATCTCTTGGAGCTGTTAGATCTTGGGGCTCAAGAACCAAAGGGTTGGTATAATGGTTAAGGTGTTTACCTTACAGACACAAGGTACATGTTTAAAATGGCCCACATGTGCAGTTAGCCTAGTATGAAGTTAATAAGAAGGAGATTAGCACTGTGTGAGTAGTGGCTGGAAGACTCATGAATCCAATAGGGGATGGAGGTGAGATAACCCCCATCTGGATCTCAGCTCTGAGGAATTTTTGCGTCATTCTATCCATGCCCACTTCAGAAAGACTTCTGGAGGACCTGGAGGATAAAGTAGTTGACTGGGGTCTAAAATGCTTTTTGGAAGTTCACATAAAAGGGGAAACTGGATCCAAAAGAAACTCTGATGAACAAGCTCTGAGAGTGTATGATGTATGTTTCTGCATCTGTGAGCTAAAGTCCTTGTATTGAAAGCTGCACATATTAAGCAGTCTGTGTTTAGAGGAGATGCTCCAAAACAATATACACACTCTTTTTGGGCATCTGAGTTATGGATTTTATGCCTACAAGGATTGCATTTTTTAAAACGTATTGGCTTGTCAGTCATGACAGTAGCAAGAAGGACAATAGAAAGAAGGAAAAAATTACCAGCAATGATAATTAAGAATTACCCTGTAAAGCAGGTAGGAGGGGCAGAATGGATGTAGAAAGAAAAAATATCAACTATGGTACGTTAAGAAATTACTATAAAAATATAGTAACTACTCTCCTGATGCAGAAAAAGAAACCAGAAACTAAGAGGGGAGGTTGTAGAAATAGGAGATAGAAATTTTAGATAGAGCTAAACTTTTACTTACAAAAAACAGTTGAAAAACTCAAATTGCTTGAGAGAAGGACCCTATGTCTGAGCAGAATGGTGGCAAACAAGATCTGAGGTATAGAGGATGGACTAGGACATTGTGGGTAGAGGGAGGAGCTCAAGAGTTGGATCCAAGTCTGAAGTATGCTGCCAAGTTGGATCCAAGGATCAGATCCATAATCCATTCATTGAAGAATAATGAAAAGAACATCAAATCTAAATTTACCAAGCCATAATCACAACATTACCCATTTCAGAACATTTTAACCATAAAAGAAAACAAAAACTACTGAATTTTATAATCCATCAATGTTCATATCCATCACTTACAGCCACTAAACTGTGTACTCCTCAAATGTCTAATTGTGAGAAAAATGGCTACAGTAGAAATTTCTAACTTGTTTTAAACAAATGCTTCACAATCTTATAAATCCAGACTAATGACTGTTTAACTTGGCCATGACAGATGGATTAGTCATTTTTATTAACAGACATCCCCCACACTCAGCAGTTATAGCTCCATTATTTATTTTGCACACTTGAAATGTTTAGGTGTGGTAAATAATAATAATTATGAACAAAGTAATGCATTTCAAGTTTGTCTCACACAAACACAAGGTAGTCACAATAAAGTATTCAAATTTATTTCACGCAGAAGCACAACAGTCATGCAGCTAGGCTATAAACTGAGCAAACATCAAGAAGGTAGGTTACTTTATCTACAGATATCCTACACCCCCATCCAGTAATTATAGCCATTTTGCTGTGTGCACCTCATCTGATTGTGACATAAAATAACATCTCTCAATAATTTACACAAGAATAAGAGATAAAGCCAAATGATCATGAAGGATAAATACCTAAAATCAGGAACAGACTTTAAATGTTGCTTTCATATACTTAGAAGATTGATATAATAATAATTCAGCATTAGCCTGTATTTACTGAAGGATACAACATCTGAAATTCAAATGTCTGTTACTACTTAGTGACTGCAATCTTCAATGATTTGCCAGAAAAAACAAAAATGTTATGAGGAACACACCAAAATATGAGGAAACATTAGGGGTATTCTGAAAAATCAGGTGCACTTTTTTAACATCTTTATTGAATTATCCATTATGACATAAGCAACACTTAAATTTATATAAAAGTAAACAAATTATATTAACAAGTTCACATTTACAAACATATATCACATGTATTCATCTCTACATTAAACTCAGTCCAACATAACATAAATTGTTCAATTCCTCTTAAACTCCATTCCTCCTCTAAAACATTTTTTCTACTTGTATTGCTTCCACAACTTCCTTTTTTGTATGCAAATTACTCCTACCCTTTTTTAAAGATTTCACTTCCTGCTCTTTTATTTATGTTCCATTATTCACTACTTCAAAATATGGCTGATTTAGACTACGATTTCCATTTTCTAGTAACTGTTTTTTTTTTTTTTGGCAGCCAACAAAATTAAACTTAACAAGGCCTTACTATGTCTCGGCAATTCAGATCCTGTATCCCAGGTCAAAAAATAATTTCCTTAGTTACATTCATTTGCTTGCCCAGTATTCCTGACCAAGTACTCTACAGGGAATTTTTAAAGTCTGCCTACTCATTATATTCTGAAAATATATGCAGCCAGCTATCTCTTTCTTCCCCATCACAACTTCACCATTTGCCATCTATTTGAGGAAAAATTCTTTGGAGTCTGCTTGGCTTATAAAACTACCTATACAAACACTTCCAAGAAAAAAATCCTAAATCTTCTAGACTTTGTTGTATATTTGGGAGCCATACATATGTACTCTCCTCGTTTCTTTGGGAACTGCTTACCTAATCTCTCTTCCCAATCTTTTCTGATGTCCTCTGACTGATTCCCACAGTTAATATGCAATATTTTATATGCCTACAAATTATCCCTTTCTAACAGCAGCTACCATTCTAGATTCAACTAAAAACTCAACCAATGCAGGTCTTTCGCTTAGAATTCCCCTCTCTCTTTCTCTTTGCCTATACTCTGATATCAATACCTGATAGGGAAGGCAGTTCCTAGCCTGCAGTCCAAATGTCTTATAGGCCTCTTCCCATTCTGTTACATTTTCCTCTCTAATTATTTGTTTCCAATACCTTACGCTCTTAACCAGCTTCCTCCAGTAAACTCCACCACCTTCTTTTCTATTCTCTGTACACTTACAGTTGCAGTCATCCCTATGAGCAGAATCTCCTATCTCCATTCCAGTGTTAGCTTAGTTCTTAGTATATGTTCTGCTACTTTATTAATATATTCTGTATGAATGCTGTTATTCTACTTAAGGATCTATACCCAAAATTCCACTCTTGTCCTTATTTCTTGAATCTCCCTTCTGCTTTAACATCATCATCATCTCCCTTTCCACTTTGAATTGAAGCTTTCAGTTTGTGTTATGTATAAGAGCCTTAACTGTTTACCTGTATAAGAGCACTTCAAATCAAGTAATCTTGTTCTATTGGAATGATCAACTTATCCCACTTAATTCTTGCTCTCTTCCCCACCCAGATAAAACACTTTAACTGTTTATTAATTATTATCCACAGCTTCTTCTCTGGCTGAAAAAAATATGCCTGACATGCATATAAAACTAAAGGGACTCAACACATTTTTACTGCTTCTATCCTGCTATCCATATCCAGAGAGAAGAGCTTCCAGTTTCTGTACTATCTTTTGTTTAGTCTTTTCCCACATATCCTTAGCTGCCATAACAGAATCCTTCTTAATCCATACTCCTAAATACTTAATTTCATAATTTCCCAATAAATATAGGTACTGCTGAACCAATTCATGTGTGGTATTTAGTTTACAGATATAGACATTGTTTTACCCTCATTCATTTTATATCCTGAAAAAACATGGAACTGTATCTGAATGTTCCCCAAGACTGAGATGTCATTTTCTGATTTTATCAGGCACACAATAATATCATTTTCAAATAAAGCCAACTTTTCTTGATTACCATACCAACTATATCAATTAATTTCTGTGACCCTTATTTTTTTTTTATCAATGGTTCTAAATATAATGTAAATAAAGGGGAAAGAGGAGATCCCTGCTTGGTTCCACTGTTCAGACACAACTTATCATAGAGAAACCGTCCCACTTTGATTTTTGCCTCTAATCCCTCACACATCCTCCTAATTAACCTTATTATTGTATCAGGGAATGCAAATGATTCTGTTTTTCTACTCATAAAATCCCAGCTTACTCAGTCAAATGCATCTCTGCACCAAGACTCACCAACAACAGCTGTATTTTCTTACATTCTGCTTCCCTCTGGATCGTCATTGTTGTATTAATGTTGTCAAATGTTTGCTTCTACTCCACAAAACCACATTGATCCACATTTATTAATTTTGGCAACAACTTTGACATTTTTTAGCCATTACCGACATAAACATTTTATAATTGTGGTTTAAGATTGAAAATGGACTATATAAAGCTGGATCTAATCAGTCTTTACATATTATAGCCACCACAGATTTGTCCAGGATTTTGGTGCTTCCCTTTCTTTTAAAATACTGTTAAACAAAAGCTTCTGGATCTTTATCACTTTCTTCCATCCTAGCTTCCAAACTCTGACCAAAATCCCATCTATTCCAGAAGACTATCATTTGTATTACTATTAAATTCACTCAGTATAACTGGATACCCTTGTAAGAGCCTTAGACTAGCTGGCTTTGTAGTGTCTGGTGGAAATAACTACCTTACAGCCTGGACAGAAGGGGGAATAGCTACTAAATCTGTGCCAGCCTTTCCCAGATGTGTGTGTGTGTGTGTGTGTGTGTGTGTGTGTGTGTGTGTGTGTGTGTGTGTGTGTGTGTGTGTGTGTGTGTGTGTGTGTGTGTGTGTGTGTGTGTGTGTGTGTGTGTGTGTGTGTGTGTGTGTGTCAAGGACACGGACCACCGGTTTTACATACAGGGTGCTGGAGGACACCCGGCTGAGGACTCAAGTCTACAGCTGTGCCAGTGGGGAGCCTCACTAGGGCCCTGGACAGAGAGAGAGAGAGAGAGAGAGAGAGAGAGACAGAGAAATCCAGACCCAAGACTGTGTGTGCGTTCTCTGTGTGCTCTTAAGGGAAATTGTGCTTGATGCAGATAGTCACATCTGGAAATAGTGTGTGTAGCTATTTTTGTTCCAAGTGAATGTCCCTCTCCAGTGTCAGTGGTTAGGATTCACTTTCCTTGATTACTAGCCCAGAGAGGGGACCTCATAAACTGTACCACGGGGATTATGTAAATTCTCTTGAGGTCCTACTACTGAATTCCTGTCTTCTATCCCAAATATTTTCATAAATGTTTTCAGAAATCTACTCTCTTTTGTTATATTTTCCCATCTAAGCCCCCCAGCTACAACTTCATTGTTGGAAATCAAATTCCAGTCTCTATTTACAAGTCATATTCCCCGCTGAAAGGTGATTTCTCCCAAAATTTCCTTAAGCTCCATGATAGCAGTTTTAGGTGAAGTATAAATACATGCCAGTGTAATCCTCATCCCTTCCCAGTAGCCCCTTACTACCACAAATGTGCCATTATTATCTCTTTTTTCCTCTTCTATCACTATTGGAGCTCCTCTAGCAATTAATATAAGTATTCCGCTTGACCTTTGTCTGTGATATTATGCTGAATATCCATTCAGAAAGCATTTCTTTATCAAATTCACATGCTCATTTCTTTCCAAATGTGTCACCTGTAGCATTGCTATTTGCACTCTGCATTTCTTACTATAATTAAATATTCTTTCCTTTTTGTCTACACATGAGAAACTATTTACATTTCCAATATGGGAAGTGTCACCATTATGAAAAGAAGTATTTATTCCCACCTATTTTATATATATTGTAGCTTTTTAAAGTGTCTGTTTCTAGCTTTTATGATACATGCACCCACTAATGTTTGGCAGATTGATCCTTTATATCCTTTATACAGATTTTTCTTATTTATTTATTTTATTTATTTTATTTTACATTTGTTAACCGGGCTAGTCTAGCTGGATATATTTCCATTTTCAGTAGAGGCCCGGGGAGAAAAGCTCCACATATAGAGATAACAGATTACAGACTGGTAGGACTTAGACAAGGAATATTGTTATCCAAACAAGAGTAGGAGTTAAAAATTTCTAGACAATTTCTAGACTTATAATCGCCATTTGAACCTATGTTACATTTTACATGACGTTTTGTTTTAATGAAATCTTTAAACAAAAAGCCAAACACACACCAGAACCTATTAACTTAATACATACACACAAAACCATGCACATCTTCAAATAATAACATTTAACCCTCCTAATACGAACAATTGTCCTAACAGACATCTGCAAGCACAGGCCTTATCTAACATAAAGTCGAGGTTATCCATGCTAAGATGAATTTTACTGTCTGTGCTCCTACTTACACTAATTTGTGTGTGTTCTTTTTTATCTTTATTCCCCACCCAGATACTTTCATAAAACGTTAACTTTTAGCCTTGAAGAACTAGTGCTTTGACTTTTTCGTTACACTATAATGAGATTGTCTCCATGGAAACATAAGCAAAATGTAGCCCTCAGCTGCAGGCTTTCAAAGAGTAGATGAAATGCTTATTTGTTGCTAAAGGAAAACTTTTTATTACATTCAGTGTTCTATTATTTACTTGTTTCCACTTGTTATCAGATTAAGCCAAGGATCTGAATCCAAATGCTGACGTATGCAAAGAGAAAACATATTACCTCTACTTAGACTATGATCTATATACTTTTCCACCCCATCCCCCACTTTAGCAACCAAGAAAATAACCTATTAACTTAAACTTGCTTTTATCCAGCTTTTTCTTTCTTTTTGTACAGTATTGCCTACATTTCTTAAAAGAAAAAAAAAAAGAAAGAAAGAAAAAGGAACCTGTTTACTTTAGTATCTTTATCATCTACAACAATAACTAAAAATGCTTTACTATAAAACATGCAATTTATATCATGAAATGTTTTACATAAATACTGTTAAAAAATAAATGGTTTAACTTATACTTAGCTTTCCCTTCTCCTTCCCCTGCCTTCAGTGTCCTTCTAAACATTAATGAAGTGAGACAAATGGCTTTTAGTTCCCCACAGGTTTAACAAAGCCAACAAAAGTCCGTTATTTCTACTTTTTCTTGAACAGCCATACTTCACAAATGTGACTTATGCTTTGCAGTCTCATATTTATTCACTAATTTCCATTGCTGGTCATCTATTCATCTCCATCTCTCAATTCCATTTCTCTGGAAGAAGGTTTGGATTATTTTAGTGACAGTCTTGCTAGCTTTGATTTTATGAAAGGTCAAGATATGAATCTTTACATTGAGCTCATAAGTGTGGTTTTAAAGAATAATTTTATATGTTTTAAGGGGGAAACATTTTGACAGAAACAGGGTGTTGCTATGAAGGCTGCCTGTGCCCCCTTATACGCAAATCTGATGTTGTTAAGTTGGGAATGAAAACATTTTTTCTTCAACCTTTTGGGCATATATTAAATTATATGTCAGACTCCAGGATGACATCTTTATTTTATGGGATGGACCAGAGATAATGATTGGAGAATTCCTGAATTACCTTCATGACACCACCACATTTTTGAAATTTACTTACAATTATAACAAGTTCAAAATTAACTACTTGGATACTAACACAGAAATTTTTGAGAGGAAATTTAGGATTAGAATTCACAGAAAATCAGCGTTCAGTAACTTATATTTGCCCTTTACCAATGCACACTCCTTTAAAAAGAAAAAGAGCTTAGTAAAGGGACAATGTGTAAGGGCGGTAAGAATGACTTCCCATTACAATGATTTTGTGGAAGAAATAAGATTTATTTCAGGTATGCTTACTGAAAGAGGCTACCCAACTGTGCTTGTTGCCAGCATATGTCAACAGGTTATTGCAGTGAGGGAATAAATATAAGCCATTGGTCGGAGTAGTAGACAATACTTCTAAATCTAAACCTACTCTCTCAGACAAAACTTTAATAAAGCTATGGTTGATGAATTCAACCATGCTGCAGCAAGCATTTAGAAGATTATCAGAAAAAATTGGAACATGCTAAGATTCAATTCTGACGTAGTTGGAGTTGTAGGAATGGAACCCAAGTTTGTTTTTAAGACAGGTCGCACCTTAAAAAGTATGTATGAAGGAACCCTTACAACACAATTAGTAGAAAGGGTGGTGGTACTAAAAAATGTGGCAATTGCAGTCAATGTCATTTTATATACGACAAAGATCATATTACATTAGAAAAAGCAGCCCAAAGTAAAGTTCAGTTAAAGAAAGGGAACTGCTGCAGCAAAGGGATTATTTACTTAGCAATTCGTAAAAAGTGTGAATGTCTTTAGATTGGAAAGACTGAAAGAACTTTGCAAAAGAGAATTTATGAGCACAATTATAGCATAAAAACAGAGAGCCCTAACAATGCTTCATTTAAACATTCACTGTTTAAGGTTCCCCATAATGAGTTTTTATTTTGTATTTTGGAGCTGGTGGATAAGAATCCCAGGGGGTGGAGACTGGGAGAATAATTTGTATTATAAAGAACTGGTGTGGCAATTTAGGCTCAATGCCTTTACTTACCCAGGACATCAGGACATAATGATTAAATTTCTATAAAGCCTGTTTTGAAAAAAAGAGCATCAAAATTATAGTGACAAACTAAATTTTTTTTCAACCCCTGAGTGTATTAAATTTATTTTTATTTTCATTAAACAAACACAAACTTCTGGTAGATCAGTGGAATGCTTTACGGCTTTTTAGGCTTTATTATTTTTTTGAATAATATTTTAATTATGTTGATAAGTTCTAGTTTTAAAGCTTGAAAGAAAAAGTTGAATAAAAAAGTTTTTCAATGTTTACCTTTTAACTTTTGATATTGGTATATACTGTAATTGTATTGTGATTATCTTTATTTCTGATGTTTTATGGCTTATTTGGTATGTAATGTACTGTTTCTTTAAAGGTTTTAAGGATACAATTAGGGAGTAACAATTGGTGTTAATTCTATGGTACTATTTAAGTTTGTGGTGTAGGAAATAAACTTTCATTCTGATGAAGTCCTATGAATAAAGGACGAAAGAGCTTAATGGGTGAATAAAATATTTTTGGATTTTATTCGGTCTCCTTTATTTCATTTTAGCACAATACCCTGCCTTGCAGTTTATCTTGGAAATCAGAATAAGCTGAAAACTGCACAGTTCACATAATGGTTAAAGTGTCTACCTCATAGACATAAAGTAGAAGGTTTAATTCTTACCTTTGGGTTGGGAACTTTGTCTAGTCTTAAAATTGCCTACAAGGGCAGATAGCCTAGTGCTAACCTATGACTCTACGAACCAATTCCCTTTTCTCCAAGGTTTAGTGATCTTGGACCTGACATGTATAAGTTTGGGGGGGGGTGTGGGATGACCCACCCCCTGCCCAAAAAAAAAGAAGTTTAAAGGAGAAGAATGATGTTTGAAATTAGATTTTTTCCTGGATTTGCAGTCTTTTTTTTTTCCGGTTTGTTGGCACTCAGCCTTACAAGCACCAAAATTTCAGTAGGGAGACAAGGAAATATTCTCATAACTGAACCAGTGGTAGACACAATTAAAGAATTTAATAAAGTTTAACTTCTGAAGAAGAAAGGTTAACAGTTAACTTATCAAAATAAGCCAATAATAATTTTAACATGTGAACTTGACTGTTCAAAAATTCTAAAATCTAAGGTAACAGAAGAATAAGCTCTCTTTTCAAATCTGTCAAAAGCTTTTCTACCCTTCTCAGACAGAATGGGGTTAGCAATCATAATATGTTTACCAGTGGAAGTCTTAGATAAAGATAAAACTGTTGAATCTGATTTAGGATTAGAAAACAAGAATGTCTGTGTCTGAAGTACTTTATATAACCTATCAGACTTCCTGGGGCGGGCACTGACTGTAAGTTATACTGCAAGCTGTTTAGAAAACATCTTCTAAAGCAAGCAACGCAGGAGGAACAACTACAGATTGTGGAAAATACAGTTGTACAAATCATAACACTTTTGCTGGTGACACAGGAACTTTATTTTCTTCCCACTGAAATAAAACTCTCATTTTGTTAATAGTGTCAGAAAAAGATAATTCTTTTGGAGGGAAATTGGAAGAAACATTTTTCTCAGAATCAGAACCTTCAGCTTGAAAATTAGCTGAAGAAAACACACTCCCCTTCCCTTCCTGCTCATCTTACTGGAAGTCATTGTCAAAGTCTGAAGGAAATCTTCTTACTCTGTTAGAAGGCCGTGAGGAAACAGGATTTAACAGACTGAAATCAGAATATAATCCCCTAAGCAAATCCCAGCAAATTGTCCCTGTCGATATCTGAAGACAGAGGGGAAGAAACATTTTTGATTTTTTTTTTTCTTTTTCTTTTCTTAGTGGGAGATTGTCTGGAAAGGAACCAGCCCATGACAGGAACACTAGACAATCAGGTACCTTACCCTGACAAAGTTGTATACCTTTACATATTCCTTCCTCCAACCATGTCAAGAATGGTACTTCATTGCCTAGAGAGGACAACCTTACAGCCACAGAGGACATGCCAGTCTCCCAGTCCTTAGTGCTTTCCTGAGGAGCTACATCAGAGGGATCAGGAGCAAAAGATGAGTGATCCAAGGAACCAATTTTGTCTACAGCAGCGTTTGTACATTCAGCATCTATACACCTTTCTTTCTATTCTTTGTATTAAAAAATATGAAAATAAAAGAAATTAGCTTGTGTGTGTATGTCTGTGTGTGTCTATATATATATATATATATATATATATATATATATATATATATATATATATGTGTGTGTGTGTGCGTCTGTGCGCGTGTGTGTGTGTGTGTGTGTGTGTGTGTGTATCTTCCACAACAAAAGGTGAGTTTGTTATCTGTTGACTGACTTAGACTATTATCATGCCTACTGTGTGTTATGGTACACTGACTAATTAATAACTTTATGTGTAACTGAATTCTATAGGCTGACCTGGAATATCACCAAATGAAAGACAGGTGAAGTTTGAAAGGTCAATACCAATTTCCACACCACTGTCATGGATAAATCTGTAGGGTTATATATCATATTGCCTAAATGGTATCATCTGTTGCTAATGGTTCTGTGCAAGTAGTATCCTTTGCTGCCCCGACAACCCCCTTTGTCCAGCATTCCACCCTATCACCTAACTGGTGTAACAGACTTCCTGGTGCTTCCTGTTCTATACTTGTGGTTGATCCAACACTTCCCATGAACATCTGTCCATCCTCTGTGCAAAACCACTCCTGCTTGTCTATACTGATCTGCATTTATTTGTTTGCCACCACATACTATCCTTCAACCTCTGTCCATGCCAGGTCTCCCCTTGAGTGCTCCTCATTCCTTCTCTCTTCAAATAAATTAATTGAGCTCTATCATGTCAAAAAATATACCAAACTATCCTATTCAACTTTTACCACTGTCCTGTCTGTTCCCCTTGTGTTTCTCCTTGATTGCCCCTTTCATACTATCCTGTACACCCCATTTCTCCCCGTTATAACAATTTATAACACTAGGCATGTAATTTTGGCCAGCTTTTGCGTGATTGTTATATCTTGCACGTGACAACAATGCTGAGTTTTAGCACTTACTGGTACAAAGCAGTGCATACTGGCTCAAACCTTTGCTTGAACCTTACATTAACATGGCTGTTTAGTTAAGAAGCACACTACTGATGCTTGAGTATGCTAGGCATGTTCTTATTGCTCTGTGTAACATGAGAGTTGCACAATAAGCTGCAGTTGTTCTGTTCTTTCACTAATTACAAGATCTGAGCTGATTCTCTAGGAACTGGATATTCATTTATAACGAGTTTTTCTCACACCAGACAATAACCATGATATTTAAGTCATGCACAAAGCATCTTTATGATTTGCAGTTGTTCCCTATTAGTTTCTTAATAAGCTTCTTAGTATGTTTCTTGGTCTAGCTTAATTCATTCTTCCTTGTTTTATTTTCATTTTTTATTTATTTTCATAATTATTTTTATTTCTAAAATGTAATGAAACTACTATATAATAAAATAACAACAAAAACATACACACAGATAAATCTATACAAAAACAATTATTTGAAGTTTTAATATGTAATGGCTAGATAATACAGATTTAAATATAACAGTGTGCAAAAAGTCTGAAATTCTATTTTGAAAATTTACTTTGATAAACATACACAACTCGTTCTAGCAATACTGAGCAAAGAATGAACAGACTACAAATATAGCATTCACTTCTAAAAATAGTGGGGAAAATCTAATATGTCTGTAAAGAGAAGAGTTCAATTGTTAGAAGTAAAGAATATCAATGCAATAAAACTGAATAAAATCAATGACCTTCAGAAGTTTGGGCTGTCCGTGGAGATGTTTCTTGTACTATAAAATAAAGATTTAGTGCTGATTTTTGTATAACCTTTGCCTTCTCATATATACTAGAAATAAGACCATGTAAAGGAATTTATGGCCATGGGCAAATCACAATTTCTAATATATTTCTGTTTCTGGTTTTGCTTGACAGGACTGATGTAACCAAAGAGATTTGCTTTGCTTTTGGCCTGAGACATCCAAGGATGAAAGGATCTATGGGAGTAACAAAATGTTTTTATTTTTGTTACATAATAAGGAAAAGCTTTACTTTAAAGAAAATGAACCCAGCAACATCCTTTTACTTTTTGAATGGAAAATGAAATGTTGAGTCCAAGTACTAGTGTTGTATGAGATCACATATGCAAGATGACATGTCTAAACCAGTATATTTTAAGCACTGGTGCAATATACATACACAGACAGATAGATGCTGCAAGCAAAAGCAGATAAAATAACTCTGCAAAACGGTGACCCTTGGATGCATAGCAAATACTATCAGCAATACAGGCAGATGTTACAATCAATCTGTGTATATAATTGTTAAAATGGAGACAATCTAGCAAAGGCCATCCTGAAGTGGTACAGTAATTGCACCACAAGACATATCAATGGAAATTACATTAACTTTGCTGGTATTAGAAGAGGAATAAGTATAGAATGTGACAACATATCATAATATTGCCTCAATTCAAGGGGAAAATCCATTCATTCCCTTAAAAAAAAATCATTAATCCTGCCAATAAACTGAGAAACAAAGAATTCCTCCAAAGGAGGATGTGAAGACCAGGATTCATTATTCACCAAGATTTGGGCTTGTAAATCTACAGGAAATGAAGCCCTGTCTCTGTCTGCCTGTCTGTATCAAAATCACCTGACATGTCCTCCTCAGGAAGTAAGGAAATCCTCTTTTCTTATAGATATCCTTTATGATGGATAACATTGTTTCACTTTTTTGTTTTCTTTACAAGTATCTGCAAATAATGACACATCCAGTAACATCCCTCAGAAAATCTCCATGCCCTAGGAAGGATGGTTCTCCCATGCTTGTATTGGATAATGGAACAGCCAAAGAGGACGTGGATGACCCCCAGTTCATGGTGGCAGAAAGGAGTACACTTAAGGAAGCTTGAGAGGAAAGTAAGTGGTCTGAGGAACAACTGTTGGCCAGTGCAAAGGCACTCTCCATCGGTTAAAATGAAGACTGAGTCTGTGGGGTTGGCAAGGGTCTATGGTAAGTAATAAGTAGCATTTTTTTTCTTTCAAGGAACTCAAGAAAATGGACCAGCAGGAGCAAGGTAAGTATCCATGCTGTGACCAAGGAGGATGCTTTAGATGTGGCTAGAATCAATGGAATGAGTTGGTCAGCAGGTAAAGTTGCCAAAGAGATTGCACATATAGCAGACTTAACTTTCCTCTTACACAAAGTCCCCAAAACACAGTAATGTACAAGAAGCACACTAAAATCCTGTCAGAAAACACTTAGAAATAAAATTAGCCATACAGAGACAAATGCCAGAAACGGATCAATACCTGGAAACCCCTCATTCAATCTGTACATCTGAGGGTCTACCCTGGTCCCAGTAAAGTTGACTGCAACTAAGTTTTGCTCTGATGGGAAGTAATGTGCTTTGATATTTAAGAAATGCTGAAAAACTGCCAATTGAGCAAAGCCAGCCTAAATTGGGGGGAAAAGCATGGTGCCCCTAATTCATTTATGTACCACAAGTCTGTGGTTTCATACAACATTTGAAACTTATGTGATTTAGTTTTTGCAAAAAAGGCATAAGTTTTTGCACCCTTATGCTTGACAGCAGAGGAAACTCAGAGGAATTACTGCATACAGCTTGACTAGGATAGAGACTTGAAATTGGTAGTGGTAATATTCCTCACTATCACAGATCTGTTACACAAAGGTTCAAACAGTTATCTGATAACCCAGAAAGGTGCAAATAAAAACTGACTTGATACACAAAACTGACTGTGTGATCCCTGGAGTCCAGGAAGCTCTTTGTTTGTGTCAACAACATTCTGGAATATGAACCATTGCCACAAGAAAAACTTTGATTCTGTAACTCCTAGGTTGAGCAAAGCTGAAGATCGTGAGAAACTCTTCTTGTTTAGCAGGGTAGGGAGAAACTCCCCAGAAAGAAGGATTTTGTACTCCTTGAGCATGAGAAAGAACTGGAAGCTTAAAAAGGGGCGTTTCTACAAAAATGGTAGAAACTCCCAACTTAATTTCCCTGTTCTAATAAAAAGTTTATTTTACCCAGGAATAACTCCTCAAACAGAAGAAAAAGCAGAAGCACCAAACACAGTCTCTGGACAATTTCCCAAAACCTTAAGCTATGACTGGGAAACAAACAGGAGTGAAAATTACGTACTTTTATGGGAACAGTATATAAGCAGTCAACTTTGCAGCAGGCACAATAATGTGTCCACAAATGCTGGTACTTTATTCAACCTGCACATA
The DNA here is from genome assembly GCF_019279795.1 of Protopterus annectens. Classification (NCBI taxonomy): domain Eukaryota; kingdom Metazoa; phylum Chordata; order Ceratodontiformes; family Protopteridae; genus Protopterus; species Protopterus annectens. The sequence goes on from NC_056750.1 coordinate 749,050,009, forward strand.
GATAGAGAAAAGAATCACTTCTTCAGGAGGTTGCGAGGACTTTTTTTTCTCATTATCACAGAATAGGGTTCAAAGATTCACAGGATAAGCTCTGTTTCTGTTTAAGTCAGATATATCTGATAAATCTTTTCTCAAGAAAATTAGATAGACCTGCCTAAAGGGTATTGAAGATTATGAATCAAAATTTGATCAGAAATTACTGTCAGCAACAGTTATGCAGGTAAGGAAGAAAAATATTTTTTTGGAGGTACCATGTCTTCAGGTTAAAGAAAATAACTTCTTATGAGAGCAATCTCAGCACCTATAAAAAGGATCTTTCCCCACAGGCATACAGAGACAACCTGCAGAAAAATAGTTGTGTCTCAGAAAGATGATTCTCCCATACCTGGACCCAGCACTGGTAACAGACAGAAAGGACACGACTAATTGCTGGTTCATAACGGCTATTAGGGCTATACCAGAGGAAACTGGAAATCTAAGTTAGTGGTCTGAGGAATAAGAAATGGCCACTGCAGAATAATTCACTCTTTGGTGAGGCACTGACTACACCTGCATAGAAAAAAGGATTTGACAAGAACTGAAGAATTTGAACCAGCAGGAGCAGGATATGTATCCTACTGTGATCGAAGAGGATGCATTGGATGTGGATAGAAATCTTGGTGCAGGTCGGTTGAAAAGTAAATTTTTACAGTGTTTGCAAAAACAGCAGACTTACTCCTAAAGACAAAGTCCCTCACATTGTAATGCACAAGGAGAACTCTAAAATCCTGTCAGAAACAATTTAGAGTGGCATCAGTCTGACAAAGATATATGAGAGAAAAGTTTTCCCCTGTAGTAATACCTTCTCTGTAAAATGCAAAAGCACTCCACTAAACTCCTTTCCAAGTCCCTAGTGAGTAAAATTAATTTCAGATAGCAGATGTCAGTTAAATCTTACTGCATAAACATGAACAGCACTTGCCCGGTAATGCACTACCCCAAATCCTGTCAGAAGCCTTTAAGAAATAAAATTAGTCTCACAAAAGTAATGGCACATAAAACGTCATCCCATGAATAGGATGAGCACTACACTAAAATCCTGTTCAGAATCTCATGTAAGAAAATTGATCTGATATCAGAAATGGCAGGAAAGCTGACCCCACATAAACAAAAACAGTATTTGTCTTGTAATGCACAAGCACTACAATAAAACCCCATCAGAACATGTTGTTAACTAAAATTAAACTGACAGAATGAACTGTAGGTAACTTATTGTCATATGGACACAAACTATAACTGCCCCATAAATGCGCAAGCATTACACTAAAATCCTGTCAGAATCCCTCATAAAGAAAAACTGGTCTGACTTAAAAAAATGGCAGGTAAGTTGTCCCCGTATAAACACATAAAACACATGCCTTGTAATGCACAAACACTACACCAAAGACCACATCAGAAAACCAGAAAGGTCTGCCTAACAGAATAAATGGCTGGAACGTTTTCACTGTATGAACACAAGCAGCACAAGTCACATACATTACAAGACATTACCTTAATTCCAGTCAGAAATCCAAACAGTAATGTTAATCTTATGGAATAAATGGCAGATAAATTGCCATACTGTGTACACAAGTAGAAAATAACCTGTAATGCCCAAGCTGTACACTAACATCCCATCAGAATACAGTATAGGTAGAAATTAATCTGATATTTTTCCAGAAATATTTATTGGTTAAGTCAGAAATGACTGAATACACCAATGCCAAAATCAAACAAGTAAGCACAGCTGTGTAAGTAAACTTGCCATAACAGAAGATTCTCGAATGATCGCTGCAGCAATAGCCTAAGAGGTATGTGTCATTCATATCCTGCACAGGTCATAACAGCCGTCCAGCCTTCAAAGCATTAAGGTACCTTCCACATGCCCAAACCATCAGCTTGTGCTAAGGTAACTAAAAAGGCAGGTTTGGGCCCCAAGTGCTTCAGATTTTTAGTGTCAACTGAGGCAGGGAAGCTAACCCTAAGAAGACATTGCTAGGAAAAGAAAAAAAAAGCATGTCCACAACAGCTCATAAAAACACACAAAAACAAGTGGGATAGAGGGAGGGAGGGAGCAGCATACCTCCCAATTGACCAGATTTTCACAGAATATCCAGATTTTTGCCTCATTTTTTTTGGTCTCTTCCTCATAAAATTTGTGCTTTTCTGGCAAGTCGCTGAGGAATTAAGTCACCGAAAAAGAGATGCATTTGGATTTCAGAGTTTGTGTCCTTCAGAAAATATGTGCTAACACAGTTCCTGTTATTCTAGCAACTTTCTATATTTATAAGAGTGATATTTAAAATCTGTCCCTATTTTTGACCCTTTGTCCCTCTATTATTTTAGGCTTTGTACAGATTTCTTGTGAGGTTGCGAGGTATGGAGAGCAGCTACTGCAGCAATGATCACTCAAACATCTACTGTTATGGTAAGTTTACTTACACAGCTGAAATATATTCTTCATATTGATCACTGCTGCAGTACCCTTGGGTATATGCCAATAGCTTAACATGGCTGGGTGCAGGAAGGATGAGGGTCCTGGGGCCTGTGGAGAAAAGACTTAGCAAAGTCTGTCCGAGACCTGGAAAAGGAATCTACTTCATAGAACTTTACAAATGCATGCACAGAGGACCAAACTGCTTCTTCTAGAATACTTCTAGAGTCTAACCCTTTCCAAAAGCCATAGCAAAAGCCAAGGCCCTGGTAAAATGAACATTGACCCTGCCTGGAATAGTTTTGCTGTGGTGGAATTAACAAAATGCAATAACCTGAGTCAACCATTTGGAAATAGTCTGTTTTGGCCTGGTATGTTCTTTACAAGAAATGAACAACTGATTAGAAGTTTTGAAAGATTTTGTTCAATTAAGATAGTTTTGGAATTGTCTGTGGACATCCAAGCTATGAAGTATCCTTTCTCCCTCATTCTTGTGTTCAGGTATGAACACAGGGAGCTGGATAGATTGTTTTAAAGTAAACTCAGCCACCACTTTAAGTACAACAGGATTAGTTCTCTAAGAAATCCCTTCTCTGTGAAGATGAGACAAAGATGACATAAGAGCTTAAAACTCATACAGTCTTTTTGCAGTGGACAGAGGAATCAGCAAAATAGTTTTCATGTTAAGAACTTCAAGTAGCCAGATGAGATGGCTAAATACGGAGCAAGTGCTAGTTACTCTAACACAAAATTAAGATCCCAACAAGAAGCCACCAGTTTTCTGGGAGGCTTCTTATGTAGCACCCCTTTCAAAAACATTTTCACATGAGATTGCATTGAAAGAGGAGAATCCATGAGCAGACATGCTGAAATGGCTGACAGACGAGCCTTGATAGAAGAGTAAGACAGGCCATAATATAGTAACTCACACAAATACTGTAAAACCAAAAATAAATCACTAACCATGAATGAGCACTGTTTGCACTGTTGGCACCAACCAGAAAAACATTTCCATTTGCTTGCATATGATTTTCTAGTAGTAGGCTTTCTTGCCTCCACTAGTACCTGCTAGGTGGCCTCAGAAAATAGGTGCCTAAAAGGTATTGCGTCCCTATCCTCCAGGCAGTCAGTTGTAGTTGCTCAGGGATGGGATATATCTAACACCTCTGTTCTTGTGTGAGTAAATCCAGCCTGCAAGGAAGCTTGTGGCAATTGCCCGAGCTAAGGAAGATAACAGCTGCTTGAGCCAGAAGGGAGTCACCATAATGATCTTTGGGGAGTCCTTCTGAATCTACAGACATACTCTGAATAACCATAGAAAGGGTAGAAAAGCATACAGGAATATATCCTGTTGCCCAGAAGGAACTCTTCTAGATATAAATCAATCCTTCTTTGTCTGATATTTACCTCGTTAATAGAAGATACCATATATTTACTATCATTATGTAATATTTCAAATATTTTGTTGTTATAATCCTGTGTTTCTACTAGTACGACCCCCCCCCCCAATCCGGTTTCATAACTCGAATGTCTGCCTCATAACATATTTCATTTAATAATTTGTTTTCCTTCCTATTTAAATTGTATCTTCTCTTTCCTTTCATACTCTTCTCTTGTAACTTACACATTTCCTCTGTGACCAACCTCACATATGTAACTAATGTAGGATGTAAAGGGAGCGTATATTTACTTTTTTTTCTTAAACACATCCTCCTGTACACTTCTTTGGTTGTCCTGAAAGTGTATGGCCAAATTTAATTTCCTCAAGTACAATTTAAACTCCAATAAGGTATCTACTACATTGAATTTTTCATAAGGGACATATTTCATGCCTTTTGTAAACAACATGAAGTGTGTTGTCTCAAGCTTTAATTGTGTATAATTGTATATATTAAATTGCCCCATACTGAATTGTACAGCATTGTGCTGCTTTATCTCCACTTCGTTGCCTCGTTTCTGCATCCTTCCTTCCCCTGCCAATGGTGCACCACCCTCTCTTCTGTTCTACTCCCCTCCTTGCATCCCTGTGCTCCCCTGTCCATTGTAGGTTCCTGCCTAAAAAAACTTTTTCACCATTGTAATGTGTTCTATTTTCATTTCTATCCATGTAAGGGTAATAGTTCCTATCTCTACCATAAGTACTGTTGTGTGCACTGTCTTCCTTCTTCCATGTATAAGCCATTTGTTTATCATACTGTTCAATATCTCTTTGTAATTTGCGACACTTCTTGTTAAATATTTTCTTACTCTTGTCATCTACAAAGTCATATTGCTTCACATATAATTTTTCTCACTGGTTAAATAACACATCTTTCTGTATTTTTTTCATTCAATTGTTCAACATCCTTTAACATATTACATAACTTATTGTCATTACATTTAATTAAAAACTCCATAAATTTTAAACCAAAACTGTCAAGCAACAAATTGCATTCTTTTTTATTTTCTGCATTTAATTCCATTCCCATTGGTATCTTGAAATATCGAAGCCCCATAGGCACACTTTTTGACTCAAGGCATCTACTCAAGTATGCATTATCCATTTGTAACCCTCTAATAACCCCCAGCTGTTTCCCAAAGTCATGCATCAAGTCTTTCAAAGTCTTTTCATAATTTTCTTGAAGTTTGCCAACACAATTGTCCATAGGGCTCAGTTTCTCTATTAAAAGTAAACTGTTGCCCTAAATACGATTCCAACCCTGCACCACATACTACATTACCATTTCTTTTATTAGCAGTTGCCTGCTGTTTGCCATTATTCTTAAAAGTTGAATAATTCACAGTACCTGAGTTCTGGAGTTGTGCAACTGTTGAATAAGTCCTAGTAGGGGTTGCTCTCTTCGGCTTAGCCCTGCAACTTCATAAATGTCCTTCGAGTTGTCGCCTACGAGGATCCTGATGGACCCGAATGCTTTCTACAATGCTTCTTTTGCTTAGGTTTGAGGGGGTTATCTAGGAAACATACCAGGAAAACAATCCTGTGAGGAGCTTAACAGGACATTTGTGTGGTCTCCTGAAACCCCAGTCTGTGTAAAAGATCCCTCACTTAAATAAGAGATCAGTGAAACTTTGAGAAAGACCCTGCAAAGACAAGCAACTGATCTACATAAGAAGAAAACATGAATACCTTACACTCTGCAAGAGGCTATCACAGGAACTAAACACTACTTTGGACAGTAAATAGATGAAAGGTCAATGCAAAGAACTGATAATCTGATCCAGACACAGAAAACCTCAAGAAACATCGGTAATCTGGATTTACAGTAATTTGATGATATGCATTGCTTAAATGTAAGGTAATCAGAAAACTCAAATGGGGAATAAGGGGTAACAACTTGTGATGGAATAATATTTACAACTTGGGCACTATTACAAACAAGTGTAGAAAAGAAAGTTCAAGAACTGTTCTCCATGAATTTTCTTTCTTTGACACCAGAAATATTCTTGAATAAAAACAACCTCAGGATGAGGGACAGCTTCTATTATCCCCTGAAAAAAATGATGCTGAATGACAATAGGGAAAAAAGGAGTTTGGTCTGGTGGATGAAGGGAAACCCCTCAAATAGGAGGTAGAGACTCACATTGCCATATGTAACTGATGGATTACTTTCAGAACCCACCTGTCTGAAACTATCTATTAACAAAGAGAAAAATGGAGGTTTAGACTTTCTGAGAGGATTAAGGGTTTGACAGGGTAGGAAGAGGAGTTTTGTAGATAGTCATAAGACTGCCCTCTGTTTTAGGGGTGTCCTTCTTTATTTTTGGAACCTCCCTGCCATTGCTTTTTAAATGTTTGCTTACCAGCAGCTTACTGTGTTTGCTTACTTTGGTTTTGGAAAAAAGTTGTAGAAAACCCCTTGGCAAACTTGGAGAAGGAAGGCTGAAAAATATGAGAGACTCCTTGAATCAGCTTACCTCTCTCTCATCACACTTTTTAAGGACCTCTGCAGCAGATGGCCCAAAAACTAATTCTCTGACTAAGGGAAATTCAAAATTTTAGTTTTTACATTTTATGGAAGGTTGCAACTAACCAAAAAAGCAGCATAGATCCGAACGGCTGAAAAACACAGATTTATAAAGAAAAAAGCAGCCATCCTGGGCTGAAGGGCTGACTAGACACAGCAGTTTGTGAGGTGGATAAACCAAAAGCCGAACACCAAGGCTGCATTAGTAAGAAATGAAACACTTTAATGCCATGGAAGGTTTAGAGTACGCAGCCAATCAAAAGTCCTTGTGACAATTCCAGTGCCAGCAGCTGTGAGAATGACATCAGCAGAATCATAAGCGCATTTCAAACAGTGGGTAACTACTTCAGACACAGAAGCAATTAGGTGACACAGATTTTTCTTCCTGAGAAGTGGAAACAGATGCCATAATATTCCTTACGTTTTCAAAAGAAGCAAGTAGAAACATTAACATATGAGCTTGATGGATGGGAAGTCTAAACATGTCTTGCTAAAGAATACACATTTTCTCATATCAATCAAAAGCTTTTCATCCATTGTCAGAAGAGCAGATATTGATATAAACCAGATATTCAGTATAAACTGGGTTCATAAGATAAATAACTGCCAAGTTTGATCTGGGATTACTACACAAAAACACATAAAACGGACAAGCTTTATACAATATATCTGCTTTCTTGAGAGCAGCAGACTGTCTGACAAGTTACATTCTGACACAGCAACTTCCTCCTGAAGTAGGGTCTGAAAAATCCAGTTCCAATTAATCATAATAATTCTTCATGGACAGTGTAATTTCATTATGTTCCCACTGAAACAACTGACCCATTCCAGAGAAACAGAATCATTCAAAGGGACTGTCAGAAGGCACACTCTTCTCAAAATCTGAAGAAGAAACCTGAGGGAATAAAATAGAATCAGTTCCTTCACAATCAGTTTGTGGTTCAAAATCTCAAACATCTACAGAGAATAAAGAATCCATTTTTTTTTTACCAGAAACAGCCAAACTGGAAGGGTAAAGAGCCTGAACTGAACCCTAAGCTAATCCCAATAAATCACTCCAGTCCAAAGTGAGTAAGACAGGAGAAGGTATGTGTCTACATGTTTGCTTCTTTTTGACAGAAATTTCCAAAGAAGCAGTAATACTTTTGTTAGAAAAAAACAAAACTCTAAGGATATGCATAGCAGTCTGGTTATTAAAAAGATTATTCCCTGCCCCTTCTCCCGGGACCAACAAGAGTGGTTCTCCCTTGCCCAACAAGGGCACTCCAACAGCCAGCAGCTGCAGAGAACATGGACCACACCAGAAGAAGCCAAGAAAAAGATGAGTGGTCTGAGGAACCAGAAATTGCCACAGAACACTCACTCATCAGTGACTGAGGCATTTTGGTAGGCTGCTGTGGTGGCAAGGATTGTTGATTAATTTTCTTCTTTTTGTGACTGAAAGAAGGAAGCCAAGGAACTGGTAAGTTCAATGTTTTATCCGAAAAAGATGCCTGATTCTCAGTGAAGCCTAGCACTTGTTTTACTGACTACTACGAAGTTGTAAAAAAGTCACTTTTTCCACCTAAAACACAGTAAAATGCATTTTAAACACTTCAGCTTTCACAAATAAAATAACACAATATTTGACCCAGAAAAAAATGTTTTAAATTAGTTTTAACAACTTTTTTTTAGAAAAGCACAAAGTAACACTCCTATTTAAAAGTTACTAAAAGTCTTGTGACAGTTAATAAAAACAATTTTCCTACCTTAAAATTATACTTTCTCAGAAAAAAATAAGCTTCCAACATATAAAGTAAGTGTGAAAGGTATTTCCCTGATAACAATTTATTTAACCACCAATGGAAGTGACTGCTGATCCTTGAAAGCCCGCAAGAGGAGTGGTCTTTGGCAACAGGAAAGCTGTGAAGGTCTTGGCACCCACATTCTTCCTCAACTGATATGTCTCAGATCTGAACTCAGATTCAGTTCAGCCACATTTACTAGATTCACGGCTCCAGCTCTCAAGCTCCACCGTTACCTTAATGCCACACTAACTAAATATACGTCAGATTGAGTTTGCTGCCCCCCCCCCCCGCCCAGTAATAATAATTTACACTATACAGAATCAATGGAGAAGAACCAGCAGAAATAAAACTAGAGCTCAAACAAGATAGGTTCCGAAGAAAAATCCCTTAGGTGTACCCCAGGAAGGAAGGGAAAGAGATTAGGAGGGAGAGAAGTTGAGGAAAAATGAAAATGGACAACACACATGCATCATTATGGTGAGTACATAACTTCTGTATCTGATGTTGTCATTTTCATTCCTTCCTCAGTTGATGGGACAAAGTCCCCAGCTAGATGAACCTTGGGTGGTCCTCATGGAAAGATATTTCAGAGTACTGTTAAGCCCAAAGGAGTTCTTCTCCTAGAAATCAAATCCAATTTATAATGAGCAATAAATGTATGAGCATTGGACCAAGTGGTAGCTACACAAATGTCATATATCAAAGCTCTTGGCAAAAAAAGGTAAAGAGGTTGTCATAGAGTTCTTTGAATGTGCTCTTGCCAGCATAGGCAAAGGCAAACTTGTTTACAGATAAAGGATATACAATTAGTCAACCATTTGGCTAAAGTCACTTTGGAAACTGCTATGTCCAATCTGTTATGAGTAAAGAATACAAACAATTGGTCAGATTTTCTGAAATAGCTGGTTCAATGAATATAAAAATGAAGTTGCCTGTGTACATCCAAAAGCTGCAGTATGTATTCACCTTTATTGGAAAAATTGGGGAAGAAAACCAGGAGGTTAATGAACCTGATTAATGTTTGACTCAGAAGCCACCTTAGGTAAAAACGATGGGTTAGTACATAAAGACACCATATCTTTATGAAAGACCAAGTATGGAGGCTTGGAAAAAAGAGCCTGGAATTTAGACACTAATCTAAGTGATATAATGGCAACTAGAAAAAAGATCTTCCAGGACAAAAATTTTAGGTCTGACTTGGTGGAAGGTTCAAATGGACTTTGAGTCAGACTTTGAAGTAAGATAGTTATGTTCCATTGAGGAGTAGGGCCCTTGACTGGGGACCTAAGTAAAATGGTGCCTTTCAGAAAGATTTTGCACAACTTAGAAGAAGCCAAAGAAGTGTGACTTTTTTCTGGGATGAAAATTAGAAATGGTGGCCAGCTACACTTTGATAGCAGAGAAACTAGCCCCCTCTTTGAAGAGGGTTAATAAAAAAGTGAGGGCTGCGGTGACTGGTGCAGAAAAAGGATCCAAATGTCTTCGGAGGGCCCAGATAGAAAATCACTTCCATTTACTTCTGTAAATCTTCCTAATAGAAGTTTTTTAGAGGACAAGCGAATATGTCAGACTGGGGAGGAAAGCCTGAGCTGTCTAGCCATCACTGCAGCTGGAGAAACCATGCAGATATCTCGAAGCCTGTTATGTCCAGATGAATTGCCCCCATCAGATGAGACAAGAGGTCTGGACTGGGGTTCAGTGTCCAGGGCAGAAACAGAAGATTAGGCCACAAGAAGGGAAACCAGATTTGACAGGCCAAAAAAGATGCAATGAGGATAACTGTGCTCTTCAACCAGTAAGCTTTCTGTAAAAACTTGGGGAGTAGAGGTAAGGGGGGATAAGCATACAGGAGACAGTACAGTTGTGTACACTTACCATAAATGTAGATGCTCGAGTTTATTCACTGTTGCAGTCATCACATTTGGGTTATCTGCTTGCAGTAGCCCTCGGTCAGCCTGATTATCAAAATCTTGGGTCCTGCGTCGGTTGCTGTCTCATCTTCCATGACATCAGGAAGTCAGGGGTATAAAGCATGCAGCCGATGCCATTACATCAGTTTTTCTTGCCCCAGATGTCAGGTGCCCCCAGAGTGGGAAGCAATTATATAAAAGGTTACACCCCCAACAAAAAAGCAAATACACCAAAAAGCTTTAAGCACAGTAAACAAGAATAGAGGTATAGTCAATAGAAGTCAGGGGGCTGTAGGGAGGGTAACCAGGACTGCAACAGTGAATACACTCGAACATCGACATTTATGGTAAGTGTACAGAACTGTACTATGTTCTTCATGTTTCACTGTTGCAGTCATTACATTTGGGTAGATTCCCAAAGCTAAGGATGGGATGAGGTAATCAGACAGCATAAGGACCAGCTATAAGGCCCTGCAAGACTGCAGTGGCAAAACCAGCTCTGGATTTAGAAAAAATTGGCAAGTGGTAATGCTTGGTGAAGGTATGTACAGAACTCCAGGTAGCAACTTCTAGGATGTCCCTGGTACGGACACCTCTGAGAAAGGCTGTAGAGGTAGATGCAGCCCTAGTTGAATGTGGTCTTATCCCCCTGTGGGGTAGGTTTTACATGATGCTTATAGCAGAAATTAATGTAATGGCCTATCCACTTAGAAATGGTTTGCTTTGAAATGACCTTCCCCTCTGCCCCTGCAGCAAATGCAATCAGCAGCTGTTCAGATTTCCTGAGAAGCTTAATCCTGTCCAAGAAAATCTAAGTTGTCTGTGCACGTTCAAGGAGTGCAGTATTTGTTCCCCTGTGTTCTGTGGATTAGAAAAGAAGGTTGGCAAATGAATGGGCTGATTAAGGGCCACACTGGATACCACCTTGGGCATGAAGGAGGGATTGGTCCTGAGAGACACCCTGTCAGCATGAAAGATGATGAAAGGCTCCACTGCCATGAGGGTCTGTAATTCAGAAACCCTTCTTGCTGAAGTGATGGCTAGAAGGAAGGCTGTTTTCCAAGAAAGGAATTTCAACTCTGCATTTGCAGCTGGCTGAAAGGGAGGTAGAGTGAGCTTTTCCAATACAAAGTTGAGGTTCCAGGTTGGAGTAGGGGCTCTCCTGGGTGGTCTTAAGATTGTGTCCCCTCTGAGGAATTGCTTCAGTAGGGGATGAGCGAAGAGGGGAGGCTCTGTACTGTAATGAGCTGAAATGGCTGAGGCATGAATTTTGATGGAGGAAAAGGAAATGCCCTTGTGAAGCATCTCAGTTACATACTGAAGAATATGGGGTAAATTGGGCATTGCTGTGCCCATCCCGAGTTTAGCTCCAGGAACAGAATCTTTTCCATTTTTCAGCATGGGATTTTCTAGTACTAGGCCTCCTTGCCACCAGAATGACATCCATCACTTGCTTACAGAGGGATGGTAATGGAGAGATCAGGTAATTAGCCAGGCTACCAGGTTCAGGGTTTGAAGCTGTGGGTGCAGAATCTGGCCCTTCTGCTGAGACAGCAGGGCAGGGGTCTGAGGCAGGTGCCATGGTGGCAGCAGTGACACACTGTGCAAGAGGGGGTACCAGTGTTGGCGTGGCCAGTCTGGTGCAATCAGTATTGTCATTGGTTTGTTCTGTTTGATCTTTAGTAGTACCTTGGAGAGGAGTGGCAGTGGGGGAAAGGCATAAACTAATAGTTTTTTCTAGGTGAAGGACAGGGCATCCACTTTCCAAGCTTGTTTGAGGGGAGTCCTAGTGCAGAATTTGCCCAATTGGAAGTTCTGGGGGGAGGCAAACGGGTCTATCTTTGAGCTCCCCCATTTGTTTCTCAACATGTTGAATATCTTTGTTTCCAGTTTGAACTCGTGTGGGTCCATGAGATTTCTGCTTAGGTCGTCTGTCAGTGTATTTAGCTTTCCTGGCAGGAATTGAGTCTGTAGGTGCACTTGGTAGCTCAAGGCTGTGTTCCACAGAGCCATGGCTAGTCTGCAGAGAGAGTAGGAGTGGGTTCCCCCCCTGCTTGTTTATGTACCACATAACAGTGGTGTTGTCCGTCTTTACCAATAACTGTCCTGGAAGAATGTGGTCCTTGAAGGCTGTCAGAGCATTCTGTACAGCTAACATTTCTTTTTGATTGATATGCAGGTGCATTTGATTTGGGTTCCATTTGCCCTGAATGCACTGCCCTGCCAAGTGAGCCCCCCATGCATAATCTGATGCGTCTGTTGTTAGGGTTTGGATGGCAGGAGTAGAGTGAATGTCAGTCCCTTGTTTTGGTGTCAGTCCCTTGTTTTGGTGGCAGGCCTCTACCCACCAAAGGAACTCTATCTGTAGACAAGGTATGATTGGAATCATTGATTCTAGATCCTGAGAATGTTGACACCATAGGCTTTTTAGATACCACTGTAGTTTCCTCATATGCAGTTTTGCATATGGAATTAGTAGAATGGAAGAGGCCATGAACCCCAGGGCTTGCAGTATTTCCCCTTGAAGATAGCTGGGTCTTTGTGGCCAGTAGTTTGAAGTAGACTGTCAAATGAACTTGTTTCTCTGGAGTGAGATAGGCCACCTGGAAAGTTGTATTCAAGCTTGCTCCCAGGAATACAATTTGTTGGCAGGGTACAAGATGTGATTTCTTTTCGTTTATGGTGTACCCCAGAGATGTTAGCAATTTCTTTACAAATGCCAGATGATTTAATAGTATGTCCTGGCTTTCTGCCTGAATTAGAAAATCATTCGGGTATGGGTATATTTGAATATTTCTTTGCCTGCAAAATGCAATGACTGGAGGTAGGCACTTTGTGAATACCCTGGGCGCAGTAGATAAGCCAAATGGCAGTGCAGAGAACTGATAGTGCATGTAGCCTGCTCTGAAGTGTAGGTATCTTCTGCAAGATTCCCTTATTGGGATGTGCAGGTAGGCTTCCTTTAAATCCAGTGTTGCCAACCAGGCATATTTGCCTAGCATGGGAAGCAGCTGATGAAGAGTTAGCATCTTGAATTTTGGGATTACCAAAAATGTGTTCAGGATAGACAGGTCCAGGATAGGACACCAGGAATTGTCTTTTCTGGATACCAGGTAAAGTCTTGAGTAGAAACCATGCCCCCATTCTTCTTCTGGGACAGGTTGAATAGCCCTGATGCCTAAAAGAGAGAGAATTTGCTTTTGAGCCTCTGCCCACTGATTTGGGGGCAGGTCTGGCCAACCGTTTGAGGTTGGTAAGGAGTGGAAGTGAAATCTGTATCCTTGGGAAACTATATTTAAAACCCATTTGTCCTGGGTAATGAGTTCCCAATTTTTTGCATGCAAGGCAATCTTTCCCCCTAAAGGAATAGTCAGTTGAGCAGGTTTTGGAAGATTTAAAGTTAAGTAATTGAGACAGTTTACCATAGGGAGGAGTCTTACTACTCCCTGCTTTGGAAGTGGGAGCCCCCCACTGCTTAGGCCTGCGAGTACCTTTGGACTGAAGCTTGGGTGTTCTGCTGGTTCTGGGTTTGGACTGAGAAGGCCTGGAAGAGGCAGGAAAGGACCAATTCTTAGAGGGCCAATGCCTACTAAATCTGGGAGGCTGTACTTGCAGGAAATCTTTAACAGTTTGCATAGATTTAGATTTTTCCTCCATCTTTTTAAGTACTTATTTTGCTTTGTTGCCAAACAGGCGGTCTTGGTTTAAGGGAGCATCCAGTAATTTAGCTTTAACATGATCTGGCAAAGATTGCTCCTTAAGCCAAGCATGCCTTCTAAGTACAGACACAGTGACAGCAGCCATGCAAGATGCCTCTAATGAATCAAAACCACATTGCAAACTATGTTTTCCAACTTGTTCAGCAGAATGCATTAAATCCTGTAATTCTTTATTTTCAGCACAGTCAGGAATCAACATAATTTTCTGTTTAAGCAATCCAACAATATGCTGCTGATACTTTAACATATGAAACTGGCAGTTTAAGGCCCTAATGGCCAAGGTTGCAGAAGTGTATACCTTCTTACCCCATCTATCCAGCACCCTGGAATCTCTATCAGAGGGGGCAGGATTTTTGGCAGTAGTAGCCTTAATGTCCTTGGGTCCCTGAGAAATGGACTCAGGATCCGCAGTAGGATTTTTCAAGAGGAACTTGTGAGAGTTAGGTATCCTGTAATACCTATCAGGTTTTCTGGGAGCAGGAGGTAGAGAGTCAGGGGCCAGGCTAGATTCTGAGAAGGCATCATCTACAATGTCCAGTACAGGAGGGATAGCTAAAAGCCTGTGTTGAGGTAGGAGTAAGAATTCCCTAAGCCTCTTTTTTGGAGTCAGAGTAATCCTGGCTTTCCCAGTGAAAATGCTCCCTAAGAGTATGCAAGGTTTCACCAAAAGAGAAATCCTCTGGAGGGGAAGCAGAGAGAATGGAGTCCTCTGCATCAGAGTCCTCATAGGTAGATAAGGGCAAATCCTGGTCATCACAGAAGACAGAAATTTCAGAATCCTGATCAGAAGAATCCGAAGGAAAATCAGTCCTATGTCTCTTAGAGGGGGAAGGGTGGCTTCCCCTGATTAGAGTAATAAGGTCTTCAGACATTCTTATAATTTGTTTTTTAGGCAAAGGAGCCTGACCATGTGGCCTGGGCATCGGTTTTCTAGGCATGGATCGAGTTTTAGGCCTTGAAGAAGAAGATGGTGTTGGTTTAATATGCAAGTCAGTAGGCCTGAATACACCCTCAGAAGCCGGTGCCTGCACAGCGGCTCTGGATCCATCCAAGGTAGAGACATTCGCAGGTTCCACAGTCGAAGAAGCAACTCGCGACATATCGGACTCCAAATGGGTCTCAGTAGAGGCCTGCAAATCTGAAGTAGTGGGTATCAGGGGCTGCCAAAGCTCCTCACTGAGTACCGGCGAACTGGCGACTAGCTTAGGAGAAGTGTCGTCGGCAGCTTTGGACCTATGCGGTCTGTCTCTGTCTTTATCTTTGTGTTTTTTCGGAATGTCGGTAGTCGGGTGGCTTACCAAAGCCATTTCTGGATAACTGAACTGAGTGCCAAAATATTTAGAAGCGTAAATGAACCGATGACGAATAGTACGAGGTTTGAATAAGGCACAAAACCGACAGCGAGGTACGTCATGGTCTGGACCTAAGCAAGAAATGCAGTACGAATGAAAATCTTTATGAGGTATTTGCTTTCCACAAGAAATACAATTGTTAACTTTTACTGACGCTGGTTTAGAGCAAGAAAAAAGATCCCCAACGGGGTACTTAGCTTAGTTGAAGACTTTGGATTGGAAACTCGAAAACAAAAATTTCAGGAGTCGGTTGGCCGGCCCTTGTGAACTGCTTCTGCTTCGGGCATCGCACAGCAAGAAAGACTGATGTAATGGCGTCGGCTGCATGCTTTATACCCTTGACTACCTGACGTCATGGAAGATGTCGGAGCAACCGATGCATGACCCAAGACTTTGATGATAAGGCCAACTGAGGGCTACTGCAAGCAGATAACCCAAATGTGATGACTGCAACAGTGAAACATGGAGAACATCAGAGGGCCAATTGTGAACTAAAGCTTTTGGTGACTCTCCAAGAGGGGGGGGTGGTCATGGCGAAGAACCTGCTACACTTGTTGAGCAGGAAGCAAAGAGATTGCAACATAGCTAGCCCCATTGATGGAAAAGTCTCTCTGCCATTTTGAAATTTAGAAACCAATCATGAGGCATTAGAATGGACCTGCTTAGTTTGTCTGCAAGCATACTGGCCTTCCCTGGTATATGCATTGCAATGAGAAAGTGACCGGAATAGATTGCCCACTGCCACACTATAACTGCCTTATGACAAAGAGGATAACATTTGGTTTCTCCATGTTTGTTGACGTACCAGACTACAGACATATTGTCCAGTTGGACTGCAATCATCCCAGAGGGGACAGCATCTTGAAAGGCCTGCAACGCTAGAAATATGGTTCTCATCCCAGGACATTGATAAGAAAAATGGCCTCTTAAGACGACCATATACCTCGGACTCTTCTTCTCAAAAAATGCCCCCACCCACCCAGATGGGAGGCATCCGTGGTTACTGTGGCTACTAGTAGAGGTTGAGAATCTTTGTTTGAATGGATCCACCAAAGAAGGCATTCCTTGCAAAGTTGTATAATCCTGACTGGAGTGTAGAAGAGCTGCTGAAGGATATACCACTTTACTGCCAGAATCCACTATAGAAACTGCATATGAAATCTGGCCAATGGAACTAGAGTTATCATTGTTGACATGGACCCTAAGTCTTGCAAGACTAGTCATGCTGGAGGACAGGAATGCAAAATCACTTCCCTTACCTGGGATCTGTGGGTTTAAACTCTTGTTGAAGGAAGAGACACTATCTAATTGAACATGTCTAGACCAGCACCTATGAACTCCACATTCTGTATAGGAGTGAGTTGTGACTTGATGTAATTGACTGTGATGCCCAGATGGTGATACAACTGGAGCAAGTAGTCCCTTGCATTTAAAAGTTGATGCCTGGTCAGAGCAGTCAAGAGCCAGTCATCTACACGTGGAAAATCCGGAATCCCAACATTCTTAGGTGAGCTGCTACCACTACCATGCATATGGTGAACACCTTGGGGACTGTGGTGAGGCCAAAGGGCAGTGCTCTGAACCGGTAGTGACTATCTCCCAGCCAGAAACACAGATATCTTCTGGAGTGCCTGTTCATTTTGATGTGATAGCATCCTCAAGATGCATACATACATACATACATACACACATATATTACAAATATTTCAAGCACGGGCATCAATGCCCTTCTAGCTTGCCAATATTCCAAAACACTTGTTCTCATAATAAGTGCCCAGGCTGTTCTTAAAATATCTAAAGTAATACTTGCTTTAATGTAATTTAGTAGTCTGTTTCATGCATCAGCTACTCTGTCAGAGAACCAATTAGTGCACTTCTAATGCCTATAGAATCTCCTACATAGGTTATCTGATGTTTCTCTAGTACTTTTTGATAACCCCAAACATTCCCAGAGGTAGCTGTTTGTAAATGCTCTATATACTTGAATAAGATCTCCTCTTAGATATTAAGAGACATTGTGCAAGTTCAGATATTTTAGTCTTTCATAATAACTTAAATTTTCACATCCATGGATGCCCTTGTTATTTTTCCCCTGTACTCTTTCCAGTTTACTCATGCTTGTTTTCTGATAGGGTTTCCATGTTGTTATTCCATACTTAAGTTTGGGTCTAATGTAACTAACAAACAATGACTTCATCATTTTTGATTTCCTAGACTTTATAAATCTTTTTATACAACCTACAGTTCTATAACTATCATTAACCAATTAGTTGACATGGTTAGAAAAACTCATAGCTGAATCTACCCATATAACCAGGTCCTTAAATGAGCCTACAATTTCAATCACTGTGTGCTGTATTAAATATTCACCTTTCAATTTACGTCTCCCAAATCTCATATGCTTAGTTTTTTATGTATTTATCAGCATATTATTATGTACCCATACGGTCAATAAGTTATTTTGCAGACATGGCTTATCTGTAACACATGTAATGAGGATAGTTGTGTAAAATCTTATCATAGCCATAGGTGTCCTTCTGTTCTATATTCTGGAGTATTCAACACATTAGGGAGTTCACCTCTGGGTGACTCATACGTCCAGCCATTATACAAAAAGTCTAAATGCTACTGCAATGTACGCGTGATGCCGCATATCATCTCATGTACATTGGCCATACGGAGATGCTCGGTATAAAGCGGATATCAGCACATATCAACCTCAGAACTGAATGCTGCCAAGCACCAGCCTGAGCCTAGGTAAGAAAACCTGTCACCTGGGAAACATGCAAGCATCAGGAGGAAGGCAGTAGGGGGTAAGTAATACTGCAACATATAGAAGACAAGGACAACTATGGTTACTGTAAGACTTTACACAGCTATCCTGTGTCCTTCTATTCATATGCAGTATTCATGACATTAGGGAGAATGCCAAAGCTCATGCTTAGGGAAGACTAGGTGGAGGAGCAGAGGCTTTTTCTATGAAACCATGTAGAAGAGCTCTGGCAAACCCCACCCTGGACCTGGACATGACATTTGGTTTCTAATGTTTAGTGAAAGTATGAACAGAGGACCAGGTAGCTGCCTCCAGGATAGAGCAAGTGTCCAAGCCTTTAAAAAAGGCCCCAGAGGAAGACACAGCTCTAGTAGAATGTGTCCTCTCAGGAGAAGAAAGGCACTTACCATTGGTTGAAAAACAGAAGGAAATAGTTTTAGAAATCCAGGAAGAGATAGTTTGCTTTGAAACCAGCTGACCCAGGGCTCTTGCATGGTAAAACACAAACAGGCACTGAGATTTACAAACAGGTTTAGTTTTGTCCAGGTAGTATCTGAGCTGTCTGTGTACATCCAAAGTGTGTAGAAGCCTCTCACTGGGAGATAGAGAAGAAGGAAAAAGGTGGGAAGGTTGACAGACTGATTAAGGTATAACTCATTAACCACTTTGGGTATAAAGGAGGAATTGGTATGCAAGTATACCCTGCCTCTGTGGATGACTGTGAAGTGGGGATTAGACATCAGAGCTTGCAACTCAGAGACTCTTCTCGCAGATGTAATGGCCACCGGCACAACAATTTTCCATGTGCAATATTGTAGGGAAGAGGAACTTGCTGTCTCAAATGGGGCCAGGGTAAGTTTCTCCAACACAGAATTCAGATCCCACGGAGGAGGAACTGGCTTCCTTGGTGGTCCAATATGAAGGACACATTTAAGGAACAGTTTAACTTCTAACCTAGAGGCTAAAGGAGGTGACATAGGCAGAGAAGCTGAGATAGCTGAAAGGTGGGCTTTCACAGAAGAATAGGACAGCCTACCCTTCATCAGTTCAAACAGCTAGGACAAAATCATAAGGACATCCACTGACAGTGGTTGTAAATCCTTTTTGAGAGGCGAGATGGAAAACCTCTTCCATTTGGTAATGTAGAATTTTGTAGTAATGGGTTTTCTGGCCTCCTGCACAACTGGAAGCACGTCCTCTGAAAACAGATGTCTAAAGTGAATTAAAACCCTATCACCCACAGGGTCAAGTTTAGAGTTGACACCTGTGGATGTACTAGAGTTCCCTTGTTCTGTGTGAGTGGGTCCATTCTGTGGGGTAACTTGTGACAACTGCCCCTGGCTAAATCCAAGAGGAGGGGGAACCACTGCTGTATTTTCCAAAAGGGAGTCACCACCAAGATTTTTGGTTGATCCCGCTGAATCTTCAGTAGGACCTTTTGGAAGACAGGGAAGGGGGGAATGCGTACAGAAACATCCCCTTCCAAGAGAATGATGGAGCGTCCACAAGAGATCTACCTGAGGTGTACCCCAAAGATGGACCAGGTCCAGAAACACATCTCTCTCTAATATCCATTCATGAGACTGGGTCATGGAACTGCTTAATGTGTCTGCCATAACATTCTGAGCTGAAGGAAGGTAAACAGCCTGAAGAGAAACCTGACTTTGTAAAGCTAACTCCCATGTGTGCAGGGTTAGTCTGCACAGGAGGTAAGACTTTGTTTCCCTGTTGTTGACGTACCAGAGGACAGTGGTGTTGTCTGTGAACCACCTTAGCACCCCTGGAATAAGCTTGGGTTTGAAAATTTGTAGGGCAAAAATTAGGGGCCTCGTCACTTTTATGTTGATATGTTCCTTTGTCTGGGTTGTAGGCCAAACGTATGTGACCCTCTAGGATTGCAAAATTGCACCCCATCCTGTGTCTGAAGCATCTGTGTACAGTTCTTGAGAGGGGGGGTGGTTGTAGAGGGAGACCTGGATTTTCGAAACCGGAATAATCCACCAATCCAACTCCTTTTTTAGGCAAGGCAGGAGTGGAATACAAAATCCAGAGGGTGGGCGTGCTGCATCCAAACTCTCCATAGAAACCATTGAATCTTCCTCATGTGTAACTTGGTCAAGGGGAGCATGGGACTCATAGATACCATGAACCCCAGGAGACGGATGAAGTCTCTGGCAGTCAAGGATTGAAGGGGTAAGAGGATCTGGACGTAGGAAGTAAGGAACAGCACCTTTTCTGTGGGCAGAGAGGCTAGCATCCTGCCTGTTTGGATCCTGCAGCCGAGAAAAATGTGGTCTTGTGACAGGGTCAGAGAGGACTTCTGATAGTTTATTGTGAAGACTAGATGCTCCAGAAGGGAAACTGTGAAGGAAAGATTCCCCCGAAGACAGTCTGAGGACTGGGCCTGGATAAGGAGATGTCTAGGTAAGGGAAAATCTGAATTCCCTGTAGTCTACAATAAGCTATGACAGGAGCCAAGCATTTTGTGAAGACCCTTGGTGCCACAGAGAGATCAAAGGGCAAAGCACAGAACTGAAAATATGAGGAAGCAACAGAAAACTGTAAAAATGTCCTAAACCGAGGATGAATAGGAATGTGAAGGTAGGTATCTTTGATGTCTAATGACACCATGAATGCTTGGGAAAGAATGAAGGGAAGAAGAGTGGGCAAAGTCAGCATCCAAAGGAGGGAACTTTTAGCAAGGTGTTTAAAAGGGAAAGGTCAAGGATGGGTCTCCAAGGGCCATCCTTCAAGGGGGACCAAAAACATCCTGGAGTAGAATCCTTTTCCCAGTTGAGAGGAGGGGACCTCTTGAATCGTTCCCTGGGAGAGAAGAACAGAAATGACCTGAGGGAACAATTCCAATTGTTCTTTTGGTGGTTGTGGGATGGCTCTGAAGGAGGGGAGAGTTTCCCAAACCATGAAATATCCATTTTGGATGATGGAGAGGACCCACGAGTCCTGAGTGATCTGATTCCAAGCAAGAAGAGAGAGAGAGAAAGGCAAAGGGACAGAGGAATGGATGGCCCTGAAAGCAGATAGTCACAGGATACCAGGCTTGAAGTGGGACTCAAAGGGCTGCTTCTGAGAAGGTGTGGATAGAGTAGACTTTGAAGAAGCTTGTCTCCTGGGGCCTCTGTTACTTTTAAAGGAAAAAGGCATAACTGGTTTCTAACAAAGGTAGTCTTTGCTGGGTAGTTCCTCTGGAACCTGGGGACAGGTATGGGAGGTTGGCATAATGGTTAAGGCATTCACCTTGCAAACAGAAGGTGCAGGGTTTGATTCTCACATGGGGTAACTGGCTAGGCTTAAAAATGGCCCATAAGGGCAGTTAGCCTAGTACAAATCTATGAACCTATGAACCTATGAGAAACAAGGATGTGTTTAAGATTCTAGAGCTCTTTGCCTTTTTCCTGAAAGGATTTGAAAAGATCTGCAGCCGACCTACCATATAAGGCTTTATTGTCTGCAGGGGTATCCATCAGTTTGGACTTGATGTCATCAGGTAAGGGTTGTAATCTGAGCCAGGAATATCTCCCCAAGATGGACCCAGAGGTCGCCGCCCTGGCTGAGGCATCTGCAGCATCATAACTGAACTTGATGGAATGCCTAGAAACCTGGGCAGAGGAGTTGAGGATGGTGGACAGTTTAGCCTTGGCAGGAGAATCCAGAAACTCTGAGAGAAGCTTTCCTGCATTTGACAGGACAGCCAGAGAGTATCTGGCTATGTCGGTCTGATAATTAATTGCCCTGAAGGCCAGAGTAGGAGAGGTGTAAACTTTTCCCTCCAGTCTCTCCATTACTTTACTCTTTTTATCAGAGGACAGTAAGGAGGAAGACGGCAGTAATCTGAATGCCTTATCAGCTGAGACTGATATGGTAGCTGGGTCTGCAGAAGGGGCTTTGAAGAGGAATTTAGAGTCCTCAGACACCTTGTAAAACCTATCAGGACACTTAGAAGCAGGAGGCTGAGAGTCTGGGCATTTAAATGCAGCTGTAAAGCCATCCGGGAAGGCTGGTAGAACCAGGGGAATAGCAGAAGGGAACGGAGAATCCAGCTGCAGGAGGTCATAATACCTCTTTTGTATGTCCGAAAAAAACAGCAGTCCTATTTGAAAAATTCTTTCATTTTCAAAATAGTTTTCCCAAAGGAAATATCCTCTCCATGGGAATCTGTACAATTAGATTCCTCCTGTGGAGAGGCATAACTCAGAGTGAAAGCTATTTGGCTGGAGTAAGTCAAGGACTCGTCTCCTGAAGATCCCTCTTCATCTGAGGAGGTATCTGCAGACATCCTCTTGAAGGAAGTGGATGGAGTGAAGGCCTGAAGAGGGACAGAAGAATGTGAGGGCTGATGCAGGACCATGAAGGCACTGAACAGGCTTTGTAAAAAAGCCTGCCAATCAGGAGCTTGCTCCTGTGGAACAGCAGTAACGTGTTTTTAGTTTTTTCTTCTTGGAAGCTTCCATGTGATGGAAGGTGGAAAGGCCCAACATTAGCCTGCACTCCATAATGTCCATATGCGCATCCTTTTTCACAGTGATTTTGGTGACACCATGCAGGCCTTTGGAAATTACAAGCCATGATTTCCCCCCTTTCACCTGAGTCAGACGCCCGCAATTCCCTCACAGACATGCTGGTAGACTCCTTCGGGGCTTCTCCTGTGGTACTCACCAAAGGGACATCCAGCGACTCCGGTACGGCCTCCGGGCCTACATTAGCCTCAAGAGGGATGCCCGGAAGAGAGGGCACAGCAGGAAGATCAGGCTGAGATTTCTTGGCCTTTTTTGATTGTGGCTTGTCTGAAGGGCCCGAAGTAACCTCCATCTCAGATGCTAAACTCTTCAGGCACTGGTTCTCTAAAAAAGAAGTCATGTACTCACCATAACGTTCCATGTGAGTTGTTCATCTTGTCTTCATTCTCACTGATGGGTTCAGAGCTGATCCTCGGCTCCGACTCGGCCAAATACAAAAGCTTGAGGTCTTCAAGTAGCTCGTGGCCTACTCCCTATCCCATGATGCAGTAGTGCTTCCTTCAGATCTTGTTTGCAGCTAACTATACTGATAGCTAAACTACCTTGGTAAGAAAAATAGGAATACTGTAAATAAAGACAAATTATCACCAAGATTTGTCTTAACTTCCTGGCCCTAAAGAAATTCATGGTAGGAGGTTGGTGGGTGGGACGTAAGAATGAAAGCGAGATGAACAACTCACATGCAACGTTATGGTGAGTACATAACTTCTTTATGTGAAGTTATTCTATCTCGCCTTCATTCTCACTGATGGGTTAGTGTCCCAAGCACCATCTTCTTGGGTGGCTCAGGGAAGAATATTCCTCAGAACCATGGAACCAAAGGAGGCCCTGTCCCT
This sequence comes from Protopterus annectens, assembly GCF_019279795.1. NCBI lineage: Eukaryota > Metazoa > Chordata > Ceratodontiformes > Protopteridae > Protopterus > Protopterus annectens. The sequence goes on from NC_056750.1 coordinate 749,073,338, forward strand.
GGAGGCCCTATCCAATTTGTAATGAGTGAAGGTATGAGGTAAAGACCTCATGGCTGCTGGATAAATGACATCTATAGGTAGCCTTGCCAGAAAGGCTAAAGATGTGAAAACAGCTCTAGTTGAGTGGGCCTTAACTTTATGAATTAGTGGCATGTGCCCAGTGCTATATGTGAAGGAAATGCAATCTGACAACCATTTTGACAAAGTGGTTTTTACCACCAGAGTACCCTTCTTTGAATCTAAAAAGGAGAACAAAAAGTTGTTCTGATTTTCTAAAGTCCTTAGTCCTGTCTAAATAGAATCGAAGTTGCCTATGAACGTCAAGTTTGTGCAGCATATTTTCCATCTTGTTAGTATATTTGGGGAAACACACAGGTAATTCTATAGTCTGGTTGAGGTTTGTTTCAGAACAAACTTTAGGCAGAAATTAAGGATTTGTTCTCAACAAGACACTGTCATTATGAAAAATCAAGTATGGGGGTTTGATGGACAAGGTGTGCAATTCCGAGACCCTTCGAGCACAAGTAATAGCTACTAAAAAGATGGTTTTCCATGATAATTATTTCAAGTCACAGGATGTTGCTGGTTCAAAAGAGGGTAACATGATTCGGGAAAGAACAAAACTTAGGTTCCATGGCGCAGCTAGGGATCTAATAGGTGGTCTCAAATGAATAGTACCTTTAAGGAAGGCTTTAGAAAGTCTATGGGACATGATAGAAGTCTCCTGATCGCCAATATGAAAATTAGAAATTGCTGCTAATTGAATCCTAATGGTTGCAGCAGCTGCCACTTCATTAAACAGCTTGGTCAGAAACTTTAAAATGGATGAAATCGAAGCCAAATATAGGTCAACATTGTTTTGGGGTGCCCATATGGAAAATCTTTTCCATTTGCTAAGGTATAGATTCCTAGTAGATGATTTATGAGAGGAGATTAGGATGTTCTGAGCTGCAGGTAAGAGATTGTGGAACCTGGCTATTCTTGGAACTGGAGTAGCCAAGCTGTCAATCTGAGCGTATGAAGTGCAGCATGAAGAGCCCCTGATGAATGAATCAGAAGATCTGGAACAGGGTCCAGGATACATGGTTCTTCCAGTAGATGAGGCTGAAGAAAGGGGAGCCAAATTTGATGAGGCCGATAAGGGCCTATTAGAATGATGGTCCTTCCCAGAGTCCTGGCTTTCTGTAGAAATTTGGGTATCAGAGGAAACGGGGGGCATAAAGAAGACCAGAGGGCGAACTGTGTACAAGTGCATCCCTTGGGGTATTCCCCGAGTTGGGGATTAGGGCAAAGTAGTTGCTGCATTTGGTTGCAAAAAGGTTGCAGCAAGGCTGGCCCCATCTGCGGAATATCCTTTCCGCTATTTCTTCTTTCAGGGACCACTTGTGAGGCAATACAATTGCTCTGCTCAACCTGTCCACTATCACATTGGATCTCCCTGGGATGTGCGTTACTACCAGAAAGCTTTGGGTGGATATTGCCCATTGCCATTCTCTCAGGGCCTCTCAACATAAGGGGTAGGATCTGGTTCCTCCTTGTTTCTTTATGTACCACACCACCGATATGTTGCCCGTCTGCACTGCAATAGTCCCTAGAGGAAGAAAGTCTTGAAATGACTGCAATGCTAGAAGTACCACTCTCATCTCTAGGACATTGATATGCAGATGAACCTCATGATTCTCCCATGTGCCTTGGGCTGTCCCTCCCTGAAAATGCCCCCCCCCCCACCCTATCAGGAAGGCGTCCGTGGTCACAGTGGCAACAGGAGTGGGTAGAACAAAGGGACTTCCTATTGTTACTTGTGGAGAAGTCAGCCACAAGTGAAGATCCTTCTTGCATGAATTCGTTATCATAATCGGATGAGATATTGGAAGTTCTTGAAAGGACCATTGTGTGAAAAGGAGCCATTGCAGTATCCAATATGCATTCGACCGAATGGAATGGCAATGGTGGCTGCCGCCATGGTCCCTAATAACCTGAGCACTGTTGAAGCTGGGGTTTTTGTTCTGAGATGAGGTCCAGAACTTGTTGTCTAAGGGTCCCAACTCTTTCCATTGGAAGCTTTATGGTCACGGAAACTGTGTCCAGATCTGCTCCTATAAAAACGGTACGTTTGGATGATGATAAGGCAGATTTTTCTGAGTTTATGGTAATCCCCAATTGACTACAAAGATCTAAGGTTGTGTCCCTTGCTTGTATGACTTGATGCTTGGTGGTGGTGGTGAGAGCCAGTCGACTAAGTATGGAAACACTTGGAATCCTAAACGTCTCAGGTGAGCCGTGACTACTACCATGCATTTGATGAACACTCTGGGGGCTATAGTGAGACCAAAGGGCAAAGCTTGAAACTTAAAGTGACTGGCTCCCAGATGAAAGAGCAGATGATCCCTGGATGGTCTGGCCATCTTTATGTGGTAGTACACATCCTGGAGATTTACTGAGCACATCCAATTGTCTTTCCCCAGAAAGGGAAGTATAGACTGTAGCATGACCATCTGGAACTTTGTTTTTTTGACAGATTTGTTCAATCTGCTGACATCCAAAATGGGTCTCCAGTCCCCTGTTTTCTTTAGAACTTTTAAAAACCTTGAGTAAGTTCCGTATCCTTTCTGGTCTGCTGGGACTGGTTAGATGACTCTTTTTTTCTAGCAACCTTGTAATTTCTATGTTTGCTTGTTCCCTGTAACTGGGTGGGACGTCTGGGATTTTTTTCACAAGGGGTGGAGGGGTGGCAAAGGGAATGGAGGATCCTCTATATATTACGCTTTGTACCCAATGGTCTTTTGTGATTTTTAGCCAGATGCCTGGGTACAAAGATAAGCGTCCCCCAAATGCCTCCAGAGATGGACAGATGGGCCTCCTTTCTGGAGCGCTGATAGGGCTTTCAAAAGAACTGATCCTTGTCGCCCTGATTTTGCAGGCCCCCTCTGCCGCGTGGATGGCGTCTTCCATTATTTCCCCCTCCTCTGCCTCTAGAGGGGGTTTCACCACGTGTGTCAAAGAAAACTCCTTGGGATTTATGGAACCACATTTTCCCACTTTTCTGACCTTTAGGATATAAGGTCTGGTAGGGGTGGAAAAACGGACTCCTACAGCAGAGTCTTTCCATCTTGCTCACACCTGGTAAGCGTTTCCTTCACTTTCCATCCAAAAAGGGATGAACCATCAAATGGGGTCTTAAGAAAGGATGACTTATAGCACTCCACAAAGGAACATAAGCGCATCCAGGAGTGTTTCCTAAGAGCAATTCCTGTACACGCTGTCCTGCTCATTCCATCAGCGGCATACGAAATTAGATGCATGGAAGAGTTTTATAAGGGAATTTAGGGTAGCAAGCCGGGAAGTTACCTTCTCTGAAACCCCCGCAGCTACTGCAGCCTGTAGAGTATCTCCCAAGTCCTTAAGGAGATCTCTGTGTAGTCTAGTAAAATGTGTAAGATAGTCCAGGGATCGAAGAGTAAAGGCCGCTGAAGTAAACATGCTCTTTCCGTATCTGTCCATGATCCTAGAATCCCTATTAGGAGGATAAACAGATGTGGAGGTCTCTGACAACTCCTTTTTGGTGGCTGCCACCACCATCATAGCATCAACGGGTACCCCTTTGGTAAGGAAAGCCTTGTCCTGGGAGGACATTATGAATTTGTTAGGCCTCTGAGGGGAGAGGTTCCATGGTATCCAGGAACTCCCACGCCTTTCGAGAAAGAAGGTCTATCAGCTCATGAAAAGGCAGAGTCACCCAAGAGGTGGAGGGTTGAGACCCAAAAGCCTTCAGAAGTACTGATATCATCAGTAGGGTTACTAGGCTTCCAGCCACCCCTCTGTTTCAATATTTCCAAGATATTACCAAAAGAGATATCTTCAGAGGGGGACCGTGGGGACCCTTCTGACTCATCTAAGTCAGTATCTGATGTGATGGATTCCTGTGAGGAATCCCGATGCTTCCTCTTGCAAAGTCTCTTCCTGGGAACCTCCTCAGTGGGAGCTTCTGGGCAGGTTCCGGAAGAGCAGGGCTCACCCAATGGGGCGACCTGAGTGTCTGAGTCTCTACGCTTTTGAGGGATCAGTGAAGCAGAGGCAGATGCAGGAGGTTTAGGGGAGGAGGTTGTCAGTACCGATGATGTGGATGCCCAAGAGGACAATGCTCTCCTCATGGCATCGAAGGCCCCCCAGGTCTGATCTGAGGAAACCCTTGGATCCACAGAAACAGGCACAAAGCGGTGGGCTCCGAGCCCGAGGTACGTGCCGTACTTACCCAAGCCGAGGCCCAAGAGGCAAAGTTGGAACCAAAAGGTCGGTATGACTATCCGCTCCGGGCTCGACCGATGAGTGTCGGCTCCTAGACTCTAAGGTTGTCAGCGAAGAAGTCAGAGTAGTCGGAATCAATAGCTCTGGAAGGGGTGTCGGCTCCGGCGGTACCACAATCATCGGTTATGAACAATCCGGGTCCGAAACCTAGGATCAAATCGAAGGATGAACAGTAGAAATGGGCTCGGTCCTGGTCGGTTCCGAAGTCCCAAGGGTCGGCCCCAACAGAATTTTTCTAGCGCCTCGGTCTGCAGAAGCCTCTGCACCACTCAATCCACATCCTTATCAGATAGTCTTGAGGACCGGGAAGAAGCTATAGAAGACGCCACTGACTGCAGGATTGGAGAATTTAGAATAGGAGATACCAGCTCCAATATCGGGGAACGGCTCCTACTAACAACAGCAGCCACTGGTTCCGTAGGCAATGGAGCCGAGGTGGTAGTCCAACTAGGTTTGGATGTCGATGAGCCCTTTTTTGTCTCCGACCCAGAAGACGAGCTAGAAGACAAAGTCTTGGATGATTTTGCAGGTTTGTCCTTATCCAAAGATTCCTGAAAAGAGGGATTCAATAATCCCCTGGCTATTAATTTGCTCCTACATTCGTGGAGAACATGAGAGCTAAACAAATGACAGATGGTACAAATTCTCCTTAAGGTGAACCTCACCTAAACAATAAATACACTCTGTGTGACCATCTGTAATAGACACCCTTAGTCCACACTTGGGACACTTTTTGAAACCAGACTTAGCTTTCTCTTGAGACATGGCTATACAATAAAGTAACAATTAAGAGGCAAAGCACACTATATGATTGACTATGGAGAAAACACACAATCCTATATATAGAATAGCCCCAATAAAAAAAAACAGGGCTCTAACTCTATAATATTTAAACACTACAGCACACAGTATATGACTAGCTATGAAAGGCACACAATACTATATATATGTATAAGACAGCCCTAACAAACAACAGGGCTCTCACTAAGTTCTACAATTTCAACACTACAGCACACAGAAAAAAGCACTACTGCCCTAAAACTATCCGGGCTCAAGCTTAACACACTCTATTTCTAAAGCACACAGTATAAGGATAGGGAGAAAAAAATGTAACTAAACAACTCTCTAACTCAAGCGAGTTGTTATAAATTGGCCTAGAAAAAATAACGGCCATTAATAGAACAAATAGTGCACTCTCTAAGCTTTAACTATCTAACGCTAACTAAAAACTCAGCAAACAGACAAGGAAGGACCACCACAGAAAATATGTTAAATAAAAAACGATAATTTAATAGAGCAACAGATGAGCACTTTCATGTGGAAACCCTGCTTCTTCAGATCTAAGTTACATAATGAAACCCACAGTTTAAATAGCATACTCATATAATAAATCAATAATCAAAAGGACAAGAAGCAACGGGTAAGATCGCAAATGTCCATGCATTTTGGTACGTTTCCGTGTGGCTCATGCAACATGTGTAAAGTAATGGATAACATTAAAGTCTTCAGTCATCCTACTTTAAATTTTGAATTTCTGCCAAAATTCTATGCCACTTGCAACAATAGTAACCTTATATACTTGGCTACCTGCACATGTTGCAGCTGTTTCTATGTGGGGAAAAACTTGTAGGAGGCTCAGAAATAGAATTTATAATCATTTGTACGACATTAAAAATGCCAATATGCACAATGCTTTGGCAAAACATATGTCTGAGTTTCTTACTCATGCCTTCAAGTTTAAAGTATTACAATTGGTGTTTGTTAGTGGAACCAAATGAAATAAACGCTGGTCCCCTGTGTCTTGACACGCTGGTGAAAACAGGGTCACAACAAAGGCAAGGAAGCGAAATGTAAAAACCAGATATTTATTATCCAAAATTAGGCGCTTTCACTCGCTCAGCTGCGAGCTTCATCAGAACTCCATACAAATGTAACAAATCCATTTAGACAACTCCGTTTAAATAACTTCTTTGGCGCCAAAATTGCACAAATTTAAAGTGGTACATGCAGTATACCACTACTAACATATAAATTAATAATATAAAGTACTGCAATCTAAATGTTAAAATAAACATTAAAATATCATTAAAATAGAGTAAAAAAAAAATTTATACTCATACTCCTATTGAATTGTTTTATTTTGACTGTCATTCGAGAACTGAATAAATTCATAAATATGGTCAGTAATTGTATACTTTATAACATTGGCTTGATACTTATATAATCATTTAATCCTGGTTCATTAGAGGCGTTAGTGTATAACTGCCACCAAGTTTCTTTATAAGACAGCAGTCCTTTGTGATCTCCCCCAACACATTTTTTGGACCAAGGTAGCAACAGGAGACCTCAAAGGAACAAAAATTGGGAAGGGAAAATCAAGGAACCATATGTACAGCCGTACTACAGATCTCGTCATTACTAGACAGGGTATCAGAGAAATTGGTGACAGAAACATTGTTAGAAACAACTAGGGAACCTTTTGAAGAATGTCAAATTTTAGGCAGTGAATTAGAGACAACCAAAGGAAAGATGGTTATAGACACAGGTAATGCTACTGAAGTTAGTAGAAACACTGTTGGCGGAGAAGCCACTACATGTACATCATGCACACCACAAAGTGAACTTATTATCAGAGAAGGTATCGTAAATTCTTACCAAAACTTTAAAATATATAACTATACAGTTCTCCCAATAGATATTCCCCATTTCAAACTATTTTATAAAGGGATGAAATTCATACCCACAACAAAGTTTAGACTTGTTGATAGTCTTAAAGAGTTTAAAAAATATATAAGGAAATTAAATCTAGCTATTCTGTTTAATAACAACATAGAAAGAAGATCTACAAACATGTGTGAACAGAAAATTTAAAAAACGAAAAGTACATATATGCCCCCTATGCATCCCATTGTGTCTGTGTGATAAATCAGTGTTTAGGCAAATATACTTATTACAGAATCATATCAATGGTTGTAAATTGAACCTTAACTTACCCGAAGATGAATATAAGATCCTACAAGAACTAAGGAATGATAAAAATATACGAATTATGAAACCTGACAAAGGGGGAGGTATTGTTATATACAATAGTACTGAATACACTACAGTTATTCATGACTTATTATATAATTCAGGCAACTACGAGATAGTATTGTTGAACGAAATAAACATAGCATATAGACACATCGACTTACATATAGAGGAATTTTTTACAGATCAAAGAATTACTAAGGACACATATGAGTTTCTTAAGGTAGAATACCCAGTTTTGGCATCAATAGTGGGCATTCCTAAAGTTCACAAGTGTATAGAAAATCTCCCGTTCAGACCCATCATTTCAGGTAGCAGATCTAAGACATTTCCACTAGGGACAGCGATTGAGAAATTTCTTAAACATATTTACGATAGGATACCACATTTCATGGGAATTTTTGAGAAAATATCTAGTAAATATATGGAACGCAGATTTAGTATTTGTTACAGTTGATGTTACTGATATATTCTCATGCATCCCTAAAGAGACTAGCTTAGAAGCTTTTGCCAACAGTATACGAAAATATAGTGGATTAGAATGGGATAAAATTTGTTTAATTATAGAATTGATGTCCTAGTATTGGAACATAATTATATTGAATATGAGGGGGAGTATTTCAGACAAACAAAAGGCATTGCTATGGGAGCAGCTTGTGCTCCCATTTACGCAAATTTAGTTATGTTGGATTGGGAGGAATCGAAATTATTTACAAGTGAGTACTATATGTACATTAAATACTAATCTCGATACCTTGACGATATCTACATCTTATGGGATGGAGGCATTGATTCGTTAGAGCAATTTCTTGTTTTTCTAAACTCTAGTAGTGATTTCCTTAAATTTACTTATTCAAGCAATAAGGAAGGTCTTCCATATCTAGATACATATATTTCCAAGGGTGATGGCTGCTTTAAATCCAAGTTGTATAGGAAAAATACTTTCTCCAGCAGTTACTTGGAATTTTCAAGCAACCATCCCAGGAAATTATTCACTAACATTTTCAGAAGTCAGATTATACGAGCTATTAGAATGACCTCCACTTACTCAGAGATGTTGGAAGAGGTGACATTTATTACCTCTCTCTTTGGTGACAGGGGTTATGACACCAGTATGATGACACACATTTGTACAATTACTGTTAAGGAATGGGGCAAAAAATATACATCTTTATTAGGTCAGAATTACTATAATAGAAATAATAATAATGTAATTCAGAGTAGTCAGAACAATAACTCACTGAACATGGACTTTGGGAGAGCATGTATTTTAGAATTTGGTCCGTATACTAGCAAGATTAAAAAAAAATTATGACCAGTAGTTGGAACATTATTCAGGCGGACCAGGACTTAGTTAAAATACTGGGTACTCAGCCAATATTTGTTATACTGGAAGGACGTACCATCTCCAAACATCTGACTCATAGAAACACCACAAAGTGCAGCAGGTGTAAGCAATGTCATGTTATTCTGGAGGAAGGAAATATAATATTAGAGAATGTAAATAAGACTAATATTAGATTTATACAAGGCAAATGCAACACAAGATGGGTAATTTATTTGGCAAAACGTGCAGCCTGTTCTGGATTCTATATAGGAAAAACAGAATGAAAATTTAATAAGCGTATCTATGCACATTTATATAGTATGAGGACTAAGGATGCCAACAGCGCACTTTATAGGCATGTCAAGAAATACGGAGATGGACATTATTTTAAATTTGCCATCATTGACGGTATTATTATGGACCCCAGAGGAGGAGATCACAAAGGACTACTGTCTTATAAAGAAACTTGGTGGCAGTTATACACTAACGCCTCTAATGAACCAAGATTAAATGATTATATAAGTATCAAGCCAATGTTATAAAGTATACAATTACTGATCATATTTATGAATTTAATCAGTTCTCGAATAACAGTCAAAACAAAACAATTCAATAGGAGTATGAGTATAAAATTTTTTTTACTCTATTTTAATGATATTTTAATGTTTATTTTAACATTTAGATTGCAGTACTTTATATTATTAATTTATATGTTAGTAGCGGTATACTGCGTATACCACTTTAAATTTGTGCAATTTTTGGCGCCAAAGAAGTTATTTAAACGGAGTTGTCTAAATGGATTTGTTACATTTGTATGGGGTTCTGATGAAGCTCGCAGCTGAGCGAGTGAAAGCACTTAACTATGGATAATACATATCTGGTTTTTACATTTCGCTTCCTTGCCTTTGTTGTGACCTTGTTTTCACCAGTGTGTCAAGACACAGGGGACCAGCTTTTATTTCATTTGGTTCCGTTTGGTTATTTTGAACGCTGAGAAGTTTGTTCTGTGTTTGTTAGTGAAAGAGGAGGTAATACCAATAATTACTTGGAATGCATTGAATTAGGTTGGATCTTTAAGCTGCGAGCACATGTTTTTCCTGGTTTAAATTCTTTCATTAGTATTAAACCAGCGCTGGAAGCGCGACCATTTATATGACTGAAGTTTGGCATTTGTGTTTGTTCTTAAGATGGTTTTAAAATATCCCAATAATTTAAAAAGTAGGTTATAAAATGGTTTTAAAAGACAGATTTATTTTAATTAATTGATTAGTCAAGTATTAGTTACTATAGTGATGTTTCAAGTTTTTTAATTGATTTATATGTGATTATTATTTGATTGTTTAAATTGAGTATGCTATTTAAACTGTGGGTTTCATTATGTAACTTAGATCTGAAGAAGCGTGGTTTCCACGTGAAAGCACTCATCTGTTGCTCTATTAAATTATCGTTTTTTATTTAACATATTTTCTGTGGTGGTCCTTCCTTGTCTGTTTGCTGATATTGTTGCTTTTATCTTGGATTTGGACCTTTGGGCAGCGTGATGCATTGGTTTTGCAGCTAACTAGAAACTAAGACAACAGCAACAGCTATAGAAAAATATCCAGGAATATAATAGCTATTGAGAAATATAAAGAAATTTTCAACAATACTGGCCAGAGCTGTCGAAGAACTCCCGATCTGTTGCAGCAGCAAACAAGATCTGAGGGAAACACCACTGCATCATGGGATGGGGAGTAGGCCACAAGCTGCTTGAAGACCTCGAGTTTTTGTATTTGGCCGAGTAGGAGTCGAAGATTGGCTCCGAACCCATCAGTGAGAATGAGGGCGAGATAGAACAACTTCACATTAAAGCTTAAGAGAAGCTAAACGGCTCCTAAGGGTTTTCGGAACAAACAACGTACAGATAGTGCAAGTGGTATGGTCATGGTGTGGGCTTAGACAGAACATGCAGAGGTCATGGGAATCCTTATGTGGAATCTGCCTTCCACACTGATACTTGCTCTTCCTAGTTGACATGAAATCACACAAAAAACAAACAGTAGCCAACATTTTAAGAAAGAAAACCCCTACGAGGTACTTATCTGAACCAAGATTCACAACTAATCTGGGGAGCGAACGTCTGGAGCAGATGATCGAACAGGTGGCAGAAGGGTTCTGAGGTTGGTACGTGCTGATGTCTGCTTTACATCCGATGTCTCTTTATGGCCGATGTATGCGATATGATGTGCAACATCGCACGTACCTTAAAGAAGCATTTAGACTTTTGTATACTGGCAGGACGCACGAGTCAGCCGGAGGCAAGCTCCCTAATGTGATGACTACTGCAGCATGTGAATAAAAGGACATCCAATCATCCTTGCACAACAGGTGCAAAATGGACTGAACCGTGGCCATCCAGAGCTTTGAGTATTTCATGTACCTGGTTTAATTTGCTCAGATCCAGAATGGATCTCAAGTCCCCTGTCTTTTTTGGCACTAAAAATAATTTTGAATAAATTCTGGATCATGTCTGGTCTGTGGGACTTCTTACATGACTCTTTTTTTCTAGCAGCTTTATTTCCAGGGCTGCTGCCTCCTTTTTACGGGGGGGATTTGGGAAAATGGTATAAAGTAACCTCTGGATATGATCCTCTGCACCCAAGTTGCTGATGTGATGGACACTCAGTCTGCTAGATCCAAAGAGAAGCATCCCTCCCCCGACTGCCAACATAGAAAAACAGCTGAGCAACCTTTCAGGAGAGCTAATAGGGTTTATCTGAAAGAATCCCTGGAACCCTGGTTCTGTGGGCCACCTCTGCCATGAGGCCAGTGTCTTCTGTTAGAGTCCTCCCCCTGCCTCTGGGGGAACCATCTCCTTATGAATCTTGGCTAGGATCTTGTGACTTATGAAACCACATTTTTCTACCTCCTCGTTGATTCCATGAAAAAGGTCTCTGAGAAATAGAAAAAAATGAATCCCAATGATGGACAGGTTCTTTCCATCTTGCTCACTTAATTACTGTGAAAATTTCCATATCTGGGTGCCTTTGCCTATATTTCTCTTCAAATATCTTTGGAGCTGTTTTTCTGTATTGATTAGCTTGACTTTCTCCTTTGTATAAATATTGCACCATATCAGATTTCTCTTTCTTTCCCATGTCCATATTTCTTTTTTATACCTTTCAAAAATCTCTGTTTTGTTCTTCATATTTCCACACTTTGTCAGCTGCTTCATTTTCCAAATTGACCAAGGTTTCTTGGTCTGTAATTTTTTTTTTTAAATGAATCTGTTATATTAAAGAACACGAATTTGAATATGAAGCTTTTGACAGTTTTTCTTGTACAAATATTTTCTTTCCTCTAATGTCTCTCATCTTTCTGAATATCTTCTAGCCAGAATTCTGGGCCTCTTGCAAAATAAAACAATACTTCATTTCTTTCTTATCCTCAATAGTTTACTCTATCATCTTTATGGCTCTTTTTGGCCTGTCAGTTTTTTGTGTTTTTTGTGCACTACTACTTCTTTCTACGACAGCTGGGGGGGGGGGGGGGGGGCTATCCTCCCCCTCAGCCTGGCCTGACCTAAACTCATATTTCTATGTCTTGAGAATTTTACATCACCATTTTTCCAGTCCTGGCACCAGTGTCCCTGCTAAGATTGAGCACGTTTTTATTCATGAACTTGTGCACCCAGCTTTCTTTTTTATTTTTTAATTCTGTCCATGATGTACACTATATACAATACAGTCTATATATCACTGTCATCATGATAAGATTTTGAAAAAAAAAACAGGTTCCACCTTGTGAATGTACTCACCAAGACCTGAGGATGAATTCAATTCCAGCAATACTACTCTCCTTTGCTTGCTAATTTTACCATCTCTCCATTCAGAACCAAACTACTTGAATTTCTTCCTCTTCATAGAAATGTTAAAATGTGCCTATATTATCTTGTTGATTTTTTTAGTTTCCTGTACTCTAACTCTTTCTTAATATTATAATGGGTGTCTATCTAGTGTCTCTAAACTTCTCATAGCATATCACTTAGAATTTGTTTAAGAAAGTTATTTGATGATCAAGAAAAGCAATACCTGTATTTTTTATCTTTAACAAAATAAATTATACATGTACACATCTTATTAACAACAGTTGCTTAAAGGCATCCCATTTTAATGCAAAGGAAGTTGTTACATTCAGAATTTCTTCCCAGTAATTCTTAATGCTTATCATTTCATTTAACTCACAGTAAGACGCTGTCCGGTTCGATTCTCAGCTAGAGCGTCTTCTGCGTGGAGACATGCGTGAATGGGCGTACCTTCCTTGAAGGTTGTGCGTCAGGGCTGGTAACTCGGCACGTAAAAATCAACTACTAATCATTAGCGGACCGGAGTTCTGCTGTGGCGACCCCTAACCGGGAAAAGCTGAAAGATGCAAACAAATTTCATTTTAACAAAAAAAAAGAAGTTATGTACTCACCATAACCTTCCATCTGAGTAGTTCTACTTCATTTGTCTTCAACCTGTGGGTCCTCGGATCCGACACGGCCGCATTTTCCAGCTACGGCTCAGACCTCCATGTTCCTCCCCTTACCCATAATGCCCCTGTCTCCATTCTCCCTTCAGATCGAGTTTGCTGCCTAACAGGTAACAGATACCTAACCAAATAACACCTTATCCTCCAACACAAACATCACAAATGAACTTTAGCCCTGACAGAACCATATAATGAGAAATAAAGGTATGAGATGAGGCCCAAGTAGCAGCTGAACAGACCTCATCCAAAAAGAACTCAGGCCAAAAAGCAGTGGCGGCTGGTGACTTCAAATCAAAGGGGGGCTGCAGGAGACAGCTGAATGGGTGGGGGTCAATGGGAAGGGGTGTGGCCAACTAGAAAGGGGAGGGGCTATGCTCAAAACCACAAAAAATAACTAAATACACTGCCCTGGGTGCCACACCATCATTATGAGAGTCAAATCAAGACAAAATGAAGTGTAGAAGAATAAAAATATTTCAATGCATTGGCTGCATGACAGCTTACTTAATATCTAGATGGAAACAACAAGGTTGTGAGGCATGAAAAAAATAAATTACTTTTTAAATACATTAATGGAATGCCAGTCAAAATCAAGTATAAGAAAAACAAGCAGCACTCAACTCAAACCACTTCTTGCACTGCAGTTCTAATTATATTTTATATTCAGCTTTATTAAAGTACCAAGTAACATGCTGAAAGTAGAAATCTCTGATGCCCCCACTTGTAAAAATATTTCTTATCCAAAAAAAGACCTGCTGCCTGACAGCTATCTACTTGCTTCATGGGGAAAACATGATCAAAGTAAAAAATGAAAAGCAAACAAGAAATAAGCTCAAGATACATTGCTTAAAAGGATTACTGTACAGGTTATTGACCACACGATTGGCATTCTGTTTAGTTTACGGGTAAAGCCTGCAGAGATGACTGGAAGTCTCCAAGTGTAATGAGCATCTTAAAATAATGTAATCATGTCCTTTATTACAAATACTGTCATATGCATTTCAATACCCAAGGCTTATACATTATCTAGTTAAGTATTCTCTACATGGCAACAACAGAAAGGCTTTCAATGTTGGCAATTCTTTAACAGTATGCTTATTAAAGCTTACTTGCATCTTACAATCTCAGCCAAGCTTACCTGATGGTCATTAAAGTATTGCTACTTAAACACAGAGCAACAGGCACTTTGAGTAATAAGCATAAATCAACAGTACAAAAAATATGACAGAAACCAGACCATTCTGCAAATATCAAGGACAGGTGAAAAGCCACTCTAGTACTTGTGTCTACCTTGGATGGGGGGGATACTCTGCACATTTACACTGCATAACTACTCCTTGCCTTGCTTTGACGCATCCAGTCACTACATGGGGAAGTGGGGTGCAACAAGTATGTCACAATTTGAAATGTCTCTGGCTGACTGTGATGGCCCTGACACATTTGTCATACCTCTCAACCTCAGAGCAAGAAATCTGGACAAAGCCATATATAGAAGTGGGACAAAGGCCCAAAACTAAGGACAATATTTAAATATTGCTCTTATAAACTTAGAAAGAGAATAGAATAGGTCTTGCATTAGTATGAATTTTCTGAATGGTATGAAATCTGAAACTCAAATGTCTGTCATTATTTTCTAACTTCAGTCTTTAATGATTTGTCACTAATTTGCCAAAAAACCCACAATTTTATGAAAAATGGACCAAAAATGTGATGTTCAAATATAAAATAGCCACACAATACAGCTGGGAACATGTCAAAGAAGGGACACTTTAATATTAGTACTGCTAACTTGAGCAGCTGCCAAAATAAAATAATCTACATGCATTTCTGAAATAAAAGTAATCTATAACTCTGATTATTACAGTTATTTCTTAATTGTAAACCCTCCATATTTTCTTCCAAAATTGCTATTTTGCAGAGGGATTATTAGGGGGAACAGCAACATTTTGAGCCAAAATCAGGGACAGTTGAGAGGTTTGGCTATGCCTAATTATATAAAGCAATTTATTTGTATGTACCTCTCAACCTGTTAATGCAATAAATCTGGACAAGGCCAAATATATTGGGGGAACATATAAACAGTACTAAAAACTGCTCTTGTATAAACTGAGACAGTTGATAGAACAACAGGTCTTACTTTAGCATGCATTTTTCTGAAGGTTATGAAGTCTGAAACTCAGTGTGTCATTATTTAGTGACTTAATTCCTAAATGATTTGCCAGAAAACCGCACATTTTATGAGGAACAAACCAAAAATAAGAAGCAAAAATCTATTCATTCTTTGAAAATCTGGACAGTTGGGAGATATAGTCCAGCTGGGGCTGTCTTTAAGTTTGCCTCCCTTCCCCCTCACAAAATCATGGTCGAATGGAGCCTCCCCCTGCAGCCATTCCAATGATCCATTACTTGGCTATTTCACTCCATTTACCATAAACACTAAAAAGAAGTTATGTCCTTACCATAACGTTCCATGTGGAGTGTTCATCTCGCCTTGGTTATTACACATGGGTTCGGAGCCGATCCTCGGCTCCGTGCCGGCCGACTGCAAGCTCTGCATCGAGAAGAAGCTCGAGGACATCTAATACCCACAATCCCCCTCTGCCTTTACCTCAGATCTAGTTTGCAAGCAAACCAGACATAAGCACGCACACATGCCAACTATATACATAAAAAAACATATATATACAAACATACCCAGTGTATGACAGTAACAGTAATACTGCAACAGCAGAAGGAGAATACTCCAGACCAGGCACCAAATCGAACGTTCTTCCTAAGGGTGGGAAGGGTGGGAGTGTAATAACCAAGCGAGATGAACACTCCACATGGAACGTTATGGTAAGGACATAACTTCTTTATGTGAGAGTGTTCAATCTCGCCTTTGTTCTTACACATGGGTAGCGTCCCTAGCTCCATGATCCTGAGGAACTCAAGGGAGAACGTTCTTGAGCACAGTGGAACCAAAGGTTGCCCTATCCCTAGAAACCCTGTCCACTTTGTAATGAGATATAAATGTATGTGGTTTAGCCCAAGTAGCAGCCGCTGAAATAGTGTCTAAAGGTAAGCAGCTGCATGAGCCAAAGATGTAGAAATTGATCTGGTAGAATGTCCTCTGGGTTTTGCTGATAATGTTTGATCAGAATCTTCATAAACATAAATGATACAGTCAGTTAGCCACTTCGAAAGAGTTCGTTTCGTAACTGCAAGACCCTTTCTGCTGTCAGCAAAAGCTACAAATAGCTGATCAGATTTTCTGTGATCTTTTGTTCTATCTAAATAAAATCTGAGTTGTCTATGGACGTCCAGTTTGTGCAACATATACTCTAGTTTATTAGAGTGGTTTTTAAAGAAGGTGGGTAATTCAATGGACTGATTAATATTACTAGTAGAACAAACTTTGGGAAGAAAGGATGGATTAGTGCGTAGGGATACTCTGTCAGAATGAAAAATTAAATAAGGATGTTTGACCGAAAGGGCCTGCAGCTCAGACACCCGTCTAGCAGATGTAATAGCCACTAGAAATAATGTTTTCCATGACAAAAATTTCAAAGTGCAACTTGAAGCTGGTTCAAAGGGTGGTAACATCAATTTAGAGAGCAATAAGTTTAAATTCCACGGTGATGTCGGACTTCTGACTGGTGGTCTGATATGAAAGGAACCTTTAAAAAGGCTTTACAAAGTCTGTGAGCCATAATAGGTGCACCACTTTCTTCTACATGATAGTTAGAAATGGCAGCTAGCTGTACTCTTAAGGTAGCCGGGGAAGCTCCTTCCTGAAATAACTCAGTCAGAAATTCTAAAACCTTATTCAACGGAGCTGTAACAGGGTCCAACTGATGTGACTCCGCCCAGAAGACAAAACGTTTCCATTTACTGGTGTAAGTCTTTGTAGTGGAAACTTTATGAGAAGCTACCAAAATATCTTGAACCGCCGATGTAAGGGGAATTGACCTGGCTAAAAAGGGAAGCGGAGCAGCCAAGCTGCTAGATGGAGATATTCCAGGGATGGGTGAGGAACTCCTGACGAGTGAGTCAGTAGATCTGGCTCTGGGTCCAGCATCCAAGGTCCCCGAATGCGGTGATGCAATAGAAAGGGGAACCAAATTTGACGAGGCCAGAACGGAGCAATGAGAATTATAGTCCTCTGAAGGTTGTTTGCTTTCTGTAGAAACTTTGCAATCAGGGAAATGGAGGAAAAGCATATAGGAGACCGGGGCCAATCGTGCACCAGCGTCCCTGGGGACTTCCCTGGAGGGGTAATAGGGCAAAGTAGCTCCTGCATTTGGCGTTCATTGGAGGCATAAACAGATCGCAGGTAGGCTGGCCCCATTTGCGAAAAATCCTTCCGCAACTGACTGTTTGAGGACCACTCGTGAGGCAATAGTATTGCCCTGCTCAGCCTGTCGGCTATGACGTTGGATGACCCGGGATGTGCGTTGCGATCAGAAAGCGACCGGTGGACTCTGCCCATTGCCAAATTCTCATGGCCTCTCTGCATAGTTGGTAAGACCTGGTTCCCCCTTGCTTGTTTATGTACCAGACTACGGACATGTTGTCTGTCTGAACTGCAATGGTCCCTGGAGGAAGAAGGGGAGCAAAGTGTTGCAACGCCAAAAACACTGCCCTCAACTCCAGAACATTGATGTGCAGATTGTACTCCAGATTGGTCCATTCGCCTTGGACTGTCTGTCCCTGAAAGATGCCCCCCCACCATATCAGGGAAGCGTCCGTGGTTATCGTTGCCGACGGTGTGGGTAGCACAAATGGTCTTCCGCCGGATAGGTTGCAAGTCTGTAACCACCACCTTAGGTGTGATTTGCATGTTTTCGTTATCCATATTTCGTGAGTCAGTGGAAGTTGTTGGAATGACCATTGTGCAAATAGAAGCCATTGTAGCACTCTCATGTGCAGTCTTCCCAATGGTATTGCTATGAGAGAAGCTGCCATGAGACCCAAAACTTTCAGAACAATTTTTGCTGGGGACTTTCTGGACGACAGCAGAAGGGAAATGTTGAATTGAAGTGCTACTATTCTTTCTGTCGGAAGTTTTAGAACTAACTGACGCGTATCTAATTCCGCTCCTATGAATAAGATATGCTGTGATGGCTGTAGCAAAGATTTCAGGAAATTTACTGAAATGCCAAGGTGTGTACAAAGTTGTAGGGAGTAATCCCTGGCTTGTATCAGTTGGCCTGGTGGTGGCAGACAGGAGCCAGTCGTCCAGATACGGAAACACCTGGAATCCTAGGCCACTCAGATGAGGCGCTACCACTGCCATGCATTTGGTGAAGACCCTGGGGGCTGTGGTCAGGCCAAAGGGCAGGGCTCGAAACTGATAGTGACTGGCTCCCAGCCGGCGCAAGTGATCCCTGGACGCCCTGGCCATTTTGATGTGGTAGTATCGTCCTTCAGATCTATTGAGCACATCCAGTCGTCCTTCCGTAAGAATGGAAGGATCGATTGAAGCGTGACCATTCGGAACTTTTCCTTCTTGACAAAAGTGTTGAGATGACTTAGGTCCAGAATTGGCCTCCAGTCCCCTGTTTTCTTTGGAACTAAAAAGAACCTTGAGTAAGTTCCGAATCCTATTTGGTCCGCTGGGACTGGTTGGATGACTCTTTTCTTAGCAGCTTTGAAATTTCTGTAGCTGCTGGGTCTCGCAGATGGGGTGGTACATCTGGGAGTTTTCTCTTTGGAATGGGGGTGGATAGAAATGGGATTTTGTAACCTCTGGTAACAATGCTTTTTACCCAATTGTCTGAAGAAAGGTTTTGCCAGGCCTGAGGGTATAAAGCTAAGCGACCCCGACTGCCTCCAGAGCAGGACAGTCGGGCCTCCTCTCAGGAGTGCTGAAAGGTTTGCCAGGAGGTTATCCCTGTCACCTTGGTTTTGCGGACCCCTCTGCCGCCAGGGCGGCGTCTTCCACCTCTGACCCCCCCCTGCCTCTAGAGGGGGCATCACCCTGTGTGTTTGGAAAAGACCCTTGGGGTTTTCGAAACCACATTTTCCCACCACGTTGCCCTTTGGGGTACGGTCTGGAAGGGGTGGAAAAACGGACTCCGACAGCAGACAGAGTCTTTCCCTCCTGTTCACACCGGGTAAGGGTCTCCTTTACTTTAGGGCCAAAAAGTGTGGCTCCATCAAATGGGGCGTTAGTAAAGGAAGACTTGAAGGCTTCCGCAAACGAACATAAGCGCATCCAGGATTGCCTACGAAGAGCAATCGCTGAAGCCGCTGCCCTACTCGATCCTTCGGCTGCATAGGATATCAGCCTCATGGACGAGTTCACAATGGACGTAAGGGTGTTGAGATGCGCTGTAACTTTCTCTGAGACAGCGGCATCTGTAGCACCCTGGAGGGTATCTCCCAACTCTTTGACTAGATCCCTCTGTAAATGTGTAAAATGAGTCAAATAGTTCAGGGAACGCATAGAGAAAGCCGCTGAACTGAAAATGCGCTTCCCGTATCTGTCCATGGTCCTAGAATCTTTGTTAGGCGGATGGACAGATGAGGAAGACTCCGACATCTCCTATTTCGTGGCCGCTGCCACCACCATGGCGTCTACTGGAACTCCTTTGGTAAGGTAAGCTTTGTCCTGTGGTGCCGTGATGTACTTATTTGGCTTCCTAGGGACTGGTTCCACCGTGTCAGGAGTCTCCCACGCCCTTGAGCAATTAATTCCATTAACTCATCAAAGGGCGGAGTGACCCAGGAGGAGGAAGGACGGGCACCAAATGCCTTCAGCAAAACTGACTCATCCTCAGAAGGGGGGAGGGCTTGCCAGTCACCTCTATGTTTAAGGATCTCCAAGATGTCAGAAAAAGAGACATCCTCTGAAGGTGACTTAGGGGACCCTTCTGACTCATCTAAGTCAGTATCAGATGTCAAGGATTCTTGTGGAGAATCCAAGTGTCTCCTCTTACACAGTCTTTTCCTAGGAACTTCTTCGTGGGGAGCATCCGAAGAAGCCTCCGAGGAAGAGGGGCACGCTCAGGGGTGGCTGAGACACTGGTGCCCGCGCTTGGGCGTGGCCGTGGGTGCAGAGGAGGATAACGGTCCTTTGGGGAGGAGAAGCTGTACCTGCTGATGTGGTTGTCTGGGTAGACAACACCTTCCTCATGAGGTCGAAGGCCCCGGGTCCCGAGTCGAGGTATCTCCCGGTTCGAAGAAATGGGAAGAATCCCGAAACAGGAGCCGAAGGCACCGACCCGAGGACGGAACCGAATCGATCCGTGCGAGGCCCGAGGAGAGTCGGAACGAAACATCGGTCCGACTCGGTCCCGAACCAAGGACAGATCTTCGGCCCGAGACTCCGGTACCGGATCGGATGGAGTCGAGGTAACGGTGCCGACCGAGAAAAGACGGTTCTGGCACCGAGGGCTCCACAATCATCAGGTCAGCTTCTTCCGGCTCGAAGACTGAACAGGTCTCGGAGGAGGAACAGATGGAGATAGTGGCAGGCCTTCAAGTCTCGACATCAACTGAGAGGAGACCGAAATAAGCTTGGACAGGGCCGTATGCTCCATAAGTTTCTGCACCACACGGTCCACGTCGGTGTCGGAAAGGGCTCTAGAAGAACGAGTCGAAGGGATCGAAGACGGAGCCGACCTCAACAGAGTCGGTGGAGGGAGCTCCGTCACCGGTTCCAAGACTCGAGGCTCGAACTGCCAACAGTTGAACACTCGGCCCGAAGTCTGTGGAACCGGTGATCTAACTAGACTCGAAGAGCTCGGAGCCGATGACTTTGGCTCCGCCTTCGACCCCTTCAAGACTTGGATGCCTGGTCTGAAGCATCCAGAGCCTCCTGGAAAGAGGGTTTCAGCAATCCTCTATCCATCAGTTTCCTCGCCTATCTGTCATGACCCTCCCACTAAAAGAGTGACAAATAGAGCAGTCCTCTTGTAAGTGGAGAGGGCCAAGACAGTAGACACAGGAACTGTGGTTGTCTGTGACCGACATTTTTTGGCCACACTGACAACGTTTAAAGCCAGATTTCATCTTTTCAGACATATTGAGAAATGAAAAAGACAGTCCAGTCCAGTAAAAAGTCCAATCCAGTAATAGTGTCAAATCCGGGAATAAGAGTCTGTTTGATAATAGCTAAAAACAAGTCTACCACAAGTTTTTAGTCAAAAATGTCAAATCCGTGATAACTGCCTAAAGGCAAGACTATAACAAGTTTCTAGTCACAAGTCCAAGAAGGGGTAGGCCCCGAAAAACTCTAACTCGAAAGTTAACTAAGTTAACTATTCTAAGTATCGAGAATTCCTAATGCACTCACACACCTACTCTTATACTTTAAGTAACTAGATAAAAATCTCTGAAATTTAAACAGAATAGATAAAAATCTTATCTGTACAGCCTCGAGCTAGTCTCCAGCGATGCGTATGCAGCAGCGGCAAACTAGATCTGAGGTAAAGGCAGAGGGGGATTGTGGGTATTAGATGTCCTCGAGCTTCTTCTCGATGCAGAGCTTGCAGTCGGCCGGCACGGAGCCGAGGATCGGCTCCGAACCCATGTGTAAGAACAAAGGCGAGATTGAACACTCTCACATTGTGCATACTGATTTAATTCTATGATGATTTGGACTTCATTTGAAAGTTTTATTTTGCATTTTACAGCACAAACACTAAGACATCTGCTAAACAAACTTAGCATTAAAACTTCTCTGCACTTGAAACTCACATTCATTGAAACAGCATTGAAACCCACATTCAAAGAAAATAAATTTTACCAGTGGCAGATAAAGATTAATTATGGGCTGTTTTCAAATCATAGGCCCCTTGCATATGAAACCTACATGTGCTCTTTGATACACCTTCCTATCGTTTTGAACAAATTTCCAGTAAACTATGAAACAAAATGCATGCACCAATAATGACAAAACTGCCCAATTCAGAACATCTTTCCAGTAAACAATGAAACAAAACGCATGCACCAATAATGTCAAAACTACCCAATTCAGAACAGCTTTCCAGTAAACAATGAAACAAAATGCATGCACCCATAATGACAAAACTGCCCAGTTCAGAACATTTCCATCATAAAAGTCTACTCAAACTTCTACAGTCCACCATTATCAGTAAATATGCACAATTCTACAGTCCACCATTATCAGTAAATATGCACAATTCTACAGTCCACCATTATCAGTAAATATGCACAATCTCTGAAAAAGTAAAAAAGTCATCTAAATAATTCCACATTAAATAAATCTGTAACTAATGAAGAGGTTGCTGCTTGCAAACACCTTTATATTTCATGGTTTCATCGAAAAATAAAGTGTCTGCTGCCCCTGAGGAATAAATTGCCTATATTACATTAAAAATGATAAGCTAGTAATATTGCAATAGGAAATTGATGGCAAACTGATAACAAGCTCATAGTTAGTATCTTAACTTTTTCAGTACGGCAGCATTCACCCCTTGTGGGAGTAGAACCAACAACCTTCGGCATCAAAAGCAAGTACACAACCTGTTGTGCTATTAACAATGCAAGCTGACTTAGCATAAGCAGCACTAAACTTCTCTTCCCCTGCAGCTCTCAGCTCCTTGTAAAATCTATTCAATACTCAAGTGTATCTCAACTTAGCAGCACAAGAAATCTGGAAAAAGCCAAATTTATTGGGGGGGGGGGTCAAAAGCCCAAAACCCAGGGACACATTAAACATTGCTTGTATAATCTTGGAAAGTTGCTAGAATAAAATGCTGTGTTACCACCATACATTTTACTGCCAAGGTCCCTGTGCAAAACAGTCAGAGCAACATACCACTATGCCATATCAGCTGCTTTGTGAAAGAGCGGAAGACTGAAACTTAAATGGCTATCATTTAATGAATTCAGTTCTCACCATAGCTGTCAACCTCTTAGCACAAACACCTGGGCAAACCCAGTAATGAGGGAATACAGCCCTCAAACATATTCAGTGAATTAAGTTCTTGCCACAGCTGTCAACCTTAGCACAAAAATCCTGGACAAAGCTAATAATGGGGTAATACAGTCCCAAAAATAAGGACAAATTTCAAATATTCATCTTAAAAACTTAGAAAATTGCTAGAATAAAAGGTTGTGTTACTATGTATTTTCTGAAGAATATGAAGTCTGAAATTCAAATGCCTGTCAATGTTACTTCTGACGGAACAAAAACAATTTTCAGCAGAGGCACAGGGAGAAATACTGCAGACACATGTCTTTGTAAAATGGCAGGACACCAGAGCAAATCCACACAAACACAGGGATGAGATGCAAACTCCACACAGAAGGCACCCAGCCAAGAATCAAACCAGAAAACCTATAGCTGTGAGGCAACAATGCTACAACTGCACCATCAAATATATAAGGAATTAAACATTCAGAAACCTGAAGTCTGAAATTCAAATGCCTGTCAATTTTATTTAGCATTTGTTAATCAGGACAGTCTGACATGGAACAAAAAAACAATTTTCAGCAGAGGCCCAGGAAGAAATAATGCAGACATATCTTTGTAACATGGGAAGACACAAAAGCAAACCCACACAAACACAGGGGGAAGATGCAGACCCCACACAGAGGGCACCCCAGCCAAGAATCAAACCTGAAAACCTGCAGCTGTGAGGCAACAATGCTACCACTGCACCATCAAATATCAAGCACTGCAACATTTCGAAACCACAGATATTATGAGGAACAGATCAGATCAAATATGAGGCAAAAATCTGCAATTTTTTTACAAATGGTGGTGGGTAGGGAATTCAGGTCCTTAATACCTGCATACAAGGTACAGGGTTCAAGCCTGAGGTATTCCCTACCACACCACCATGAGTTTGTTCTAGCCACCAGTATATAGCAACTGGGGCATTCACACACACACACACACACCTCTTACCTGGAGCGATGTGGATCCCTCCGTGCCATAAATACATCCACAGCTATCCAATAGCTGTTAGTGCACTACAAACCCTGCCCGTGCATTACATCCTTTGGAGCGCATCCACCACATGAGATTCCCCTGCCGAGACTGCCTGCCAACGTTGCAGTCCTGGTCCGATCCATTTCCAGTGACAGTCTATGCAGTAATAACTGCATAGACTTCTGGGAACTCTGCTCTTCCATGTTTCCCAGTCCAGACTGCTGCTGAGACAGTCTGCGCATGCTCCAGACTGTCTCAGCAGCAGTCTGGACTAGTGCGCATGCGCAGAATTTTAAAATGTTGTTTTATCCTTTATTTTCTTTTATTTTCTTTAATTTTATAGCTGGGGGGGCTGCAGTCCGGCAGTCCAATAGCACAGGCCGCCCCTGCCAAAAAGCTGCTGATGGAGCCATAGATCGGGTCGAATGAGCCTTCACTCTTCCTGGAAGAGACAAACCTCTATCTGAATAAACCTGGCCAATGCACTGTGAAATCCAGCGAGCAATATTTACTTTTGAGACAGGTTTACGTAAGAAGGGTTTGGCATAGGACACAAAAAGCTGATCAGACTTGTGGAAAGGTTTAGTCCTGTGCAGATAAAACCTCAACTGCCTGTGAACATCCAGTAAATGTAATTTGTATTCCCTTTTGTTCTGGTAGTTCTGAAAAAATACTGGTAAGTTAATAATCTGATTAATACTGGCCTCCGAGGCGACCTTGGGAAGGAAGGACGGGTTAGTGCATAGCGACACTCTATCCTTGTGAAAGATCATGTAGGGGACTTTGATAGAAAATCTTGAAGCTCCGACACCCTTATGTCGGATGTAATGGCAACCAGGAAGGCAGTTTTCCAGGTCAAAAATTGTAAATTCACAGATGCTGCAGACTCAAAGGGAGGAGAAACCAATGCCTGCAACAACAAAGTAAGGTCCAACAGAATGGGATCCTTAACTGGGGGTCTGAGAAGAAAGGCACCTTTGAGAAAGGTTTTACAAAGTTTAGAAGAAGTCAACAAAGACATGTCTACCCCAACATGAAAATTAGAAATGGCGGCTAGTTGAACTTTCACCATTGAGGAACTAGTGCTTTGATGAAAAATGCTAGCTAGGAAATCTAAAACCACTAAATGTGGTGCAGAGAAAGGGTCCAAAGACCTCTGAATGGCCCAAATAGAAAACTGTTTCCATTTACTTTGATAAACTTTTCTGGTGGACGACTTATGAGCTGCCAACAGAATGGATTTGACAGGAGATGACAGACCGGGAGCCTATGAATCATGGGAACCGGAGCAGCCAAGCAGTGAGCTTCAGACTGTCCAGATCTGGATGAGGAATCCCCGAGGGATGTGAAAGCAGATCCGGGAACGGATCCATGATCCATGGTGGAACAACTAGGGGAGACCTGAGTAAAGAAAATCAAACCTGACAAGACCAGAATGAGGTAGCACAAGTGGGTTGTTCCAAAGCCGGAACATCCTGGGGCATTATGGCTATGGGCTATCCCGGAGAGGGCAAAATGGTCAGACCGGGGGGGGGGGGTCTGGACAGACTCCGAAGATGAAATAGTCAGCGGCCTGGACCCTGTGAGAACCCTCTCCACCACATCGAATGCAGAGGGGGAACGGACCTCCTGGGCTTAACTGGTGGAAGCCGCAGCCCCCAATCCAACTGGGGAGTCGGAACCGAGACTCTAGAGATGCCGAGGGGGATGCTTCTCTCTGACAACCCGGAGAAGAGAGCACCACCTCGGATCTAACCCTGAGGCTACAGCTCTGAGAGCTCGGATCTGATCTAGTTGGATCTGACACACTCAGGGCACTGATGGCGTCAAGGTACACGGTACCATCGGCTCCGACCCCTCAACTCTGACCGTCCTCGGATCCAACAGCTCCGAAACTGTGGGTCAGATCGAAGGAGTGACAGGTCTAAATACTGGTTAGAAGGTGCCCACTCCGGTGGGAGAAGGCCCTAGCAAGAACCCCATCTGGATTTGAGTGCAGATAAATCTCCGCATCATCTTGTCCATCTCCGCTTCAGATAGGCTCTGGGTAGAGAGGGAGGACACCGCTGAAGTGGGCCGGGAGACAATCAGTTTGTCCTGCCTGTCCTTAAGAGCTCTGGGGTTAAATGCAGTGTAAATAGGACAGGGGGACTGGAGGTGATCCACCCCCAAACAAACCACGAACAGAGTCTGGCCATCCGCCGGGGAAAGCTTATGGCCACACTCTGGCTTTGTGGTGTCCGCCATGCCTTAGCTGGTTCAAAGCAAACACAAGCACACACACACACCCACACATGCTGAGATGCACACACACACACACAAACACACACACACACACACACACACACACACACACACACACACACACACACACACACACACACACACACACAATACCACAAGGAACAGAAGAGGGGAGGAAGACAGAAAAGCCTACAAGAAACAAACTACAGAGAACTCCATGAAGGTATAGAAAGATTAGGAGTGAAAAGGATAGTTAGAAAGGTATCAAAAGTTTCATTTTACACTTTAAACTGCAACACTATCATAATGGAGCTTGGGCCACTCTGCTTCCTCTCAGGTTGCAAACGAGATCTGAAGGGAGATGGGAGACAGAGGCATTATGGGTAAGGGGAGGAGCATGGAGCTCGGCACTGTAGCTGGTAAATGCGGCCGTGTTGGATTCGATATGGATCCGAGGACCCACACTTTGAAGAGCAAATGAAATAAACTACTTCAGATCTGTCTTTACTGAAACAAATCTGAAGGAATACTCTTCCTATTGTATACATATTTAAATAAACTATGATGTGACAATAGAAAGTATACAAATAAGAAAAACATTGACATTTTAAATACATCCAATTCTGGAACGTAGTTTAGCAGAGAGTGGCCCATGCATATATTCTTTGCATGAAGGAAACTTAATTCTCCACCCATCTACTAAGTTTTCTTTTGTTAAACAACTATTCAGCAAAGACCCATGTTTTTTTCTATTATGAATCCTTACTAGAAGTACAAGATCATCCGCGATGGTGGTGCTGCGGTAGCGTTGTCACCTCACAGTAAGACACTGTCCGGTTCGACTCTCAGAACGTCTTCTGCGTGGAGGCATGCGTGAATGGGCGTACCTTCGTTGAAGGTTGTGCGTCAGGGCTGGCAACTCGGCACGTAAAAATCAACTGCCAATCATTAGCGGACTGGAGTTCCGCTGTGGCGACCCCTAACCGGGAAAAGCCGAAAGACACAACAACTAGAAGTACAAGATCAGTCACAATTTCTTTTTTTTTTTTTTTCCAATAATAAGTCTTTATTGTTTTATCATTTTCAATACAAATTTAAAACAAATACAAAATTAAAAATAAATGCCAACTAATGTATCTAACAATAACGCCATAACATTCTATTAAGTACCACATTCCAATCACTTCCTAAGACAAGCATAACAGTTAATAATTTCTGATAACAATCAGAAATATTTTCTAAAAACAGCTTACAGCGAAAGTTTTTGTGTCTTTCGGCTTATCCCGGTTAGGGGTCGCCACAGCGGAACTCCGGTCCGCTAATGTTTGGTAATGGATTTTTACGTGCCGAGTTACCAGCCCTGATGCACAACCTTCAAGCATAAATCAATCCAACAGTAATTCACGATGTATTAATTTGGAAAGAGAGATTAAAAATTCTGCCTTTAATACCTATAAACTTGATCTTTTATATCAAAAGGACATGTAGTACATGCAGCGCCATGATTACGCTCCAAAACTGGAAAAAGGATAAAACTGTTATGTGCTAATGCAGCATGAGGAAAGAGTATAACAGCGCTTTCAACACACCTCCTAAGCACTATTACAGTCGGGTATAAGGGAAGGGATATTTCTTCACTCTCAATGGACCCTGAATATCTTTCCTCCTATGTCCACATAAGTAACTTCTTTAAATTAAGGCAGTATTTAAAAACTGTCCCTAATTTTTTTCCTTAGTTGCTGTCTATGTGACAGGTACTTGCTAAGTGCTTTACCAGCTTTCTAAGCCAGTAAAATACTTTTTTTTCTTTTTGCAATAGACAGTACATGGAATAGATAAAACTCCATACACTACAAAGAGTCATAATCGAGTCTCACCAATCACAGCCTGTTATTATGTGTTCTCAACATTGATACCAGGATTCTCCTCTCACGCTTTGTCCTCAAGGTGACTTTCTTGGCATTCATGTCTATAACACATAATAATGTAGTTACGATTGGAGACCCATGCATAACCGTATACCCAAGCATAACCGTATAAACTTGTTTCAGCCAAACAGTCACAGCAGCTGACTTTGGAATACTATAATTATTGATCAAGGACGTAACCTAACAATATTTTTTATAATCTATGCACATTGAGCATTACTCATATGGGATTCCAGTAATAAAAAATGAATGTCTAGTCTAAATAATATTCTTCATTTTGTGCAATTTGAGAAAAAAAGCTATGTGCTCTGTCTACATTAATACTACATACGTTAAGCAATGTCATCTATATAATAAAATAAATGAAAAAGAAATATCTGAAAGGAATAAAGAAAAATATATGAAGACGAGAGAACCAACCAAAATGCACCCAAGCCTAAGATATCAAGAAAGTTCTCCAAAGAAAAGAAAAGAAAAATAAATATCCAAACCCAGCCCATGTTGTGAAGGATCAATCAAGAATAACTCCAGCAGGGGACAGAGCTCACTGTATTCCTAAAGCAGTTAAGCTTATGTGCAGCCGCAGATTGTGTTATAAATACAATAGGGACTGCTTTTTGTACATCATTCAGCTTGGCTAGGAATAAAAAGGTAGATTTAATATTCTTCTTCCATAGTACAGAGCAAACTTCTGCAAATGTTTTAGTTTTCTTCCCAAACTCATAAGGAAAGTCAGCAATAATGGAAATACTGGCATTGTTGAAGCTGAAAATGTTCTCGCATAAACCATCAGCCAAGATTCTTTCTCGATTTCTAGACTTGCAAAATTTTATTATTACAGATCTTGGTTTCTTCCCATTGATATTTTTAGGCAATGAGACCATATGGAATATATCAAAATCAAAGTTTTATATGGACCCAAGCTCAGGAAAACTGATGAAAACCTCACAATAGCGGTTCCAAAACTTTATGTTTACAATTTTCATCTGGAGCACCCACAGCTCAGAAATTCTTAGGTTATACATGAGGCTCAAAATCTAAAATTTGCAACTTTAAAATAAAATTTTCTTTTAGTGATGCCGTATCAAATTTAAGTGCAGGAAGATTATCCTCCAATGATTTCATATGTTCTGATGGATAATTCTGCTGTTCGTGTAACTTCTTTATAGATTGCTGCATTTCTGTTACTGAATTAGCAGCTACCTCATGATTACTTTATTTGTCAAAAATGGCTTGAAGTTTATCAGTTGTAATGCCAAACACATGCAAAACACCAGTTTTCCTTAAGTCTACAGACATTTTAACAGTGTCCAGCTTACCATCTTTCTGGACCAAAACACTTTCAGGCTCAGAAGAAACCACAATATTTCCATTTTTATAAATGTTTTTAAGTGTCGTCTTTGCAGATAAATTATACTCTATTGTCTTATTCAGAAAAAAAAACTCATCAGTACTTAACAACAAGAGTCTCTATTTCCATGAAATTCATCAAAGCTTTGTTTGGAGCAACAGTTACATCCATATATTTGTACCTGACAGCTTATTTCCTTTCCTTTAAATCTTTATTAACTCCATTAACTCTCAATGTTTCTTATAAATATAAAGAATTTGGAGCTCAGATTTGAGAATTGTGTTGCCTTCAAGTACAGTTTCTTCAGCTATATATTTAAATACTGTATGAATGTTTTAGCAACTATGATCTTAGCCACCCTAGATTTATTTTTATGTTTTGGATACTTGGAACAAGTTGTATGTTTTTTTTTCTTTCAGACTGAAAAAGAAACAAATGCAGCAATATCATTATTTGAGGTGACTGTTCCTTCAGCTCATATGCAATCCTGACTCTTAATCCCCCGAAAGCTTTTTTCCTGGCACCATAGTACTGCTACCATTCTGGACAAAGTCAGAGACTTACAGAGATTTTCAGTATCCTGTCCCTTCAGCCTAAATTCAGATATAACTATGGAAAACACATGGAACTTAATAGGTTACACAGTTTCTCTTTGTACCACTTCCTTTAGACATGCCACTTCTGACACCATGTCGGTTGTTCGTCTCTAATACATATAACAAGAAGGCTTGGGGTTTCGTTCAGATGCTTTAACACATGCAAACACATCAGGATGGATAGCAGCATCATTAAATACGAACAAACTAGTTAACAAACAGAGCTTCCATACATACATGCTTACATCTCAACAGCTAACTACAAAGTGGCAGTCTGGCTTGCACCTGCTCAGTATTTATACACTTGTGCAAGCCCTTGGATAGCTTCTTAAAGGTATATACACATATATTGATCTACACTAACTGTTTCAGTTTCTGAGTATATTACAATATTTATTTAGTGCTGGATGCTCCCACACATTATACAGGGGGCTCTAAGACCTTTTGATTAGACCACTTAACACCTCTGGAATTTTATCACCTTTCACACATCAACAGTTACCTTCACCAATTAATCCAACAAAATTCTCACTCCACTCATATGCTAAAACGCAATGATGCAAAGATGCATGTATGAAATCTCACAAATAAGAGTATGTATCCACTTGAGCCACCAACAGAAGAGGAGAAAACTGCCTCACCCAAGGCAGCTGCTATCACCAACAGAGCAGACTTAACAACCATGTTACTTTAAAAATAAAAATGAAAAGACCAGAGTAGACCTTCACAGACCTGGAGTAATTATTGCCATACCAGGTTGCAGCAAATCATACAAATTTAGAATCTCAAATGCTAATGAAACACAGTCGTGTTTTCCATATTTGTTTCTGCTTCTGCTTTATATTCATCATAATTCTGAAACGGAACTTGGAAAATGTTGACAGTATTCTCTCAAGAAAAAACTAACTCTGTGATTTAAGATGAAGAGATCCCTGCAAACATTTACAACAGAAAGCTGCCAGTAGAAAGGAATAATGCTATGTCTGGCACAGGAGATGTTTGTAAAGGTTTACTGAGAAAAGTAAAACAAAGGGAAACCCAAGAGATGGAGCACATGGCCTGCAGCCATCAAGAAAAAAGCAATCCAGAAGGTAAAATGAAATAAATAATGAGACAAATATCCCTGCACCTAAAGAAAGAACTCGGCACAGCTCTTCATTAAATTGTAGAAAGAATATATTATTCCTTTGGCCATGAATCTACAGAGGAGGCCCACAGACATTAAAATATACGGAGTACATTTTGCGTATTAAAACAAAACCATTTGCAGATTTACCCTTGGCAAACAAATAGCATGTATAAGAGATCTCTGAAAACTCCAAAATAGCTATGAGCTGAACAGGACCTCTACCTGCTGTGTCTGCGTGCGCGCGCGTGCGCGAGTGCGCGCGTGTGTGTGTAATACGAATCATTCAATATCTTAACACAAACCACATAGCTGAAAAACACAGCAACCAGCACTGCAGTTACAAAACTAAAGTTCTTTCGGAAAACCAGGTCAAACCTCATTAGTATGCATGTAAAACAGCTGGACTCCAGAGAAGAATTTACGAGCAACATAACAATTCACTAGTTCATTTTTCACTTAGTATCTGTTACAGTATGACTGTTATTGAATGCAACTTATCACATGAATAGGAAAATGTGACATGATTCGATTAGCTACCACTTTTATTACTGCCATCTCAGTTGTAATCATAAGCTACCGAATACTATCTACAACTCACATATTAGAGCAGATCTCCCCTAAGGATACACATACATTACAGGCAGTCCCCTGGTTAAGGACGAGATCTGCTTTTTAGTCTGTCCTTAAGTCAAAAGTATAAGTAAGTCGAAACACATACATATGGTTGTTATTAAATGTCACTTAGTCAAATGTTTGCCTCAGTATAGTACTTTATATGCAAAGAAAGGTAAAATAAAAAATTTAGAAACACTTCCAAACAAAGAAAATCTTAAACATTATACTGTACACTGTAGTAATAACAATATTGTAAGTACAGCATAATAATACTACATAATAGTACATAAAAATGCAATACAGTACAGTACAATAGAAAGTTCCATACAAAGTTGTTTTACCATAACGTTCCAACTGTGATGTTGATCTTCATCCATAATGCCTATTTCTACATTACATCAGATCAAGTTTGTAAGCTCTTAGAAAAATTTTCTAACTTAAGTCAGAAGCCATGTCCAAGGTGTATCCTAACAGGGAAACCCAGGACAGTATGTCACTCTACCAGGAGTCCAAAGGAGGGGAAAGGTGAGGTGGGATGCAAGAATGGATGAAGATCGACAACACAGATGGACCATCATGGTAAGACATAACTTCTTTATCTGATGTTGTCAATCTTCATCCATTCTTGACTCTTGGGACAGAGTCCCCAGCTACCTTAGATCTTGGGTGGCCCTATGGAAGGACATTCCTGAGAACCATAGAGCCAAAGGAGACTCTCCCCTGGAGACCATATCCAATTTATAATGAGTAATAAAGGTATTTAGAGTAGCTCATGTTGCAGCAGTGCAAATTTCGGATATGTAAGCTATGCGGAATCTTTGACCCCAGTCTTGTATCTCAGAAAGATACAACACCATATACCACAACCTCTGCGCCTGGACCTCTAACAGATTTACCAACGAAATGTTACCTTTCGTGCGACAGCCAGTTTTGATCTCACCAGTCTACCTCCAGCCCATGGTCTGATACTTCCCCTGGCAAATTCGGACTCATTTGTTTTTGGTCAATGGTTCATCTATATATATGTTTTTGTCTTTCGTGTTTTCTGCAATGGTTCAGTATTACTTTTTTTTCGTGTCTTTCTAGCTTTTCAGGTTACATATCAGTGCCTTTTTAAGATTGTTTTTTTTTTTAATTAATAGCCCTCATTCAATTCCATATCTTAATACATTAGTTTCTATTGATATCCATTATTTAAGAATTTTTCACTATTTTGTTTCTCTTTTTAGTTTCTGTATCTTATTTTTTGGATATCTAGCCTGATTGTTGGTCTTATTTTTTGGTTTTCTAGCCTGTTTCTTATTTTACATACATGTTATTTTACATACATGCTGTTGCTATTTCTCTAGTACGCTCAGCTTTGCTTATTATGCTTATTATGCTCTTTTAGGTCTTCCCCCATCCTGACGAAGATTTTGAAGTGTAGCTTAACAATGTATTTTACCAGCAAGGGTTGATTTTTTTTCCAGCAAGACTATTTTTAGTTAACTACATTTTTTTCCAGCAAGACTATTTTTAGTTAACTACATTTTTTAGCTAATTTTAGCTAATCTCCGAACTTCACTATTGTAGGTTTAGAGTGATTCTACTAACCACGTATGAGCTGGCTCAGGGTATCTAACCTATCAGATTGTAAGGTATGATGTCAAGTTGGCGTGCCCAATCACAATAAAGGTTTTTTCACCCACACTTGATTGGCTCTCACTGACACACCCCCAGGTACTCTTATAAAAGGAAATCCTCAGGATCACTCTTTCCATTAAGGAACTACGCTTCGATGGTGATTGTACTTCTGGTACTTTTTACTTCAATAAAGTACGACCTTCTAGAATCTGAACTTCGACTATGTTGATTTTTTGCCACCACTGCGAGCAGAGCTCCTTAGCCGAGCCACATTTACATTGTTTTGCCTGTTTTTTCTGTGTGTTTCATCTTTGATTTCTAGCTGTCACACTAGCGGTTCCTCTCAGCAGGCGACCTGATCAGCCGGAACTACGACCTGTATACAAAGCCTTTCTAAAGGCTTCACTCAGCCTTCAACCACAAGCGCTTGGGTACACACAGCCTTTCTCAAGGCTTTACCGGTAGCCCAGTTTCTTCACCGACATCCCACCGTACCTTTATTAAGGCAGCCTACCTGGTCATCCCTTTATTCTTGGCTTCCCTAGGATATTTTATTCGTGGACATTTTTCCTCCTCTGCATAGGAGCTTGAATACCCAGGTCCCACAGACAATCATTTTCCTGCTGGATATGGAAGCTTTAGAATGGAAAACAGCTGAAGTCGTCATAGATCTGGTAGAATGAGCCTTCACGAGCATAGGGAGTTTTAGATTCTTTTTTGTGTGAATAAAAGAAATGCAATCTCTTAGCCATCTAGATAGAGTAACAGGCTTGCCCAAGGTTGCGCCTGCAAAGGATACAACTAATTGTTCTGATTGCCTGAATTGTTTAGATCTGTCCACGTAAAAACGTAACTGCCTGTGCACATCAAGAAGGTGTAGGCAGTATTCACCCTTAACAGTTTGGGAAAAATACTGCCACGTCAATGGTTTGATTGATATTGACCTTTACCTTTTGGAAGGAAGGATGGGTTTGCCCTTAGTGACATTCTGCCTTTATGGAAAATTAGATAAGGGGCCTTAGAAGATAAAGCCTGTAATTCAGAGACTCGTTTTGCTGAGGTGACATTAAGAAGAAGAGTTTTCCAAGAAAGAAACTTTAAGTCACAGATCACTGCATGTTCAAAGGGAGGTAATGTAAGTGACTGCAAGACAACTGTTAAGTCCCATGGTGGTAAGGGATCTATGAAAGGGGGCTTTAAACGAATTGTGCCCTTAAAAAAAAAAACCTTACAAAATCTGTGAGAGATTAAGGGTTGGTCACAGAAACCATTATGAAAATTTGAAATGGCTACTAAAATAACCTTAACAGTAGAAGCAGAAACCCCTTTGTGTCTGGCGACTAACAGAATTGGAGAAACCAAGCATTCAGCATGAGAGTTTGTAGACTGAGATGCACCAGTCCCTGGGGGGTGAGACAGAAGGTTTGGAGCTGGGTCCAGAATCCATGGACGATGAAGTAGATCAGGCCATAGGAAGGGAAACCATATTTGTCGAGGCCAGTAAGGTGCAATAAGGATTACTTTGCTTCTCAACCAAGCTTTTCTTAAGGAATAAGGGAATTAGAGGGAATGGAGGAAAGGCATAAAGGAGATCTGGGTCAAAGAGAACAGCATCTTTCAGGGACTCCCCAAGGGGGAATTAGGGCAAAGTAGCTTCTTCACTTGCTGTTCAGGGGTGAAGCAAACAGGTCACAGGAAGGCTGGCCCCAGTGAAGAAAAATCTGGGATTTAGAAACCACTCTTGAGGCGTGAGAATGCATCTGCTCAGTTTGTCTGTTATCATGTTTGAAATGTCCGGGTTGTGGGTTGGTATCAGATAGCTGTTGGAAGTTATGGCCCATTGCCACACTTGAAGGGCTTCTCGACACAGTGAATAAGACTTGGTTCTCTCCTGTTTGCTGAAGTACCAGACTACAAACATGTTGTCTGATTGAATAGCTATCGTTCCTTGAGGTAAGGCAGAATAAAATGCTTGCAACGCTAGAAGCACTGCCCTCAGCTCCAGAACACTGACATGCAGGTTGGCCTCAGAGAGGGTCCAAGTGCCTTGGACTGTCTTCCCTACATAATACCCCCCACCCCATCTGGGAAGCATCCATGGTCACTATGGTCTTGGGTTGGGGGGGACAAAAGGACAACCTAGAAGAATCTCTTTGGATTTCATCTACCAGGGGATAGGTTGTATAAATATGATTCATGGGGAGGGTTAGAAGTGACCATTGGTTCTCAAGCTTCCACTGAAAAAGTCTCACGTGAAACCTTGTCAGTGGAATAAGAAGTTATGTACTCACCATAACGTTCCATCTGAGTAGGTAAACTTCATTTGTCAGCAACCTATGGGTCTTCGGATCCATATCGGATCCGAACCGGCAGTTTCCAGCAGCTAAGATCCGAGCTCCAAGCTCCTCCCCCTTACCCATAACTCCCTGCCATCCCTTCTTGACCTCAGATCGAGTTTGCCTAAAACAAGGCTTGACATCACAACCTGTCTAGGTAACCGGGTACAAACTACCGTGAAGCAGGAATATCAAAGAACATCCAAAAGGGATAGGGGGATGGAGGGAGGGAGGGACGGTTGCTGACAAATGAAGTTTACCTACACAGATGGAACGTTATGGTGAGTACATAACTTCTTAATCTGAAGTAGTTAACTTCATTTGTGCATCAACCTATGGGACAGAGTCACCAGCTACCTGAACCTTGGGAGGCCCTCAAGGAAGGATGTTCCGGAGCACTGCGGAGCCAAAGGATGCTCTCCCTCTGGAAACCAGATCTAACTTGTAGTGGTTTATAAAAGTGTGAGATGAGGCCCACGTGGCAGCCGAGCAAATGTCATCTAACGAAACTCTAGCCCGAAAAGCAGCAGAGGTAGAAACAGACCGAGTTGAATGGGCATGGACTCCCTGAGGAGCAGGCCTGCCAGAACTCTCATAAGCCAAAAGAATACACTGAGAAACCCACCTGGATAGTGTGACTTTAGAAATAGCTTTCTCCAAACTGGATTTAGCAAAGGACACAAATAACTGATCAGAACGTCTATGACCGGCTGTCCTGTGCAGATAAAATCTCAACTGTCTGTGTACATCCAAAGAGTGTAACTTGTATTTGCCCTTATTTTGGTAGTTGGGAAAGAAGACCGGCAAATTAATAGACTGATTAATATTAGCTTCGGAAGCAATTTTGGGGAGAAAAGAGGGATTGGTCCTGAGGAAAACCCTATCCTTATGGAAAATCAAGTACAGAGGTTTGGCACAAAGGGCTTGAAGCTCCGAAACCCTTTTTGCCAACGTGATAGCGCCAAGGAAGGCTGTTTTCCAGGATAAAAACTTGAGATCTACCAAGGCAGCAGGTTCAAAGGGAGAAGCTGTTAAGGCCTGGAGCACCAGCGATAAATCCCAAGGAGGGATCACATCTTTCACCGGAGGCCTTAGTAGGAAGATGCCTTTTAAGAAGGCCTTACATAATCTGGATGAAGTTAGAGGGCCAAGATCACATCCAACGTGGTAATGAGCGATAGCTGCCAACTGTACTTTGACTGTGGAAGAGCTAGCCCCTTTATCAAACAGCTCCGATAGAAAATCCAGCACAGCTGGTAACGGAGCTGTGAAAGGATCCAGGTTCTGATGTTCAGCCCAAATAGAAAAACATTTCCATTTGCTACGATAAACCTTCCTAGTAGACGGCTTATGGGTAGCCACTAGGATCACTTTGACCTGGGAAGAGATACCGGGAGTCCGAACTAACAGTGGAACTGGATCAACCAAGCTGCAAGCTTGAGGTTGTCCAAGTTCAGGGTTGGTAGGCCCAGGGGGTGAGATATCAGATCCGGAAGGGGATCTAGAATCCAGGGAGGATTCACTAGATGAGACCACAGATAAGGGAACCATGCCTGACGAGGCCAGAATGGGGCAATGAGGATTATCGTGCACCCCAACCGTCTGGCTTTCTGTAGAAATTTGAGCATCAGGGGAAGGGGCGGATAAGCATAAAGAAGATGGGAGGCCAAACATGCACCACAGCGTCTCTTGGGAATTCCCCAGGTGGAGGAAGTAGAGCAAAGTAGGTGTCGCACTTCGTGTTTGAAGGAGAGGCGAAAAGATCGCAACAAGGTTGACCCCATTTGGAGAAGATCTGCTTCACTACTTTGGGATTCAGAGACCACTCGTACTGGGAAAGGATGATGAGACTCAGTCTGTCCGCTAGGATGTTGGACCGGCCCGGAATGTGCGTTGCTAC
Source organism: Protopterus annectens (assembly GCF_019279795.1). Classification (NCBI taxonomy): domain Eukaryota; kingdom Metazoa; phylum Chordata; order Ceratodontiformes; family Protopteridae; genus Protopterus; species Protopterus annectens. The sequence goes on from NC_056750.1 coordinate 749,111,122, forward strand.
GAGAAAGCGGTTGGTGGAAATCGCCCATTCCCAAACTCTCATGGCCTCTCGACAAAGTGGATAGGACCTGGTTCCCCCCTGTTTGTTGATGTACCAAACGACGGACATGTTGTCAGTCTGGATTGCAATCGTCCCAACGGGAAGAAGGCTCTGAAGTGCTTGCAACGCAAACAGCACAGCCCTCATCTCCAGGACATTGATATGCAGTGAGGTCTCCGTCTGATTCCACATGCCTTGGACGGTCCTGCCGCAACAATGCCCCCCCCCACCCGAGGTGAGAGGCGTCCATGGTCACCGTGGCTAGGGGAGGGGACATAGGGAAAGGGCGCCCCTTTTGGTGGTCCGGAGACTGGAGCCACCACAAGAGGGCACTCCTGCAAACCCTGCTGAGAGGGACAGGATGGCTTAGGGGAAAGCGTAGGAAGGACCATTGGACTTGGAGAGTCCATTGCAGAATTCTCGTATTCAGGCGCGCCATGGAGAGGAGATTGATGTTAGCCGCCATCGAGCCTAGGGCCCTCAGGACCAGTTCCGCAGGAGGGTTTGGACAATGAAGAATGGCCTGCACATGTAGTTTTAGGGATCGCAACCGGTCCGGAGTTAAGAAAACTAAGAGCTGGTTTGTGTCTACCCTGGCTCCGATAAAATCTATGACCTGAGTCGGGAGCAGGGAGGACTTCCCAGCGTGAATTGTGATACCCAGCCGGGGAGCTAAGCGAAGGAAGAAATTCCTGGCTGTGCAGAGTAGATGCCGTGTGGGGGCGGTCAGGAGCCAGTCGTCCAGGTACGGAAAGACCTGAATTCCCTGGAGTCTCAGGTGGGCTGCTACTACCACTAACACCTTGGTGAACACCCTGGGGGCTGTGGTGAGACCAAAGGGGAGGACCCTGAACTGATTGTGACTGCCTCCTAGCCAGAAGCGGAGGAACCTCCTGGATCGTCTGTCCATTAAGATGTGGTAGTACGCATCCTTGAGATCTATGGAGCACATCCAGTCGTTCTCCTGCAAGAGGGGGAGAATGGACTGAAGAGTGACCATCCGGAACTTTTCTTTGGCTATTGCCAGGTTCAGTAGGGATAAGTCGAGGATAGGCCTTAAGTCCCCCGTCTTTTTTGGCACCAAGAAGAACCTGGAGTAAAAGCCCGATCCGTACTGGTCTGGGGGGACGTGCTGGATCGCTCCTTTTTCTAGCAGCTGCCAAATTTCTGTAGCTGTGGCCTCCCTCTGATCGGGTGGGACATCGGGGAGGAATCTGGGTCTGAGAGGGGAATGAAGAAACGGAATCTCGTAGCCTCTGGATATAATCCGAAGCACCCAGCGGTCTGTCGTGATGGACTCCCAAGCTGCTAGGTGCTTCGAGAAATGCCCCTCGACTGCCTCCAGAGTGGAGCAGTCGGGTAACCCCTCAGGGTTGCTGCGTAGGCCGATCAGAGAAAGGTTCTCTGGACCCACAGTTCTTCGGGCCCCCTCTGCCTCTAGGGCGGCATCCACCCTGTCCTCCTCTGCCTCTGAAAGACGGGGAATCCGAAGCAAAACGGGATTGCTGAGACTTTCGGAACCACATCTTCTTCTGTCCCTTTTGGTTTTTCGAGTAGGACCCCTGGGGAGCAGAGAAGCGGACTCCGACAGCAGACAACATCTTCCCGTCTTTCTCGCGCTGGACCAAGGTATCGCATACGGTCTTGCCAAAAAGGGCAGAACCATCAAACGAGGCATTAGCGAATGACGTCTTGAAGGGTTCTGCGAAATCACAGTGGCGGAGCCAGGCCTGTCACCTTAGTACGACGCCTGTTCCGCTAGCTCTAGCGGCCCTACCGTAGCATGGGACAGCAGCCGCATAGAGGTATTGGAAATCGACCTGACAGTGGCCATTTGGGTAGAGTACACCTGTTTGTCCTCTGCCGACATGGACAATGGGGGCGACCCAGCGTATTATTTGATAAGATCCCGCTGGAGCCGTATGACATGTGCCATGTAGCTCAGCGACCTTATGGAGAAGGTGGCCGACGCAAACATCCGCTTCCCCAAACGGTCCATCGCCCAGGACTCCTTGTCAGGGGGATGGACCGAGGGACTCTCTTGGGCCAGTTCCCTCTTGGTGGCTGCCGCCACCAACATGGCATCTACAGGGGTTCCCTTGCTCCAATGAGACCTGTCCGAAGGCGGGCTGAGAATTCTGTCAGGCCTCTTAGGGACGGGCTCCACAGTGTCCGGCTCCTTCCAGGCCCTGGTAGTGATCAGATCTACCAGGGGATCGGCCGGAGGGGACACCCAAGAGGTAGACGGGCCTGCTTCAAACACCTCCAGGAACACGGACTCGTCCGAAGTAGGCTTTGGGGCAGACCCCCCCCCGATCCTGAGCATCTCCATGATGTCTCCAAATGAGATGTCTTCGGGGGGTGATCTTGGGGAGCCTTCCCCTTCCTCGAAGTCCGTGTCCTCAGTCTAGGACTCGGGGGAGTCCATGTGCCTCCTCTTGCACTTGCGCTTGTGAGGGACCTCCTCAGGGGGGCTGTCTGAGGAGGCCTCACCAGCCACATCATGTTCCAACAAGGGAACTATCTGGGATGTTTGAGCAGGCTGTCCCTGGGGCCGGGTGATGGAAGTCGGACCCATCTGTGAGGGAGTGCAGGGTGGAATCGTAGCTAAAGTCGGGGGCCTGGATTCCATCGACAGAACCCTCTCTATCATGTTGAATGCCGAAGGAGAGACGTTCCCCCTAGGATCCGAGAGCTAACACTCCCTCGGATCCGACGGGCAGATCGGGGCCGGAGCTGAAGCCATCGGATCCGAAGGGCCAGTATGCTCCGACCTAGTCGGAGCCGAAGGCACACTGACCGCCTCGGATCCGAAGCTCAGCTCTCGGCTCCGAGAGCTAGGATCCGTAGAAAAGGGACCCGACAGACTGGAGGGTACTGTCGGCGCCGAAGTACCCGAGACTACTGGCGCCGACACCCCCGGCTCCGACACTACTCGGCTCCGAAGACCCTGAACCCGGAAAGCAGGTCGGGGAAGGAGCTATTGGGGTGAAAAAAGGGGGTCGAGCCCCCCCCCCCCGGATGGGGGGGGAGGCAGGAGCACTCCCATCTGCAGCTGGGCCTGGAGGAACCTTCTCATCATCCGGTCCAAGTCTGCATCTGTCAGGCTTCTACTTGACCTGGAAGAGGCTACCGAGGCAGGACGGTAGTGCCGCCTCGATGACCTCGAGGGAGATCGGGTCTCCTCCTCCTCCGGCCCCGGCGAAAAGCAGGAAGAACGGATCCGAGAAGAAGAAGGCCCGACCGTCCCAGGGGGAGAGACCCACTTGGCTGGCGGGGCCGACGCAGAGGCCTTGGCCTGCCGCTTGTGTTTCTCACAGCGCTTCTCCCTTCTAGCTTACCTATCCTCCTGGCCCAAAGAGGGAGGTTGAGTCCTGGTCAGGGGAAGGGAAGGGTCAGTGAATGCTGCTGCAGCTGCGGCAGGGACCACGGAAGGGCTAGAGGACGGAGCCGAATCCAAGGGCAGGAGTCCCGCCAGGATCAGCTTCGACCTCCGGTCCCGGACAGCCCTGGGGTTGAACGCTGCACAAATAGTACAGCCAGAAGAAAGGTGTTCAACCCCAAGGCATAAAACGCACCGAGTGTGGCCATCAGCCGGGGAAAGCTTATGGCCACACTCAGTACATTTAGAAAAGAATGTCTTGGAGGCCTCAGACATTTTAACTAAACACAAGCACTAGGCCCCAAGACCACACACACAACACACCCTAACACTCTAGAAAAAAACAAGGGGGAGGGAACGCAAAAGCCGAGGAAACACTCTAAACTAAAACAAAACTAGTTCCACACTCAAAAAAATCACCCAACTTAAAAAAAAGAAAGGATTTTTCTCACAGAAAAAACACTGGAAACTCGAACATTCAAGATCAAGCTGCTGTTCAAACCGCGGCAAACTAGATCTGAAGTCAGGAAGGGATGGCAGGGAGTTATGGGTAAGGGGGAGGAGCTTGGAGCTCGGATCTTAGCTGCTGGAAACTGCCGGTTCGGATCCGATATGGATCCGAAGACCCATAGGTTGATGCACAAATGAAGTTAACTACTTCAGATCTTACGTTATCATTACTGCCATGGAGCCCAGTGCTTGCAGGATTTGCTGAGCCGGTAACTTGTCTGAACGAAGAAGGGGCTGAACCTGCAACTGTATTTTCTGTGGTCAGGTAGTGATGCCACACAAGACTGAGTGTTTGAGACAAGCTCCGATGAATTTCATATGCTGAGTAGGGGTTAGCTGAGGCTTTGGAAGGTTGACTGTGATGCCCAACTGGAGAGACAGTTTCAGAAGGAGGTCCCTGGTTTGTAGAAGTAGATGCCTCGTGGTAGTACTGAGGAGCCAGTCATCCACGTATGGAAGCACTCAGAATCTGTGCAGCCTTAGATATGCTGTGACTGCGGCCATACATTTGGTGACCACCCTGGGGGCTGTGGAGAGACCAAAGGGCAGCACTCTGAATTGGTAGTGTCTGGCTCCCAGCTGGAAGTGGAGAAACTTTCTCATGTGTTTGGCCATCTTTATGTGACAATACCCATCTTGAAAATCAACAGAGCACATCCAAGAGTTTTCCTCTAAGAAAGAAAGTATAGCTTGAACTGTGACCATCCGGAATTTTGACTGTTGAACAAATTTGTTCAGAATGCTGAGATTCAAAACTGGTCTCCAGTCCCCTGTCTTCTTTGGCACTGAAAAGAATCTCGAGTAATATCCAGATCCTAGTTGGACTGGTGGATCTTCTTGGATGACTTTTTTTCTAGCAGCTTTTGGATTTCTAACACTGCTTGAACTCTCTGACTGAGTAGAACATCAGGGAGTTTTGCTCGAGTTCGTGGGGTAAGGGTGAAGGGGACAGACTGACTAACCTCTGGAAATAATCCTTAGCACCCAGTCATCAGTAATTATGCATTGCCAGGCGGTTGGGTGCAAAGAGAATCTTCCCCCAACTGCCTTCAGAGGCAAGCAGTCGGGCCTCCTTTCTGGATCATTGGTAGGGTTGACCAGAGAAAGACACCTTGGAGCCCTGGTTCTGTGAACCACTCCTGCCTCTGGGATGACATATTTCATTGTGACTCCCCCCTCTGCCCCAAGGGAAGTCTGCACCACATGTGTTCTGGGACTTCTTGATACACAGCTTGCCACTCTTTTGATTCCTAGAGTAGGATCGTTGAGGTGTGGAAAAATGTATGCCCACAGCACACAGTGTCTTTCCATCTTTCTCACACCTGAATAGAGTCTCCTTCACTTTGGGCCCAAACAATGAAAATCATCAAAGGCAGCACTGACGAAGGAAGACTTGAATGCTTCCACAAGCTCACAGAGGTGCATCCAAGCATGTCATGGAATCTTAACACCTGAACCTACTGATCTGGTCTCCTCTTCAGCAACATGCGCAATGAGCCTCATGGATGAGTTCACAATAAACTCCAGGGTAGCTACCTGTGAGGCAACTTTTTCTTGGACCCCTTCAGCCACTGCTCCCGCCAGGGTGTCTGACAGCTCCTTGATCAGATCCCTTTGAAGTCTAGTAAAATGTGCCAAATGTTCACTGACTTGAATTAGAAGGTCGATGACACATAGACCCGTTTCCAAAATCTGTCCATCATCCTGGACTCCTGGTTAGAGGGATGAACAGTTAAACTTTTCTCAGCTCGTTCTTTCTTGGTGGTGGCTGCTATCACCATGGCATCAACTACTAAGCCCTTTGCCCAATATGGATGGCCCTCGGGTACAGAAAGTACCTTGTCAGGTCTCCAGGGGATGGGCGCTATACAATCAAGAGCCTTCCAAGCCCACTGAGCAATTAACTAAATAAGGTTGTCAGTGGGAGGGGTCAACAGGAGGTAGACAAGTGAGCTCCAAAGGCTTGCAAGTATATGGATTCCTCAGAAGAAGGGTCTTTGGGCTTCCAATCACCTCTCTGTTTTAGGATCTCCAAAATGTCTCCAAAGGAGACGTCTTCCGGGGTTGACTGGGTAGAACCCTTTCCCTCATCGAAATTTGTCTCCTCTGCAACTGATTCTTTGGGAGAATCAAGGTGTTTGCTCTTACGCAATCTCTTCCGAGGTGGCTCTTCAATGAGGGCATCTGAAGAGGTCTTGGAAGAGGGAAGACCTTTAGCAGGTAAGTTTTGCAACCTTGGAACTTGCTGTCCAGGGGTAGAGGTTGGTGGCATATTTGATAAAGTTGGGGTCAGGGGTTGAGACTCCGGTAACATAGAAGCCAACTGGGAAGAGGCAGTGGCCAAGGCTTTTTCCATGGCATGAAAGGCAGGACCCCTGAGGAGGGATGGGAGCCCAGAACTGAGACAGACAACACTCCACCCCAAGAGCTCCACCTAAGAAATTGTAACCGAGGACTGGTCTCTTACCAGCGCAGCCCAAGGAGGCAAGGACAGCTTTACAGAAAAATTCAGAGCCGACTCTTACCCTTTGGACCAGACAGCGAAGACATGGTCCCAGGACCCTGTTGATCCCGAAGGCACCGAAGGTGTCAGAACCATACCTGATGCTGAGGACAAAAAAGTAGTCAGTGCCGAGATCATTGGAACCTGTGATGTTGGAGCCAACTGCTCTAAAGCCTGCGAGGAGGTCAGAGGAGGAGTATAAGAAGGGTTTGTAGGAGAGAAACCGCCCTGCACCAAAAGGGAGAGGGGATTGAGAAGATGGGGTAAGACCCCTGGCTGTCAGAATCTGATTCACCAGCCTAACAATATCAAGTTCCGAGAGGCTCCTGGTGGAGCAAATGGAAAATGCAGAAGGGGACTTGGGTCTCTCCAGAAAAGGGCTAGGGAGTTGCCTCTGTATATGAAAATCAATCTTTGGCATCATGTGTGGGGCCATAGGAGATATCTGCATTTATACAGCAGTAGTGACAATCAGTGCAGATGACAGAATTGTAAGCAATGTAGAAGTGGTAGGAGCCGTAATCTATGTGGGTGTCATAGTCGGTGTCAAAGGCACCAGTAAGTTTGTAAGTGCCGAAGTTTCACTCCATTCTGTCAGTTTTGGAACCTTAGGTCTCGGTTCTGAACAGGAACCTGCAGATGCATGTTTGTGTTTCTTTACAGTCAGTACAGAGGGAGATGTCAGCACTAAGCGGGTAGTTTTGGTACCAGAGGCCAAAGGAGACTGTTCGGCCTTGGACAAGGTTTCTTCAAAAGGGGCTTTAAGAAGCCCTTCAAGAATCAGTTTGTTTTTATGTTCTACCAGGGCTCTGTTACTGAAATCCTGGCAGAATGTAAAGTCAACACTTATATGAGGCACACCCAAACAATAAACACAGCAATCATGACCGTCAGAGTTTGGCATTTTTCTGTCACACTCTTTACATTGTTTAAATCCTGAAGTAGAACTTTTTGGCTTATCTGCCATCCTCCCAAATAAAAAACGAGGAGAGGCAGAAGATAGATAGGAAAGGAAGGAAGGAAGGAAAAGATTTCAAACAACACAATCACACCAGGAAAAACTACCAACAATGGTAGATAAAGACATTACCTAACAGTAAGGGGAGGGGAAACTACTAACGATGGTAGTGAGAATTTCCAACTGTAAAGGATAAACACACTCACACTAACTGGTAACACCAGGAAAGAGTTTTAGAAGTTAAACATCAAAAACAGAGAAATATTTTAGGGGAAAGAATTATAAATTTTTACTTAGTTCTGAGAGAGGAATCGGCTGACGTGTCTTAGCTGTAAGAGCGGCAAACGAGATCTGAGTTAATGTGAACAGGGGCATTATGGGTAGACCAGTAGCTAGAGAGATTTTTTTTTAGCTGGCACGAGCTATGTAATGGCCAGAATGGTTCCAAGGATAGAAACCATAACACAAGAGTCAAGAGTGGATGAAGACTGACAACATCAGATAATATGTTAAACTTAATTATTTTTAAGCTTCACTTCACATTTCTGTACTACAGGCATTGCCCACAAATGTTTTCCACTCTTTTCTGAACTTTCAGACCTCTGCCAGACCTCCTAATGTCACCTAGTCCCTAGTGAGCCACAATGTTGTTTGCCCATTCTACTGTACAGTACACTAACTGCTTCAGTACTGTACTGTAAAAGACAGCAGTCTAGCAGTCTTGACCAATCAGATCGCTAACACAACTCTTAATCAATTGGATCTCTTGTCCTCGATGAAGGTAGAAGTAAATGCTATAACAAAACGTGCAACAGCTTCATGAACAGGGAAAAAGGCAAAAGGAAAGTGCAACATAATTCTTCATTTTGAAGGTAAGATTTGGGCAACTTTAAGGATTTTTATTTATTTTCACTTTATTTCTAACATTGCGGCTATAGGTTGTCTGTATGTTGGATGTCTTTAACCTAGGGAGTGCCTGTAAATGGGCTCTGGATACAACGTGTACGTTAAAGACATCTACAAAATGTACCGTAAGACATCTAAAACCTGTGACATGCTGTGATGCCAAGACAGTCCAAAAGAAAGTCCCATTACTTATTCCTAGATGTATTTACTAAGCACTGTACCACAGAATATTTCAGCTGCTTAATCTGCATATTGTTCACTAAATAACTTGTCTGTCTCATGCCATATTAACACACTACAGTCTTCCAGCAGACAAAAATAGAAACCAGGGACTGTACTATACTTCCTGAAGTTTTTCCAGAAGCCCCATGAATTTTGGAGATTACAGTTGTGCAAGTAAACTCACCACAACAGTAGATGTTCTAAGAGACCAGTATTGTAGTAGCCTAGCTAAATGGGTCATATTGCTGAGGACTGGCAAAGCTGAAGGCCAGCTTCCACACATTCCAACTGTCAGGAGCTCAAGCAGCTCACATAAGGACAATTCAGCCACAAAAAAAGCATTTTTTGCCTAAATATAAGGCAAGAACTCTGACAGGACAATGCCAGGAAACCGAACCAGCAGTAATATCTGTCAAACATTAAGAGAAAACAAGTAAAAATAAGGGTGGGGGGTAGAGGGAGGGAAGGTTGATGCAACAGTGATATATTAGAACATCTACTGTTATGGTGGGTTTACTTACACAATGTTCACTCACAGATCACTGTGTTGTAGTCTAAGCTAAATGGGTAGACTGCCATAGCTTAGAAAACTAGCAGTAAACAGGAGGCCAAAAAGGATTAAAGGTCCACAATGATGAGAAATCAAAGCAAAAAAAAAAAAAAAATCACATACACCACCACAATGAAAACCACAAAACAAAGTTTAATAAAATAAAATAAAAAAACAACAGAGTGAACAAGCGCTTTCAGGTACTCCCCTTCAGCAGGTCCATAAAAACATTACTAGAACCAAGAATATATATAGTAGCTATTAAACAATTACCACTGGAATCTCCTCCCCTTCAAAATAGGTTTTATAGGAAGCACACATTTAGGGCATTGGGCATAATTTTGAATGTCAGTGGCAAAGCTTGATGACTACGGAAGGAGCTCCTCTGATCCAAAGACCTAGGGGAAGTCCCAACACTAGCTGCTAGCCAAGCAGGGTCCTAGAACAAAACTAAGCTGCCCAGGACTAAGACCTACCCCAAACGGAGGGATGGTTCTGAAAGCATCAGTGTCAAACACAATGACCTGGTACTCATGGCTCAGATCTCCCAGCTCTGGGATGCAGTTAGTTCCAAGATTGCTGGAGTTGAATGCATCGATGACAGACCCAGAACCAAAGTCACCCAAGCTGTCAGTGCAGACAATGGAACCATGCAGGAAGGAGTTGGATGCAAGATCCGAAGTACAGGCCTGTGAAGCAGCAACCAGAAAAGGGGCAGAATGAGCAATCATCTCCACACTGAGAAAAGAGGGGAAGTCAATCTCCAGCTGCAAAAAGGTGCATCAACTTGTCTGAGTCTACCTCTCTAACACTTCAAGACTTAGAGGACATCAGTGGGCCAGTGTGGGGGCCTGTCTTTGTTCTGGTCTCTCTGAAAAGAATGGAGCCTATGAGTTGATGGCTTCAGGGAAAACACCAGCTCTGGAGTGTCTGCTAGGATCAAGGAGCTGTGTTGGGGATCTGCAGTCAAGAAAGGACTCAGCACTTCTGAAAGTCAGGACCCAAGAGGCTCTGATGCTGGAACCAAAAATGCCATGGATGGGGACCAGTGCTGTGCTGATGCTGTATCTGAAGCAATAGTCAATGAAACAGAATGTTGTGGAGTCTTCGTAACACATTCATCTAAAGCTAACCCATCAGCAAATCATTTCCTGAACTATTTCTCTTTTTCCTGTCTTTATCTTTAGGTCTTTTAGCAGGTGAAGCAGCAGCAGCAGCAGCAGTAGAAAAAGAAGCTGACATGTTGGTGGTGGGGAGAAGACTTTTCATTACTAGCTTGGCCTGTTTATCTGCAAAGCCCTGGCACTTAAGGAGACACAGACCCCACAGTCTTGTTGCAGATGAGTAGCCATAGACAGTACATGCAATGGTCATACTAGTACTGCAGGAATAGCCTGTGTCCACATTCAGAACACTTACAGAAAGCTGAAGTTTTTTCAACCATTCCTAAACAGTATAATGGTCAAAAAAACATGACAGCTCAAGACTTACATCTTACAAGGTGTCACAACATTCAAAGAATAAACATCTGTAAGGTACAGGGTAGGAAGGGTTCAAACACCAGATAAGCGCTAAATAATTAATTAACAAACTAAATCTGCTTTCTTTCTTTTTTTTTTGTAAAACACTACTTATGACCAAATAAAAGTAGAAAGGAGATGAGCAAAAAACAAGAAAGCAGTAATATCAACAAAAGTGTGTCAAAAATACACTAAATTGTACTTAAGACCATGTCTAACTTCTTGAGCAGCTGATGAGGTCTTAAGAGATAAGGCAGTACCGGGTATTACTGGAAAGGAGCTTGAGCTTCAGAGCCAAGATTCTAAAGGGCCCGCATAGGATCTGATCAGAACCAATAACTGACAGGTTGAGGTGGATGGAAGAGACATCTGATCCCATGCATTCTTCAAAAAAATAAAATTAGTGATGTTTTTCTCAAAAGGGGACTTATATGCCCATCATTAAAGGAACACTAGCCAAACAACAGTTTCACTGGGCTTGATGAAAGAGTGCTCTTTGGTGGCAAAAAAAGCTCTGAAGCTTTTTGCACTCCAACTGTCATTATATGGAGCTGTGCTCTTGCGCCTGACTGTTAGAGTGCATGAAAGGTGCCCTTTTGCTTTGAAAGCTAGCCAGTCCTCAGGGGGAAGGGCTTAGGCTACTGCAATGGTGATCTCTTACTAAACATAAATATTTATGGTTTATATTTTATTATTACCTGTGGCGATACTTTCTAGTGCCTTATCATCTTGTCTATAAAATATTACTTCCTTATCTCTCTGTCTGGAATCATATCCCTTTTTCTCTACTCTAACATCCGGCTAACATCTTCCTCTTTGATTACACTCCCCCTCACACTCTCTATTATTAGGATGTATCCATATCACAATTCCTCTGCATTCTTTTTTTTTTCTCCAGTGTGTACATGAAAACCTCTGAAGTTTCTTTCAGAACATATTTCCCCATCCATCTTCTTCACATTTATGGCACACCAACATTATCAAATCTCTGCTACTTTAAGCTATATTTATAAAAAAGGAAATGGGTACAATGCTCCAGATGTGGCGTTTTCACTGGCTTGTACAAATGTAACTGCAACTAGACAGCACAATGGCTACATACCTGCTGTACAGCACCACAGCTCATGTCTGCATGCATGTGTCTTCTCCATGTAGTCTAGTTTCCTACTACCACCCTGCTGGTTTAAAGGGTACAAAAATGACTATGTACGTATATTTATATACATACACACACACACACACACACACACATATATATATATATATATATATATATATATATATATATATATGGGTCCCTTTCTAATAGGTTCATAGGTTCATACTAGGCTATCTGCCCTAGGGCATTTATAAGCCTAGCCAGAGTGTGTGTGGCTTTCACCACCCCTTAGGATGAGAATACTATACCCATTAATTTGCTGTGCCTCTGTCCAGCAGTGATACAGAGATGATTCCCGGGGTAAACCTACGATCTCCCATCCACTCGTCAAGATTTCTCTTGAACAGAGTCAGTGAGGGGCTCTGCCTCACATGGACTGGGATTCTGTTCCATAGTGTAGGGAGTCTCTGGGTGATGAATCTGTCCCTCCAGCACGTCCTATTTATATCTGTGTTGAGGTTTAAGTCTCTTGCTCTCATGGCTCTGGTGGATTTGGATTTTTTGAGGTGGAGCATGTCCATTAATTCCGGGTTGGACATGGCCTTGTATGTCAGGCACAGATCACCTCTGAGCAGACGGTATGCGACTGAATAGAGCTGGAGTTTCTTCAGTCAGGCATCGTATGACATATGTTTGAGCCCCTTTATCCTTTTGGTGAAGAACTTTTGGGGTCTTTCCAACTGCTGCAGGTGTCGGGTAAGGTACATTCCGAATGGGGCGTTGTACTCAATCATTGGTCTGATAAGTGAAGAGTACAGGGGTACAATGACCTCTCCTGATCTAGATGTGAATCCCTTCATGATCAGGTGGGCAATGTAGAAGGTCTTCCTAACCACTTTGGCAATGTGAGTGTCAAAAGAGAGGTTACTGTCAACTTGGGTCCCCAGGTCCCTGATAACTTCTTCCGTGTTTAATGGATTACCACCTATGTGGTAATTAGGGGTTACCTTGTTTTTCCCAAAGGGTATGACTATACATTTTTGGCATTTAGCTTAAGGCCATGGCTCTGGCACCAGTTATCCATTTCTATGAGACCTTTCTGGAGGATGTCTGTGTCTGATGGAGTGTCAATTATGGTGCCCAGTTTGCAGTCATCTGCAAATTTTGTCAACCACAATCCCCTATGTTTGCCTGCACTTCAGAAAAATAAATGCCGAACAAGAGGGGCCCAGGACTGAGCCCTGTGGGACACCGCTCATGACCGGCTTAGAGTCTGACATGGCACCAGCAACTCTAACCCTGTGTGTTCTGTCCTTGAGCAAGTTTGCAACCCATCTTGTGACATATGGGTTTACATCTAAGCTGGTGAGCTTTTCTATGATGCCCGAGTGGGGTATTGTGTCAACGCTTTGCTAGGTCAAGGTAGGCTGTGTGAACTGCCTTACCCTCATCAATGGCCTTAGTGACCGTTTGAAAAGTCGACCAAGTTCAAGAGGCAGGATCTGCCCTTGACAAAGCCAAATTGGGTAGGATCCAGTGTCTGTAGGTCCCCAATGTCTTTATTTATGAGTTCCATTATGATCCTCTCCATAGCTTTGCAGACAAGGCTCGTCAAGCTTATGGGCGGTAATTTCAGGGTCCGTAGAAGCACCGCCTTTGTGGAGTGGGACCACAGTTGCCGTCACGCCATTCTTTGGAGTGCGTATCCTGTAGTAAGGCTAAGATTAAACAGCAGCCTTATGTGTGGGTTTAGTTCCTCATTGAGTTCGTGTAGCACACATCCGGGGACACCGTCCGGTCCCATTGATGCTGTGTTTTTGCTTTAGAGAGAGCAGCTCTCACCTGGGCATCTGAGATGTTTGGGAGGCTAGACTCTGGTGGGATAGATATTTCTCCTTTTGGGGGGGAGGGAGAAATTTGCACTGAACCTGTCTGCCAGTATGTTGGCAATGTCTGTGGGTTCAGTGATTTTTTATCATTTTGGACTAATTCTGAGCATATCTGGGAGTTTCCACCCAGGTTTCTAACATAGCTAAAGAAGGCTTTATGATTGTCTTTTGTGTCATTAGCGATTTTTCTCTCAAAGTTGGCCTTGGATGATTTTATGAGTGATCGTAGTTTTTGCTAGTATTGATCAGAGATGCCTTCCCATTTAAGGATTTTGCTCTGTCATGTAGTAGCTTTCTCCTCTTGTTGTAGAGTTTGTTTATGGCTGGAGTCCACCAGACCGGGCGCCTGCCTTTGGTGGAAAGGGTCTTGATTTTATTAGGGATTGCTTGATCCATACATTCCTGGAGGTGCTCGTAGAAGGCATTTGTAAGGGTTTCAGCAGCGTGGGTTGTGGTTTCCACTGGCTCGGGGGCCTTGAAGGATACCACTCCAGCCTTAAGAAGTGTGAAGTTTGCTTTTGAGAAGTTCTTCACTGTGGTCTTTTTTGCTGGGGGTGGGGGCGGGATGTGGATCTCCAGTGAGATTAATTTATGGTCTGATCTCACCAATGAGGGATATACTTCCGGTGTGGAGCATTTTGTCCCCATGTTTGTGATGATCAGGTCTAGTATATTTTCTCCTCTTGTGGGAATGGTGACTAGTGGTTGACATTTCAAAATGTTGACATTCATACGGCCGAGACCATATGATCGACATTTGAAATGTCGACCATGGGGAACCGGCATCTTGCTAGAGTGTGGAATGGAAAGATTTCCACTTCCGCACTGTAGTGCGATCTCGGAGTAGGTATATTTAAGTTACGGGGGGGGGGTGCAGGGGGGTGAAGCATTAATTAGCATAAATTTTCTCAGGGTATGAAGTCTTAATCTCAAATGACCGTCATTATTTTCTTATTTAACCCTCAATGATTTGCCAATGATTTTCCAGAACACCACAATTTTATGAGAAACAGACCAAAAATATGAGGCATAAATCTGGAATTCTGCAAAATCTGTGTAGTTGAGAGATATGGTATAGATGCATATCTAGCCATTCTAACGTATGTGTATATATGTATATATATATATATATATATATATATATATATATATATATATATATATATATATATAAGAGAGAGATACATAAATATAGATATATAAAATCACATTTGACTGAATGTTAATTTCATCTAAAACAGCAGTGGTTCATTATTTGGTCTAAACCACAAATGACTGAATCACATTTGACTGAAAACTATATTAGCTTGTAGAAAATTACCTGAACAGATATTATACAGGGAAGTTTAGTTTGGGGTGTAGGAATTATAATGCAAATTAGTGTTAATCATTATTAGTGCCCATCTAAAACCCACTTTTAAATCATACTCTGTCTACAAGTTTCTGTATGTGCATAAGCAGTGATTCTATGTATTGAGAGTATTCAGTTTTCTCCATGGTTATATAACAATGTTGCTAGTATATTCCAGTTATGGATGGGGGGGGTTGCCCCTCAGAAAGAGGTACAGGCTGGGCATACCCCCTGCAAAAAAAAAAAAAAAAAAAAAAAAAAAAAAAAAAAAAAAAAGCCTTTGGAAAACTATGTCTTGTGTGATTTTAGATGAAATGAACTTTCAGTCAAACGAACCATGATCATATACAAATGTGTGTGTGTGTATATATATATAAATATGGTTCCCTATTAGAATCCCGAAACACTATAAGCCTGAAAGTCAAAATCCTGAAAACTAATGACTGAAAATGCAAAATCTCGAAAATGCAAAATCCTGAAAGTCAAAATCCTGAAAACACAAATAATGCAAATATGTCACTATAAAGACACTAATATCTACCAACTGACCCTGACCCTAACCCTAAGGTCCGTCACTATCGCACACTCACCTGACCCGCGCCCTAACCCTAACTCACTTAAACCGCCCCTAACCCCAATATTTGTCACTATTGCATACATGCCTAACCTGCCACCTAACCCTAACTCACTTATACCGCCCCTAACCCTAACATAAAACCAACCGCACACTCACCCAGACCCAACGCATGACCTAACACCACAGGGCTAACAATAGCAAAGCCACAATGACGTCAGTATGTCCATTTTGTGTTTTCAGGATTTTGACTTTCAGGATTTTGCATTTTCGAGATTTTGCATTTTCAGTCATTAGTTTTCAGGATTTTGACTTTCAGGCTTATAGTGTTTCAGGATTCTAATAGGGAACCATATATATATATATATATATATATATATATATATATATATATATATATATATATATATATATATATATATATATATATATATATATATATATGGGATCCGTACAGATGCTCGATTGCATCTTTTACCGAATCCCAATTTGGTGAGCATACTTGCGTGAAAGTGCTGTTCACCGAAGCAGCACTTTCGCATAAGTATGCTTATTGTTCCAGTCATACTACGGTGCAGTAAGGGAAAATTCCCTTTTCCCCACTGTAGTGCGACCTCAGAGTGAGAATATTAAAATAGGGGTGTGTGTGGGGGGCGCAGATTTTGTGTTTTTTTTTTAACATACTTTAACAAAAGCGCTTTTCCGATGAAAGCGCTTTTGTTAAAGTGTGTTCGGTATTAATGGATTCGGGCTTTTGATCTTTCGATCAAAAGTCCTAGATCCATAATTAATTTGCAGGCTAATAAGTACTTTATAGCCATTCCTTTAAATTCTTCCCATGTGATTTTACTTCTATCTAACCAGTTGTGGGCTACATATGATTTGATCATTGCGCACAATGTGACTATGATGTATTTTCGTAGTAGAAATTATTAGGGAATATATGTAAAATTGTCATTTTCCTTGACAGGGTAGATTTGGTGTATCCCTTTTTTTCTAACTTGGTTCTTAATGAACACCACAGCTTGTAAACATTTTTACAGCTCCAAAAAAATATGAAGGGTGTCAGCAACACTGTTTTGGCATATGGTACAATAAGGCGAGTGGGAGGGATTAATTTTACTAAGAAAAAGTGATGTGTGATACACATTGTTATTGATCATAATTTGGGTATAAATTAGTTTTTAAGGGGAGTTAATTTCAAAGTAAGTTCAACAGCAGCAGATTTTTATCAGTGGTCTTATTATTTTTCTCTTCCCAAAATTTGGAATATAGAATTGCATCTTGATATCTAGTTTTTGTTATTAATCTATATGTATTTGATAACATTTTAGATCTTGATAGTAGCAGGTTAATAATTTGTTGATATAGCTGCATGTCTTGGTTGTCTATTTTGACATTCATAGCAATTGTGTTGATCAGGTATATTAATTGGTTGATTGTGGTATTATAGCTTTTATTTACTTCAAGGTTTTGTCTAATATTGTCAACTAAGAAACTTTTGATCTGGTATAGGTCCCATACAGTGATATTTTTAATTTTTGGATACTGATGCAGGTTTAATATAGTATTGTTTCATTTAATATTAGGATTAAGGTGTACTGGCTGTCCCAAAACCAAAGTATCTTTAAGATTTAGGGAGGCTACCAGCTTTTAAAATATTACTGTGTTTCTTATTATTATGGGATGAACCTTAAAATGCTTTAAAGTCTTAGAATTTAGAAAGGATACTGCTCTAGATGAGATTAGATGACTGTAGTATATTTTAATCCACAATGGATACCATGCTTTGTCAGATGGTTCAAAATTTGCTATTTGTATAATTCGCCTAGAGTTTAGTATGTTGTAGTGTGTTTGAAATTCAAGTGGGCCTAGGCCCCCTTATTGTTTGGGTAATGTTAATTTAGTGCATTTTATTCTTGTACTATTTGGATGCCAAATAAACTTTCCTAGTAGTGTTTCAAGTTGGGAGAAAAAGATGTTTGGTATATTTTGGTTAATAGCACTAAAATGAAACAATAGTCTTGGAAGAATATTCATTTTAACTATGGCTGCCTTAGCTATTGGAGATAGATTGAAGTTTAACCATCTCTTAGTGTCTTCAGTGATGTTAGACCAGGTTTTAAGCAAGTTGTTTTTAGTCATATCAGATTGGGGGTGAGTGAACATAATACCCAGATATTTTAGATTATAATCGACTTTAATTTCAGTTTCAGGGAAATAGAATTCCTTATGTCCTAGAGTATTCAGAGGGAATATGACTGATTTATTAGGGTTAATTGCATAATTAAATATTTTTGAGAATTTTTCAATGGAGTATAGTATCTTATTCAAATCAGTATTAGGAAATTCAAAACAAATGTTAAGATCGTCAGCAAAAGCTGTATACTTTATTGGGACTTTGGAAATATTCATAATATGGCGGGAAGTTCTTTGCGATATTTTACGCAGCAGAGGTTCTATGTATATATTGAACAGGTAAGGTGATAGTGGGGATCCTTGCCTTGTACCGTTCACTATTCGAATAGGATTTGATTGCTTTTTATCTATAGATAGTGTTGTCGAGGAATTTTTGTATAGAGCCCTAACCATGTTTATATAGTCCTCAGGAATACCAAATTTATTGAGTATATTTAATAAAATATCAAAATTTACTCTATCAAAAGCTTTGGTTGCATCTACTGACAGTGCATAGCTAGGGCATTTATGATTCGCTTTTAAACTAATGTCTGAATCAATAGTAAGTGTGTTGTCATATATCTGTCTGTTGTTCATAAAGCCTAGTTGCTCATAAGATATAATGTGAGGTAGGATTTGTTTGATTCTACTAGCTAGTATTGTAGAAAGAATTTTAATATCAGTATTTATGAGTGCTATCGGCCTGTAGTTGTTTGGGTTTGATGCATCAGATATGGGTTTTGGTATAAATATAGTTTTTGAGTTATTGATATACAATTCTTTGATACCATACTTTATTATGTATCTGTATACTTTCAGTAATATTGGAGCTGTTTCTTGAAAGTCTTGTAAAATTCCGCCACGCAACCATCAGTCCCTAGTGGTTTACCTGGTTTCAACTTATTTACAGCGGCAATGATTTCTTCTACTCTTAAGGGAGCTTTAAGATTATTTATTTGTGTCTCATTCAGTACTGGAAATTGCAACTCTTCAGTAAACTGGTGAAATAATGACTCATTAAACTGGTCGTGGGGGCCATATCGTTTTTGGTACATTTCTTCAAAAGCCGCTGTGATCTCTTCATCCGTCTCTAAAGATTTATTATAATTTAGTTGCTTTATTTTGGTAGGAGGATTTTTAATGTTTATGATTCTTGCCAGTGCATTTGGGGGCAATTGAGCCCATTAGGCATATTTGTGGAGGAGTTTAATTTCAATGATTGAGTACTGTTGTGTTTGAATTTCACGTAGTTGTCCTTGTAGTGTAACCATTTGACTTTCAAGTACTGGTGAATAATTTATTTTCAGTTCTGACACTATATTTTTTAATTTTGATTCTATTAATATGACTTTTTCTTTGTTTCATTTTTTTATAGAAAGCAGCTTTTTGAATTAATATACCCCTAATAGTGGCTTTTGTAGTTTGCCATTGAATGTCGTATGGTATATCTATTACTTCTAGGTTGTTATAAGTTTGAGTGAGAACGTCTATGATATTTTGTGAAACATCTTTAAGCTTTAGTAAGTTAGCATTTAATGTCCAGATCGTAACTCTTTGTGGTCCTTGCATTGAGCTCCTCAACTTTAGTGTAATATTTATCTTTGCATGATCTGATATTGTCCTAGGTTAACTATTGCATGTGACTGTATTATTTAATAAAATTTCAGATATTAAAAATACATCTATCAGAACTAAAAAGCCAAACAAACTAGCGAAAAACGAAAAAGCCGAGGGAGCCCACCAACAGAGTCCAATGCTTCAGCCGTTACAATACCACGGGTATAAAAATCCAAGTGCCAGGTAAAATAGAGCAACCAAAAGCTTTGTTGTGTAAAAATACATCTATCCTAGACCAAGACTTGTGATATGGTGAATAATAAGTGAATTTACTGGTAGTTATACTATTTCTATAGTTTTCGAATGGGTCAGCTAACTTAAAATCTTCCATTATTACAGCTATTAGTGTAGTAAGCTGAACTGATTGCTTGTTATTCTTATTTGTCCTGTCAAGTTCTGGATTACTTAACATATTCCAGTCACCTCCTATGATACAGAGATAATTAGGATAGTTCTCTAAGATTCTGTATATCTCATATAGATAGGTTATTTGATGCAAACATGGGTCATAAACATTCAGGACTAAGAAAGGTTTTTTTAAACGGCGGCAGTTCACAAGTAAAATAACAGCATCTACCATTTGGGTCACAGCCACCTTTCAATATATTACCATCAAAAGATTTTTTTAACTATGATGGCAACTCCCCTAGAAAGAAGCCGTACTGTAACCAGCAGCAACAATATATTTCACCCATTTTTTAATTTTTTTTTGTATCTTTCTCTCATTGCTCTGTCAACATATACGTTTCTTGTATGAAAGTTATCTCTGCCTTAGATTTAAAAATTAAGTGCATTAACATATTCTTTTTTTTCTTATCTTGTAAGCCCTTTACATTCCATGAATCCACAGAGGTCATCTAAAGGGTATAATACGCAGACTGCTGGCTTTCAGAATTAGTGGATATATTTTTTATTTATTTTATTTATTTATTTGCAGTTGGTTTACCAGGATAGTCCATTGGGCCAAATAACCCATTTTCAATGGAGTCCTGGGGAGAAAAGCTCCAGAACTAAGTATGTTACAAAAAGTGATTCATACTAGTTATACAAAACTATAACAAATTACAAATTATATAATAATCCAAAGTAATTTTGACACCAGAAAACAATAAACACAGAAGAAATAACTATGAAAGAACATTAGATAAAATTAATAGATTATAGATAGTAAAGAATAATGCATGAAAAATTTTGAGTTTGTATCATATTCAAAATACTGAATCAAGTTTCTGAGAAATAACAGAAATTTATGAAGGAAGCACTTAGGAGGTGAGGCCTAGTGCAGTTTTCCCTATAATATAAAATGATAATGTATATTAGTTATGAGTAAATAATCAGGAAGAATGCAAGAGGAATCAAGGCAAAGAAGGAAGATGGCAACTGCAAGTAAATTAGCTATGTGGGGTGGGAGCAAGAGCATTCCCACTTGGATACTAGGTGGGAATGAAGAGATCTTTTAAAATAAAAATAAAGTGGTTGGGGGTGGTGCGGATGGATGATGGTAGAGAGTTCCAAAGGCGGGCAAGGACAAAAGATAGAAGATTTTTCCCTGGGGGATGAGTGGGTTTATAGATTTCTAATAGATTTTGATTGTTGGACCTCAATATTCTATCAGGAAGGTGCATTTTAAAAGCTGATGAAAGGGAGGGACAGAGAGAGGAGTTGAAAATGAGTTTGTGAGCAAGAGTTAGTTGAGTGTATGTGAGATAGTTAGGAAGCTCTAGCCATTTTAGTATATGGAGACAGGAACAGTGGTGTGAGGAGGACTTGTGGTTGGTAGCAAACTTGGCGATTTTGTTATAGCAAGAGGAAAGTTGTGTTTTTAGGGAGGACTGTAGATTAGTTAGGAGTGGGGCTCCGTAGAGAAGGGAGGGGATAAGAAATGAAGTAGAGAGAGTGATTTTGGCAGCAGGTGTGAGGTATTTATTTTGCCGGTACAGCATACCAAGTTTTTGGTGTTTTTTTTTTATATTTAGCTGTAAGTGAGAGTTAAATTTGAATTGGTTATCAATTTGGATCCCAAGTAGCTTGGTCCCTGACACTAGATCCAGAGGTGAATTATTTTGACTAGTGATAGAGAATGTGTTTGTGTTGAAGGAGACAGCTTTAGAGGGGGAGAATAGCATTCATTTGGTTTTGGGGGCATTGAGAGCAAGGTGATTTCTTTTCATCCACTGCTCAGTGGTTGTGAAAGCTTCTTGGGTCAATTTTAGGAGTGAGGGGATAGAAGAGGCAGAGCATATAATAGTGGAATCATCTGCGTATTGGATGATGTCTGAGAAAGGAATAGACTTGTGGAAATCATTTATAAATATATTAAAGAGAAGGGGACCCAGTATGGACCCTTGGGGTACCCCAGTAGGGGTATTTAGAAATGAGGAAGTGGCCTTTTTCCATATTACTGCTTGATATCTGTTAGATAAGTAGTTGGAGAACCAGTTCAATGAGGAGGGAGATAGGTTAAGTCTTGAGAGTTTGGTTAGTAGCAGGTTATGAGAGATAGTGTCAAAGGCCTTAGAGAGGTCGAGTAGTAGGGTAGAAACAATTTGGCCAGAGTCACGTGCCTTGTTAACAGTTTGAAGGAAGAAGAGGAGGGCAATCATAGTGCTGTGATTAGGTCTGAATCCATGTTGTGTGGGAGTTAGTAGGTGATTTTCTAAAAGGTAAGGAAGGAGTTGAAGATGAATACATTTTTCTAAGATTTTAGAGATGGGAAACAGGATAGCAATGGGGCGGAAATTAGTAACATTGTTATTGTTGCCCCCTTTGTGCAAAGGGATGATGTAGGCCTTTTCCAGATTTGGGGTACTGTACTTTCTAGGATAGAGCGGTTGATTAAAATGCTAATAGGGTAGGCAATTGCATCAGCAGCTATGCTAAGAAAGTAAGAAGGGATGTTATCAGGAGCATTAGTACATGGCTTCAGTTTCAGAAGGAGTTTCTTTATAGTGGAAGTGGGTATA
This sequence comes from Protopterus annectens, assembly GCF_019279795.1. NCBI lineage: Eukaryota > Metazoa > Chordata > Ceratodontiformes > Protopteridae > Protopterus > Protopterus annectens. The sequence goes on from NC_056750.1 coordinate 749,133,383, forward strand.
GGTTTGAATGAGAAAGAGGGAGAGTGTGCGGGGGGGGGAGTTAGGGGCAGATGAAGATAATGAAGTAGTTAGAGTAGGAGAAAATGTGGAGGGAGAAGAGTTGGTAAATGGAGATGTGGGAGTAGTGGCGGTGCCGGCTGGAGTGCTGGGGAGAGAGGGTGGGGGAGTATTTGAGAGTATAGTGGTGTTAGAGAAGGATGATGTTAATTTGGAAATGGATTCAATGAAAAAGGAATTAAATTGTGTAGCCAGATCTAGGTCAGGAGCGTTTGGGTCTGGGGTAGGGATATTTTGTTTACTAGGGTTGAGGAGAGTAGAGATACCTTTCCAGAATTTCTGAGGGTTTGATTTATTGCTATTTTGGAGTGTGGAGAAGTAATTTTGTCGATCGGAAATTATGAGTTTTTTTACCCTGTTTCGGAGAATTTTATATTCATTTTGGACTAGGGGGGATCTGTTTTTCTGGTAATGTGCCCAGACTTTATCTCTGTGTCGCATGGATGCTAGTGTATTTTTGGACAGCCAGGGGGCTGTTTTAGTTGTAATTCTCTTAGTCCTTAAGGGTGCATGAGAATCAAGTATTTGTAGGAAAATTGAGTTGAAGTGGGCAACTGCGTTATCTAGAGATAATGTTTTTAGGCATTTCCAATTTATGGATTTTAGAGACTTTGAGAAGCTTGTAGGATCCAAGTTTTTTTGGTTACAGATAGTAATAAAATTATGGGTACGGTGCAGGAGTAATGGGAGTCAATGTGTGAAGATGGGTATGTGGTCACCAACGGGATCAGGTAGAGTACCACTGTCAGAGAAATAGTGGGGGTGAGAGACTAGAATCCAGTCTAGAATACTGGTGGTATCAACGAAGGACATTCCTGAGAATGTTAGAGCCAAAGTATCTGCGAGCTCTAGACTGTACATCCATTCTGTAATGAGATATTAATGTGTGAACCACTGACCAAGCTGCTGCTGCACAAATGTTATCAATAGGTACTCTATATAAATGCTCTGGAGGTAGCAATTGCTCTAATGGAATGGGCTTTTGGTTTTGAGGATAGAGACAAACCTGGAGTTTTATATACAAAAGAAATGCAGGCTAATATCCACTTTTCCTGCAAATCAGGAAAACAGTTTTCCAGTAAAGATACTTACGGTCTGTCCATACTACTGGTTAAAAAGTTTTCTGACTCAACAACTGAAGAGTGATATGTTGAAAACCCAGTGATTTTCTGAACCACATTTCATTACCACCCCTTTGATTCCTGAAATAGGATCTCTGTGGAGTGAAGAAATGGATTCCTTCAGCGAATAAGAGTCTTACCATCTGGTTCACTTCTGACAAGTGTCTCTTTAACCTTGGGTCCAAAAAAGTGAGGCACCATCGAAAGGGGCATTAACAAAGGATGCTTTGAAGCTTTCCATGAACTTGCATAGCTGCTCCATCCAGGAATGGTGACGTATAGTAATGACTGTACCACCTGCTGTTATTATGCCATCCGCTGCATTGGATAGCAGATGCATGACTACATTACATGAAGATTGTAGGATAGACATTTGGATGTCCACTGTTTTTTGGACATCTGAAGCAAATTACCCTAGAAGAGATTTGGACATCTCTTTCATCAAGTCCTTTTGAAAATGTGGTAAGTGAGCAAGGTAATTCAGTGCCCTGAGAGCAAAGGACACTGAAGAGTAAGTCCATTTCCCTAACCTATGCAAAGCCTTTGACTTTCTGTTAGAGGGATGGAGAGAAGAACTCTCCTCAGAAAGTTCTTTTTTAGTGGCTGCTTCTACCACCATGACATCTACTGGGCATCCTTTTGACCAGTGTTGCCTATCTTATGGGGCTGCTAGTATTCTGTTTTTTGTTGTTGTTTTTTTTTTTTTGTTTTTTTTTTAATGAAATGGCTCTGTAATATCAGGGCCCTTCTACACCCTCTGTGGTATAAAGTCTATAAGTGCATCTGAAGGGGTAACCACCCTGGATGCAAAATGCCAGACCAAAAAGCTTTGAGGAACACAGACTCATCTTCAGAAGGAGTTTCAATTGACCATCCTTCCTTCTGCTTCATCTGTTCTAGGATGTACTCAAATGTGATGTCTTGTGGGGGGGGGGGGTCTCTCCCTCATCCAAATTCATGTCCACAGTGATGTGCTTCTGTTTGCACATCTGTTTGCTTGGAACATGGCTCTGGGTTCTAGTGAAGACAGATCAAAATCAGACTGGGAGCTCAAATGCCGAGCTGTCTCGAAGCCCATGGGTTCTGACTATCTCTGTTGACCCAAATGAGAGGCATAAAGAACAGGTTCTACTGGGTGTTGGGATGGATCCAAACTTAGTGCATACACCTGCCTTCTTAGATCAGGCAAGGCCCTTTCCACAGCCTCAAAAGCTGATGCTACTACTGGAGCCGAGGACACACTTTAACTGACTCTGGAAACTTCTCTGTTCCAATGGAGATTGGCTCCAAGGAGGACCTCAAAACCAAGCTGTCAAGTGCCGAGGCACTGAGGGAAAGAAATTGGAAATCTTTGAGATCAACTCCATCACCAGTTCTCCGACACTGATGTTTTGGCTCTGGGAATTGTCCCAGTCCGATAACATTGGAGTCAAGAGAGTAATTGACATAGTGGATGCAGAAGTCCCTTAGAATATCAGATGTGACTGAGATTTGCTGGAAGGTTTAGGACCCATGGGTAATGGATCCGATTACTGGACTGGTACCATATCAAAGTGTGACACGGTTGATGGACCTGTGCCCAGACCTCACCTCAGAAATGGTACCGGGAGGGTTCCCAGTTGAATTTGTGTCCTCATAAATTTCCTCATCATTTAGTTGTAATCCATTTCCATGAAACTTCTGGTTCATCATCCCAACCTCAATAAAGAAGCTGTCAATGAACGTCTAGAAGGTTGCTTATCTTAGATGACTAGCGAATGAAGCTGAGGGCTTACTGCTCCAGAGAAAAGATAGCTCTAGGGGGGGAGAGCTTGGACCTGACTGACAGGTGAACCTGACTGCCTTTGAAGTTTTAGGTATCACACCCAATAAACTGGATGGATCAGGGGACCTTCTTCTAGACTTGTCAAGCCTCTTCTCTTTTGATTTTGTATCTTCTGTCCTTTTCTCTAAAGTCTTCTTTCTGTGTTTTTCTCTAGACGTATCCTTTTCCCTCTTCTTCCTCTTCTCACCACTGGGAGAAGCAGATGGGGGTCTTGCTTCAGAAAACATTGTGAATATTGAAGACCTTGTCTGTGGCAGAAGAAAACCCTTAATTAGTTTTTCCCTGCTAACCTTTACAGCTCTAGGGCCAAAGGCGGCACAAATATCACAACTTGCCTGAAGATGAATGGCAGCTAAACAATATACACACAAAGAATGGGAGTCTTGAAGAGGGACCTTATGTCCACAGGCTGGACTTCTTAAATCCTGATGGTTTGTCTGACATCAGAAAAATATATCAATATTATCTGAATAAATTGTATGTATAGCTATATGATTTATATGCAACTACAATCAAAACTACTTCTAGAAGAAAAAAACTGTTTATTAATTACTACAAAAAAACACACATAAATATTATTATTAGCCTACATTATTAAAGAAATACTAGAAGCATCTAGAAATGCCTTAATAACTACTATAATCCACCTAAATGTCAGCATATACTACCCTAAACTATAATCACACTACACAATATCTAAAGGGAGTGGCTGAGAAGAAAATGAAGCAAAAAACTTTCCCTTGGTATCCTTTGTGATTTGTCAGCACATAGACTGCATAAAGTCAAAAAAGTAGACATAAGTTTCAAAGGCTGTAACTACTGAATAAGTCAGTCACTTAAAGTGAATATCTTACACTAACAACTTATACCACACTATAGACTGACTCACTATATTACAAACTTATTCACAAATCTTTCTTATGACATCATATCCCTTACCCTTGCTCTACATGTGTGATTATGTAGCCAATTCTTTATTCATATGACAATAGGCAATGCATGGAAAGTTTATTAAGTACTAAGTTTGTTAAATTACAGAAACGGATTTTGTTGTTAAATACAATTAGCCACATGAAAAAGTTGCTTGTTTAAGTCCTTAAGCAATGCTACGTGGGATAAAATTGCTTGTCAGTCTAATGGATGGTTTTGCTAGAGTCACCACTTTTGAGAATTGGGACCAAGGTAGCTCAACTCCAAATATCTGGTACATACATAGACGACACTTTCTTGGTGCAAATAAGTGAGACATGGACCTATTAAATTCCTCATCTTGCACAGGCACTACCCACTAAGGCCACTAGGTCCAGCAGCAAAATCAAACATTCTGAGTGGAAGCTGGATACATTCCTCGAATATTAACAGGCATATTTGTTGATGTAAAAAATCAAATATGACAGGGGTATTAACTATACTCAAGGAATCACCAAGGAGTTATTATAAATATTTCATTGATACTGCCACTATTGGTTATCTGTATCTCAATACCATTTACTTTGAACATCGTATTGCTAGACTATCCCTGAGATATGACCTCAAACTTTTGCAGAAGACTTTTTATTGTCAGTAGTGTAAGTGGCTAATTTATGCTCATATTCTGACTTGGTATTTCTTATATTCCTTTTAAGAGAAGTTTAACTTTAGTACATCTTTTTTTATTATAACTGGTGTAATACCACATGTATGCCAATCGACCATATGTTTTACTGACAGTTTTCGGACTAGTTTTAATTAATCTATGAACTACACCACAGGGAATATATTTGTCTATAACTCCATCCATATTTTCATAAAAATATTTCCAACAGGACTGAATATGTACATTAGATATACCTTCATAAAAAACTTGTTTGCACTCATTAAATTATAGCTAAATAATCTGTCTGATAGAATATTTTACTCTGCAACTCAGTTTATAACTTAAAGTTGTTTGCATTGTTAACTTTCACTAAGGTTAAGATACAGTTATCTAATTCTGGACTTACCCTACATATTCAAACATCGGTGTTGTTACTCACCAAAACTACATTCAAGATATTGTGTTTTCTTCTAGGTTCATTGGTTCATGTGTACTACACTAATGACCATTGGAGCCTTTTTTTTAGCTTAGCCACACATCCAAAACCTCTGACAAATTCTGATACCCTTGGTAGTACAAGGAGGGACTTATGAGATGAAATATTTACAAGCAGGGGCCTGGAATATGAAACATTTACAGGCTTCCTGTGTCCATTAGAGACATAGGTACCAAACTAGGGTCAAATTTCTGGTTCCCCATTCTGTTGTCAAATTTACACTTGAACTGGGTTAGGGAGGAACTCTTCTTCACATGGATGGGGAGCCTATTCAAGAAAAAAGAGAAATATTTTGTAGGAGATTTAGAAATCCTTGCTTAACTAAGACTCCAAGAATCTTGCATTCAAAGGATGCAAGACATGACAGAATATCCCAACACATACTGGGGGTATTCAAATCCTCAGATAATACTGAGCTTTTTTATTCTTCCAAAACACATCTTTATCTCTTTAATAAGTTTCCCAGCATAACTGTTCATAGGTTGGGAGTCTATAGAAACAGTTATGTTCCATTTGAATTGCTTTAACAGCAACACTTTACAAAATCTAATTTATTAACGAGGGAAGTTGTTCATTAACAACTTGTGCAAGAGGCAGTGTATGTAACATACAAGTTTGGACTCAGAAATCGACAGAAATTTGTTAGGGACAATTCAGAAACACATATGCCCTATGCAGCTCGACTGAAAAAACTCCAGCTGTACTCGGTTGCATACCGTCTACTCAGAGGTGATCTCTGCCTGACATACAAGGCCACATCCAACCCAGAATTGATGGACATTCTCCACCTAAAGAAAACCTTATCCCCTTGAGCCACACGCTCTAGGGAGCTAAACCTCATCACAACAATAAATAGGACATGCTGGAGGGATACATTCCTGTCCCAGAGACTTCCCATACTTTGGAACAAGATTCCAATCTACACTAAGCAGAGCTCCTCACGAACACTCTTCAAAAGAAACCTTGACGAGTGGATGGGAAACAGAAAGTTTACCCCAGGGATCACTTCAGTGGCTCTGCTGGACAGAGGCACAGGGAACTAATCTAAGGGGGCAGCGAAACACATTCTGGTTAGGCTTATAAATGCCTTCAGGCAGATAGCCTGGTACCTACCTATGAACCTATATGAAGCCATGCACAACCTGGTGAAATAGCACAATTGTCACCATATGCTAATGGCTACATAATGATATGGAAATGAACAACATTATGATGATAATGAGCCCAACTGTGAATACAAATGAGTGTAAACAACATGGCAGAATGATTTAAAAAATGCATAAAAATTGTAAGATCAGCTACAGCCACTAACAATTTTGTACACCATTACTTCTTGGTAAACAAAGACAGAAAATGCATTATGATGCCAGGAGTAGCACCTGCATAGGCCAAACAATATGTTGGACATCACTCTCATTGCCAGTGTCTGCAATAGTGCATATCGACAAGCTCCAGGTAACAGAAGGAGCCAAGCATGCATAACATATCATATCTATGACACGGACAGAGTTGAACACTATCATGTGGACAGAGACACAATATGGAAGCTGACAGACATGCACTATCCTCTGTGGTGGGTGGAATGCCGACCTCAGTAGACAAGAAGGCGGGTGGGTGGAATAATAAACCCAGTAGACAAGGTGTGTGTAGCAATGAAACAATGACAATTCGAGTTAGTAGGACCTTCTGGTAGGGGACATGGTGTCTGAATCAAAGACACCCACCTCAAGAATACTACACCAATTAGTTGGTGTTATGTTGCTGCTGTGGAGGAGAATATATGGCTTCCATGGACCACAGAGGAAAGAAACAATGCTATGTGGGAATTCTACAGAGTATCCTGTTCTCCTGATGCTCTGCAGGCCACTGACTGTACCCACATAACTATCAAATGCCCTGTCTGATCCAAACACATAACAGTACATCAACAAGAAGGGTGTCTACACTATCAAATACCAGGTGGTATGTAATTTATAGGGTATTTCATGCAATGTCTCTGTGCATCATCCAGACAGTTTCCATGATTTCCACATTTGGCACACATCTAATCTACACTAGTGATTTTTGCAGGTTGACTTTCTAAAGTGACATCTTATCGATGAAGATGGATATATCCTGGAGCCATTGCTCATGACATTAATACACAACTCACAGAACATGAACAAGATGCAGTACAACTCCACACTGTCAAAGACCCACAACATCACTGAGCAACTGTTGGGACTGATGTAGACACACTTCCACTGCCTAAATTCATCTAGTGGCATGCTGCAGTACATTCCTGAGATCTGCATTGAGATATTTGCTGTTTGTGCATTTCTGCACTACACTGGAGTATGAAGACAGATAGAGCAAAAGAGCAGAGGACTGCAATCAGAAGACCAAATAGTCCGGAGCCAGCAGTGTAGAGGTTACAGCAGAAGACTCATTGGAGGAAATGGCTGCAGGTGAAAGACATGCAAGGCAGAGGTGGTGAATATGCTGTGGCACAGGCAAAGATGGAGCATCTGGTCAATAACTATGGGCCAGAATAGACATAACAAAGATTAAACCTGATGCATGTAACACTACCACAAGCCAATGCAGTTATGTGTATTGATTGGCCATGTTGTGCATTAGACATCATCTACTCATACAACACAGCAAATTCTTTGGGTTGCCATAGTATGATAGATGACTCCCTTATGAAAATTGTAGATGACAGCTAAATGCACCTTTACAGTCAAAAAGATAGATGCTGCATCAAAGAAGGATGAGAGGAAGATCAGAATTGAAAGGATCGGGTCTGAGAAAGGACCTAAACCTGTGTGAATGACCTACAGAGAAATTTTTTTCAATTTGCCTATGTATAATTTGGGGGTCTACATTTTAAGCACGAAAGATGAATTCCGCAAACGCTAGAAGATCGACACATATACGTCGATCTATCACAACAGCGAAGGATGGAAACACTGAAATTCACAACGCTGAACAGATTTCCAGAAGCAACAGTGCTATACAGGTAAGTTATACCAAAGTAAACAAACACAACACAAAACTCTTTTATAAACGTTTTTGCAGGGGGGCAAGCCCCCCTGCACCCCCCCTACTTATATATACCAACTCTGTAACCGATCTACAGTGGGGAAAAGGATATATTTCCTCATCCCCACAATCCCCCCTGCTGGCTAGGGAAATCCATTCGATGTTGTCTTTCAGCGTTTCCGTCCTTCGCTGTTATGGTAGATGGACGTATATGTGTCGATCTTCTAGCATTCGCCAAATTCATCATTCGTCATTCTGATACAGACCCATAACATGGGTGTAGACAACTTTCAGGATGCTGTGAGAATTGAGACCACCCTAAGACGGAATGCTGGAAGTCAAGAAATCACGTGGTTAGTCAAAGAGATGCAATATCCAGGAAAAAACTGCCAGACACATGGAAGAGAAAATACAGAATGGAATATAGGAGCAGGGGATTCTATCTAAGCTGAAGCCACAGTAAGGGAAATCACAGCTGTCAGGGACAGAATAGACTATGAGGACAACTGTTGCTCTGCAAAATTTTGCTTTCTGAATGAATTTCATCATTACTGGAAGTGGGTAACAGGCATAAAGTAGACCAAATGACCACTAGTGGACCAGAACACCTCACAGGGGCTGTCCCTGTTGAAGGACTAGGGAAAATAAAGAAGTTGCTGCATTTGATGTTGCTCAAGGATGCAAACAGTTTGCAGCAAGACTTTCCCCAATGATGCAACAAAGCCCATGCAACTTGTGGTTTGAATGACCACTCACAAGGCATCAGAAAACACCTGTTAATTGTGTCTGTTACTAGCTGAATCTGCTGGCTATATGCATTGCAACTATTGTGCACAGACTGCCCATTCCCACACTCTCACTGCTTCTTGGGACAGAGGGCATGACCTGGTGCCCCCTTGCTTGTTGAAATATCACACTGCTGCCATGTTGTCTGTGTCGATGGACATCACACCCTGCTGAAGAAGGAGGTTTTGGAATGTCTAAATGCTAGCAGAACTGATCTCATCTCCAGTACGTTGAAATGTAAACTGGACTCCTGGGAAAACCAGTTTCCTTGAACTATCTGCCCTGTACAATCCCCACCCCCACATGGCAGCAGTGTTAGTGGCAACTGTGGTTGGGGGAAGTGAAAGGGCAAAGGGGAATCCTGTAGTGAGGCTGTGGCTATCTAGCCATCACAGGAGTTGTCTCTTAAATACAGCTGTTATTCAAATAGGCTTGCACGTTATTGTCTGTGTGTGACCACTGAACTTTGAGTGTCCACTATAGAATTATCATGAAGTATCTGGCATGTGACACTAAGTAAACTGTTGTTGCCATCAAACTCTGCATATTGAAGGCTTAAAAAAGCAGCCCCAGAATATAGATCTGGCAGCCAATGAATGGAGATTTGAATGGAAAAAATGCATTCTTGTGGAAGTTTGGCTAACCTGTGAATGGTACCCAGATGGCATCCAATAAACACCAAATTCTGAGTGGGATTCAGTTGTGAACTCTTTTTGTGTGAGCAGATCCATAAGGACAGACGTATCTGGTGAAATGAGTCTCTTGCCTCAATGAGTGACTTCTTGGTGGTAGAGATGACAAGTCAGTGGCCTAATTAAGGGAACTCCTCAAGTCCTCATGTGACAGGTAACCACTGGTATGCACTTGGTGAATACCCGGGGGGAGGGGGGGGGTTGCTGTGGAGAGACCAAATGGCAAGGCTTGAAAAGTGCAGTTGCATATGAACTCACCATAACAGCAGATGTTCAAATACATCACTGTTGCAGTATTCTTCACTTATGGGTTATTGTGGCCAAGGATTCCAAACTTCAGGACCGTCTGCAAAAGCTTATGCACCTTCCTCTCACACCATATGTCTGACCTATGACTTATGCTTGAAACTATGTGCTAGTAAACTCAAAAATAACTTTAGGCATAAATGAAAGATTGGTCCTGAGAGTCACTCTGTCTTTGTGAAAAAAACAACAAGGGTTGAGAAGACATGACAGTTTGCAACTGTGACACTCATCTAGTCTAAGTCAGAGCAATAAGTAAAACTGTCTTCCAAGTAAGAAACATCAAGGAATACCTAACTGCAGGTTCATATGGAGATAAAAGTTAGCTTCTCAAATGCAAAATTAAGATCATAGGATGCAGCCTATTTCCTAGGTGGGCTAATATGTAAAACCCCTTTCAAGAACTGATTGACTATGAATAAAGAAGAAAGGGGAAGGGTCTAACAGCAGACAAGCAGAAATGGATAAAAGATATACCTTGATATGTGTAAGACAGGACAGATTACAGCAATTCACACAAGTACTGGAGAACCATCAGAGTCCCTGTCTGGACTGGATGCTGGTCTGTGCCAAGGCACCAACTAGAAAATCTCTTCCATTTGGCTAAATATGATCTTTTATTAGTATGTATTCTGGCCTTCTGTAATACTTGTTGCAAGTTCTCTATAAACAGGTGTCTAAATGGAATCACAAACCTGTCATCTATACTTTCAGGTGTAGGGTCAGAATGCTGGGGTGAATGAGGGATCACTTGTCCTGTGACAGTAGACCCACACTTTGAAGAAGGTTCTGGTAATTGCTCCTGGTCAGGTACATGGGAAGGCAGAGCCAGTGCTGTCTAGGCTAAAAGGGAGTTAACAGAAGTATTCTTGGACAGTCCTTCTTTATCTTTATTTACATTCTGGTAATCAAAGGAAAGTGTGGAAAGGCATAAATGAGCATTCCAGTCCATGGGAAAGAAGAAACTTTTAGTTATGTACTCACCATAACTTCAGATGTTTGGGATCCATCTCGCCTACATTCTGACTGATGGGTTCGGAGCTGATCCCTCGGCTCCGACTCGGCACGCTTATGCCAAAGAGCGAAGTCTCTTATTGGCTGAGCTTACTATATCCCAGGATGCACCACTACCAGTCCCCCAGATCTAGTTTGTCCGCATACATACACAGACACACACGCTGCTTATATAACATCGTCAGATGAAACAAGATAAAAAACAGTAGAACTCAAAACCGTTCAATCTCTTCTGATCTCCAAGGCAGGGGAAGGAGGGTGGGTATTAGGAATGTAGGCGAGATGGATCCCAAACATCTGAAGTTATGGTGAGTACATAACTAAAAGATGTTATGTGATCCTATTTCGCCTACATTCTGACTGATGGGACAGCGTCCTAGCACCTGAATCCTGGGTGGCTCACTGGAAAACACTCCTGAGTACCGTGGAACCAAATGATGCTCGCCCTTTAGATGCCACATCCAATTTATAGTGGGAAATGAAAGTGTGCGGGTTGGACCAAGTAGCCGCAGCACAAATCTCAGAGATAGCGAGCTTGGAATGAAAAGCAATAGAAGTAGCCATAGCTCTGGTAGAGTGAGCTTTGATAGATGTTGTAAGTTGCTTATTTGAAGAGGAATAAGCCTGAGTTATGCAATCTCTAATCCATTTGGAGATAGTAGCTTTTGTGATGGTTTGACCCAATTTATTATCTGAAAAGGACACAAACAACTGGTCTGTTTTTCGAATTTGTTGAGTCCTGTCTAGATAGAAGCGCAATTGCCTGTGAACATCCAATTTATGGAAGGTGTATTCTGCTTCATTTGAGAATTTTGGAAAGAAAACTGGTAGCTCTAGAGATTGTTGGAGACAGAGATTAGAACAAACCTTTGGAACAAAGGATGGATTAGGCCTAAGTGATACTCTATCCTTGTGAAAAATCAAGTACGGTGGTTTGATAGATAGGGCTTGAAGCTCTGAAACTCTTCTTGCAGAGGTAATTGCAACTAAGAAGGCAGTTTTCCAAGACAGATATTTTAACTCACATGTAGCAGCCGGTTCGAAGGGGAAGATGTTAAGGCACGGTACCAAATCAAGATCCACGGCGCAGGATGAAAAACTGGGGTCTTAACAGCACAGCACCTTTAATGAAAGTTTTGCATAATCTGCTGCTCATCAACGGTGGATCTATGGATTCGTGAAATTTGGAGATAGCTGCTAGTTGGACTTTAATAGTAGAGACTGAAGATCCTTGAGTAAACAAGGATGTTAAAATTTCAAGACCTCTGGTATCGGGGCAGTGATAGGGTCTAAGCCCCTGAGTTGAGCCCAGATAGCAAACCTCTTCCACTTACTGAGGTACAATTTCTTAGTGGTGGGTTTGTGGGCCGAAGATAAAATGTGAATAACTTCCGGTCTAAGTTGTGATTTCTGACTAAAGTCGGAAGTGGAGGAGCCAAGCTGTTAATTTCAAAGTGTGAAGGGACTGGTGTTGTCGTCCCGACTGATGAATCAGCAGGTCTGGAGTTAGATCCAAAAACCAAGGACCGTCCAGAGCATGTTTCTTTAGGTAGGGGAACCATACCTGACGAGGCCAGTCTTGAGCAATTAGTATCATTGTGGACCCCAATTGGGAAGCTTTCTGGATGACTTTGGGGAGGAGTGGAACCGGAGGAAAGGCATAAAGTAGTCCTGTTGGCCAAGGTTGGGCTAGAGCATCCGTAGCTGCTTCCCCCTGACGTGGAGTCAAGGAAAATAACCTTTTGCACTTTGTGTTTTGTGGTGTTGCAAACAGGTCGCAGCACGGAGTCCCCCATCTTCTGAAAACCTGAGCTGCTACTGTTTCGTTCAGGGACCACTTGTGAGGAGAGAGAATCGTCCTGCTTAATCTGTCTGCCAAAATATTGGATTTCCCTGGAATGTGGGTCGCTACCAAGAAACGGTTGGTAGCTACAGCCCATTCCCACACCCTCATGGCCTCTCTGCAAAGGGGGTAAGATCTGGTCCCTCCTTGTTTGTTTAGATACCAGACCACCGACATGTTGTCTGTGTGGATGGCAATAATGCCTTGAGGGAGAAACTTGTGGAGGGCCTGTAGGGACAGAAGTACAGCCCTCATTTCCAATACATTGATATGGAGAAAGGTTTCGTCTGGAAGCCAAGAACCCTGAACTAACCTGCCCAGACAATGCCCCCCCCCACCCTGTCTGGGAGGCATCCGTTGTCAGGGTGGCCACCGGAGGGGGGATAACAAAAGGTCTTCCCTGATTCAGATTGGATGACTGAAGCCACCAGCGGAGGTCCCATTTGCACGTTTCTGTAATCAGTATGAGATGATTGAGGGGGAGATTCTGAAAAGACCATTGTGTCGATAACAGCCACTGAAGAATCCTCATGTGCAATCTTGCCAGTGGAACTAGGAGAACCGTGGCAGACATCGAACCCAAAAGTTGCAGGACCATCCTGGCTGGGGCTTTGGATCTTGGAAGCAGGGCTTGGACTTGACCTTGTAAAGTTTGAATCCTTTCGGTAGGAAGGAAGACGCGCATCAATTTTGAGTCTATCTCTGCTCCTATGAATCTTATGCGCTGAGAGGGCAGCAAGACAGACTTTGACCAATTGAATGTAATTCCCAGGGAAGCACCCAGGGAGATGGTGGCTTTGAGGTTGTCTATTAGTAGATGCCTGGTGGTGGCAGTCAGGAGCCAGTCGTCCAGATAGGGAAACACTTGGAATCCGAGACTCCTCAGGTGAGCAGTCACTACTGCCAAACACTTGGTGAACACCCTGGGGCTGTGGTGAGACCAAAGGGCAGTGCACAAAATTGGAAATGACTGTCTCCCAGGCTGAAGCGCAGATACTTCCTGGACGCCTGATGTATCGGTATGTGATAATAGGCGTCCTTGAGATCTATGGAGCACATCCAAACATCCTTCTCCAACAATGGGAGAATGGATTGTAAAGTGACCATTCGAATTTGGACTTCATGACGGACTGGTTTAGTTTGCTGAGATCCAATATTGGTCTCAGGTCCCCTGTCTTTTGGCACTAAAAGAACCTTGAGTAATTTCCGGATCCGATCTGGTCTGTGGGGACCGGTTGGATGACTCCTTTTCTAGCAGCTTTGAAGCTTCTGCGGCTGCAATTTCCCTTTGACTGGGTGGTGGGTCCGGGATTTTTTGGACGGTGGGGGTGAGTGTGTGAAGGGAATGGTGTAACCCCCGGCAATAATCCGAAGCACCCATCTGTCCTGTGTGATAGACTCCCAGGCTTTTAGGTGCTTGGCAAAGCGGCACCCGACTGGCTCGAGCAGCACAGCCGGGCAATCCCTCATGAAGTGTGGGAGGCTGAAGAGCCACGAAAGGACTCGCGGTCTCCAGAATTGCGGGGCCCTCTGCCGCCTCTGGGACGGCGTCTCCCAGAAAAATTTCCCCGTCCTCTGCCTCTGGAAGGGGATCTTCCTGCTGTTGAGGAAAAAACTTCTGTGATTTGCGGAACCACATCTTCCCTCCTCTTTTAGCCTTGGGATAAGGCCGAAAGGGAGTGGAATAACGTGCACCTACGGCAGATAAAGTTTTTCCCTCTTGCTCACAGCGGTACGACTGTCTTTACCTTAGGTCCAAACAAAGAGGACCCATCAAAGGGAGCGTCGTGAAGGAAGACTTGAAGGCCTCCGCGAAATGACACAAACGGAGCCAGGCTTGTCTCCGTAGAGCTACGCCTGTGCCTGCCGCTCTGCCCGCCCCTTCGGCCGCATATGAAATGAGCATCATGGACGAGTTAGAAATCGAGGTAAGGATAGCCAACTGAGAGCTAACCGACTGGGCTAGCTGCTCAGGTAGGTTACCTGAAAAGGAATCTGACAGCTCCTTGACCAGATCCCTCTGTAGCCTGGTAAAATGTGCCAAATAATTCAGGGACCTTAGTGTAAAGGCCGCTGAAGTCAATGTGCGCTTCCCGTACCGGTCCATGCTCCTAGACTCCTTATTAGGAGGATGGACGGACGTTGAAGCCTCTGCCATGTCCTGTTGTGTAGCAGATGCCACCACCATGGCATCTACAGCCACGCCTTTTGTCAAGAACTCCTTCTCAGGTGGGGCAGACAGAAATTTGTTAGGGCGAGAAGGCACTGGTTCCACAGTATCTGGATGTTCCCACGCCCTCCGACAAACCAAGTCCAGGAGCTCATCGAAGGGCGGAGACACCCAGGAGGCAGAGGGCTGAGCCCCAAAGGCCTTGAGAAGCACTGACACATCAGCAGAGGGGGGTTTGGATATCCAGCCACCTCGTTGCTTAAGGATCTCTAAAATGTCTGCGAATGAGACATCATCCGAGGACGACTTTGGGGACCCCTCCGCATCATCAAGATCAGTGTCCGATGTAAGAGACTCGGGGGAGTCCACGTGCTTCCTCTTGCACGATCTCTTCCTTGGGGCTCCTCCAAGACAACTCCGAAGAACCCTCAGGAGGAGGGAACCCCAGTGGGGTAACCTCAGGCCCCGGGCTCCGCTGCCTAGGGACAGGGGAACTGCCAAAGACCCAGTCTCCACGCCCAGGAAGGTGCCGGTAAAGCCGTGAGATGGCGAAGAAGACTTGGCCAAGGCACTCCTCATAGCTCTGAAAGCCGGACCCCAGAATCCTGGGAGTGTCCAGTCCCGAGCCATGATAGCAGACGGAAGTCCTGCAGCGAAGCACCGAGAGGGAGGCTCGGAACCGACAGCATTGGTCCCGAAACGTCACCCCCGGGTCCGGCCGAAGAAGTCCGCGTGCCAAACTCGGACCCGAAGGCCGGGGTTGGAGTGAGGGTCGGAGCCGACCCTAGGATCTCCACCGGCTCCAACAGCACCTGCTCCGACGGAGCCGAAGCGGTCGGAGGAGGAATGGCAATGGAATGGGCTATTGGCTCCGAAGCCAATTGGGTCGGAGCCGAAACAAATTTTTGAAAGACTGGGGACTGGAACAGTCTTTGGAGCACCCTGTCTATGTCCGAATCTGACATCCTCGATGACATAGAGGAGATTGAACGGGTTCGAGATGGCCTCTCCAACGGCCCCAAGGGGCTAGGGGACTGGCTCCGAGGCGACTCGATAACTATCGGCGCCGAAGGAATGCACAAGCCAGTTTCCATCGGTGCCGAGGAGGACTTAGGCGCTGAGGAGGAAGTGTCTGAGCGGACAACCTTCATCGGCTCCGAGATCAGTGGAGCCGATGAAGGTGACCCGCCTCTCGATGCCCCAGCCATCGGCTCCGAAGCCAGAGGAGTCGAGACTGGAGGCATCGAGGCAGACCGTTCCGCCCTCGGCTCCGAAATCCTTGGAGCCGAAGGAGAAGCCTGTCTATGTCTTTTGGCGGTCGGGTCCGACGGACTGGTCAGAGCCGACGCCCTTTTCTTTTTAGCCGGAGAAGGAGAGGATGCTAAAGCTTCTTCAAAAGAGGGTTTTTTAATGCCTTTCAATATAAGCTTATTTTTCCTCTCTTGGAGGACCCTCGAGGAAAAAGCGTGACACACGCTGCAGGACTCCTGCAAATGTTTGGCGCCCAAACAATATACACAGAGAGAGTGGTCATCCATGATAGACATTTTAAAACTACATTTAGTGCACTTTTTAAAGCCCGAAGGCCTAGGCGCCTGAGACATTATAAGTAGAATTGAGTAACTCTCTCACAGACAAAACTCTTTGAAAAAGACTGACACTACAAGGATTAACTTGCCGTTAAGAATGACAGCCAGCAATTAAATTAAGGCCCACAGTGAATATATCTAAGGGAATCCAAGAACCCCTAAAGGTTCAAAAGGGATTGACTGACAGGGAAGGCCCTACAGAACAAGGGGGCCTGTAGCCAGAACAAACACCAATCACACACAAATTTTTCACAAAAAATTTCCAAAACACACACAACAGCACAGAATAGCCGTTAAAACAGCTTTTGTTAAAGAATTAGCAAATTTCTGACAGAAAAAGTTAGTGAAAAGACACTACTTAGCTCAGCCAGCTCGAGACCACGTCTTTGCTAGTTAGCGGCAAACGAGATCTGGGGGACTGGTAGTGGTGCATCCTGGGATATAGTAAGCTCAGCCAATAAGAGACTTCGCTCTTTGGCATAAGCGTGCCGAGTCGGAGCCGAGGGATCGGCTCCGAACCCATCAGTCAGAATGTAGGCGAGATAGGATCACATAACATCATTTGTTCTCCAGGCCTGTTATAATGTGTTCTGGAACAGAACTTCTGCAACTGTCTGTTCTGAATGGAGGCAAACAGATCTAGTTGGGCAGT
Organism: Protopterus annectens; assembly: GCF_019279795.1. NCBI lineage: Eukaryota > Metazoa > Chordata > Ceratodontiformes > Protopteridae > Protopterus > Protopterus annectens. The sequence goes on from NC_056750.1 coordinate 749,150,531, forward strand.
TCCCCACAGGTGAACAATCTCCTGGAAGATCTCTGGGTATAACATTCATTTGTGAGTCTCTCCTGGATATGCTCAAGGATTCTACAGTCATATTCTGCTCTGACTGGATGTTAGTTGACTAAAGGGATATATTATGCTGAGTTGCCAGTCTGCACAGTGGGTAAGACCCAGCTCCTTCCTGTTTGTTAATGTAACACATCACTGTGGTGTTGTTTGTTATTACTAATAGTGGCCCTGGTGTTTACAGCTGATTCAAGGTTTTTATTGCCTTTATTAGAGCTATAATTTCTTTAAGGTTACCTGTTTTTTTTTCCAAAAGTGGGAATCCTAAATACCTTGAACGTTGTTCCCTTTGAAAGCCACTCCCCAGGCAATGTCCAAGGCATCTGTGGTAACAAACTGACCTGAAATCTGAGGAGAAAGATGGAGATCTGGAGTTAATTTATACTTGACTGACCCACCACAGGATTATAATTTTGATGAACCTCAGAACTGTAACAGGAAAAGACAGAAGATGTTGGAGTTGGTTCCATACTGATTTAAGGAGCCAATAAAACTTCCTCATATGCACTCTGGCAACAAAAAATGTAAGAATACATCATGTAACCTAGAATTCCGAAGTACTCTCTTGCTGTGGAAATAGACTGGTGATGCCAAATCTAAGAAACTACAGCAAGTACACTTACTATAACAGTAAATGTTAGAACAAATCACTGTTTATGTATGCATGAAAGTATGCATGTATGCATTTGTTTATTTACTTATTTACTGGCATTTGTTTACTGGGTTAGTCCGACTGGGGCTAAAAAAAACTTTTTTTCAGCAGAGGCCTGGGCAGAAAAGCTCCAGTACAAAAATTCAATTTACAGTTAATGATTACACTTATTAAGAGTTATAAAACAACACAAAGTTATAAACAGTAACAGTACAAAGTGTAAGAGAAATAGATGTTGTGTAAGGCTGTACAATACAATATTAAAACAATGCAATATGATGTAAATCTGTGATAATATAACTGAAATGATGGATCTATAATTTGCTAACTTAGAAGGAAAAATATGTGCAGTATAAAATATAAGGTGAAAAAAGTAAAAGGAATATCAGTTAAAGAAAATAAACTATTGAAAAACAGCTTAGATGCAATTGGTAGGCTGACGGAAGGAAAAATAGAAGTTGAGGTGAGAAAGGTAAAAAAAAAATTGAAAATAAAGCAGGACCTACTGTTTGGCATCTTTCTCTCAGAGGTCCAGGCAAAGACAAAAGGCCTGTGGCTGACCAAGTTTGCGAACGACTGTAAGTTGGGGGCTGTCATTGACTCTTCCAAAAGATGTTAAGATACTGCAAGAGAGTCTCACAGCAACCAGTGACAGGTGCCAAAGTCATGGCCTCAAGCTAAATGTAAAAAAATGTATCATCATACCATTCGGCAAAAACACAATCCCTACCGATTACCACATCAACAGCAACCCCTGAAGCACACAACCTGTGGTGAGAGACCTGGGCACTTAGGTTGATAATAACCTCACATTTGACCATTATGTAGTGGCAGTGGTCAGAAAAGCCTTTTACTTGGTTCATCTCATAAATAAAGGAACTGCATCCAGAAAAAAGGAGGTTATTACCTCTCTATACTCCTCCCCCCTCATTAGACCAATAATTGAGTATAATGCCCTGTTTGGGATACACATCTCCAAACATCTGCAGTAACTGGAAAGGCCAATGAAATACCTCACAAAGAGACTCCAAGGCCTCCAATAATTGAGTATAATGCCCTGTTTGGGATACACATCTCCAAACATCTGCATTAACTTTATAGGACAATGAAATACCTCACAAAGAGAATCCAAGGCCTCCAACACCTGTCCTATGCAGACAGGCTCAAATCACTATCACTCTACTCGGTATAGTACAGATTGCTCAGGGGTGATCTGTGTCTTGCCTACAAGGCAATCTCGGACCCTGCCCTGCTAGAGATGCTCCATATCTGTAAGTCTAACTCCTCACAAACTACCTGCTCAAAAGGCCTGAATCTAATATGCGACATCAACAAAACCTGCTGGAGAGACAGGTTTGTCTCCCAGACGCTGCCATGTCTCTGGAATAGACTTCCCATACACGTCAAACAGAGCACCTCACTGACCCTCTTCAAGAGCAACCTTGATGAGTGGATGGGAAACCACAAATGTGTCCCAGGGGTTCCATCTATGTCCCTCACTGACAGGGGCGACAGGTTCTGAATGAGGTTTCTTTTCAGGGATGAACTCTTGGCTAGCCTTGTAAGGCCCCAGGGCCATTAAACTAGTAACTTCCTATGATCCTATGAAAGGTAAGTGAAAAAGTACTGAGAAGGAAACAGCAAAATATATGTTAGAGACAGTGAGTGTTACAGGTGAGAGAGGAGGAGAACGAAGGATGGTAGTGTATAAGGATGTCTTGTTGTTAGCTACTATTGCAGTAGCCTAAGTTATATGGGACATATCTTGCCAAGGATCGAATGTCCTGCCAGATTTCCAAACATTTAAGACACCTTCCAAGCTTCTTTATGACAGTTAGAGCTCGAGGGTGAGACAGTATAAAGACAGATGTATGGGTGCCAAAACTTAGACCTTTCTTAACTCACGAAAAGGGAGGCTAGACCTGGTATTAAAGATATATGCTAGGAGAATAAGGAAAAGTGGGGACCCCCCCCCCACAACAACATAAAAAACACACAGGAAAGGAGGAAGGATGTTTCTATTGTGACAGCGATGTATTCAAACATTTACTGTTATGGTAAGTTTACTTACACAGCTGTATTATGTTCATCATTAGATCATTGTTGTAGTAGCCTAAGCTATATGAGACAATTAGGGAGAAAGAGAGAAGGAAGAAGTATCAGAGTCTAGCTGCTCTTGGAGAATGGCTCTAGCAAACCCTGTTTTGACCTTACAAAAAGAATCAATTTAATGATTGATAAATGTGTGACAGAAGAACAAGTTGCTGCATCTAGAATATTTCTAGAGATTACTCCTTTCCAGAATGCCATGCAAGCAGCCATAGCCCTTGTAAAATTGGTTTTGACCTTGCTGGACAGTGTCTTGTTATAACAAGAACAGCAACAATGACTAGCATGAGACAAACATTTGGAAACTGTCTGTTTAGATACAGTGTGTTCTTTTTCCTTACCTTCATACCAAATAAACAATTGATCAGAATTCCTGAAGCATTTAGTTCTAACAATGTAGTGTCTGAGCTGTCTGTGGGCATCCATTCTCCATTTTTTAATTCTGGGAAGAAGACAGGGAGATGGACTGCCTGGCTTTGCATATACTCTGAAACCACTCTGGGAAGAAATGAAGAACTGGATCTCAAAGAGACCCTGTCTTAATGAAAGATGAGATAGGGCTGGGTCACCATACGATCTTGTAACTCAGCCACCCTTCTAGCAGATGTCAGATCAGTAAGTAATACTGATTTTTATGTTGTGAACTTTAAAATCATCCTCATAAGCTGGTTTAAAAGGAAAGCATGTAAGTTCCTCCAGAATAAACTTCAGAGTCCATGCAGGTGCCAACTGTTTTCTAGGCGGATGGGTATGCAACATCCCTTTCAGGAATTTATTGACTTGAGATAAAAAAGAAAGGGGGGATCCATAGACAGAGAAAAGGGAAAAGGATATGGCTGAAAGGTGACTCTTAATAGAAGAAAAAGAGTGGTAAAAGAATAATAACTCATACAAATATTTCAAAGCCAAGGGGGCTGCACTCTGAAAAGATCTTTTTTTTTTTTTTTTTTTTTTTTTGGTATGGGACCGACTAGAAAACTTATTCCACTTAGCCATTTGTGATTTTTTAGTAGCAATTTTTTTTAGCCTTCCTTAATACCAGCTGCACATCCTCAGACAAAAAAGGTGCGAACGAGGTTTCAAAATTCTATCATCCATGCAGTCAGTTGAAGTAGTGTAAACCTGGCTTGATCAGAGAAGTCCTGTCTTGTGCAAGTCCATACTGTGAGGAAGTTTGTGTTAACTGCTCTTGGCTACTTTCAAGAGAGGGGAGAACCACGTGTGCCTGGTCAAGAAGGAGCTACAAGAATCATCTTTGGTGAGTTCCTCAGAATCTTTAGAAATATTCTGGTTATTAGAAGAATGGCTGGGAAGACATACAGGAACATTCCCATCCATGGGAATGAAAATGGATCTGTTTTCCAAGCCTTTCTGCACAGACTCTGGACCTTTGCCCCTTTAGACATCACTCTCATGCAAAGTCTGATGCATCTGTGGTTATATAATAAGTAAGGGTTGGAAGAATCCAGTGGAGGCTTAGGCTTAGGATCAATTAATTTACCTACCACTGGATCTCCATCTTGACAAAATCCAGCACAACACTTAAAGGATAGTGGATGCTGGTGCTGAGTCCATACAGATTTCAGAAACAACTGAACCTTCTTCATGTGGATTCAGTCTAGTCTAGAGGAATTATGAAAATAGTAGAGACCATGAAACCTAGAATCTTGAGGTATTTCCTCACTGCTGAAAGAGACTAATTAAAGAAATATGATGAACTGCTCCTTGTAGAACTCCAATTTTTCTTGGGGAAGAAATGCTATCATAGATGTTGCATCAAATATATATCACAGAATCACTATCTTTTTGGATAGAGTGAGACAGTTTTTTTTCTAGGTTCAAATGAAACCATAGGTTTTTTTTTTTTTTTTTTTAACAAAGAGAAGACATTTTTGACAGTCTAAAACAGTTTGCAAATATAAGGCAGTCATCGAAATATGGAAAAACATTAATGTCTTGCAGCCTGTAGTGGGCTATTATCAGTGCTTGACATTTTGCAAACACTTCTGGAGCAATGGATAATCCAAATGGTAAAAGAGAAAAATAAAACTGTGAACCAGAAACAGAAAATCTTAAAAAGCATCAGAAATCTGTGACAATGGAAAAGTGACGATAGGCACCTTTTAAATCCAGAATTACCAAGAAACTGTGAGGAAGAATGAGAGGTAACAGAGACTGCACAAAGACCATTTTGAATTTTGTAAGTTAAAAACAGAACAGGGAGATCCTTCTGTTTTTTTAGCACCAGAAAAATCCTTGAGTAAAACCCTTCTTCTATTTGAAGTGGCGGAAAGTACGGTTGTGCAAGTTGCATTTACCAGTAACAGTAGATGTCTGATTTCCTCACTGCTGCAATAGCTTTCAGGCTATGTGGGTTGTTTGTCTGCCCAGGAAACAACAACTGGCCAACTTCACAAGCTCTGCCAGCCTCCCCACACACACACACACACCAAAGTCTACCCCCTTCACTCTGATTGCTGATTGGCTAGCCCCTTTGGTGAGAAATCCACAATCAGAGTGAAAATTTATTCAGAACTTTCTTACCCAGAGAGAGAGGGAGACAGAGAGAGATGGAGAAGAGCCGAACAACCCTGAACCAAAAATCCTCTTTTTCTTTCAGCTGTTCCCATTAGCGGTCGCCGCAGCGGATCATCTGTTTCTATTTTTTCCTGTCCTCTGCATCTTGCTCTGTCACACCAAAGACCTGCATGTCCTCTCTCACCACATCCGTAAACCTTACCTTAGGCCTTCCTCTTTTCCTCTTACCTGACAGCTTCATCTTTAGCATCCTTTTCCCAATATACCCAGCATCCCTCCTCAGCACATGTCCAAACCAACGCAATCTCACCTCTCTGACTTTGTCTCCAAACTGTCCAACCTGAACTGATCCTCTAATATACTGATTCCTAATCCTGTCCATCTTCATCACACCCAGTGCAAATCTTAACATTTTCATCTCTGCCACATCCAGCTTTGACCCCTCCCTTTTTGTCAATGCCGCCGTCTCCAACCCATATAACATAGCTGGTCTCACAACCTACTTGTAGACCTTCCCTTTCACTCCTACTGGTACCTGTCTGTCACAAATAACTCCTGACACTCTACTCCATCATACCTGTACTCTCTTCTTCACCTCTCTTACACTCATTACTCTGAACTGTTGACCCCAAGTACTTAAACTCTTCCAAATTTGCCAACTCTCCTCCCTGCATCCTCATTCACACACATATATTCTGTCTTAGTCCTGCTGACCTTCATTCCTCTCCTCTCTAGAGCATATCTCCACCTATCCAAGGTCTCCTCAACCTGGTCCATACTCTCACTACAGATCACAATGTCATCTGCAAACATCATAGCCCACGGGGCCTCCTGTCTGATCTTGTATGTCAATCTCTCCATCACCCTTGCAAATAAGAACAGGCTAAGAGACAATCCTTGATGTAATCCCACCTCCACCTTAAATGCATCTCTCACTCCCACCACAGATCTTACCACTGTCACACTACCCTCGTACATATCCTGTACCACTCTTACATACTTTTCTGCCACTCACGACTTCCTCATACAATACCACAACTCATCTCTAGGCATATCATCATATCATATGTTTTCTTTAAGTCCCCAAAGACACAATACAACTCCTTCTGACTTTCTCTATACTTCTCCATCAACACTCTCAGAGCAAACATCGCATCTGGAGTGCTCTTTCCCGGCATGAAATCATACTGCTGATAACTAATCATCACTACCCTTCTTAACCTAGCTTCCACTACTCTTTCCCATAACTTCATGCTGTGACTGATTCGTTGTATCCCTCTGTATTTACTACAGCTCTGCACATCACCATTATTCTTAAAAATTGGTACCAACACACTTTTTCTCCACTCCTCAGTTATCCACTCACTTTCCAAGATTTCATTAAACAATCTGGTTAAAAACCCCACTGCCATTTCTCCTAAGCATCTCCATGCTTCCACTAGTAAGTCAACTGGACCAACAGTCTTTCCATTCTTCATCCTCTTCATAGCTGTCCTTACTTCCTCCTTGCTAATCTGTTGCACTTCCTGATTCACTATCCCCACATCATTGAACCTTCTCTCTCTCTCATTCTCTTCGTTCATCAGCCCCTCAAAGTACTCTTTCCATCTGCTCAACACATTCTACTCGCTAGTGAGTACTTTTCCCTCATTATCCTTTATAACCATTACCTGCTGCACATCTTTCTTAGCTCGGTTCCCCCTGTCTAGCCAATCGGCACAGGTCCTTTTCTCCCTCCTTAGTGTTCAACCTTTCATACAACTCTTCATATGCCTTATCCTTAGCCTTTCCCACCTCTCTCTTTGCCATGCACCTCATCTCCTTATATTCCTGTCTACTTTCTTCATCTCTCTGACAATCCCACTTCTTTTTTGCCAACCTTTTTCTCTGTATACACTATTGTACTTCCTCATTCCAACACCATGTCTTCTTGTCCTCCTTCCTCTGTCTAGGTGTCACACCAAGCACCTTTCTAGCTGTCTGCCTTACCAGCTCTGCTCTAATTATCCAGCTATTCGGTAACTCTTCACTGCCACCCAGTGCCTGCCTTAACTCATTCCTGAACTCCACCTCACAATCACCCTTTTTCAACTTCCACCATTTGATCCTTGGCACTGCCCTCACACTCCTCCTCCTCTTCTTGATCACCAATGTCATCCTACAGACCACCATTCTATGCAGTCTAACTCCACTTTCCCCTGTCACCACTTTACAGTCTCCAATCTCCTACAGACTGGCCCTCCTGCATAGGATATAATCCACCTGTGTGCATCTTCCTCCATTCTTGTACGTCACCCTATCCTCCTCCCTCTTCTTAAAATACATATTCACCATCCTTTTCGCAAAATGCACTACCATCTGACCTTCTGGATTCCTTTCCTTAACACCATACCTACCCATCACTTCCTCATCCCCTCTGTTCTCTTCCCAACATGCCCACTGAAATCCACTCTAATCACCAGTCTCTCACCCTTGGCTACACTCACCACCACTTAATCTAACTCACTCCAAAATTATTCTTTCTCATCCATCGCACACCCAGCTTGCAGAGTATATGCACTAACAACATTCATCATTACACCAACAATTTCCAGCTTCCTAAACATCACTCTATCCGACACTCTTTTCACCTCCAAAACACTCTTGGCATACTGTTCCTTCAGGATAACTCCAACCCCATTTCTCCTGCCATCAACACCATGACAGAACAATTTGAACCCACCTCCGATACACCTGGCCTTACTGCCCTTCCATCTAGTCTCTTGCACATACAATACATCAACCTTCCTTCTCTCCATCATATCAGCTAGCTCTCTCCCTATACCAGTCATACTGCCAACATTCAAAGTTCCTACCCTCACTACCACACTCCTAACCTTCCTCCTCTCTTCCTGCCTTTGGGCATGCTCCCCCCCTTCTACTTCAGCCAGCTGTAGCCCAATTTCCACCAGCACCCTGTTGACCAACAGTACTGGTGGTGGCCGTTGTTAACCCGGGCCTAGACCAGTCCGGTATGGAAATCTGTATTGTTGTCTGTATATGTCATTTGGCAAAAGTTTTACACCGGATGCCCTTCCTGATGCAACCATCCCCATTTATCCAGCCTTGGGACATGCACAAAGAAGTGCACTAGCTTGAGCATCCCCACCCTGAACCAAAAATTAAAAACAATAACAAATAAACATATAAAGTAGAAACACATAACCTACAACTATATATGACAATAAGGGAATGGAGGTTGGGTACAACTAGTACAACAGTGAGGAATTCGCACATCTACTGTTATGGGTAAGTGAAACGTACATAGCTGATTACAAAAGCTTATCCACCTTGAGATGAGGAAGGATATGGATCCAAGACTCCTGGAGAATGAACCTAGGAAAACCCACCCTGGAAGATGAAAAGGAATCAAATTTGTAATGCTTTGCAAAGGTATATATGGAGAACAATGTAGCTGCCTCTAGAATTCTTCTAGAGTCCATCCTTTTTCCAGTATTTCATTGAAGAAGGCAAGACTCTAGTAGAATGTGCCTCGATACTGCCTGATATGGACTTGCCATAGTGGAAATAACAAAAAGCAATAGCTGAGGACAACTACTTGAAAACTGTTTAGACACACGTTATTTCTATCTTGTTCCTGGATGAGAAATACACAGCTGACCAGTTTTTCTAAAGGACTTAGCTCTGTCAAGATAGTACCTGAGCTGCTTATGCATGTCCTATGCAAAATCATTTCTTCCTGGCTTTTAGGTCTGTGGTAGAAAACTGGAAGACTGAAAGCTTGATTCAAAGTAAAGTCTGAAACAATGCTGGGTATAAAAGAGAAGGTTTCTTCTTAATGTGACCATATCTCTGAGGAATATGATGTAAGGTTCCCCCATCATGACAGTTTGCAACTCGAGATACTGTTCTTGTAGATGTCAGAGCAATAAGAACAGTTTTCCAAGACAAAAACAGTTAAATCAGCTTGATAAGCAGGTTCAAAAGGTGGCATACTCAACTTCTTCATCACAAAATTGAGATCCTAAGGAGGAGCAACTTGTTTATCAGGAGGTCTCAGGTGTAAAACTATTTTCTGAAACTGCTTTACTACAGAAAAGAAAGAGGAGGATCCTTGGGTATACATGCTGAAATGACAGCAAAATTAACATTACACGGAAATAAGAGAGGTCAATAGAAAATAACTCTCATAAAAGTTTAAGCAACAGTGATACAAATTCCCTGATGGCCCCTGGTTATTGGCTACACACCAATTAGAAAACAGTTCCACTTAACAATACATGATTTTCTAGTAGAAGTATTTTCATGCCTCCTTTAGTACCTGATGCATGTCCTCATGAATAAAGTACCAGAAAAGTAAAAGAGCTGAATCATCTACACGATAAGGTGATGTTAATTAAGACAGAAACTCCCCTGTCTAGTATGAGTAGATAATTCTGTGAAGAAACTTGTATTAAATGCCCTAGGCCAATTCCATAAGAAGACAGAACCAATGCTGTCTGGTCCAAAAAGGAGTCACCAGAAAGATGTTTAGGGAGTCCTTCTGAATCTTCAGAATTATCCTGGATATCAGTGGAAAGGAGAAAAAAGCATAAATGAACATTCCCTGTCCAAGAAATCATATTTCAGAATTTGTTTAATTGTCTGTTTTGAAAGGAGGCCCACAATCTATTTGAGGAGTTCTCAAAAACTAGATCAGTTGCTGGCAGACACCTTCATTCAATTTCCATTCCTGTGGATCTGTCCTGGTCCTGCTCAGCTTGTCTGCCAGTATGACTTAGTCTGACAGAATATAAGATGTTTGGAGGATTAAGGCATGCTGTACAGCTATCTCCCAAACCATCATAGCCAACCTGTATATGGGGAGGGGGGTATGACCTTGTACCGCACTGCTTGTTTGTGTTCCACATGACTGTGCTACTGTATGTAATCATTTGGTGAGGTCCTGTAACCATTAGCGATGGAGAGATTTCAAGGCATGGATCATGGTCAACATCTCATTTATACTGATGTGCTTTGATCTGTCTTAATGACTCTATAGGCCTACACTTTTACCCCCATGGAAACTGCTGCCAAAGCAAAATCTGAAGAATATGAAGTGACAGATTAATTTGGGGTCTGAGGGTAGAAAGTCAGATCTAGGTTCAGCTGAATTTATTTTCTCCATCATGCAGTTCCATTTTTAGAAAGCACCAAACTATAATTTTATGCTCCAATGGATGCAATGCTGGGTCGATGTGATTTTTAGAAACTATTGCATCTTCCTCTTGTGCAATCTGAATAGGGGAATCATGAGACTCATACAAGCCATGAACCCTAGGATCCTGAGAAATTCTCCTGCAGAAGTCTGAGACTGATTTGAAAAGCTCAGAAAGATTCCAGATAAAAATCCACGTTTGCTTGTGTCAGAAACGTTTTCTAAAGTGTTAACTAGAAGGAAGTTTAGAAACACAATCCTGCTGGACAGTGACAAACAGGAGTTTGCAATATTTATCTGGTAGCCTATATTGGTCAGAAGAGACACAACCCAGGTTAATTACTCTTGACACCTGGAAAAAGACTCTGCAAAGATAAGTAATCTAAATAAGGAAAGATATGAATGACATTCAGTCTACAAAGAAGCTGTAGATAATCCAAAGGGCAAAGCAGAGAATTGATAAATTCAAGCAGTAACAGAAAGCCTTAGAAAATTCCTGAAGCCTGTGATTATGATAATGTGGTAATAAGCATCTTTTAAGTCTAGTGTTGCCATGTTACTCATGGGAGGAATGAGGGGTAACAGAGGTTTTACAGGGTCAACATTTTGAATTTTGGTACTTTCACATACAGGTTTAGGAAAGAAAGATCTAGTACTGGTTTTCAAGGGGCCTATTTCCTTGGTACCAGAAACATGCTGGAGTAGAAGCTTTTGCCCTTTTGACCTACAGGTACTGGTTCTATGACTCCTTAGGTGTGTAAAGACAGATGAACCTGAAGAAAATATTTTGTTTGGTTTGGAGGATGAGGAGGAATTCCCCTGAAAGGAAGTTTTTGGACCCAATGCCATCTGTAACTCTTCTGCATCACTTTTTTATACCCAAGAGTCTGAGACAATCTTTTGCAAAAGAGGGATGTTGAGGACCAGCTTGGGGACAGGTTTGTGGAGATATTGGCAGGAGGTTAGCGAAGGAGGAAAGAATGTTGGCATAGTTATTCTGCACTGCTGGCCTGTCCAGTTTTCTGAAAGGACACTTGTCTCGTTGATATCTCTCTCTGGCCATCTTGTTTTAGCTCCTTGTTTGCCAGAGTATGACTCACTTTGCTTACTTGGCTTTTTAGTGAAAGGGGAGGTGAAAAAGATTTGTAATGCGGGATATGGAAAGAAAATCTTAGATACTTCCTGAATCAACTTCCCTCTTTCAACAAATTATTTGAGAGAATGAGTAGCAGAAGAGCCAAACAATGCATCTTTATTTAAAACAGAATGCAAGATTTCAGACATTACTTCGTCAGAAAACATTTGGCTACATACCTTGGCATACCACCTCAACACCGTAGCAGTAACTGTGGCCCTAGACACAGTATCTGCACAATCATAAACACTCTTCAAAGCTTGATTGGATACCTGGGACAAAGTACAAACAGATTAAAAAAGAACTTTCTTCGGTAGGAAGAAAGGTAGCACATTCCACCAGGCTATCCATATTACAGCAAAGCATAAACTTCTGTATGTATGCCACGTAACTGAGAATTCTGAAAGCTAAAGGGGAAGAAGAAAACATTCTTTTACTTAGGTGGTCTAACACCTTGCCTTCCTTGTCGCCAGGTGAAGGATTGGTGTTCAATAATAGCCTATTACCAGTAGGTGATGCAGTTTATATGGCTGTTCAGACTGACCTAAGATGAGAGAAAAGAAGTGTATTATCCTCAGGCTCTTTACACATTTTATCTGTTTTTTTGGGGGGGTGATTATGGCTGGGTATCAAGATGTTTACAAGTAGAATTCAATGCAGCCTCCAGGACTGGCAGAATAAGAAGGATGGATGAGTAATAAGGAATATCCATTTGTAACATATCACAATATATCTTCAGTTTCGGGGTAACATCTATTTGTTCTCATAAAAATACCTCATTTATCCTGGCTATGATCTGACTGAAAAAGAAATTCCTCCATATGAGGATAAGAATTAGTATTTTCTTCACACTTAGAATGTTGGGCTTGTGAATCTGAAGGTGGAGAAGAAGCCCTATCTCTGTCACACTCAGAATCATCAGATCCTGTTTCCTCACAAATATCTTTACAGGGGATGCTCACTTGTAATGGCTTCTCGATACCAGGACTCATAGTCTGTAATGCATGCCTTGCTAAGGTAAGAAAATAATTTTTCTTTCTTAACTGTAATTACTCCTTGAAATAAACAATGTGTAATACAAAAGTAATGTACTCACCATAATGATGCATCTGTGTTGTCTGTTTTTGACCCCCTTCAACCATTGGATTATGGATCCAACCTCAAATCCGACTTTGGTCACTTCAAAAACTTTGGATCCATAGCTCAAGCCCCTCTCCTTACCAGTAATACGCTCCAAACACCACAGTGCCTCAGATTGAGTTTGTCCTCTTGATATCAATATACAGAAAAAAGTCCTGTAGATAGTTAGAAACCTAAAAGCTAATATATCTGCAGAGCTCAGTCAGGAAAAAGGCCAACAGGGTATACCTCCAGAACATACCAGAAAACCATAGCAGTATCTTCTACCAGTGGAATTTGCTTGCACTTGCACTCCTATTGACACTTCTCCTCAAGTGAAGTCAGACAAATTTGCCTGGATCAATTGTGCAGAAACGGTAGAAAAGAAGTGAAGTCCTGGATTGATACCAAACTGTGTTCTGCACCACTGTAACTATTGTCTGATGGGGGGCCATACCAGCACTACAACCATATGACAGTAACTGAGAGTCCAGGGAATGCTGGTGCTGGGTCCAACAATTCAGGACATACCACTGAATTTTCCTCATGTGGACATGGTCCAGTGGTATAATGAGAAAGTACAGTTGTGTACACTTACCATGAATGTAGATGTCTGAGTGTATTTACTGTTGCAGTCATCACATTTGGGTTATTCTGCCAGGGGTAGCCCTCAGTCGGTCTGAATACCAAAGGCTTAGTATTTCTGCGTCGGTTGCTGTCACTCCAGGACTGATGTCAGGTTGTCAGTGGTATAAAATCAGGCAGCCGACGCCATTACATCAGTTTTTCTTGCCCTGTCAGGAGCCCTCAAATAGGGAGCTAGGTTATGGTGGAAGAACACCACCAGTAGAAAGTAAATACCAAAAATTCCCTGTAAGGAGAGAGGAAAAGAGAGAGAGAGAGAGAGACAAGGGGGATGGAGGGTGGGAAACCAGGACTGCAACAGTGAATACACTTGAACATCTATATTTATGGTAAGTGTACACAACTGTACTATGTTCTTCGTGTTTCACTGTTGTAGTCATCACATTTGGGTTGATTCCCAAAGCTGAAGTAAAGGATGGAGGCAGTCAAGAAGACTGGGGGTTGGCTAGGATGGCCTGCAAGACTGCGGTAGCAAAGCCTGCCCTGGATTTGGAGAAGATAGGCAGGTGGTAATGCTTGATGAAGGTATGACCAGATGCCCAGGTTGCAGCCTCCAGGATGTCCCTGGTGGGTACCCCTCTAAGAAAAGCTGAAGAGGTGGAGGTTGCCATGGTGGAATGTGTCCTGACCCCCTTTGGGGGGGGGGGGGTTTCCCATGCTGTTTGTAACAGAAATGGATGCAGTGTGCTATCCATTTGGAGATTGTTTGTTTGGATATGGCCTTGACCTCTGCCCCTGCTGTAGAGCTGACAAGCAATTGATCATTTTTTCTAAAAGATTTAGTCCTGTCCAGATATAATCTGAGCTGTCTGTGCACATCTAGAGTGTGCAGAATCCTTTCCCCCTTGTTTTGTGGGTTAGGGAAAAAGTGGGCAAATTAATGGATTGGTTGAGAGCCACACTGGACACCACTTTAGGCATGAAGGATGGGTTAGTCCTGAGGGAGATCCTGTCAGCATGGAAAATGATGAAGGGCTCTACACTCATGAGTGCTTGTAGCTCTGATACTCTTCTAGCTGAAGTGATCGTCAGAAGCAAGGCTGTCTTCCACGAGAGGAATTTTAACTCTGCTGAAGCTGCAGGTTCAAAGGGGGTAAGGGTGAGCTTTTCCAACACAAAAGTTAAGGTCCCAAGCTAGAGTAGGAGCTCTTCTGGGTGGCCTTAAGCTGTTAGCCCCTCTTAGGAACTGTTTGGTGAGAGGGTGTAAGATGACAGGTGACTCTGTGCATTAATGAGCAGAGATGGCAGAGGCCTGAATTTTAATAGAAGAGAAGGATAGACCCCTGTGTAATAGGTCTGCTAGGTAAATTTTCCACTTGTCAGCATAGGATTTTCTAGTGCTGGGGCGTCTGGCCTCACATATAACATCTAGGACTTGTTTGCTTAGGCTGGCAGCTTGAGGAAAGGTCAGGGAATAAGCCAGCTTGCCAGGTTGAGGGTCTGCAATTGGGGATGCATATAAATTGCCAGGCAGCTTGGTGCACACAAAAAGACCCCCCCCCCGACTGCTTCCAGAGGTAAGCAATCGGGCTGCTCCTCAGGAGTGCTGGTAAGGCTGTCCGGAAAAGGTGTCCCTGGAGCTTTGGTTACAAGGACCCTCTCTGCCTCTGTAGGGGCGTTTTCCGGAATTGTTACCCCCTCTGCCCCTAGGGTTATCATCACCATGTGTGGCACGGAAAGAACCCAGAGATTGTTTGTACCACACTTTCCCACTCCTCTGATTCCTGGAGAAGGAATGCTGAAGTTTGGAAAACCATAAGCCTATGGCATGCAGGGTCTTGCCATCTTTCTCGCACCTGGCTAGCATGTCCTTTACCTCAAAGCCAAAAAGGGACGATTCTTCAATAGGAGCATTCAAAAAGGAAGACAAATGCGCATCAAGCCATGACGCCTCATGACAATGCCTGAACCCCCTCCTCTAGCTGCCTCTTTGGTTGCATGTGATAGCAACCCCATGGATGAGTTGGAGATCGATTCCAGGGTTGCGGGCTGCGAGGCCACTTTGTCCCTGACCTCGTCAGACACCTGTCCTGCGAGCGCCCCAGAGAGTTTGGAGATCAAGTCCCTCTGGAGTCTCGTAAAATGTGCCAAAAGTTCAGAGATCATATATCAAAGGTCCCTGATGCAAAAACTTGCTTACCAAGTCAGTCTAATGCTCAGGACTCTCTGTTGGGCGGGTGGACAGCAGGACTCTCCTCAGCCAAGTCCTTTTTTGTGGCCACGGCCATAGCATCGACTAGTAACCCTCTGGACCAATGCGGGTTCTCCTCAGGAGAGGAAACACTTTTGTTAGGTCTCCGAAAGATCGCCTCAGTGGAATCAAGGTTCTTCCAAGTGCGTTGCACAATGAGCTGGATGAGCTCGTCGGCAGGTGGGGTTACCCAAAAGGTAGATGGCCAGGCATGGAAAGTCTGCAGTAACACGGACTCCTCAGATGAAGGGTTGGAGGACTTCTAGTCACCTCTCTGTTTTAGCATTTCCAGGATGTCTCCAAAGGAGGCATCATCAGGAGGTGATTGCGAGGACCCTTCACCATCATCGTAATCCATGTCTTCCGTTAAAGACTCCTCAGGCAAGTCCATATGCTTCCTCTTGCACGTCTTCTTTCGAGGGGGCTCCTCAGTGGGGGGTCTCTGAGAATGTCTCGAAGAGTGGGTACCCTGAAGAGGGGATGTCCTGCGGCTCCTCTGCCCGGTGCTCCTGGGAGGTGGTCTATGGCAGCTGTAGCTCAGGGGGCGAAAACTGGGGTTCTGACATCAAGGGAGTGCTTCCTTAAGCGAGCCCTCTCCATCACACAGAAAGCAGTTCTGCCCAAAGAGGGATGGAAGCCCGGAACCAAGAAAGACAACCTCGGGACCAGAGCACACCCCGCTCCGACAAACACGCTGCCAGTGCAGACATGGCTACCGGCACCAAAGACCATAGGCACACATGGAACCGTGCTACGAGCTGAAGTGCCAGTCCCCCAATCCCCAGATTGAGGAAGGACCGGTTTTGCAGGAACTGAGGACCAAAGGGGCAAACGCAGAGCCTGAATGAGGTCCACTATAGGTGCCGAGGTGGTGGATTCCGAGAAGGACGTTGGAGCAGAAAGCTTTGGAACCGGAATGGTCGAAGGAGGAGTGTAAGAAGGAGTCCATGGAGAAACCAACCCAAGTCCTGCAGGAGGATGGGTCTTTGAAAGTGTGGGTATCCCCATGGCTACAACAGCTGGTCCACAAGATGCACCACATTGAATTCTGACAGGCTCTTGGTGGATCTAGTGGATACTCCAGATGAGAAGTCAGGTCAATCAATGAACAGGCTATACATCTGGCCCAGGAACACTTCTATGGAAGGAGAGTATCAGGTCTTTGGTGCAAGGTCTGTCAGCACTGATGTCTCAAGTTTCGAGACCGGGATTAATGGAGTCAAGTCCAACTTGGTCAAAAAAACGCTCGGTGCCAAAGGGGCACTAGGAGCCGAAGCTGTAGGTTCCAATATCATAGCAGATAAAGGTATCAAAAGGGTGCCCTGAGCCGTAGTAGCCACAGGTGCCGAAGTCATAGTAGTAGTGAGGTCTATCGTCAGTGTCGAAGCTGGTGCTAGTATCGTAGGTTTCAAAATGCTTGGAGCTGACAAGGACGGAGTGGTAGAGGCAGATTTATGCTCCAAGGATAACATGGGAACCTTTGATTTCACAGGCTTACCCTGATCACCCGAGGGTGAGGAGGGAACCAAGTGGGACCTCTTTTTGTCTTTTGTAGGAGGGGGTGAGACCTCCATCATAGAAATGGCCTCTGAAAAGGGAGACTTAAGTAACTCTTTCAGTATCAGTTTATTCTTGCGCTCATTCAGAATGCGTTGACTGAAACTGTGACAAATGTCACAAATAGGTTGCACCAAAAGATGGGGCACCCCCAAACAATATACACAATCATCGTGAGAATCACTATTAGGTAACTTGCCATTACATGAAGTACAATGCTTAAACCCTGAAGTACCTTTCTTATCCGACATTTTGACAGAGAGACACCACAGGCAAACACTTTAAATGTAACAAGTCTGTTCTAGGAAGTCAAGCACAGTTCACAAAAACCACACAATCATACAGATATATACATATATATATATATGTATAAAACAAAAACGTCCTACTGAAAAAAGCACTAACAGGCTAGGAAAGAATAGAGAAATACCAGCTATGGTACTGAAGGAATACCACAAGGGTAAGGAGAGAAAGTCGTATCAACAATGTTATCAGAAAGTTTACCAACGGGCAGACCAAGGAAGAAAGGATCATGGACTAATTGTAGAAAAAAACACTAGAAAGCCTAATCGTTCACTAAAGGAAGAAATAATAAGTTTACAACACAAAATATTAAATAACTTTCCACTTAGCTGAGAGCTCAGCTGAAACGTGGCTTTACAGCTACGCGGCAAACGAGATCTGGTGTAACAGGGAGAAGGGCATTCTGGGTATAAGCTTAGTTCGAGAGTTTTTGGCTGGCTCAAGCTTGGTAAAAGGCTGACTCGATTTCGAGGGCTCGGAACCGAACTCATCAGTGATGAATGGAAAGAAGATCAACAACATCAGATCTTCTATTTCTTGGGTTGGGAGGAGCTAACTCTTGGACTGCTTGACCGTAATTCCAAAGTTCAGCATTAACAGGAGCAGAAGGTCTATAGGTCAGCTCCTGTGCTTTCTCCTATTAACCTGGTGAAGTTGGGCATTCTGAGGCAGTGTAGCAACTGCCTCATGTACACAGACTACCCCCTCCTCTTACCTCCCAACACAAAAGTTAAGGTCCCAAGCTAGAGTAGGAGCTCTTCTGGGTGGCCTTAAGCTGTTAGCCCCTCTTAGGAACTGTTTGGTGAGAGGGTGTAAGATGACAGGTGACTCTGTGCATTAATGAGCAGAGATGGCAGAGGCCTGAATTTTAATAGAAGAGAAGGATAGACCCCTGTGTAATAGGTCTGCTAGGTAAATTTTCCACTTGTCAGCATAGGATTTTCTAGTGCTGGGGCGTCTGGCCTCACATATAACATCTAGGACTTGTTTGCTTACGCTGGCAGCTTGAGGAAAGGTCAGGGAATAAGCCAGCTTGCCAGGTTGAGGGTCTGCAATTGGGGATGCATATAAATTGCCAGGCAGCTTGGTGCACACAAAAAGACCCCCCCCCCCGACTGATTCCAGAGGTAAGCAATCGGGCTGCTCCTCAGGAGTGCTGGTAAGGCTGTCCGGAAAAGGTGTCCCTGGAGCTTTGGTTACAAGGACCCTCTCTGCCTCTGTAGGGGCGTTTTCCGGAATTGTTACCCCCTCTGCCCCTAGGGTTATCATCACCATGTGTGGCACGGAAAGAACCCAGAGATTGTTTGTACCACACTTTCCCACTCCTCTGATTCCTGGAGAAGGAATGCTGAAGTTTGGAAAACCATAAGCCTATGGCATGCAGGGTCTTGCCATCTTTCTCGCACCTGGCTAGCATGTCCTTTACCTCAAAGCCAAAAAGGGATGATTCTTCAATAGGAGCATTCAAAAAGGAAGACAAATGCGCATCAAGCCATGACGCCTCATGACAATGCCTGAACCCCCTCCTCTAGCTGCCTCTTTGGTTGCATGTGATAGCAACCCCATGGATGAGTTGGAGATCGATTCCAGGGTTGCGGGCTGCGAGGCCACTTTGTCCCTGACCTCGTCAGACACCTGTCCTGCGAGCGCCCCAGAGAGTTTGGAGATCAAGTCCCTCTGGAGTCTCGTAAAATGTGCCAAAAGTTCAGAGATCATATATCAAAGGTCCCTGATGCAAAAACTTGCTTACCAAGTCAGTCTAATGCTCAGGACTCTCTGTTGGGCGGGTGGACAGCAGGACTCTCCTCAGCCAAGTCCTTTTTTGTGGCCACGGCCATAGCATCGACTAGTAACCCTCTGGACCAATGCGGGTTCTCCTCAGGAGAGGAAACACTTTTGTTAGGTCTCCGAAAGATCGCCTCAGTGGAATCAAGGTTCTTCCAAGTGCGTTGCACAATGAGCTGGATGAGCTCGTCGGCAGGTGGGGTTACCCAAAAGGTAGATGGCCAGGCATGGAAAGTCTGCAGTAACACGGACTCCTCAGATGAAGGGTTGGAGGACTTCTAGTCACCTCTCTGTTTTAGCATTTCCAGGATGTCTCCAAAGGAGGCATCATCAGGAGGTGATTGCGAGGACCCTTCACCATCATCGTAATCCATGTCTTCCGTTAAAGACTCCTCAGGCAAGTCCATATGCTTCCTCTTGCACGTCTTCTTTCGAGGGGGCTCCTCAGTGGGGGGGGGGTCTCTGAGAATGTCTCGAAAGAGTGGGTACCCTGAAGAGGGGATGTCCTGCGGCTCCTCTGCCCGGTGCTCCTGGGAGGTGGTCTATGGCAGCTGTAGCTCAGGGGGCGAAAACTGGGGTTCTGACATCAAGGGAGTGCTTCCTTAAGCGAGAGCCCTCTCCATCACACAGAAAGCAGTTCTGCCCAAAGAGGGATGGAAGCCCGGAACCAAGAAAGACAACCTCGGGACCAGAGCACACCCCGCTCCGACAAACACGCTGCCAGTGCAGACATGGCTACCGGCACCAAAGACCATAGGCACACATGGAACCGTGCTACGAGCTGAAGTGCCAGTCCCCCAATCCCCAGATTGAGGAAGGACCGGTTTTGCAGGAACTGAGGACCAAAGGGGCAAACGCAGAGCCTGAATGAGGTCCACTATAGGTGCCGAGGTGGTGGATTCCGAGAAGGACGTTGGAGCAGAAAGCTTTGGAACCGGAATGGTCGAAGGAGGAGTGTAAGAAGGTGTCCATGGAGAAACCAACCCAAGTCCTGCAGGAGGATGGGTCTTTGAAAGTGTGGGTATCCCCATGGCTACAACAGCTGGTCCACAAGATGCACCACATTGAATTCTGACAGGCTCTTGGTGGATCTAGTGGATACTCCAGATGAGAAGTCAGGTCAATCAATGAACAGGCTATACATCTGGCCCAGGAACACTTCTATGGAAGGAGAGTATCAGGTCTTTGGTGCAAGGTCTGTCAGCACTGATGTCTCAAGTTTCGAGACCGGGATTAATGGAGTCAAGTCCAACTTGGTCAAAACGCCGGTGCCAAAGGGGCACTAGGAGCCGAAGCTGTAGGTTCCAATATCATAGCAGATAAAGGTATCAAAAGGGTGCCCTGAGCCGTAGTAGCCACAGGTGCCGAAGTCATAGTAGTAGTGAGGTCTATCGTCAGTGTCGAAGCTGGTGCTAGTATCGTAGGTTTCAAAATGCTTGGAGCTGACAAGGACGGAGTGGTAGAGGCAGATTTATGCTCCAAGGATAACATGGGAACCTTTGATTTCACAGGCTTACCCTGATCACCCGAGGGTGAGGAGGGAACCAAGTGGGACCTCTTTTGTCTTTTGTAGGAGGGGGTGAGACCTCCATCATAGAAATGGCCTCTGAAAAGGGAGACTTAAGTAACTCTTTCAGTATCAGTTTATTCTTGCGCTCATTCAGAATGCGTTGACTGAAACTGTGACAAATGTCACAAATAGGTTGCACAAAAGATGGGGCACCCCCAAACAATATACACAATCATCGTGAGAATCACTATTAGGTAACTTGCCATTACATGAAGTACAATGCTTAAACCCTGAAGTACCTTTCTTATCCGACATTTTGACAGAGAGACACCACAGGCAAACACTTTAAATGTAACAAGTCTGTTCTAGGAAGTCAAGCACAGTTCACAAAACCACACAATCATACAGATATATACATATATATATATGTATAAAACAAAAACGTCCTACTGAAAAAAGCACTAACAGGCTAGGAAAGAATAGAGAAATACCAGCTATGGTACTGAAGGAATACCACAAGGGTAAGGAGAGAAAGTCATTATCAACAATGTTATCAGAAAGTTTACCAACGGGCAGACCAAGGAAGAAAGGATCATGGACTAATTGTAGAAAAAAACACTAGAAAGCCTAATCGTTCACTAAAGGAAGAAATAATAAGTTTACAACACAAAATATTAAATAACTTTCCACTTAGCTGAGAGCTCAGCTGAAACGTGGCTTTACAGCTACGCGGCAAACGAGATCTGGTGTAACAGGGAGAAGGGCATTCTGGGTATAAGCTTAGTTCGAGAGTTTTTGGCTGGCTCAAGCTTGGTAAAAGGCTGACTCGATTTCGAGGGCTCGGAACCGAACTCATCAGTGATGAATGGAAAGAAGATCAACAACATCAGATCTTCTATTTCTTGGGTTGGGAGGAGCTAACTCTTGGACTGCTTGACCGTAATTCCAAAGTTCAGCATTAACAGGAGCAGAAGGTCTATAGGTCAGCTCCTGTGCTTTCTCCTATTAACCTGGTGAAGTTGGGCATTCTGAGGCAGTGTAGCAACTGCCTCATGTACACAGACTACCCCCTCCTCTTACCTCCCAACACTCAGACTTGTGAGAGACTTACTTATATATCCAAATTGGAAGCCATGCACTCTCAAGCCAAGAGGAGAAGGTCAACACCTGCACCATGTCACATGCAGCACATAGCTTCCAGAATACACACCATCACAGCTCTCTCATAAAAACACAAACCACACATCCACCTTCGCAGAGGCTCTCAATAGAAATCTGCCCAAACAGCTGAGACCTTCAAGGCAGAAACGTACTCGACCACCACAACACAGCACAAACCACAAGACACACAGCTCACCTACACAGTGTGCCCCTCAACCTAAGCCCCTAAGGCAAAACAGCTTGCCCAATACTGACTAGATAGTGAGGCACACTGATGTCCCACTCACTAGGTTGAATAAGGAGAAGGTAACAGTCAGCTGTCTATCAGGTGCCAGAATCCGACACATAGCACACACACTCAGATCACACCACAACAAGTACAAGTATGACTCTGTCACTGCCCATGGGATGTGAATGACCTGAGATGCACCTCCCTGGACTACATGAAAAGAGACATGGACGAACTCTCGGATTATGTGGCCCAGGCAGGTATGACCCTAGCCCTGACAGCATCCTGCCGTCGCCCAGAATGATACCGCAGTACAAGCAGAAAATGATTGACTTCAACAATTGGTTAAGTTTCTGGTGTCATTCTAAGGGGATCCAGTATCTGTCTGCTTGGGATGACATGATCGACAGACCTCGATGCTTTGCCAGAGATGGCCTGCATGTGTCACCCCTGGGTTTCCGGATACTGGCTAATGCTCTTGCCATCCCTTTAGTGCCTTTTTTAGGTGATGTTCCAAAGAAAAAATTACCACCATAGCAGCTATAAATAAATGCAATCTGAGGGTCATGCTGCTCACCGCTAGAGTCTAAATCTCAAGATGCACTTGCTCGAAGCACTCCTCAAAATGTAGAACATCGACATTTGTGCTGTAACGGAGACCTGGTTTAAAGCAGCAAAAAGCAGCCCTGCGCTACCAGGCTATAACTCATTCCACACCTTTTGGCCCCGGAACATGGACCAAAACTCCAAAGGCAGTGGTGTCTCCATATTCATAAAGGATATGCACACCTCCAGACTAGTAGCCCAGCATAACGCATCTGAGATACTTCAGGTACAACTACCACTGGGTAAGACAGAGATTCAGGTCGTAGCCTGCTATAGGTCCCCAACCATGTCCCAAGAGTCTCAATCCACGCTCCTAAGCATCCTGGAAACTATTAGGGTCCAACCCAACACTGTCATACTAGGCGACTTCGACTGCTCCTCTGTCAACTGGGAAAACTACTCATGCACCAATACACTGGCCCAACGCTTCCTGGAATTCATAAGTTCCAATACCCTGGACCAGATCATTCTTACCCCCCAACAGAGGAAGCAACATCCTTGATGCGGTTATTACTAACATGGGCAACCGTTGCTCTACACCAATAGTCAATTCCTCCTTGGTTAGATCCGACTACAAACTAATCATCATGGAAATCCACATCACAGCCACCCCCCACCCCCACCCTCCCGCGCAAAGGTAACCACCATGAAAAACTTCTCCAAAGCTAACTTTGGGCTCCTAAAGCAGAGGTGGCTAACTTCACGGCACCCATGACAATCGAAAATAGATGCATGACTGCCGAATCATTCACCGATGCACTGTACGAACGTGTACATAAATGCATGGAATTAGCCATACCCAACAGAACCAAGATGCTCTCCTCCAAAAAGGAAGCCAATCTGGTGGTCCCCTGCTATTAATAAACTCTACAACAGAAGGAACAAACTGTTGCAGAAAAAGGTGAAGTCCCAAGACTGGAAAAGCTCCCTTATTAGCCTCAACAAAAAGATGAGCTCCCTCATCAAAACCTTTAAAGCCAGCTATGAAGGCAGAATTGCAGCAGACACCAAAAACAACCACAAAGCGTTCTATAGTTATATCAAGAATCTCCATGGCAATACCCAGGTTTACTCTGAGTTACTGCACAATAGTTCCTCCTATACTGAGCCAACAGATATTGCCAACATACTGACTGACAGATTCAGTGCCAACTTTACCCCCCCCCAAAGGACCAATCACAATACTGAAGGAATGCCAGGCACCCAGCATTACTGCAGCACAGGTTAAAGCTGCATTGTACAAGGCCAAGCAGCTTCCCTGGGACCCGGCAATATCCATGGATGTGTTCTACATGAACTAAAAAGTGAACTAGCACCACATCTGTGTGAACTGTTCAGTCACAGCCTCACCTCCGGCTTTGTCACTACCAAATGGCACACTGCTACAGACATCCCTCTCCATAAAGGGGGAGCAACTACAGACCCAGGGAATTATTGCCCTATGAGCCTGACAAGTCTGATATGTAAGGCTAAGAAGCGCATCATCATGGACCTAATTAACAAGTATATAGGGAATCTCCAAACTCTAGATCCCACGCAATTTGGCTTTGTGAAAGGTAGATCATGCCTGCTCAACCTTGTTGACTTCTTTGAGTCAGTCACCAGAGCAGTGGATAAGGGCAAGGCAGTTTATGCAGCCTACCTCGATCAGGCCAAGGCCTCTGATACCATTCCCCACTCAGGAATTATTGATAAACTCACCAAACTAGGCATCAACCTCTACATCACTAGGTGGGCTGCAAACTGGCTCACAGATAGAACCCACAGTGTGAAATTAGTGGACTCCAAGTTAGACTGCCGACCAGTCACGAGTGGAGTCCCACAGGGATCGGTCCTGGGTCCTCTCCTGTTTGGCATCTACTTCTCAGAAATCCAGGTCAACAAGAAGGAACTCTGGCTGACCAAGTTCGCAGATGACTGCAACCTGGGAATCATTATTAATTCCCCAAGTGATGTAGACATCCTACAGAAAGGCCTCACTGAGACAAATCACTGGTGTCGAAACCATGGCATTAAGCTTAATGGCAAAAAATGCAACGTCATCCCCTTTGGGAAAAACACAGTTCCCACTAATTACCACATCGATGGGAGCCCACTGAACATTGAAGGTGTTAGAAGAGATCTGGGGACACAGGTTGATGGCAACCTCTCCATCGACCACCACATTGCCACTGTGGTCAGAAAGTTCTTCTATGTGGCACATCTCATTAGCAAGGGTTTTGCATCCAAGAAGAAAGAGGTCATCATCTCTCTCTACTCTTCCCTCATTAGGCCAATCATCGAGTATCATGCCCCATGTGGCATGTACCTCACTAGACACATGCAATAGCTGGAAAGGCCACAAAAGTACCTCATGAAGAGGATCCCAGGCCTTAAACACGTGTCCTACATGGACGGACATAAAAAAAATCCAGCTATTCTCTGTCTCATATCATCTACTAAGAGGCGATCTCTGCTTGACTTACAAAACCATGTCTGACCCAGCTCAGTTAGAAATGCTACATCTAAAGAAATCCCAATCCTTCCGCACCACATGCTCCAGAGACCTCAACCTCATTACCACAATCAACAGAACATGGTGGAGGGACAGGTTCATAACCCAGGGACTGCCCATGCTCTGGAATACACTTCTCAAACATGTCAAGAAGAGCACCTCACTGCCCTCTTCAAGAGAAATCTTGATGAGTGGATGGGAAATAGAAAGTTCACCCCGGGGATCACTCCACTGGCTCTACTTTATAGAGGCACTGGGGAATAAAGTCGGGCAGCATGATGCTAGGGCACTTCTATGGGCTAGGCTTGTTAAGGCTCCAGGGCCATTAGCCTAGTACACACCTATAAACCTATGTTGTAGAAGCAGTCATGGCTGTAGTGGTGAAGAGACAATTGACTAGATATGGGAAAACCTGGATCCTTATCAGTTGGTGTTGCACTGCCACAACTTTGGTAAACACTCTGGAAGCTGTGGTAAGACCAAAGGGCAGTGCTCTGAACTGATAGTGATTGGCTCTCAGCCAGAAATGTTGAAATCTCCTGGATTGTGGCTCTATCTTTATGTGATAATGGGCAACCTGGAGATCCACAGAGCACATCCAATCATCCTTCCCTAGAAGAGGTAGTATGGACCGTAACATGACCATCCAGAGTTTTGTCTGTTTCCCAAACTAACTGAGATGACTCAAATTCAAAATTGGTCTGAAGTCCCCTGTTTTCCTCGGTACTAAATAGAACCTGGAGTAGATTCCAGGCGCTATGTGGTCTTGGGTGATCTGTTGAATGATTCTTTTTTCTAGCACTTTGGAGACTTCTGCTGCTACCGATTCCCATTGACTGGGTGGAGCATTGAGAATCTTTCTATTCTTTGTTGGTGGATAAGAAAAGAGAACAGAAGAGCCTCTGGTTATTATCTTCCACACACGTGAATTTGTTGTGATGTCCTTCCAGTTTGCAGGTGCAGGGATAAGCATCCCCCGATTGCCTCCAGAAAACACCAGTTGAGCGACCTTTCAGGATGGCTGGTAGGGTTTTTCAGTAAAGGGACCATGAAAACCCTGATTACGCAGTCCGACTCTGCCTTTGGGGTAATGTTCATTCCAGTTTCCTCCACGTTTGTCACTAGATCTATCCGCAGGAGACTTATGGTAATAACCCCATGATTTCCTGAACCACATCTTGTTGTCACCCCTCCGATTCCTGGCAAAGGTTCTTTGAGGACTGGAAAAATGGATTCCCACTACAGAGAGGGTTTTACCACCTTGTTGACTCCTGGTCAGCATATCTTTCAGTTTTGATCCAAAAGAGTGGAACCATCAAAATGGGCATTAACAAAGGATGTCTTGAAGCCTTTCTCAAAATAGCAAAGGTGTATCCAGGCGTGCTGGTGCATAGTGATGTCAGTGTTGACTGCCCTAACTGTACCATCATGTGCACTGGATGGCAGATGCATGGAGACATTTGAAGTTGACTGAAGGGTAGATAGCTGTGAATCCACATTCTTTTCACTATCCAAAGGCAGGTTACCGAAAGTGACTTGACAAACTATTCAGTCAGGTCCCTCAGGAAACATGTAATGTGCGTTAAATAGTTCAGAGCTCTGACTGTATATGTCAATGAAGCATATGTCCAATCTTCAGGCCTGTTCAATGCCCTAGATACTCTATTAGGGGGATGGACAGATGACTTTTCTTCAGACAGTTCCTTCTGTGTGGCTGCTGCTTTGACCATGGCATCTACTGGTGGACCCCTGCTCCACAATTTACTGTCCCTGGGGCTACCAATATCCACCACATCAGGTTCCTTCTATGCCCATTGGACTACCAGGTCTATCAAGGGATCTACAGATGGTACAACCCAGGATGTAGATGAGCTAGTACCAAAGACTTTGAGGAACACAGACTCATTCAGCGATGGGTCATTGTTGGTCCAGCCACCTCTCTGCTTCTTCAATTTGAGGAACTCACCAAAGGTGACATCTTCCAAGGAGTATTGGTTTAGAAATTTACATAGTAAACAGCCTCTGAAGTCATTGATACCAACTGCACCTGTTAATGAGAAAGAGTAGAAAGAGAAACAGTACCCTTTGAGATTGGAATAGAGCCAAGTTCAAAGATAATGCCTTTTCCTTTGGACCAGCCAAAACCTGTCTGAAGGCCTTGAAGGCTAAAGCCACAACTGGTACTGAGGGAAGCCTTCCTCCATTCAGTGGTGAAGAAGGACATTTTTTTGTTCTCAATGGGCCTCAACCTCGAAGCCAAACATAGATCTAAACTGTTGCGAGATGAGGCTCTGAGAGAAAGAGATAGCTCTGATAGATTCAGAATCAGAGTAGACCCTTGTCTTGGAGCCCCGGTGTCAGCTCTTCAGCTCTAAGACTCTTCTCGCTCCAAGATCCTCGGAGTTGAGTGACTCAGGGATGGGATGTAGCCAAAGTTGAAATTACCTGGGCTGTCGACTCTGGCAAAGGTGCAGCAGTTGAGCTTGCATGTATGGAAACCAGTCACAAAGTGCAGGCCAATACTGGCAATAACATGGAAGGGCTTGCTGAACCCATACTTGGTGAGTTCAAAGTGGACAACCATTGAAAGAACTCTAAGTTGAATCTGCATTCTCTAAAGCTTTCTCATCATTCTGTCAACTTTGAACTCTGTAAGGGTTTTGGATGACCAAGCCAACCTCAAGGAAGATGCCATCAAAGTTGCTTGAGAGAAACCCTTTTCCTGTAAAACAGGAGAATGTGGCCTATGTCTTATGGTTCTGGTGAGAAATGGAGACAAGCTGAGGAAGGTCAGACCAGAGGGATCAGTGGATCTGACTTCCAAGGCATCTTTGGATCTGGACCCAAAAAAGGTACTGTCAGGACTGTTTACATGGTTTGCCTGACTTCTTATCTTCTGCTTTATCTTTAGACTTGTCTCTCTCTTTCTTCATTGGCTTTAGGTGGTCCATTTTCTTGGCTGGAGACTCTGAGGGAGCAGAGGCTAAAAGAAGAGAAGGCCATGTCTGAAGGGGAAGAAGACCTTTTAAAATAAGTTTTTCTTCCCTTGCCTGGATAGCTCCACAGCCGAAAGAAGCACAGGCTTCACAATCCACCTAAACACAGGTGGTGCCCAAGCAATATACACACAAAGAGTGTGGGTCCTTTGATGCAATTTTATGCCACAGGCCATACACATTTTAAACCCTTGTACTTTGTATAACATACTAAGACCAGGACTACTAGTAAAGATGCTGCCATAAATAGAGAGGAACTAACAATAAAACACCACCAAAGTACAGTTGTGTACACTTACCATAAATGTAGATGTTTGAGTGTCTTCACTGTTGCAGTCATGACTGTAGGGTTCTCCCCTGCCGGCAGGCAGTCCTCGGTCGGCCAGAATCCCAAAGTCTGGGTCCGGCGTCGGCTGCTCAGCCATGCTCCCAGAGCGCCAGGAGTACAAAGCTGACAGCCGACGCCATGTTCTCCAGTTTTTCTTGCCCCAGATGTCAGGTGTTCCAAAATGAGTAAGATCCCATACCCTTTGCAAATACACCTCAGAAGAAGGGTGAAGAAGGGAACCACACAAAAGAAAAAATAAGAGGGGACAGGAGGGAGGGTAACCCAGACTGCAACAGTGAAGACACTTGAACATCTACATTTATGGTAAGTGTAAACAACTGTACTATGTTCATCGTGTTTCACTGTTGCAGTCATGACTGTAGGGTTGAATGCCAAAGCAGAATAAAAGGGAGGTGGTCATAAAGTAGAGGGGGTGGCTAAAAGGCCCTGCAAGACTGCAGAAGCAAAGCCTGCCCTAGACTTAGAGTAGAGAGGTAGATTGTAGTGCTTAGAAAAAGTATGCACTGAACTCCAAGTTGCAGCTTCCAAAATGTCTTTGGTAGGAACTCCCCTGAGGAAGGCAGCTGAAGTGGCAGCAGCTCTGTAGAGTGAGTCCTTATACTCCCTGGGATTTGCTTTCCATCGTGTAAATAGCAAAATCTAATTCCATGAGCAATCCATTTAGAAATGGTCTGTTTTGAAATGGCTTTACCTTGGGAACTTGAAGCATAAGAAACAAACAATTGCTCTGATTTCCTGATGTCCTTGGTTCTGTCCAGGTAAAAATGTAGTTGTCTGTGTACATCCAAGGAATGCAAGATCCTTTCCCCCTTATTTTGAGGACTAGGGAAAAAAAGTTGGCAAGTGAATAGTTTGATTTAAAGCCACTTTGGAAACCACCTTAGGCATGAAAGTAGGATTAGTCCTTAAAGACACCCTGTCTTGATGAAAAATAATATAAGGTTCCACAGCCATGAGAGCTTGCAACTCCGAAACTCTCCTGGCAGAGGTCAGAGCTAACAGGATGGCTGTCTTCCAAGATAAAAACTTGATGTCAGAAGTGGCAGCAGGCTCAAAAGGAGGTAAGGTGAGTTTTTCCAAAACATAGTTGAGATCCCAAGCAGGAATTGGTGGAGATCTAGGGGGTCTTAAGTTCTTAGCTCCTCTGAGAAACTGTCTCATGAGCTGGTGGGAAAAGATTGGAGGGTCTGTATTATAATGAGCAGAAATAGCAGAGGCATGTATCTTTATGGAAGAGAAAGAGAGACCCTTATGTAAGAGGTCTGTCAGGTAAAGTAAAATCAGAGGAATGTTAGGAATAAGAGGATCCGAATCCTGAGCCTGCATCCAGGAGCAAAATCTTTTCCATTTTCCTGCATAAGATCTAGTGCTAGGACATCTGGCTTCTAAAATGACATCCATAACCTGCTTGGGTAGGAGAGAAAGAATCATAGACCCTGGATTAACCAGGCCACCAGGCTGAGAGTTTTGACATGGGAGTGCAGAACCTGACCCTGGTGTTGGGACAGAAGGTTCGTAGTCTGTGGTAAAACCCAAGGGGGCTCCAGAGAAAGGTTTTTCAGTGTTGGGTACCAGAACTGTCGAGGCCAATTTGGGGCCAGCAAAATTATCATCTTGGGCTTGTCCTGTTTGATCTTTAATAACACCCATGGAAGAAGAGGTACAGGCGGGAAGGCATACCCCGAGAGGTTTCTCCAACTGAATGATAGTGCATCCACTTTCCAAGCTAGTTCGTGGAATGTCCTGGTGCAAAAAATCTGTAGTTGATGATTGAGGTGGGATGCAAAGAGGTCTATGTGAGGACATCCCCAGACTGCTGTAATCATCTTGAATATTTCGGTGTCTAGCATCCATTCGTGTGGGTCAGACAGGTTTCTGCTCAGACTGTCTGCCAGGAAGTTTTGCTTCCCTGGTAGAAACTGAGCTTGAAGGTCCAGTTTGCAAGCTAGAGCTGTGTTCCATAGATTCATGGCTAGTCTGCAAAGGGGATAAGAATGTGATCCCCCTTGCTTGTTTATGTACCACATAACTGTGGTGTTGTCTGTCCGTATCAGTAGTTGTCCTGGTTGTAGAAGATTCCTGAAGGCCAATAGAGCGTTCTAAACAGCTAACATTTCCTTTAAATTGATATGCAGGTGCTTCTGATCCGTTGTCCAAAGGCCCTGCAGACAGTGGCCCTGCAAATGGGCTCCCCATGTATAATCTGAGGCGTCCGTGGTTAGTATCTGACTGGCTGGAGGCAGACTGAAGGGTTTTCCTTTGTTTAGAGTACATGCCTTGGACCACCAAAGGAATTCCTTTTGAAGACAAGGCAGGACGGTGATCTGTATGTCTAAACTGTGGCAATGCTGAGACCATACACTTTTTAGGTACCACTGTATTTTCCTCATATGTAGTCTTGCATATGGCACGAGAAGGATGCAGGAGGCCATGTAACCCAAAGCCTGCAGGAATTTCCTTGCAGATAGCTGAGTTAATGTTGCCAAAGTTTTGAAAGTTGAAGCCAGCTGTAATTGTTTTTCATATGTCAGAAATGTCATCTGGGTTATTGTGTTTAGAAAAGCACCCAGAAAAGTTATCTGTTGTGAGGGTGTCAAATTTGACTTTTTTATGTTTACAGTGAATTCCAGGAACTTGAGAAGATTCTGAACAAATTCTAGATGCTGGAGTAAGACATCTTTGCTGTCTGCCTGAATAAGACAGTCGTCCAGATAAGGGTAAATTTGAATTCCCTTGAGTCTGCAATAAGCTACTACTGGAGCCAGGCATTTGGTGAAGACCCTGGGCGCAGTAGACAATCCAAAGGGCAGCGCAGAGAATTGATAGTGCTTCGATCCGGCCTTGAACCTGAGGTATTTTCTGCATTCCTGCCTGATGGGAATGTGTAAATATGCCTCCTTTAAATCCAAAGTTACCATCCATGCATTTTTGGTCAGCATTGGAAGTAGCTGCTGCAGAGCAAGCATCTTGAATTTTGGTATCTCGAGAAAAGTGTTCAAGACTGACAGATCCAGAATGGGTCTCCATGAATTTTGCTTTCTGGGGACTAGAAAGAGCCTTGAGTAAAAACCTTGTCCTATTTCTGAAAGTGGAACCAGTTCTATGGCTTTCATAGCCAAGAGAGCTTCCACCTGGTTTAAGGCCTCTAACCATTGATGTTTTGGAAGATCTGGCCATCCGCTTGGTCTTCGTAGGGTATGAAAATGGAATTTGTAACCTCTTGAAACCACATCCAGAACCCACTTGTCTTGGGTTATAGGAGTCCAATTTAGGTGAAAAAGAGAAAGTTTTCCTCCAAGAGGGGCTTCCAGGCAAGAAGTTCCTGCAGCCCAACAGAGGGAGTCATTGAGCCTGTTTTCTATGAGCTTGCGATCTGTCCTCTCCTCCCCTAGGGGTGGAAGCAGTCCACTGTCTTGGTCTATAAGAGGCTTGCGTTTGATGCCTTCCTCGGGAGCGTCTGTATCTACCCCTCTGAGGCCTGTCTGAATTGGGAAAGGACCAATTTTTTGTAGGCCAATTCCTACTAAATCTGGGTGGCTGTACTTGTAAGAAATCTTTAACCGTTTGCATGGATTTTGCCTTGTCCTCCATCTTCTTTATCACCTCTTCAGCCTTAGATCCAAACAAAACATTATGCTGAACAGGAGCATCCAATAACTTAGCTTTTACTTGATCTGGCAAGTTTTGTTCCTTTAACCAAGCATGCCTTCTAATGACTGTACCAGAGGCAGCAGCCCTACAAGAAGCCTCCAAGGCATCAAATCCACAGTGTAAACCATGCTTCCCAACTTGTTCAGTGGCATGCATTAAGTCATGTAATTCCTTATCATCTGCACAGGCAGAAATGGAAGTTAGCTTTTGTTTCAAAACAGACAGAAGGAATTGCTGGTATTTCAGCATATGAAATTGACAGTTTGAAGCCCTAATAGATAAAGTAGCTGAAGTGTACACTTTTTTGCCCCATCTTTCTAAAGATCTGGAATCCTTCTCAGTGGGAATGGGGTTTTTAGCAGTAGCGGCCTTAACCCCCTTAGGGCCCTGAGAAATGGTTTCAGGATCAGCAGTAGGATTCTTGTATAAAAACTGGTGGGAATCAGGAAACCTATAATATCTGTCTGGCTTAACAGGAGCTGGAGGAAAAGAGTCAGGAGTTAAGTTAGCCTCCGAAAAAGCATCATCCACAATATCCAAAATAGGAGGGATAGCCAGGGGTCTATGTTGGGGAAGAAGAAGAAAATCCCTAAGTCTTTTCTTAGATTCCGAATACTCCTGTCCTTCCCAGTGAAAATGTTCCCTCATTTCATGTAAAGTTTCCCCAAAAGAGAAATCCTCAGGGGGAGAAGCTGAAGGAATGGATTCCTCAGCATCAGAATCCTCATAAGGAGGGAAAGAATATTCCTGGTCAGAAGAAGAAACTGAAGAAACAGAAGCCTGATCAGAGGAGTCATAATACACTTCCTGCCTTGGCCTTTTA
Source organism: Protopterus annectens (assembly GCF_019279795.1). NCBI lineage: Eukaryota > Metazoa > Chordata > Ceratodontiformes > Protopteridae > Protopterus > Protopterus annectens. The sequence goes on from NC_056750.1 coordinate 749,183,644, forward strand.
TCTGGCGGGGGATGTGAACCCCTAATCATAGTAAGTAAGTCCTCCGCCATCTTAAGTAACTGTTTCTGAGACTTGGGTCCCGGATCAGAAGTGGTCTGGGCTGTAGTCTTTGATTTTGAAGGAGTCTTTGCCTTTGTCTTTGGCTTTGCCTTTATTAGAAGCTAAGTAGGCCTGAAAACCCATTCGGAAGCCGGTACCTGCACAGCGGCTCCGGACCCATCCGAAGGAGCATTGTCCGAAGGTCCTGCAACAGAAATATTCAAAGGCCTAGTTGGCTCCTCGTGGGAGTCCGTTTCGGCCATCGGTTCCGAAATGGCTGACGACAGGGGCTGCAAAAGCTCCTCACTGACGACGGCCGAACCTGAAGCTGGCTCTGCTTGTACAATATCGTCTGATTTGGACCTCGGAGTCCTGTCTTCATCCTTGCTTCGTTTGTGAACTCCGGTAGCCGGAACCGTGTCCAACGACATTTTGTAATTGAAATGCCTACCGAAGTAATGAAATGCAAAATCGTACCTTCGTTTAATCGTACGTTGATTAAATCTAGCACAAAACCGACAACTAGCTACGTCGTGGTCAGGGCCTAAGCAAGGAATACAGTAAGAATGAAAATCCTTATGAGGTATTTGCTTTCCACATGAAATACAGTTATTAACTTTTTCTGACATCGGACTGGAGCAAGAAAAAAGTTTCCCCAACGGGGTACTTAGCTTTGAGTAGGAGAAGAAAGTCTTCGGACTGAAGTACGTTTAGAAAAAATTGTCAGGAGTCAGCCGACCGGCACTTGCGAACTGCTATCACCGCACAGCAAGAAAGACTGGAGAACATGGCGTCGGCTGTCAGCTTTGTACTCCTGGCGCTCTGACGTCAGGGAGCATGGCTGAGCAGCCAACGCCGGACCCAGACTTTGGGATTCTGGCTGACCGAGGACTGCCTGCCGGCAGGGGAGAACCCTACAGTCATGACTGCAACAGTGAAACACGATGAACATCAACAATGCACTATTATCAGAAATACTACTAATTACAATCTAAACTATTATCCTAAACTATAGAAAAAACACACATGCACCCTGCAAAAACTTTTAATAATGAATCTAATTTCCTAAATGGGAAAGTTAAGAGAGGAACTATCAATATCTACTGAAAAAGTAGCAACAAGCTAACAATATAATAATAATAATGATAATGTTAATCTGGATAAAGATAAAAATCTTATTGTGAGAAGAGAAGTCCTCGGATACACAACTGTATACTTCAGGTGGCAAATAAAACTTGAGGTAACTTAGTGGAAAGGAGGGCATTATGGGTAGGGGAGGAGTCAGAGCTTCAGAATAAGGTGCCGAGGTTGGATGTGATTGGATCCAACAACCCAAAGGTTAAATCAGATGAAAACAGACATCATAACAGATATTAGATTAAAGATAAATCAAAAACTAATGCAAAAATCCTGTCATAATAGTTTGACATACAAAATGGTGCCAAAAATCAAGATTTAAATGAAACAATAATTTAAAATGCTGTAATCCTGCTCAGTCACATCAAATAATCGCAACCCCAAAGAAAAAGTGCAATATCAACTAGTTCTGTCCAAATGAAGCTTTTAAGCAAATGCATATGCTTTACTGTGCTAGTCAAAGTAAAAAAGAAGCATATACAAAATTCCTAATCAGAAAAAAATATTAGAATACACTATTCAAGCACTGACAGAAAAAAAAGCTGAGGGAGGAAATAAAACTCCAAAGGGTTTCTTATCTCAGCTCAGTAGCTAAAAAATCCCAGAAGCAGTCTTCTCAAAGATCCATCTCTTACTGTGGCACCAGAAAACAGTGAGGGTCCAGTCTGTGGGTCTAAAAGGCAGTGCCTGTGCTTTCAAGTGATTGGTCCATCACACCTACAGACAACAGGTGGTAGAACACTGAGCTTTGACAGACTGCCAGAGATAGGGTAGCAGGGCACTACTACCCCATACGCCAGTAAGGCAGTATGTTTGTTGAATATCTTTATACAGTCTATTTGCTTTCCTAGTGACAGCAGCCTGGCTGTCAGGCAAGTTACATGCTGTAATAAAAACATCTTCCAGTGTTGGAAGAAAATGAGGAACTGGAGTTGGTTCTGGAAATTCTAGTAATCAGTCATAATATTTATTTAAAGATAGTAGAATATAACTATGCTCCCAGTGAATAAATGATTCATTCTGGATATGGTTTCAGAAAAAAAATCTTCTAAGGGAGTATATGAAAAAATATTCTCCTCAAAGTCAGAATCATTTACCTGAGGAGAGAAAACAGAAGCTGACTCCTCACAGTCATTTTCCTGTTGAATATCTTGAACATTTTCAGAAACTACAGAATTCCTTTTCTCTCACTAGAAAAAAAAAACAGAAATAGAAGGGTCAAGAGCCTGAACTAAGCCATGAGCTAAGCCAAGTAAATCATTTTTGTCAAAAGTAAAAGAGGCATGGTGAAAATAAATGTTTAACTTTCTGCTTCTTTTAACAGCAAATTCCAGAGAAGCAGACTGACTCCTGCCTGACTTAACACCCCTGGGAATAAGTATCCTGTCCAGTTAGGCAGAGGAGCATTCCCTGCACTATCCTCCAATACTAATAAGATTTGCCCTACGAACAAATGTAGAGGATGTGTCTATCCCCTAGTCTTTGTGTCTGAAGGGACTACACCACAGGGAGTCAAGGAAGGAGATGAACAGTCTGAGGAAAGTACAGTTGTGTACACTTACCATAAATATAAATGTTCAAGTGTGTTCACTGTTGCACTCATTACATTTGGGTTATCTGCTTGCAGTTAGCCCTCAGTTGGCCTGATTAACAAAGTATTGAGTCCTGCGTCGGTTGTTGTCCCTTCTTCCATGACGTCAGGTCGTCAGGGGTATAAAACATGCAGCTGACGCCATTACATCAGTTTTTCTTGCCCCAGATGTCAGGTGCCCCCCAAATCGGAAGCAATTAAATATAAAAGCACAATGATATACCTCCAACAACAAAGCAAATACACCAAAAAGGCTTTTAAGCATAATAAAGGAAAGTAGAAGTATAGCCAAAAAAAGTTAGGGGGCTGGGGGGAGGGTAACCATGACTGCAACAGTGAATACACTCGAACATCTACATTTATGGTAAGTGTACACAACTGTACTATGTTCTTCATGTTTCACTGTTGCAGTCATTACATTTGGGTAGATTCCCAAAGCTATGGTTGGGAGGAGGAATTTAGATAGCATTAGGACCAGCTATAAGGCCCTGCAAGACTGCAGTGGCAAAGCCAGCCCTGGATTTAGAGAAAATTGGCAAATGATAATGCTTGCTGAAAGTATGCACAAAACTCCAGGTAGCAGCTTCTAGGATGTCCCTGGTAGGGACGCATCTGAGAAAGGCTGTAGAGGTAGATGCAGCCCTGGTGGAGTGAGGTCTGATTCCCTGGGGGATAGGTTGTCCATGGTGCTTATAGCAGAAATTAATGCAATGGCCTATCCATTTAGAAATGGTTTGCTTTGAAATGGCCTTCCCATCTGCCCCTGCAGCAAATGCCACCAGCAGTTGTTCAGATTTCCTTTGATTTCCTTTGAGGTTTAGTCCTGTCCAAGTAGAATCTAAGTTGTCTGTGCACATCTAAGGAATACAGTATCCGTTATCCTTTGTTCTGTGGATTGGGAAAGAAGGTTGGCAAATGAATGGACTGATTAAGAGCCACACTGGATACCACCTTGGGCATGAAGGATGGATTGGTTCTGAGGGATACCATGTCCGCATGAAAGATGATGAAAGGCTCCACTGCTATAAGGGCCTGTAATTCAAATACCCTTCTAGCTGAAGTGACTGCTAAAAGGAAAGCTGTTTTCCAAGAAAGAAATTTTAAGTCTGCAGTAGCAGCTGGCTCGAAAGGAGGTAGAGTGAGTTTCTCCAAAACAAAGTTAAGGTCCCAGGCTGCGGTTGGACCTCTCCTGGGTGGTCTCAAATTTTTAGCTCCTCTGAGGAACTGCTTGAGCAGTGGATGAGAGAAGAGGGGAGGTCTGTGTTAAAATGAGCTGAAATGGCAGAGGCGTGGATTTTAATGGAGGAAAAAGACAGGCCCTTGTGAAGCATCTCAGTTAAGTATTGTAAAATCTGAGGTAAAATGGGCACTGCTGTGCTCATCCCTTGAGACTGGTTCCAGGCACAGAATCTTTTCCATTTTTCAGCATAAGAGTTTCTAGTACTAGGCCTCCTTGCCTCTAAAATGGTATCCCTCACAGGTTTACTGAGGGTTGGTAAAGGACAGATTAGCTAATTAACCAGGCTGCAAGGTTCAGTGTTAGAAGCTGAGGGTGCAGAATCTGGTTCTCCTGCTGAGACAACAGGGAAGGAGTCTGAGACAGGTGCCATGGGGATAACCGTGACACACAGTGCAGGAGGGGGTACCAGTGTTGGCGCGGCCAGTCTGGAGCAATCGAAATCATTCTTGGTTTGTCCCGTTTGATTTTTAGTAGTACTTTGGAGAGCAGAGGCAGAGGGGGGAAGGCATAGACTGATGGGTTTTTCCAGCTGAAGGACAGAGCATCCACTTTCCAGGCTTGTTTGTGGGGAGTCCTTGTGCAAAATTTGTCCAACTGGTAGTTCTGGGGAGAGGCAAACAGGTCTATATCTGGGCTCCATTTGCTTGTCAACATGTTGAAAATCCTTGGTTCCAGTTTCCACTCATGTGGGTCCAGGAGGTTTCTGCTTAGTCTGTCTGCCAGTGTATTTAATTTTCCTGGCAGGAATTGAGCTTGTAGGTGCACTTGGTAGCTCAAGGCTGTGTTCCACAATGCCATGGCTAGTCTGCAGAGGGGATAAGAATGTGCATCCCCCCCCTGCTTGTTTACGTACCACATAACAGTGGTGTTGTCTGTCTTTACCATTAGCTGTCCTGGAAGATTGTGGTCCTTGAAGGCTGTCAGAGCATTCTGTACAGCTAACATTTCTTTTTGATTGATATGCAGGTGCATTTGACTTGGGTTCCATTTGCCCTGAGTGCACTTACCTGCCAGGTGAGCCCCCAATGCATAATCTGATGCGTCTGTTGTTAGGGTTGGGCAGCAGGGGGTGGTGTGAAAGGTAGTCATTTGTTTTGGTGACGGGCCTCTGCCCACCAAAGGAACTCTAAGCGTAGGCAAGGTAAGACAGAATCATTGCTTCTAGATCCTGAGAATGTTGACACCATAGGCTTTTTAGATACCACTGTAGTTTCCTCATATGCAGTCTTGAATATGAATTAAAAGAATGCAGGAGGCCATGAACCCCAAGGCTTGCAGTATTTGTTTTGCAGATAGCAGGGTTTTTGTGGCCACTTGTTTGAAGTAGGTTGTCAAATTAATTTGTTTCTGTGGCGTGACGTAGGCCATCTGGGAAGTTGTATTCAAGCTTGCTCCCAGGAATATAATTTGTTGACAGGGTACCAGGTATGATTTATTTTCATTTATGGTGTACCCCAGACAAGTTAGAACCTTTTGTACAAACGCCAGATGATTCAAAAGTATGTCCTGGCTTTCTGCTTGAATTAGACAATCGTCCAGGTATGGGTATATTTGAATATTTCTTTGCCTGCAAAATGCAATAACTGGAGCTAGGCACTTTGTGAATACCCTGGGCGCAGTAGATAAGCCAAAGGGCAGTGCAGAGAACTGAGAGTGTGTGTAGCCTGCTTTGAAGCATAGGTATGTTCTGCAAAATTCTCTTATTGGGATGTGCAGGTATGCTTCTTTTAAATCTAGTGTTGCCAACCAGGCATATTTGCCTACCATAGGAAGTAATTGGTGAAGAGTCAGCATCTTGAATTTTGGATTCTCCAAAAAGGTGTTTAGACTAGACAGGTCTAGGATAGGACGCCATGAATTGTCTTTTCTGGGTACCAGGAAAAGTCTTGAATAGAAACCTTGTCCCTTTTCCTCTTCTGGTACCAGCTGAATAGCCCCCATGCTTAAGAGAGAAAGTACTTGTTTTTGGGCCTCTGCCCACTGATTTGGGGGTAGGTCCAGCCACCCGCATGGTGTTGGCAACATGTGGAAGTGAAATCTGTATCCCTGGGGCACTACATTTAAAACCCATTTGTCCTGGGTAATGAGTTCCCAATTCTTTGCATGAAGAGCAATCTTTCCCCCCAAAGGGGTAGTCAGTTGATAAGTGCTTGGAAATTTTAAAAGGAAGTCATTGACACAGTTTACCATAGGAGGGAGTGTTATTACTCCCAGATTTGGAAGTGGAAGCCCCCCCCCCCACTGCTTAGTCCTGTGTGTCCCCTGGGACTGAAACCTGGGGTTTTTGCTGTGTCTGGGTCTGGCTTGAGAAGACCTGGAAGGGGCTGGAAAGGACCAATTCTTAGAGGGCCAGTGCCTACTAAATCTAGGAGGCTGAACTTGTAAGAAATCTTTACCAGTTTGCATAGATTTAGCTTTATCTTCCGTCTTTTTAAGAACTTCCTCAACCTTATTGCCAAACAGGCGGTCCTGATTTAAGGGAGCATCCAACAATTTAGCTTTAACATGATCAGGCAAAGATTGCTCCTTAAGCCAAGCATGCCTTCTGAGCACAGACCCAGTAACAGCAGCCTTGCAAGAGGCCTCTAATGAATCAAAACCATATTTCAAAGTATGTTTTCCAACTTGTTCAGCAGAATGCATTAAATCCTGTAATTCTTTATTTTCCACATAGTCAGGAATCAACATCATTTTCTGTTTAAGCAGTCCAATAACATATTGCTGATACTTTAACATATGAAACTGGCAGTTTAAAGCCCTAATGGCCAAGGCTGCAGAAGTGTAAACCTTCTTACCCCATCTATCCAGTGCCCTTGAGTCTCTATCAGAAGGGGTAGGATTTTTGGCAGTAGAAGCCTTAATGCCCTTGGGCCCCTGTGAAATAGTTTCTGGATCTGCAATAGGATTTTTGAAAAGGAACTTGTGGGACTCAGGGACCCAGTAATATCTGTTAGGTTTTCTGGGAGCAGGAGGCAAGGAATCAGGGGCCAAACTAGATTCCGAAAAAGCATTACCAACAATGTCTAGTAAAGGAGGAATAGCTAAAGGCCTATGCTGAGGTAAGAGAAGGAAATCCCTAAGCCTCTTTTTTGAAAAAGAAAAATCCTGGCTTTCCCAATGGAAATGCTCCCTTAGAGTATGTAAGGTTTCCCCAAAAGAAAAATCCTCAGGAGCTCAGGAGGGGAAGCAGAGGGAATGGTGTCCTCTGCATCAGAATCTTCATAAGTAGATAAGGGCAAATCCAGATCATCAGAAGAATCAGAAAAAACAGAATCCTGGTCAGAAGATTCATAATCAACTTCAGTCCTAGGTCTCTTAGAAGGGGGAGGTTGGCTACCCCTGATTAGAGTTATTAGATCTTCAGCTATTCTTATCATTTGTTTTTTAGGAATAGAGGCCTGAGCATGTGGCCTGGGTGTCGGTTTTTTAGGCATGGTTCGAGATTTAGGCCTAAGTAAAGAAGGAGGCGTTGGTTTAATATGAAAGTCCGTAGGCCTGAATACACCCTCAGAAACCGGTGCCTGCACAGCGGCTCCGGACCTATCCAAGGTAGAGACATCCGCGGGTTCCATAGTTGAAGCATCTTGCAGCAGACTGGACTCCAACTGGGTTTCAGTAGAGGCCTGCATATCAGAAGTAGCGGGTATCAGAGGCTGCGAAAGCAGCTCACTGAGTACCGGCAAACTGGCGACTGGCTTAGGAGAAGCATCGTCGGCAGTTTTGGACCTCGGCAGCCTGTCTCTGTCTTTATCTTTGAATTTTTTTTCGGAATCCTGGTAGTCGGATTGCTAACCGACGACATTTCTGGATAATTAAACCGAGAAATGAAATGTTCAGAGGTGAAAATATACCGACGAAGGATAGTGTGTTGATTAAATAAAGCACAAAACTGACAGCAAGGTACATCGTGGTCAGGGCCTAGGCAAGGAATACAGTACGAATTAAAATCTTTATGAGGTATTTGCTTTCCACAAGTAATGCAATTATTAACTTTTACTGACATCGGTAAGGAGCAAGAAAAAGTTTCCTCAACGGGGTACTTAGCTTTAGTTGAAGACTTCTGTTCTGAAACTCGAAAACAAAAATTTCAGGAGTTGGTCGACCGGCACTTGCGAACTGCTTCTGCTTCGGGCACTGGATGGCAAGAAAGACTGATGTATTGGCATCGGTTGCATGTTTATACCCGACGACCTGATGTAATGGAAGAAGGGACAGCAACCAATGCAGGACCCAAGACTTTGTTAATCAGGCCGACTGAGGGCTAGCTGTAAGCAGATAACCCAAATGTAATGACTGCAACAGTGAAACACGAGGAACATCCAGAAATAGCCACAGCAGTCACCTATCTCTGGTCGCTGAAGTGGCAGACGCTAACTGGAAACTTGTTTTTCTTTTTCTGGCTGAAAGGAGGAACAGATGAACTGGTAAGTTGTTCCGCAGTGAATTTGAAAATGGAGCCTGAAATGCATGGAAATCTGATATCAACAATTGGTAAAACAGTTAAGTAATAATAAGTTATTTTTCCCACAAAAATACACAGTAAGACCACTAAAATACTTACCAACTCACTAAAAGTACTTTAATAAAAGTTTAAAGTAAAAAACAAAACAAACATTATATACTCACCATAATGATGCGACTGTGTTGTCCGATTTTGTCCTTCCTCAACCGATGGATCACAGATCTGACTTCAGATCTGACCTCAGCCACTTCTAAAGAATTTGGTTCCAGAGTACAAGCTCCTCCCCTTACCTGTAATTCTCCTATTTAGCTTGAATTCCCTCAGATTGAGTTTGTCCTCTATACAACCTATAACAATGCTAAGAGCACAAAAATGATTATCAATATAATTCCAGTTAGCCTGCAAGGAAAGAAGGAAATAAAGAAAGAATAGAAGACTGGAGCTCATCAAAAGGCAGGCAAAATGACACACCTCGTGTCAAATTAGTAGACCAAAGAATAAAGACTTCTAAATTGGAAGTGGGTTAGAGGGCAGGAGGTTGAGGAATGACAAAAACAGACAACACAGATGCACTGTTAAGGTAAGTACTTAACTTTTTTGTCCATACTTCAACCAATGGGGCATAGTCCCCAGCTTGAAAAAACAAGGTATTCCTCAAGGCAGGATACTCCGGAGTACAGCAGAGACAAATGCTGCCTATTTCTAGACAAGATGTCCAATTTGCAGTCAGCAATGAAGGTATGAATGCTAGACGAAGTGGCAGCTGCACAAATGTCATCTATGGAAGCTCTGGACCAGAAAGCTGAGGATGCGGCCACAGATCTGGTGGAAAAAGCCTTAGAAGGTTTAGGGAGTATCAATCCCTTCTTCTTATGTACAAAAGAAATGCAATCAGTGAGCCATCTGGCTAAAGTCACCTTTGAAACTGATTTGCCCAACTTGGCTTTGGAAAAGGAAACAAATAACTGGTCTGATTTTCTGTAATTTTTTTGTTCTATGGAGATAAAGTCTAAGCTGTCTATAAGCATCCAAAAGGTACAGCGTGTATTGTCCTTTGTTGGAAAAATTTGGAAAAAAAAAACAGGAAGGTTGATGGACTAATTTATAGCTGTTTCTAAAGCCACCTTGTGTATAAAGAAAAGATTAGTACAATCAGACCCTCTGTCCTTGTGAAAGATCAGGTATGGTGGCTTAGAAGAAAGAGCCTGGTGTTCAGATACCCATCTGGCCAATGTGATTGCAGTCAGAAAAATAGTTTCCAAGACAAAAACTTTAAGTGTATCTTGGTAGTTGGTTCAGACGAGGACCTAGTCAGGGGTTGAAGAAGTATTGTTAAGTCCTATGGAGGAGCAGAATCTTTAATAGGGGGGTCAGTGAAAAAAATGTACCTTTGAGAAAGGCTTTGCATAATGCAGAAGATGCCAAGGATAAAAAGTCATCTCCTATATGAAAATTTGAAATAGCTGCAAGCTGAATCTTTTTAGTAAAATAACTAGTCCCACTGCTAAAAATAGAAACAAGAAATTCTAGAATTGCTAGAAAAGGTGCTGAAAATGGATTTCATTGTCTTTGGACAGCCAAAAGAGAGTCTCTTTCACATTTGCTCTTATACACCTTCCTAATATAATCCTTCTGAGAGGATATGAGGATGTGACGAACCAGGAAGAAATACCTGGACTGTCAAGCCATCACTAGAAGTGAAGAAACCATGTGGTTAGCTTGATGGTCTGAATGTTTGGATGGGTCGTCATTCCTGTGGAATGAGAGAGGAGATCCTGGGTTGGATACGTTATTACTGAGGGATGAGATCCAACACCCAAGTGCTGTGCACTAGTTGAGGCCACAGGAAGGGAAACCATACTTGTCAAGGCCAGAGCACAGCAATGAGGATTTCTTTGCTCTTCTAGTAAGACACTTTCTAAAGAAATTTGGGAATTAGAGGAGTAAGAGGAAATGTGTATAGGAGTTCACGGGACCAACTCTAAATAACAGACTCTCTCACTGACTCCTCCTCTGACCAGATCAGAGCAAAGTACCTGCTGCACTTGGGAGTTGAGAGGGTATGCTTAGAGATAGTGGCACGGCTGGCCCCATTGACAAAAAATTGCTTTTGCTACCACAAGGTTGACAGATCACTCGAAAGGAGTAAGATGGACCTGCTCAGATTGTCCTGGACTTCTCAGGAATATGTGTTGCCCAAAGGAAGTGGCCAGAAGAGATTGCCTACTGCCAAACTCTCAGAGCCTCTTGACACAGGAGATAGGATCTGGTTCCTCCCTGCTTGTTAATGTACCAGACTACCAGCATATTGTCTATCTGAATGGCAATCATCCCTGGAGGGAAAGCATCTTGAAATGCCTGCAGTGTTAACAGGACTGCACTCATTTCCAGGAGGTTGATGTGAACATTGACCTCTAATTGTGACCAAGTGCCTTGGACCATCCTTCCCAAGTAATGACCCCCCCCCCACCATAGCTGGGAGGCATCTGTGGTCACTGTGGCTGTGAGGGGTGGAAGGATTGAAAGGTGGCCTTGAGAAATTTCTTTTGAGGAGATCCACCAGGCTATATATTCCCTGCAAATCTTGGTAATCAGTATCGGTGTAGACTGGGGTAGTTGTCTTATTTACCATGGCACTGCAAGAATACATTGCTGTACCTTCATATAATACCTTGGTAGAGGTACTAGAGTTATGGAAGATTCCTAGGGAGTTGTAATACCAACCTTTCTGGTGAGGAAAGAACACAGAAAATGTGGGATGCTTAACGCTGTAATGAGTTTATTCTTGTCTGCAGTAAGCTTGCGATCTGTGTCACCATATCCAGACAAGCACCAATAAACTCCAGGACTTCAGTGGGGGAGAGCAGAGATGTGATGCCCAGCTGAAGACATAGTTGGAGCAAATAATCCCTGGCTTGAATGAGTAGAAACTTGGTGGGAACAAATAGAAGCTAGTTGTTGAGATCTGGAAACAACTAGAATCCCAGCAGTCTAAAGTGAGCTGTGACCTTTTTTGTGCACTTGGTGAACACGCTGGGGGCTGTGGTGAGGCCAACGGCAGGAACCTGAACTGGTAATGACTGGCTCTCATCCAGAAGCACAGACATCTCCTGGATTGTTTGTCTATTTGATGCAATAGTGCGCATTCTGGAGATCTATCAAACACATCCTACTGTCCTTGAGCAACAGTGGTAGAATGGAGTGAATCATGACCATTCAGAACTTCAAGTGTCTGATGTACTGATTCAATTCGCTGAGATCCAAGATACGTCTCAGGTACCTGTTTTTCTCTAACACCAAAAAGAACATTGAGTAAATTCTGAATCTTTGCTGATCTGGGGAGACCATTTGGAAGATTATTTTGGCCAGTAGTTTTTCTATTTCTGTAGCTGGTGCTTTCCTCTGACTGGGTGGAATGTTGGGGATTTTTGTGGACTGACTGGGAGGCTGAAGGTAAGAGGGTTTGTAATAACCTCTGGATATAATCTCCTGCACACAAGTGTCTGTGGTGATGGCTGTCTAGGTTTACGGGTGCAGGGATAAGTGTCTCCAAACTGCCTCCAGAATGCAGCAGTAAGTAACCTTTCAGGAGTGCTGGAAGGGCTTCTCAGAGAAAGAACCTCTGAAGCCCTGGTTCTGCAGGCCTCCTCTGCCACGTGGGCAACATCTACCATTGGAGTTCCCACCTCTGCCATAGGGGGGACCTGACCCTATAGGAGACTTGGGAACAGCCTTGCGACATATGGAACCACCTCTCTGGATCTGAGAAAAGGTCCTTTGAGGGGTAGACAGACGTATCCCTACAGCAGATAACATCTCCCCATCTTGCTCACTCCTAGATAGGGGTTCTTTCACCTTGTGCAGAATAAGGTGGCTCCATCAAAGGGAACATTAATGACAACTTGAATAGCTTGGCAAAATCAGAGAAGCACATTTAGGCTTACTGTCTCATGGCAATACTTGAACCCACAGCTCTCAAATTTTCCTCTAAGGTGTAAGAAACCAGACTCATGGAGGCATTTGACAAGGACTGTAGGGTGGCCAGTTGAGAAGAAATGGTCTTCTTGTCATCCACAGACAAGGACCCAGAAAGGGCATTGGAGAACTCCTTGATCAAGTCCTTCTTAAATCTTGTAATGTGTGCCAAATAGTTCAATGACATTAGAGTGAAGGTTGCTGATGCATAAACACATTTCCCAAAACTATCCAACTCCCTGGACTCTCATTTCAGGGGATGGACAAAACAACTCTGTTCAGCAAGTTCTTTCTTGGTGGCCACTACCATCATTATAACATCTACTGTGGTACCCTTGCTCCAATGGACTCAATCCTTGGGTGAAAGAAGGTACTTATCTAATCTCTTTAGGATAGACAATAAGACTTTAAAAATTTAAAAAAGCCTTTTAAAATTGCATTACCTAAACAATCCCTCCGGACTCTGTCAAATAAACAAGCCCAATTAAAACCATCTCTTAACTAATTCCTATGAAGAAAGATTATAATGGTAGGTCCTAAACATATTTCAGCCTTGTGCTCATTAAGCAGTTGTTTCAAATACACACTACATATGGTAATATTGAATATCCACACTAAGCTACACATGCAACTTCATACCAGTCCAATGTAATGCCAACAGATTTGCAATTTAAACTATGCATTATATTTCTTTGCAGATCTCTGCTTACATATATGTATCATTGATTAATGTGTTATGTTATGCTGTGACACAAAAAGATAAGTAATGTAACTAAGTACTGTACTGCAGTGCTTGTCGCTACTTTTATACATGTATCTTTATGTATTTTTTTTTTAATAAAATACTTTGTAATACTTTGTAATATACTGTGGAGCTTTTCTCCCCAGGTCTCCACTGAAAATGGGTTTTTTGACCCAGTGGACTTTCCCGGTTAACAAATGCCAATAAATAAATAAATAATAAATAAGACATCTGTATCCCTCCAAGCTCAGTGGGAGATGAGGTCCACCATCTTGTCCCCCAGGATGTAGCTAAGCCAGATCTGAAAGCATCAAGAAAGTACAGTTGTGTACACTTACCATAAATGTAGATGTTCAAGTGTATTCACTGTTGCAGTCATTACATTTAGGGTAATCTGTTGGCAGGTTGCAATCAGTCGGCCTGAATAACAAAGTCTTGGGTCCTGCGTCGGTTGCTGTCTCCTCTTCCATGACATCAGGTCATCAGGGGTATAAAACATGCAGCCAATGTCATTTTATTCAGTTTTTCTTGCCCCAAATGTCAGGTGCCCCCCAAATGGGGAGCAAATATAGATATACATATATATATATATATATATATATATATATATACAAACAGAAATATATATAAATGCATTTTTAGAAACATAAACTTTACCTTCATCTAAAAGCAAATACACCATAAAGGCTTTAGTGTACAGAGAAGGAAAGAAAAGGTATAGAAAGGGGGATGGTGGGTGGGTAACCCGGACTGCAACAGTGAATACACTCGAACATCTAAATTTATGGTAAGTGTACACAACTGTACTATGTTCTCCGTGTTTCACTGTTGCAGTCATTACATTTGGGTAGAATCCCAAAGCTATGGATGGGAGAATGGAATTAAACAGCATTAGGAGGGGCTATAAGGCCCTGCAGAACTGCAGTGGCAAAGCCTGCCCTGGATTTGGAGAAGAGAGGCAAATGATAATGCTTTGTGAAGGTATGAACAAAGCTCCAAGTAGCAGCTTCTAGAATGTCTTTGGTTGGAACCCCTCTGAGAAAAGCTGCTGAAGTAGAGGCAGCCCTGGTGGAATGTGATCTGATCCCCTTGGTCACAGGTTTACCATGGTGCAAGTAGCAGAAACGAATGCAGTGGCTTATCCATTTAGAAATAGTCTGCTTTGATACAGCCTTCCCCTCTGACCCTGCAGCAAATGCTACCAATAGTTGCTCAGACTTTCCTAGAGATTTGGTCCTGTTTAAGTAGAATTTTAGTTGTCTGTGTACATCCAATGAATGCAGAATCTGCTCCCCCTTGTTCTGCGGATTTGGATAAAATGTTGGCAGGTGAATGGTCTGGTTAAGAGCCACACTGGATACCACCTTAGGCATAAAGGAAGGATTGGTCCTGAGGGACACCCTGTCTGGGTAAAATATAATAAAAGGCTCCACTGCCATGAGAGCCTGTAGTTCTGAAACCCTTCTCGCTGAAATGACTGCCAAGAGAAAAGCTGTTTTCCAAGATATAAATTTTATATCTGCAGTAGCTGCTGGTTCAAAAGGAGGCAGGGTGAGTTTTTCCAGCACAAAATTGAGGTCCCATGCAGGAGTTGGTGATCTTCTGGGAGGCCTTAAAATTTTGGCCCCTCTAAGATACTGTTTAATCAGAGGATAAGAAAAGAGGGGAGGCTCTGTGTTGTAATGAGTCGAGATGGGAGAGGCAAGGATTTTTACTGAAGAAAAAGATAGGCCCTTGTCAAGCATCTCAGTCAAATATTGTAAAATCTGAGGAATATTGGGCTTTGCTGCGTCTGTTCCTTGTGCTTGGTTCCAAGCATAGAATCTCTTCCATTTATCAGCATAAGATTTTCTAGTACTAGGCCTTCTGGCTTCTAAAACGACATCTATCACAGATTTACCGAGAGGTGTTGTTTGAATAATTAATTGATCAGCCATGCTGCAAGATTCAGAGTTTGAAGCTGAGTGTGCAGAATCTGATTGTTCTGCTGAGACAGTAGATGAGGTATTTGAGGCAAGTACCATGGAGGAAGTTGAGACATATTCCTTAGAAGTGGGTACCAGTGCTGTTGAGGCCAGTCCGGAGCAACTAGGATCATTTTTGTTTTTTTCTGTCTGACTTTTAGTAAGACTTTGGGGAGTAGAGGCAGAGGGGGAAAAGCATAGACTGATAGGTTTTTCCAGCTGAAGGATAGGGCATCCACTTTCTATGCTTTTTTGTGATGTGTTCTTCTGCAGAATTTGTCCAACTGATAATTCTGGGGAGAGGCAAATAGATCTAAGTCTGGGCTCTCCCATTTCTGTGTTAACATGCTGAAGATTTCTGGATCCAGTTTTCATTCATGCGGGTCCATAAGATTTCTGCTTAGGTCGTCTGTCAGAGTATTTTGTTTTCCTGGCAGGAATTGAGCTTGAAGATGTATTTGGTAAGTCAAGGCTTTGTTCAACAAGGCCATGGCTAGTCTGCAAAGGGGGTAGGAAAGTGTACCCCCCTGCTTGTTTATGTACCACATAACTGTGGTGTTGTCCATCTTTATCAGTAGTTGTCATGGATGAAGTAAGTCCTTGAAGGCTGTCAGAGCATTCTAAACAACAAGCACCTCTTTCTGGTTGATATGCAGATGCATTTGGTTTGGGCTCCATTTGCCCTGAATGCATCTCCCCGCCAGGTGGGCCCCCCCAAGCATAGTCTGATGCGTCTGTAGTTAGGGCTTGGGTGGCAGGGGGTAGAGTGAATGACAGTCCCTTGTTTTGGTGACATGTCTCTGCCCACCAAAGAAACTCCTGCTGTAGGCAGGGAATGAAAGGAATCATTGTTTCCAGACTGTGACAATGTTGACTCCATAAACATTTTAGGTACCATTGAAGTTTCTTCATATGCAGTCTCGCATATGGAATTAGTAGAACGCAGGATGCCATGAAACCCAAAGCCTGCAGAATTTGTCTTGCAGATAACTGGGTTTTTGTTGCCATTTGTTTGAAGTATGTTGTCAGTTGCCTTTGTTTGTCTGGCATGAGGTACGCCATCTAGGCAGTTGTATTCAAGCTTGCACCTAGGAATGTAATTGTTTGAGAGGGTACCAGTTGTGATTTCTTTTCGTTTATGGTGTACCTTAGGCATGCTAGAAGCCTTTTTACAAATGCAAGATGTTGAAGAAGAGTGTCCTTGTCCTCTGCTTGAATGAGACAGTTGTCCAGATAAGGATAAATCTGAATGCTTCTTTGTCTGCAGAATGCAATTACTGGTGCCAGGCACTTTGTAAAGACCCTGGGTGCAGTAGATAAGCCAAAGGGCAGTGCAGAGAATTGGTAATGCAAAAAACCTGCTTTGAAGCGGAGGTATCTTCTGCATAATTCCCTTATTGGGATATGCAGGTATGCCTCTTTTAAGTCTAGAGTTACTAACCAAGCATTCCTGCCTAGCATAGTCAGTAACTGTAGCAAAGTCAGCATTTTGAATTTTGGAATGTCCAGGAACGTGCTCAGAATCGATAAGTCCAGTATTGGATGCCATGAATTGTCTTTTCTGGGTACCAGGAAAAGTCTTGAATAAAAACCTTGTCCTTTTTCCTTTTCTGGTACCGGTTGAATAGCCCCCATATCCATGAGGGGCATGACTTGTTTCTGGGCCTCTGCCCACTCGTTTTGTGGCAGATCCGGCCATCCGTTTGGAATTGGCAAAGTATGGAAATGAAATCTGTACCCCTGGGATACAATGTTTAATACCCACTTGTTCTGGGTAATTAACTGCCAATTTTGAGCATGAAGTGCTAGTTTTCCCCCAAGGAAGTCTTTTCCCCCAAGGGAGTCTTTTCCCCCCAAGGAAAACCCTGTTTGTACAGAATTTACAAAGTATGTTTCTCTATTGACCCATACTGCAAGCTAATCCAATTTCTTGTCTTGTAATTAAACTTGTAAGCTAATTAAAGCCACTGAGTCAGGCAAACCAGCACTCCTCTCCCTGACTAAAAGCTTCTCCTGTCTTTTCCCTAGCTACTTAGATTACTCTTCCCCACCTATCCAGCTTTCCTGGTTACCTACTGTAATTCTTACTCTGCACACTAGGTGGCAGTGTAACTCACCCGTGTGCCCTTCTCCCTCCCCATAGTTTTCGTAGTCTTCGTCCACTGCCTTTCCTCCTCTATCATCTTGCAGACATTCTCAGTTACCTTCTTTCCCCTTTCTACTCCTCCTTAGCTCCTAGTCATTACTAACTTAGACTCTTTCTTCATAGTTCCCCCTCTCCACTATCCTCTCTCCTGCACCTCACCTGCTCTTCTAGAAGCTAATTACCTGTCCCTATGTCCTTCTCCAGGTGAATGGTGCTCACTGATTGTCTCTGCTGAATCCTCTGCTACTTGCTCTTGCCCGCTCCGTTCGCCCTACGGGCTCACTCCGCTCCCCTACCCTACCCCCAATTCCCACACCCCCACTACATCTACATTTATACCCATCTAACCACTCCCACTTCCTCTCCACCCACTAAACTCCACCCCTTCCTCCTCCTATCCCCACCCACTTACACATTAGCCTTACTTCTCATCCCTCCCATCTCCTTACACAACACCACTACATTGTTCATCTAAACCCTAACATGCTTAAAAGATACTTATCCTTCCCAAATCAACTACTAATCCTCTTAAACCTTACCTACATCTACTATCTTACCCAACCTTATCCCATCACCTACTCACCATTCTCACAGACAACCTACCCTCTGCATACATCACAATCCAACTTCTTCATCTCTATCTCCCCGGAACTATATCCCTTCAACAACAACCTATGTTTTCATTTCAAACTATTCCCCACTCTTAAATACTCACCAACTACTCTGCCCTTATCTCCCACTAATCTTCCGACGTACATCTCTCAGTCAAAACAATCCAAATACCTTTACTACATAACTCAACTTCTAACTTCCATACTTTTATCTGGTGATATTCACCCTAACCCAGGACCAACCCCCTCCTCCTCAATAACCAAATCCATCCTGCTTACATCTCTTAATGCACAAAGCTTAGCTAACAAAATTCCAAATCTTCATGCCTGGCTACTCCATAACAAACCTGACATCCTTGCCATTTCTGAAACCTGGCTAAAACCCCACATAAAAAATGAAGAGATAGTACCACCTAATTACTCTATCATCAGAACAGACAGAACCCATAGAAAAGGTGGTGGAGTGGCTCTAATCTACTCTTCCTCCCTACGCATAACACCCTATAATAAAGCCATTCCAAAATTCGCTAACGCAGAATTAATACTAGCTCATCTTCAGCTAAACAAACAAAAATGTATATACATCGCCTCTCTTTACATTCCCCCAGGAGACAATGTCCCAATACTTGAAGAAATCCTCTCATGGCTATCAACTAATATCTGTAATGAAACTATAATCATGGGAGATACCAATATCAATTGGTCCTCCATTCAGTCCCCCACTCACCCCCCTCAATATCAGCCTATACAACTACTCTCAACTCATTAACTCCATAACCAGGCCATCTAAAGACTGCACGAGTGGCAGCATTTTAGACTGGATTCTAGTTTCCCGCCCCCACAACTATCCTGACAGTGGAACCCTCCCTGACTCCCTCAGTGACCACCTTCCCATCTTCACTAGACGTCTTCTTTCTCCCTTGCTAGCTACTCATACTTACTTAACTACTCGATCCCTTAGAAACTTTAACCCAGAAGCTTTCTCTGATACCCTCAAATCACTTAACTGGTACCCCCTAAAATCTCTACTACTTGAAGATGCTATAACTCACTTTAATACTATCTTCTTACATCTCCTAAACAATCATGCTCCCTTAATTACTAAAAGAATAAAAAGGAAAACCACCCCCTGGTTAACCAAAAGTACACTAGCCACCATGCGACTTAGAGATAAAGCCTGGACACAGTTCCAAAGAATCAAATCTATATCTAACCTCAATGAATACAAAACACTTCGTAACTCAGTTAAAAAGCTTATCACATCAGACCATCGAAACTACTTCATCCAACTTCAAAGCAACCATAAAACCAACCCACAGAAGTTCTGGAGAGGTATAACTACCCTCCTAAAACCCGGTAATACAGAAAACCCTAACCCCTCCCCAAACATACAAGACTCTGATCTAGCTACCCAATTCAATTTTTTCTTCATTGACTCCATCTCCAAATTGACCTCTTCTTTTTCAAATAATAATCCACCTCCTACCTCCACTTCTTCTTTAAATAACAATCCACCTCTTACCGCCACTTCTCCTCTCCCACCTCCTTCAAATAATAATCCACCTCCTACCTCCACTTCTTCTTCAAATAACAATCCATCTTACCGCCACTTCTCCTCTCCCACCTCCCCCTCCTACTTCCTTCTCCCACTCCTCACCCTCTCAACCCCCACCATTTTTCATTAAACCTATTCCTACTTCTACTATAAGAAAACTCCTACAGAAACTGAAACCTTGCACCAATGCTCCTGATAACATTCCCTCATACTTCCTCAGCATAGCTGCTGATGCTATTGCCCTCCCTATCAGTATCCTAATCAACCGCTCTATCCAAGAAGGTCTTGTTCCTCAAATCTGGAAAAAAGCTTATATCATTCCCCTGCACAAAGGAGGTAACAATACTAATATTTCCAACTTCCGTCCCATCGCCATCCTCTCTCCCATTTCTAAGGTCCTAGAGAAATGCATTCACCTTCAACTCCTCCCCCATCTATTGGACAACAACCTATTAACCCCTACCCAACATGGACTCAGACCCCATCATAGCACTATGACTGCTCTCCTTTCCTTCCTTGAAACTGTGAATAAAGCTAGAGATCTTGGCTTCACTGTATCTACCATCCTTCTCGATCTCTCTAAGGCATTCGACGCTATCTCTCATAACCTTCTTCTTACTAAACTAGATAACCTAAACCTCTCACCCTCTTCCCTCAAATGGTTTACCAGCTATCTCTCCAATAGGCAACAAGCAGTCAAATGGAAAAAGGCCACCTCCTCCTTCCTCAACACCCCAACAGGTGTCCCTCAAGGTTCCATACTGGGACCCCTTCTCTTCAATATTTTCATTAATGACTTTTACCACTCCATCCCTCTTACTAGCGTTATCCAATATGCAGATGATTCCACAATCATCTGTGCTGCCCCATCCATCCCAACTCTTTTAAAACTAACTCAAGATGCCTTCTCTACCACAGAGCAATGGACGAAAGACAACCATCTTGCACTCAATGCTAGTAAAACTAAACTTATGATTTTTACCTCCTCCAAAACCAAGAACTTTGATCAAAATTTATTCTCCATCACCAGCCAAAATTCAACACCTCTTGAACTGGTATCCGAAGCCAAACTACTAGGAGTTCAAATCGACAACAGGCTTAAATTCAACTCCCATCTACTACTAAACATAAAAAAAACCCACCAAAAACTTGGTATGCTCTACCGACAAAATCGGTTTCTCACCTCAACTACCAAATTTACTCTCTCTACTACATTTCTCTTACCCTCCCTTCTCTATGGAGCCCCCCTTCTAACAAATCTACAATCATCTCTCAAAACCAAACTGTCTTCTTGCTACAATAAAATTGCCAGATTCGCCACTAGCAACAAATCATCAACACATCACTGTGAATCTCTCCATAAACTAAACTGGCTAGAACTACCAAACTACCTATCCTACATTCAGCTCACCTATGCCCATAAACTTATCTTCCAGCCTTCCCTCTGTCCCTCCCTCGCCACTACCTTTAAAATGCACCACACACAAAGACTTCTCAGATCTAATAATCAAAACCTTATAGAAGTTTACCGACCACTCCACCCCCCCCCCCCCCCAGGACAATACCTCCTGTCACACTCTTTAACTCGCTTATGGAACTCCCTTCCCCCCTCCATTCGTACCACTACTAGCCTCCAATCCTTTAAAAAATCACTCCACTCTCATCTAACTTCCACATGGGAATGCTCCTGCTCCCATCCCTCATAACCAACACTCTACTTCATTCATCTTCTCCATTCCTTTCTCAAATTCCAGATAACAAATTCTTGCCTGCCTCTAGTACCTAGTAACTCCTGACCCTACTCCATCTAACTACCTATCCTCATTCCAATTGGAAAAAACAAAAAACAAAACAAACAAAAAAAAAAAACAAAAAAAAATTTTGATATTTCCTTTGATTGAAATACTTTTGATCAGTCTGTTTACCTCTGTAATGAACCTGCAGTCTGTGTG
Organism: Protopterus annectens; assembly: GCF_019279795.1. Lineage (NCBI taxonomy): Eukaryota > Metazoa > Chordata > Ceratodontiformes > Protopteridae > Protopterus > Protopterus annectens. Next base: position 749,205,058 of record NC_056750.1, read on the forward strand.
TGTATATTAAGCTTAGTTTGTTTACCTCTGTAATCTTCATGCAATCTATGTGTGTATATTAATCTTTGTGTAACATGTATTTAGGAGCTTTTAAGAGTATATTAAGCATAGTTTGTTTACCTCTGTAATCTACATGCAATCTATGTGTGTATATTAATCTTTGTGTAATATGTATTTAGGAGTTTTTCTCCCCAGGACTCCATTGAAAACGGGTTCATTAGGCCCAATGGACTATCCTGGTTAAACAACTGCAAATAAAATAAAAATAAAAAATAAATAAAGGGGGCTGCCAAAAGATAAGTGCTTGATGATGGTAGAGGAAAGTCATTGAGACTGCTTACTGTAGGGTTGCGCTTTGTTTCCTCCAGTTTTGGAGGTAGAGGCACCCCATTGCTTTGACCTGTAAGAACCCTGTGATTGGTATCTGGAGTCTTTTGAGCACCTGGATTTGCCTTGAGTGGCTCTGATGGACACAGGAAAGGACCAATTTTTATTAGGCCAGTGTCTACTGAAACTGGGTGGCTGCACTTGCAAGAAATCTTGCATAGATTTAGCTTTGTCTTCCATTTTCTTTAAAACCTCTTCTGCCTTATTACCAAACAGAGTATCATGCTGCAAAGGGGCATCCAACAATTTAGCTTTAACATGATCAGGCAGATTTTGCTCCTTGAGCCAGGCATGCCTTCTAATCACAGATCCAGTAACGGCGGCCCTACAAGAGGCCTCCAAGGAATCAAAACCACATTGCAAAGTATGCTTTCTAACTTGTTCTGCTGAATGCAATAATTCCTGTAATTCTTTATTTTCATCAGAAATCAACATCATTTTCTGTTTCAGTAAGCCCATAACATGCTGTTGATATTTAAGCATATGAAACTGTCAGTTTAAGGCCCTGATTGCCAAGGTTGCAGACGTATAAACCTTCTTTCCCCATCTATCCAGCGCCCTGGAATCTCTGTCAGAGGGGTAGGATTTTTGGCTGTAGAGGCCTTTACACCCTTGGGACCCTGATAAATAGTCTCAGGATCAGCAGCATGATTTTTGAATAGAAATTTGTGGGAGTCAGAAACCCTGTAATATCTGTCTGGCTTACTAGGAGCCAGAGGCAGGGAATCAGGAGCCATGCTTGATTCTGAAAACACATCATCAACAATGTCTAATACAGGAGGTATTGCCCAAGGCCTATGCTGAGGAAGAAGAAAGAAATCCCTAAGCTTCTTTTTTGATTCAGAGAAGTCCTGACTCTCACAGTGAAAATGTTCCCTTAAAGTATGCAAAGTCTCTCAAAAAGAGTAATCCTCAGGAGGAGATGCAGATGGGATGGATTCCTCTGCATCAAAATCCTCATAGGGTGGAATAGAAAATTCCTAATTCCTAAGCAGAAGAGGAATCAGAAGAAATGGAAACCAGATCTGAAAATGCATAATCAGTGCCTTGCCTAGGCCTCTTAGCAGGGGGGGGGGGGTTTGGGAACCCCTGATCAAGGTAATAGAATCCTCAGCCATTTTGATCATCTGTTTTTAAGGCATAGGGGCCTGAGCATGTGGCTCATGTGTCGGTTTTTTAGACATAGATGTTTTTGACCTTGTTTTTGAGGCTGGCGTCAGTTTAATACAAAAATGTTGAGGCCTGAAAACACCCTCAGAAGCCAGTGCCTGCTCAGCAGCTCTGGACCTATCCAAGGGACAGACATCAGCGGGTTCAATACTCTGAGAATCTCGCGGCATACCGGACTCCGAATGGGTCTCGGTAGAGGCCTGCGACTCAAAAGTAGCAGGTATCAGGGGCTGCGAAAGCGCCTCACTGAGTACCGGCGAACCGGCGACTGGCTTAGGAGAAGCTTTGTCATCGGTTTTGGACCTCGACAATCTGTCTCTGTCTTTTTCTTTGCATTTTTTGCGAACTCCAGTAGTCGTATTGCTAACCGACTACATTTCAGGATAATTAAATCTTGAACCAAAATATTTAGAAGCAAAAATATACCGTTGCTTAATAGTGTGTTGGTTAAATCTAGCACAAAACCGACAGCAAGGCACATTGTGATCTGGGCCTAGGCAAGGAATACAGTACAAATGAAAATCCTTATAAGGTATTTGCTTCCCACAAGCAATGCAATTATTAACTTTTACTGACATCGGTAAGGAGCAAGAAAAAGTTTCCCCAACAGGGTAATTAGCTTTAGTTTGAAGACTTCAGTTCTGAAACTAAAATGCAAAAATTTCAGGAGTCGGCCGACCGGCACTTACAAACTGCTTCTGCTTCGGGCACCACGTGGCAAGAAAGAATGAATAAAATGGCGTCGGCTGCATGTTTTATACCCCTGACGACCTGACATCATGGAAGAGGAGACAGCAACCGACTCAGGACCCAAGACTGTTATTCAGGCCGACTGAGGGCAACTTGCCAGCAGATTACCCTAACTGTAATGACTGCAACAGTGAAACACGAAGAAGATCCACTGACTCCTCCTGGGAAGGGGGTTCAACCCCCTTCTCTGCTGCTTTTAGTTCTCCCCACAATTCTTACCCCCTATCCTGAACATCGATAGCTCCTTCCTCCCTTTTCCAGATTCTCTCCCTGGGGTCTCTACAGCTTTAGACTGACTGACCACTAGGTGGCGCTCCTCTACCTTCCTGCTGTCCCCACTAATTTTCCCTTTCCTTCCTCATCTCCCCTAATACAGCCCTCTAACATCTTTTCCTCTGCTCTCTCCCTCTCTACTGTCCAGGATTCCTATCCACTCTTCGCTTTATATACAGCCCTCCTCTATCCCTTTTCTGAAGTCTCTTCCTTCTCCCACTGTGTTTCTCCTTTACATCTACCCTCTACTCCACTTCTCTGTATATCTCACTACTCATTTCACATCTCTGCTACACTTACCTTACCTATTCACATCTCTGCTAAACTTACCTTCTGACTATTCACTCTTTACTGATTGTCTTCTTCACTTTCTCCTCCTCTGGCTCTTCCAACTCCGTTCGCCCTGCGGGCTCACTCCGCTCCCCTACCCTGCCCCCAAATTCCACCCTCCTCAGCACCTCTACATTTATCCCTCACTTACTCCTCCCTCCCTTTCTTTCAACCAATCACAGACTTTTCCCTACTCCCTCAATCCTACATCAATTATCCAATCTCAACCCCCTCTCATTTCCCCACCCACTCTTACTCCTCCCTCTTCTCACTACACTTAATCTTCCCCTCTCCTATCCATAATACATATCTCCCTTCCACTCCTTTACCTTCTTTCCACAACTGCTTTCTACTTCCTTTCTTATTTCTCCCTTCCATACCTCACCCATTCCAAACATGCCCTCCCAAATCCTCTTTACTTTCAGACTCCCCTTCTCCCTTCTCATCTTGCTTATTCCTCTCTATCAGGCTACTTCGTACTCCTTAAAAACTCCCCCATACCTACCTTCTACTCAAACTATCACTTTCACTCACCCGCAACCTCTTCTACTCTCTCACGTCCATTCCATTTCCCCCTCCCTTATCCCAATAAACCTACTGCACCTTTTCCATCCCAAACTACTCTCCTCTACAAAAAACTTCTCTCTTATATTTCCACTAACCCCAAACAACTTCCTACAATCCAAACTTAAAAGGCAAAAAGTTATCTCATGTAATATCCTAGCCTTATCTGGATACATTCATCCTAACCCTGGCCCCTGCCCCAGTACAAACAACTCCTTCCCTCCTTCCCCTTCCTCCCTTACTTCAAATAAGCCTCTCCCCCCTTCTCCTTCTTCTCCTATTTCCTCTCTTAGCACCCTTAAGGTCTTCACTAACAATGCCCAGAGCCTTAACAACAAACTTCACCATGTTCATGCTTGGATCAATCACAATCAACCTGACATCTTAGCCATCTCTGAAACCTGGCTAAAACCTCATATTTCTGATTCTGAAATCTTACCTCCAGGTTTCAACATCCTCAGGAGTGACCGATTAAATAAAAAAGGTGGAGGCTCTGCCCTAATCTACTCTAACCTTCTCTCCATAACCCCCCTTCATATCCCAACCCCACAATTCAAAAATACTGAAATAACAGCAAGTCTTCTCCGACTCAATAAACATAAAAATATCTGCTTTATTTCCATATACATCTCCCCAGGCGATAATATCTCCACCCTTGAGAATATTCCCCATTGGGCCTCATCTGAAATAAAACATGAAACCTTTATTCTAGGTGACGTCAACATTGACTGGAACAAAATCAACACACCTTCCCCCTCCGTAGCCATTAACCTTTTCAACTTCTCTCAAGTAATCCATTCTACAACCCGACCTAACAAAAACCACCCCCCAGGGTCCATCATAGATTGGATTTTAGTCTCCCATCCAAACAAAATCTCTCTCTGGCACTATCCCGGACTCCTTTAGTGACCATCTCCCTGCCTACATTCATCACTCAGCTAACCCCTCACAATTCCAACATCATTACATTCAAACTCGTAACCTTAGCAACTTTAACCCCACAATTTTCTCTAACACTTTCAAACAAATTAACTGGCAAATCCTTAACACTCTCTCCCTTGACAATGCCGTAGAGCATTTTAACTCTTCCTAAATACTCTTAACTCCCTAGCCCCCCTAAGAAACAAACAAATTAAAGCCAATTCTGCTCCTTGGCTGACCAAAGAGACTAAACATACCATGCATCTCAGAGAAAAATCCTGGAAGCTTTTTCAGAAAAGTAAACTGTCTTCTGCCTTGCTCCAATATACCCAACTCTGCAACCAAGTAAAAAAATTTGTCTCCTTGGACAAAAAAAAACTACTACAATAAACTTCAGTCCAATAATAATAAAAACCCAAAACAATTCTGGAAATCTGTTAACTCTCTTCTCCATCCTGGGTCAAGAAATAACCCCTGCCCTGACCCTAGTTTAACTGACAAGGAACTGAGCTCTCACTTCAACACTTTCTTTACAGATTCTATAGCTAAGATAACCAAAACATTTCCTGACAATAATCCACCCAACTTCCTAAACTCTCCTTCCAACATCCCTAATAACTGTCCCTCTATGTTCCAGCTCAAACCAGTTTTCACGATGTTCATAAAAAAGCTTTTATCCAAACTAAAGCCATGCTCTAATGCCCCCAACAACATTCCCCCCTCCTTCCTCAAATGCGCAGCCGAAGGTATTGCTCTCCCAATTAGTATCCTGATCAACCGATCCTTAAAAGAGTCATACGTACCAAAACTTTGGCGCTAAGCCTACATTCTACCGCTTCACAAAGGAGGTAAAAACACCTCCATTTCTAACTTCTGCCCCATAGCCCTACTCTCTCCAATATCTAAAATTCTAGAAAAATGTGCCCACCACCAACTTTTACCCTACTTAACTCAGAATCAGTTACTTACACCCACCCAACACGGTTTCCGTCCCGGCCACAGCACCATAACTGCCCTACTCTCCTTCTTAGAAACCGTTAATCAAGCCCGAGATTCTGGACTTCTATTATCCACTGTTCTGCTAGATCTTTCTAAAGCCTTTCACATCATCTGCCATACACACCTTCTCTCTCATCTCACCAACCTTAATCTCTCCCCTAATACTCTTTCCTGGTTCTCCAGTTACCTTTCTGACAGATCTCAGGCTGTCAGATGGAAGGACTCTACCTCTTCCTTCTTACTTACACCTACCGGCGTTCCTCAGGGATCCATCCTTGGTCCCATACTTTTCAACATCTTCATAAATAACCTTCACACTGTCCTCCCTGACACTACAGTCATCCAATATGCTGATGACTCTACCTTAGTTTGTGCCAGTCCCAACTTTTCTGAACTTCTGTCTAAAACACAAATAGCTTTTTCCACTACAGAAAACTGGATGCACCAAAACCATCTCTCCCTCAACTCCAATAAATCTAAAATACTAATTTTCCTCCCTACCAAGGCTTCTTCCTTTGACAAAAACTCTTTCAACATCCTAAGCCAAACCAACACTCCTATAGAAGTGGTCCCTTCCGCTAAACTCCTTGGCATTACCATTGATGAACGCCTCAAATTCGATCTCCACATACAACAAAAAATGCTCAACAGGAATAATCAATTTCTTTCAAACTCCTCTAGGCATACCTTAGCAATCACCTAACCTCCTTCCCTCTCTACTATACGGTGCCCCACTTCTAACTAATCTGTCTGCTTCCCTCACCTCTAAACTTGAAGCCTGATATAATAAGATCTCTAAATTCACCAATAAATCCAAAACCTCAACTCACCACTGCCTTACTCTACAATCTCTGAACTGGTTAGAACTCCCTAACCACCTTGACTATCTTCAACTAACGACCGCTCACAAATTAATATTCTACCCAGAAATATGCCCAGCCTTATCCAACATCCTTCCTCCTTACATCCCTAACCGATCATTGAGATCTGAACACCAAAACCTAATCTCCATTCACAGACCAAAACATCCCGCTGGCCAGCTACTTCTATCCTTCTCTCTAGGTAGAAAATGGAACTCTCTCCCTCCTTCGCTTAGGACTATACCTAACACGGAAGCCTTCAAGACCCAACTCTTCTTACACCTATCTTCCAAATGGAAATGTTCTTGCTTTCACCCTATATAAATTCAAGGGATTTTCTACACTAAGCCCCTCTCTACTCCTGCACCAATCTGCTCTCTGATTTCATTTCTAAATCCACCAAAATAGATTTAGCTGACTTTCAGCTGACTGTAAGGATGTAAATATTGCTAATTATGTCAGTACCTAGTTAAAAAAAAAAAAAAAAATGTTGTTTTGCACTGTTCTTACTATGTATACTTGCAATTCACATCTTCATGACTGTTTGTACATTTCTTTTGTATTTTATCTCATTCATTTGTAACCTTGATTGTACTGCCTTTGGAGCTTTTCTCCCCGGGCCTGCACTGAAAATGGGTACTTCGTGGCCCAGTGGACATCCCCGGTAATCAAATTGAAAATAAATAAATAAAAATAAATAAATCATCCTGTCCACATCTAATTCAGTTAAGCTCCAAGATGACTTGAGGGATGAAGAGCATGACGGTGGCCTGGAAGCCCCTCAATGGATCTCCTGTAAGAAATGATAATGGATCCTAGAAGGTATCAGCTCCAGAGTGAAACTAGAGGAGTAATGGACTAGTGATTTGGATTTGGCCTTGGTCAGATTTGAGGAATCAGATGGATCTGAGGGCTTGGAAACTTTACTGGATGTAGACAATCCTAAAACAGGGGAAGGAGAATGATCAGGGGATCCCTTCCTAGACTCTTTGCCTTTAGTGGATGAATCTCCCTTAATCTTCTCAGAAGACTTTTTAGAAGGAGTGGGAGTTCCAGATGAAAAGAAGTAGAAGGTGAAGGTAACAACCTTTTCAGGACTAGCTTGTTACAGCACTCAACCAGCACAGGATGATTACAACCTGTGCAGATATCACATTCCACCTCTAGGTGGGCTGATCCAAAATTTAGCCTAGGGGAAACAAGCAAGGCACAAGGCCTGTAAAAGAAAAATAACCTTTTTTAATAAAGGAAAGTACACACACACACACACACATATATAAATATATATGTATACTTACATATGTATATATATATATATATATATATATATATACATACACACACACACACACACACACACACACACACACACACATACATATATATATATATATATATATATACACACACACACACACACACACACACACATATATATATATATATATATATATATATATATATATATATATATATATATATATATATATCATCATCTTCTTTCAGCTGTTCCCATTAGGGGTCGCCACAGCGGATCATCTGTTTCCATTTCTTCCTGTTCTCTGCATCTTGCTCTGTCGCACCAACCACCTGCATGTCCTCTCTCACCACATCCATAAACCTTATCTTAGGCCTTCCTCTTTTCCTGTTACCTGGTAGCTTCATCTTTAGCATATTTTCCCAATATACTCAGCATCCCTCCTCAGCACATGTCCAAACTAACGTAATCTTGCCTCTCTGGCTTTGTCTCCAAACCTTCCAACCTGGCTGACACTCTAATATATTTATTCCTGATCCTGTCCACCCTCGTCACACCCAGTGCAAATCTTAACATCTTTAACTCTGCCACATCCAGCTCTAACTCCTGCCATTTTGTCAATGCCACTGTCTCCAACCCATATAACATAGCTGGTCTCACTACCCTCTTGTAGACCTTCCCTTTCACTATTACTGGTACTCGTCTGTCACAAATCACTCCTGACACTCTTCTCCACCCACTCCATCCTACCTGTACTCTCTTCTTCACCACTCTGCCACACTCGCCATTACTCTGAACTATTGATCCAAAGTATTTAAACTCATCCACCTTCACCACCTCTACTCTTTGCATCCTCACCATTAGGTTCATTTGTTCATAGGTTAGTACTAAGCTAACTGCCCTTGCGAGCCATTTTAAGCCTAGCCAATTATCCCTTGTGAGACTCAAACCCTGTACCTTGTGTTTGTAAGGCAAACACCTTAACCATTAGGCCATCCTCCCAACCCCCATTCCTCTATCCTCCCTCTCATTCACACACACATATTCTGTCTTAGTCCTGCTGACGTTCATTCTTCTCTCTAGAGCATATCTCCATCTCTCCAGGGTCTCCTCCACCTGTTCCCTACTCTCACTACAGATCACAATGTCATCTGCAAACATCATAGTCCATGGGGACTCCTGTCTGATCTAGTCTGTCAACCTGTCCATCACCATTGCAAATAAGAAAGGGCTCTGAACTGATCCTTGATGTAATCCCACCTCCACCTTAAACGCATCCATCACTCCCACCGCAGACCTCACCGCTGTCACACTACCCTCGTACATATCCTGTACCACTTACATACTTCTCTGACACTCCCGACTTCCTTATACAATACCACAACTCCTCTCTAGGCACCCTGTCATATGCTTTCTCTAAGTCTACAAAAACACAATGCAACTCCTTCTGACCTCCACTGTACTTCTCCATCAACACTCTCAGAGCAAACATTGCATCTGTAGTGCTCTTTCCTGGCATGAAACCATACTGCTGATCACTAATCATCATGTCCCTTCTTAACCTAGCTTCCACTACTCTTTCTGATAACTTCATGCTGTGACTGATCAATTTAATCCCTCTGTAGTTACTACAGCTCTGCACATCATCCTTATTCTTAAAAATCGGTACCAAAACACTTTTTCTCCATTCCTCAGGCATTCTCTCACTTTCCAAGATTTCATTAAACAATCTGGCTAAAAACTCCACTGCCATTTCACCTAAACACCTCCATGCTTTCACATGTATGTCATCTGGACCAACAGCATTTCCATTGTTCATCCTCTTCATAGATATCCTTACTTCCTCCTTGCTAATCCATTGCACTTCATGATTCACTATCCCCACTTCATCCAATCTTCTCTCCCTCTCATTCTCTTCATTCATCAACCACTCAAAGTACTCTTTCCATCGGCTCAACACACTCTCCTCACTTGTGATATATATATAAAATACGGGTTACCTTCATTTGACAGAAAGCTCATTTGACTGACACTCATTTGACTGAGACCAAATGACTGAATTTTCATTTCACTGACACTTCATTTGACTGACAGTTCATTTGACTGACACTGGAGTTAGTATATATAGTTGGGGGGGCACAACCCCCACACTGGGGTGCATAGCCCCCACTTAGTTTTATGTTATATTGTCTGCTTTTGGTTTTATATTGTTTAGTAAAACCAAAGTAAGTTGGGGACTGTGCCCCCCACACGCCCCCCAACTATATATACTAACTCCAGGGTCACACTACAGTAGGGAAAAGGACATATTCCTTTTACTTGCCTTACAGTGCTCTAGACACTGCCAGTACTGTCAGTCAAATGAACTGTCAGTTAAATGAATACCCATATTTTACACACACACACACACACACACACACACATATATATATATATATATATATATATATATATATATATATATATATATATATATATATGGTTTCCATTCACATCGCCGAAAGTACAGTTCTCAGAACTATATTTTGCCTAGACCATAACTCCGAATTTACACTTCTCTGAAACGGCACTTTGCAATTTGTCTGCAGTATGTATGAACAAATATACTGTTGTCACTGTAGTGCAATCTCGGAGTTACTATATATATACATACATACATATATATATATATATATATATATATATATATATATATATATAGATATATATATATATATATATATATATATATATATATATACACACACACACACACACACACACACACACACACACACACACACACATAGTTGGCAGGGGATGTGAAGGACGCAGCAAAAATTAGAGAAAATTAGTTAATGTGGTTTAACTGTTTTCCGTTTCAGCAAATTGCCATTTCAGAGAAGTGTAAATTCGAAGTGGTCTCTGCATTGTGGTTCGGAGAACTGTACTTTCGGCAATGTGAATGTGATTCATATATATATATATATATATATATACACACATAAAAAACACACACACACACAAAAAGAAAGAAAGAAAAACAGAAAAAAAAGAGGAGGAAAAAAGTAGAATAGCTTAAAAAGCTACTAAAATACCAGAGAAAGCACTTATCTCAAACTGGTAATGCTCACGCTACAACAGGCCACATCCATACGCTGAATAAACAAAAGAGATCTAAGGGAATCCAAGCTAAGAAAGAAGATTATGGGTAAGGGAAGGAGCTCAAGCTGTGCAGCCAAAGACTTTACAAGTGGCCAAATTATGATCTGAGGTCAGATCGGTTGAGGAATAGACAAAAAATACATTAGATACAATGTCAAATAAAGAAATTAGATGTTGCACCTCAATAACAAAATTGACTAAAGTTCACATGATAGTCCAGTAATGAGTGTTCACACTCATCCATCTACCTACTTAACTGAATAAACTACTTGAAACTTCAACAAGGTTTACTTATTACTTGCACAGGTATGGCATCAGAAAGAAAGTCTCCTAGAACTGCTAGTTAAAGTGATTTTATCTGGACTAATCCTTTGTAATCTGTTTCTTGTTAGTCCTGTCATCATCTGTGCCACAGTTGTGATACCAGACCTGCCTTGAGCTTTTTGGATTACCACTGTTTTAAAATAAAGAAATGAAGGTCAATAGGCAGACAAGCAGAAATGGCTGACAAATGCACTTTAACAGAAATGAATACTAAGCTTGAATTGAGCAACTCACATAAATAATTGAAGACCACTGGGACCCCCCCCTCAACTTGAGATGGAACCTCAACTATATTTCAACATCATATAAAAAATATCTTCCATTTAGAAACATAACTATTACTAGTAGCAGACTTTCTTGCCTCCTTTACTATATGCAGAATTGCCTCAGAGTAAAGGTGCCTGAAAAGAATCATACAGCCTAGCATCCAAACTGTAAGGTTCAAGATCTTGAGATCTGAGTGAATGAGACAACCCTTTACCTGCATGAGGAAGTCCATTTTGCGGGGTAACTTTTAGTGACTGCTCCTGGCTAGATGGAGAAGGAGGAAGAACGAATATTGTCTAAGCCAAAAGGGAGTCACTAACAACATCTTTGGTGTTTCTGACTTATCAAAAGCACCTTTGAAATGAGAGGAAATGGAAAGAAGGCACAGAGGAGTTTCCCCTTTCCATGGAAATTAAAAGGATTCTTTCCTACAGGCTTCTTTGAAGGGGCTCTAGTGGGTGAAAGCCTGAGTTGTTTGTTTAAAGTGGAGGCAGTAATCTCTGTCTGAGGACTTCCCCACTGGTGGACAATTTGAAGGAAGACGTCTCAGTTCAACATTCATTTGTGTCAGTCGTAGATCTATTCAAGAAGTCTGGCATTGTGTTTATTTCTGAGGGAATGTAAAAAGCCTGAAAGAAAAGCTTGTGCTGAATTGCCAGCTCCTTGGCTACCACAGCAAGTCTGCAGAGGGGATAGACTTTCTTCCCCCCCATTTATGGATATAAGAATATGTCTGTCACTATGTGAGTTTAAAAGGCATAAATCTCAGCCATAATCTCTTTGATGTTTATATGTTCCTTTGCTGTCTTAAATGAACTAGACTCCTTGTTCTTTGACACCTTCTGAACAAGCCCTCTTTGCAAAATCTGTTGTTAATCATCTGCTGGGAAGTTGACATGAGAAAACATACCTCAGTATTGATTGTTAGCTGGTTGATCTACCAAAAACATCTCTCTATTCATGATGTGCAGGAGAAGGATTGGAAATGATGGAGGATGACAGTGTTTGACTCAAATCAATTTGAGGTACCACACAATTTTCCCGATGTCAAGTCTGGCATGTGTAATTATTTGAATTGTTGATGCTATAAGTCCCAGGGATCTGAAGCTCTCTTTTGCAGATGTCACTTCACAATTTGTCAGGTATAGGCAGTAATTATGAAAAATGCTGTACTGTCTATAAGGAAAAAAGCCATTATGATGGAGTTAATTAAAGCAGCCTGAAGTAAGCAAGTAGTCCAAGTGGAGACATATATAGATTCCTTGAAACCTGCAAAATGCTGTGACAGAGGCCATGGATAAGTCAAATTGCAAATAAGTAAATTGAAAGTGATATCCCAATGCCTAGAATTTTACAAATTGGCCATGTCTTGAGTGCACAGTGATATGCAAGCATCCTTTAGATCTAGAGTAACTAGAAATACTTGAGGGAAGAGGAGGGGAAAGGGGTTTGGACTTTGGAATTTTTAGGAAGGTGTTTATTTTGGATACATCTACAATTGGTCTCCAATTTTCCTCTTTTTTGTGAACCAGGAAAAGTCTGGAGTAGATCCCCTTCCCTATCTGTCTGGGAGGAACCGATTCTATGATTCTCCAAAGAAAGAGATCTGAAATGATTGGAAAAAAAGGTGTTGCTAATCTGAGGGAACATGAGGGATCCCTGAAGGAATGGCAGGAAAGATTCACTGAAGCCTGTATCCATTTTCTTTTCATATCTAAAACCCAGGTGTCCGTGGTTACAAATTTCCAAAAGAGAAGGAAAAAAAAAAAGAAAGTTTTCCTCCAGTTTTTGAAGGAGGTGGATGAGATGGAGGAGGGAGAAAGTGGGTTGTAAAAGACATCCAGAAGTTATTATTTCTATCAGAAAAGAATCTTTGGGTCTGATTTTAATTTTTCTTGTGATTTCTTTTTAGGAAAGGTTTTACCTTTTTGCTGAAAGGACTTAAGGTCTGAAACTTAAGAAATGGGGAAAGAAAGCAACTGCTTGATCCCTTGTACAATCATATCCCTTTCCTGTAACTTTTTTGAAGATCTCTGCAGAGAAATTGCAAAACAGGTTCTTTTTTCTAATGGTGCATCCAGCAGTTTGGCTTTAATATCACCTGGGAGAGATTGAAGCCTCAGCCAGGTATATCTTCTAAGGACTAAACTTGTGTCAGCTGCATCTTAACCACAGGTAACAGAATGACTCACCACATGAGATGCAGAGTTGAGCATATGTAGTAAGGAATCTGCTTCATAAGAAAGTACTTTGGCCACTTTAACCAATATGGAAAGTAAAGTACAGTTGTGTAAAACCTTTCTTTAACAGTAAATGTTCATATAGATCACCATTACAGTAATGCAGACAGATGGGACAATCCTGTCAAGGATGCCATACATCTGGCCTTTATGCCAATGCTTAAGTGCTCCTTTCTCATGCATCTTACATGCAAAGCTAGGCCTACCCATGAAGACTACATGTTGGCACATAAGAGATGAACAAGCTTGAAAATCCTTGGAGCTTTCTTGCTCCAGAACACACTGAAACATGTTATACAGAATAAAGACCGAGGAAGACGTTGGGAAGGGGAGGGGTTGGGGGTGACGGGAGACAGAGAGAATAAGCAAAGGAGAACTCCACCTTGGTCAAAAGGAAAAAAGGAAACCGGGGAAAGGAGAGAGAGAGAGGGTGCATACACTGCAAAAATGATCTCTTTGAATATCTACTGTTATAGTAAGTTCATACAGAATTGTATTGTGCTCACCATTAGATTACTGTTGCAGAAATATTGATAGATGGGATGATTCCCAAAGCTATATGTAGACTGGGAAGGCATAAGACAGACAGAACTAAAATGCAATAAACCTTGAAGTCTGATTCTGGCAAATCCAGTCCTGGCTCTAGAAAAGGAATCAGTCTTGATTGTAAATGATATGTAAAACTGTGAGTGGAAGACCAGGTAGCTTCTCTACTATGGATTTGGAATCAAGACCTTTGAAAAGAGCACACGAGGAAGCTATAGCCCTTGCAGAATGTGTTTTGACACTACATAGAAGGGATTTACTATGAAAGGAATTGCAAAAAGAGAGCAAGGGTTGTCAGTCTACAAAGGGTTTGTCTGGATACAGGAAGACTTTGTTTTTTTACCCTCAAAGGAAATGGCAAACTGATCAAATTTTCTCATTTCTTTAGTATTAACTATAAAATTATCACAACAGAGCAAAAACATTTACCAAGCCGAGTTAAACTTCACTAATCAAAAAACGAAATTTAATTTAACCACCTATCAGATACACAAAAGTAATTTTACCCACATATCAAGATGAACTGATGGGATAAAGTCTAATTGGCTCATAATTGCAATAATTTATCTTTTTAACCAATCCTAGAGCTTCACCAAGTAAGCTTAACTCATCCACCCTATCAGTAGATAGTAACTGAAATTCTAACCCTATCATGTTTAATGATTGTTTAATGGAATTTTGAATGAAAAACAGTGATGAAACCTATTATAAACGGCATGACTATAGTGTAATATAAAAAGACTGAAGTATCACAATTTGAATTAAAAGTGCTCATCTGCCTTCTAGTTTGCTGATTAAAGTAATCAAATGAAGATATTCAAATGTACAACAATCTGAATTTCAGGAAGCCGCAGTGATACAGCGGTACAGTTGTTGCCTCACAGCAAGAAGTTCTCCTGTTCGATTCTCGGCTGGAGTACCTTCTGTGTGGAGTCTGCATGTCCTCCCTGCGGTCGAGTGGCCTCCGAAAGACATGCGTGAATGTGCGTGCCTTCGCTGAAAGTTGGGCGTCGGGCTAGCAACTCGGCACCATAAAAAATCTACTGCCAATCATTAGCTGACCGGAGTTCCGGTGTGGCAACCCCTAACCGGGAAAAGCCGAAAAGACAAACAACAATCTGAATTTCATTTATTTATTTTTATTTATTTAACATTTGTTAACTGGGAAAATCTGACTTGGAACAAAGCGAATTTACAGCAGAGGCCCGGGGAGAAACACTCCAGATGCATGTCTTTGAATTTCTTAATTAATGAAGTTTAACTCAGCTTGGTAAATGTCAATGCTCTGTTATGATAATGTTACAGTTTTCACCTGGTAATTTTATGCAGGTATTCAGAGTAGGCTCCACAATTAGGTGTGTTATTTGAACTGAGATTTCTTTAGTCTTGTCCAAATCAAATCTTAATTGTATGTAGACATCTAGTGAATGGAAAATTCTTTCACTTCTATTTTGAGGATCAGGAAAAATGCAGGAAGTTGTATAGACTGATTCAGGGTTAGACATAAAGGATGGGTTATTTATAAGACACACTCTGTCCTTGTGGAAAATTAAAAATGATAAAAAGTACAGTTTTGTACCTACCATAAATGTAGATGTTCGAGTGTTCACCCTGCTGCAGTCATCACACTTGGGTTATCCTGTCGTCAGGCGGTCCCGCAGTCAGCCGGAATTCCAAAGCCTTGGTCCGGCGTCGGTTGCTGTCGCCTCTTCCCTGACGTCAGTGCGCCAGGGGTATATATAATGCAACCAACACCATTTTCTTCAGTTTTTCTTGCCCCAGATGTCAGGTGCCCCCAAAAAGGTGGTCAGAAATTAGTACCAAATGGAGTAACCTCTGCACAAACACAAAATCCCTCCAGCTATAAGCAAATACATCAGTAAGGTATTGAAGAGATTTAGCCAGTAGATCAGAGAAGATGGAGGGAGGGTAACCTGGACTGCAGAAGGGTGAACACTCGAACATCTACATTTATGGTAGGTACAAAACTGTACTATGTTCATCGTGTTACCCTGCTGCAGTCATCACACTTGGGTTGAATCCCAAAGCTAAGGAAGGGGGGAAGTATCATAGAGGGTTAGTGGAGGCTATAAGGCCCTGCAGAACTGCAGTGGTGAAGCCCGCCCTGGTCTTTGAGTAAAGAGGTAAGTGATAGTGTTTGGTAAAGGTGTGTACTGAACTCCAAGTTGCAGCTTCTAAAATCTCCTTGGTTGGAACCCCCCTGAGAAAGGCTGTAGAGGTAGCTGTTGCCCTGGTAGAGTGGGACCTAATGGTAGCAGGAACTGGTTTCCCATGATGGGTATAGCAGAAACGTATGCAATGACCTATCCATTTAGAAATGGTTTGCTTTGATATTGCCTTCCCTTGAGAAGCTGTAGCATAGGATACAAAGAGCTGGTCAGATTTTCTGAAAGCCTTAGTTTTGTCCACTGTGGATGTCCAAGGAATGCAGGAGTCTCTCACCTTTGTTCTGTGGATTTGGGAAGAAGGTGGGTAAGTGGATGGTTTGATTTAAAGCCACACTGGAAACCACCTTAGGCATAAAGGAAGGATTAGTTCATAGAGAAACTCTGTCTTGATGAAAAATGAGGAAAGGTTCCACTGCCATTAGTGCCTGTAGCTCTGAGACTCTTCTAGCTGAAGTTATTGCTAGGAGCAGGGCAGTCTTCCATGATAGGAACTGAAGATCTGCAGAGAAAGCTGGTTCAAAGGGAGGTAGCGTTAGTTTTTCCAGAACAAAATTGAGGTCCCATGTTGGTGTAGGAGCTCTCCTGGGTGGTCTAATGTTTTTTGCCCCTCTGAGGAACTGCCTTAGAAGAGGATGTGAAAATAAAGGTGGATCCGTGTTGTAGTGAGCTGAAATAGCTGAAGCATGGATTTTAATGGAGGAAAAAGAAAGTCCTTTGTGCAACATCTCAGCTAAATACTGTAGAATGTGAGGCATTGTGAGGCTGAATTGTGTCTTGGCCTTTAGTTTGGTTCCAGGCACAAAACCTTTTCCATTTGTCCGAATAAGCCTTCCTGGAGCTTGGCCTCCTGGCTTCCAGAATAACATCCAGAACTGCTTGAGAAAGAGGAGCTGGTTGGATGTTTAGTTGATTTGCCATGCAGCCAGATTTAAAGTTTTGAGCTGGCTGTGAAGAATCTGATTGTTTTGTTGTGTGAGCAAATGGGGGATTTGAGGCAATATCCATAGTGGGCTGTGGGCCATATTTCTCAATAGCGGGTACCAGTGCTGGCGTGGCCAGTCTGGGGCTATGAGAATCAGTCGTGGTCTCTCCTTTTTGACTTTCAGAAGAACCTTTGTGAGGAGAGGCAATGGAGGAAAGGCATATACTGTCAGGTTTTTCCAACTGAAAGAGAGTGCGTCCACTTTCCAAGCTTGATGGTGAAATGTCCTTGTACAAAATTTTGTCAGTTGATAGTTTTGAGGACTGGCAAACAGGTCTATGTCTGGAAGGCCCCATTTTTGATTTATCATTGCAAATATTTGTGGATCTAGTTTCCACTTGTGGGGATCCTTGATGTTTCTGCTGAGGTCATCCGCCAATGTGTTCTTCTGTCCTGGCAGGAATTGAGCTTGTAACTGAACTTGGTAAGCCAGAGCTGTGTTCCATAAGTTCATTGCTTGCCTGCATAGAGGGTAGGAGGGTGTACCCCCTTGTTTGTTTACCACATTACTGTGGTGTTGTCCGTCTTTATTGCAAGTTGTCCTGGATGTAATAGATCCTTGAAGGCTGTCAGAGCTTTCTGTACAGCTAGCATCTCTTTTTGATTTATGTGCAGATTCCTTTGATCTGCAGTCCATACGCCTTGAACGCATTGCCCTGCCATGTGTGCCCCCCAGGCGTAATCTGAAGCATCTGTTGTGATAGTTTGCCTGGCTGGGGGCAAGGTGAAAGGCTGACCCTTGTTGAGGTGACATGCCTGTGACCACCATAGAAATTCCTGTTGTAGGCAGGGAATGAGAGATATCATTGTGTTCAAGCTGTGGCTGTGTTGAGACCATATGCTTTTTAGGTACCACTGTCATTTCCTCATATGCAGCTTTGCAAATGGTATTATTAGTATGCAAGATGCCATGAAGCCCAAGGCCTGCAGAATTTTTCTTGCAGTTAATTGGGTCTTTGTTGCCATTGTCTTGAAATATTGAGTCAGTTGTAGTTGCTTGTCTGGTGTAAGATAACCCTTCTGGGCCATTGTATTCAAGCTGGCACCCAGGAATGTCATTTTTTGTGAGGGTACTAGTTTTGACTTCTTTTCGTTTACTGTGTACCCCAGGCAGTTTAGTAGATGCTTTACAAAGGCCAGATGATGTAAGAGAATGTCTTTACTTTTTGCGTGGATGAGGCAGTCGTCCAGGTATGGATATATTTGAATTCCTCTTTGTCTGCAGTATGCAATTACTGGTGCCAGGCATTTTGTGAAGACTCTGGGCGCAGTGGATAAGCCAAAGGGCAGTGCAGAGAATTAGTAATGGGTTGAACCTGCAATGAAACAGAGGTATCTTCTGCAACTTTGTCTGATAGGGACATGCAGGTATGCCTCCTTGAGGTCCAACGTTACTAGCCATGCTTCCTTGCCCAACATGGGAAGTAGCTGCTGTAGTGTTAGCATCTTGAATTTGGGTACTTGTAAGTAAGTGTTTAGAATTGAAAGGTCCAGAATTGGTCTCCAGGCATTGTCCTTTCTGGGCACTAGAAAGAGTCTTGAGTAAAATCCTTGGCCTTGCTCTGGAGTAGGTACCAGTTGAATGGCTCTCATGTCCATGAGAGCTGTAATTTGTTTTTGTGCCTCTGCCCATTGATTTTGTGGCAGGTTTGGCATTCCTCTTTTCATTGGCAAGGTGTGAAAGTGGAATCTGTATCCTCGTAAAATTATGTCTAGGACCCATTTGTCCTTTGTGACAATGTGCCAGTTGTCTGCAAAAATTGCGAGTTTTCCCCCCAAGGGGGCTGCCAAGAGAGTATTGCTTGGCCAGATGAGGTGCAAGTCATTGAGTTTGCCTTCTGGTGGATTGAGACGTGTCTTCTCCTCCCTTCTGTGTTGTAGTGCCCCATTGGCGAGGTTTATACTGGGCTTGTGGTTGTCTTCTGCCCCTTGGGCGTCTGTATTTACACCTCTGTGGTCTGTCAGTAGCTGGAAAGGACCAATTTTTTGTTGGCCAGTTTCTGCTGAAGCGAGGGGGTTGTACCTGTAGGAAATCTTTGACTGTCTGCATAGATTTTGCCTTATCCTCCATTTTCTTTAAAACTTCTTCTGCTTTAACTCCAAAAAGAACATCCTGCTGTAAGGGAGCATCTAGTAGTTTTGCTTTAACATGATCAGGCAGAGTTTGTTCTTTTAACCAAGCATGTCTATGTATAACAGACCCAGTGACAGCTGCTCTGCAGGAGGCCTCCAAAGAATCAAACCCACATTGTAAGGTATGTTTGCCCACCTGCTCAGTGGCGTGCAACAGATCCTGTACTTCTTTCAATTCAGATTGTTGAGGGAGAGTGGTTATTCTTTGCTTTAACTGAGAGATTAGGAATTGCTGATACTTAAGCATGTGAAATTGGCAATTCAGTGCCCTCATAGCTAGTGTGGCTGAGGTGTAAACCTTTTTCCCCCACCTGTCTAGTGCTCTGGAATCTCTCTCAGAAGGTACTGGGTTTTTAGCCATAGAAGCCTTAGCCCCCTTGGGACCCTGGGAGATAGTCTCTGGGTCAGCTACAGGGCTTTTGTAAATAAATTTGTGGGAATCAGGCACTCTATAGTATCTGTCAGGCTTAGCCGGAGCAGGAGGTAGAGAGTCTGGGTTCAAACTGGATTCTAAATAGACATCATCCACAATGTCCAAAACTGGTGGGATGGCAAGTGGTCTGTGTTGGGGGAGTAAAAGAAACTCTCTGAGCCTTTTCTTCAAGTCAGAGTAGTCCTGACCTTCCCAGTGAAAATATTCCCTCATAGTGTGTAAAGTTTCCCCAAAGGAGTAGTCTTCAGGAGGAGAAGCTGAGGGAATCCTCAGAGGAGTCTGAAGAAATGGACACTTGTTCAGAGGATGCATAATCTTCCTCTTGTCTAGGCCTTTTGTCAGGAGGGGGCTGGGAACCCCTGATCAAAGAAATCAAGTCTTCAGCTATTTTGAGCATCTGTTGCTTAGGCATGGGGCCTTGAACAGGAGACTGAAGTGCAGTCCTTTTAGATTTAGTAGGAGTCTTCGACTTAGAAAACGTTTTAATGGTGAGAGTCGTCGGTCTGAAAACACCTTCAGAAACTGATGGTGTTTCTGTAGCACCGACGTCTTTTGTAGCAATGTCGTCAGAAGGGCCTGAACTAAATGGCTGCGTCGGCCTGGTGCATTCCGCCAAAATTTCCGTAGCGGTCTCGGGTTCCAGATCTACGGTAGTCAGGGGCTGCGTCGGAGCCTCACTGAGGACCGGAGAAATGGAGACCGGATCAGCCGAGGCCTCGGAATCTGGCTTAGGCCTGGGCTGTCTGTCCTTATCCTTGCGTTTTTTGTGCATTACGGTAGTCGGTTGCTCCGATGGCATGGTGTAGTTAAATTTTCTACCAAAGTAGTGTCGTGCGAAATCAAAGCGTCTTTTAATAGTACGCTTATTAAACCTAGCACAAACCCGACAAGTAGTGACGTCGTGGTCTGGGCCTAGGCAAGGTATGCAATAAGAATGAAAATCCTTATGAGGTATTTGCTTCCCACAAGAAATACAATTGTTAACTTTTTCTGACATCGGTCTGAGGCAAGAAAAATTTCCCCAACGGGGTACTTAGCTTTATAGAAGACTTCGGTCTGAAATTCGAAAATCTCAGGAGTCGGCCGACCGGCACTTGCGAACTGCTTCTGCTTCGGGCACCATGCGGCAAGAAAGACTGAAGAAAATGGCGTTGGTTGCATTATATATACCCCAGGCGCACTGACGTCAGGGAAGAGGTGACAGCAACCGACGCCGGACCAAGACTTTGGAATTCCGGCCGACTGCGGGACCGCCTGATGACAGGATAACCCAAGTGTGATGACTGCAGCAGGGTAACACGATGAACATCAGACAGTGCTTCTAAGTCACAAACCCTTTTTAGAAGAGGTTAAAGCAACAAGAACTGTTTTCCATTTACAATATTTTAAAACAGAAGAAGCAGGTTCAAAAGCTAGTAAAGTTAATTTTTCAATCACAAAATTCTGGTAGCAGGGAGGAGAGAGAGAGATTTTTGAGAGGTCTAATGTGCAGGACATCCTTTAAGAACTGTCTGACCTCAAAACACGAAGAAAGAGGTAAATCCATGGAAACACAAGCTGAAATAACTGACAAATGTACCTTAATGGATATGTATGCCAGACTAGAATTGAGCAGCTCACACAAATATTCGAGCATAGAAGTTACCTTTGGCAGACAGGGATACAGTCATCTCTTTTGGCACCAAACAGGAAATCCTTTTATATGCATATATGATTTTCTAGTTGCAGCTTTAGTAGCCTGTTTTGTTACCTGTGGCATGTCCTCAGAATAAAGGTGCCTAAAATAAATTAAAAAGTTTACCATCCATACCAGAGTATGAGAGTCTTCAAGTTTGTGTGAATGAGAGAGACCTTTTGCTGTGGAAGGAAGTCCATTCTCTGGCAAAATATAAAATGGTTGCCCTTAGCTATATGGAAAAAAAAGGAGAATCAATATTGTCTTGGCCAAAAGGGGGTCAGGAACATAATTTTGGGATTGTCCTACTTTTTAGGAGAACCTGTTTAATAAAACGAAAGGAGGGAAAGGCATACAGGAATTTCCCTTTCCGTGTGAAGGAGAAGGCATCCTTTGCATAGGCTTTCTTGCAGGCAGTGCTGGAGCAAAATATTCTGAGTTTATGGTTCAGACTGGAGGCATAGAAGTCTGTCTTTAGGGTACCCCAGTGGAGGACAATCTGCAGGAATACCTCACTGTTCAACATCCATTTGAAGGGGTCTGCCTTTGATCTTCTCAGACAATCTATAAAGCTGTTCTTCTCTGATGGAATATAGTCTTGTTGGGGAAGAAGGTTGTGATGAATAGCAATGTCTTTAACTATCACTGCTAGACTGCAAAGGTATAAGATTTTGTGCCTCTGTGTTTATTGATGCACCACGTGACAGCTGTGTTGCCTATCAGAACCTGAAGTGCTATGGGGTAGTACAGGTGATGGAGAGATTCAAAAGCCAGAATTATTTTTTTCATTACTTTTATGTTGATATGTTCATTTTTGTATGTTTTGCCCAGAGTCCTTGGACCATGTAAACTTTTTAACAAGCCCTTCCATTCCCCTCACCCCAAAACACACACACACACACACACACACACACACACACACACACACACACACACACACACACACACACACACACACACACACCATCTAATGCACCTCTGGAGACATTTTATAGAGAAGAGGAGATTAGAAGGGGAACATCAAGTTTTATCATTATCTGAGTGATCCACCAATACAGCTCTTTCTTTACAAATGGCGAGAGGAATTGAAAGAACAGAGGATGACAGTATAATGCCCAAATGGATTTTAGGTACTACTGAATTTTCCTCATATACAGTCAGACAAATGGGATCATCTGTATTGTGGATGCCACATATCACATGTCTCTAAGAATCCCTCTTTGTGAGGTCAAAGACAAATTTGTCAAGGAATGGAAGTAATCTTGTGCAAAGGAAGAAAAGCCATCATAAAAGATGTGTTGAGGTGGCAATCTAGGAACACCAGGGATGTGAAGGGAGAAAAATGGACTTGCTGAAATTCATAGTGAAGCCTATGATCTGAAATACACTGACAGTGAAGTTTTATGTCCTGTAGAATGTTGTGAAGGGAAGTGGCTTGAAACCAAAAACTGTCTAAATAAGGGTAGATGTCAATACTCTGGAGCCTGTAGAATACTATGATAGGGGCTATACACTTTGTCAACATTTCTGGAGTAGTGGAAAGTCCAAAGGGCAAAGTAGAAAACTGAACGTGTAATTCCAAGGTACAGAATCCTAAGAATTTCCTGTGAAAAGGATAAATGGGACTGGGTAGGTAAGCATCTCTGAAGTCTAAGATGACCAGAAAAAAAACATTTAGAAAAAAGAAAAATACTTTGGAATGTTAACATCTTAAAAACTGGGATGAGGACATACAGGGCCAAGTAACTTCTTTTCTTAAGACTAGAAAAAACAGTAAAAATTCTTTCCTTTTTGATTAGGAGGAGCAGGTTTGATTGCATCATGATGTCTAAGTTTTAGTAAGACTGGATAAACCAGATTCTGTTGGTTCTGAGGTATCTACGGAAAGATAGGCAACTAAGAATAGAAATGTTTAAGCAAAAATATTTTTTATTTATCTTAATGATGCTGTAAAGATTACTGCAAAGATAATGTTGGCAAACAAGAGCTGAAGTGACAGGGAGCAATGATGCACTGGGGAAAGTAGTGGAAGAGTTTAAGCTGTGTAAGGAGAGCTGTTTGCCATGTTGGTACCTAGCAGTGTATCAGGCCCTTCACAAGAAATGGATGAACTGGATAATTTAAGATTACAATAATTCTGCAATTTGTTTTATAACAACTGATGCATGTACACCAAATGTATTAACATTAAATGTTATGTAAAAGGTATACTCATATTTGCAGTGAATTCTTTTAGTATAGCATGAAACTGAACAACAGTTCCTCTTCCTTCTACAGTCCACATTCCCAACCTTATATGCAGCTAATTTCCTGAATTTACCACTTTTTGAAATCTGCCTTCAATATATAATACTTTTACCATATATAATGAACCATGCCTGGCATAGGATGTGCAGCTCCTTGCCATGTTTTTATCTTTATACATGCCTCTACCTCAGTTCCATGTAAGGACACATTTCAAAATAAATAGGTATTCTATTTTCACACCAAATATACTGGACTGTTCAACATTCATATTCTATGTCCATGTCAAAGGGTATACCGGAATGTCAAACTTTTTTTTCATGACTGCACCTATGTAGAATGCTTAAAGCTGAAATATCTGTCCTTCCCTTCATTCTACAGATTTAGTTGTCTAACCTAACAGTTATCATATTTTATTCTAAACATATAAACTCTAGCATATAAGCAAAACTTCTTTGTTTAAATGACTGCCCTTCTTGGAAGCAAAGCAATATTCTTTCCTTTGATACAGGTACCCTACTGTGTGATCTGCTTTTATTATTTTTTTTTCATTTAAGCAAGCAACCAAACACAATCTGAAACTTATAAGTGAAAGGAAACAAAAATACTAATAAGATGATGTAATGTTAACATACAAACACAATTCTGTTCAACATTAACATGCATACTTGCTTAGAATTTAAAGACAATTTATTAAAAGCAAACGAATAATTATTTAGGGAAACAGAATTTAATCCACAGAAGTGTGGTGTGTGCTTACACCCATCCCCAAAATTTTATAATAATCTCCTGAAATGTCAATTAAAAAGTCTAGAAATCATCTACTGGTACTTCATTATCAAAACTGTCTTTAAAGGGATTCACTTTAGCTTTCTACCTCTACTTTAAGAAAGTGAAAAAAGTCACCAGTTCTGTCTATAAAATATAACTAATTACTCCTGAAGAGAAAAATAATTGTGAACACAGAATGCAAATGACCAATCTAATGATGGGAGTATTTTACATATGCCAGCACATTGAATTTATAAAATGTAATACACATTTACATTTGTGATAGTTTATTCAATTTTTTTCAATGTTTCAAGGTAAACAAGCAAACAAAAATGTGTATGGCACCATGAAAGATTGTCAGAATAAATAAAGTGTCATAAATGTTTGAAAGGTTCAGCAGCTTAAAAAAAATGGATGTGGCCAGAGATTCACCATATTCTGCTGGCTTTCACTATGACTCATTGAATTACAAGTCAGTGAAGAAACAGGTGAGGAATCAACTTGCCATGTAAAAATTGTCAAGAATTCAACACGATAAAAAATCAAACACACACACACACACACACACACACACACACACACACACACACACACACACACACACACACACACACACAAACATTCCACAAACTTATATAAGCTAACTCTGCGGTAGCACAACCATGGAGAAAAGGAAGGTGTTTGAAAACAAATGAATCATTGCCACTGCACATTTATAACCTGCATTGTCTGTGATTTTGTGTTGCAAGCAATGACTAAGGAGTTACATATTGGCTAGCTGAACTTGTCTACATGGAACCTCACTCAATTTGCACTCAATGAGCTATAGCAATGGCTAATCCATTGCTATAACTACTATGAATTAAAAAAAAAAAAAATCAAAAACAATTATAATTTGGACATTAAGGTATAAACTAACCTGACTCTTGGCAATGTTACCATCTCGATGTATATGCAGAGTGTATCCCGCTGTACAGGTCACATTACACTGCTCTCGGTTAGTGAAGTCACCGATTGTACAGTTTATTTCGGCATTCTTAATGATAAGCTCCTGACAGTCAGTGGCCTCACAAGAGTACTGAATGCAACTGTAAAAAAAATCACAAAAACTAATTCTGATCAAACTTTTTTAAGTGAGGCAACTGGCTACTGTTATTAAAATATCACAATAATTTAACATTTGTTTCTGCATGAGTTAAACACCAGTTCAGTTTTCTTAATGCTATGCCAGATGACAACAACAGGATATGTAGTGAGGTATCACAGTATTTATAGTGGATAATGGATTTAGTTGCAAATGTCTACAAATTCTCCTACAAAGAGCCAGGTCACATAAAACCCATTCTGAGAAGTACTGAGCAGAGTCCACAAAGGTACCCTAATGCAAGGTAACTTTTTATCAATGACTGTGTCTCTCAACCTTACTTACCACTTTGGAAACCAGACCAAAAAAAAAAAAAAAAAAAAAAGACAAAGAAAAAAAATAAAAACTGGGGCAAGTAAACAAAGGATGCAAAAGAAACAGACAAGCGCACACACACACAAACACACACACACACACACACACACACACACACACACACACACACACACACACACACACACACAGAGAAAAGCAGCCTATTGTAAGGCTCCAGTGAACATACACTTCTTTGTAAATGCTCTACACAGCATCATAGCTCTGAATGTACTACTTATGAAAGACTATCACCAGATTACCTGTAGGCATTAATCACATTTATCACTTGAAACACAGGGTGGGTACAGAATTTGGTGAGAAAGTAAATAACTTCTCCTCATAAAACTGGCATCAACGGAAGACTGAAGCCAAAGTTAGGCTCAGATCAACGGACAACGTACAATCCTGAAGTACTTTAAACACAGAGTAAATTTTAGAGACTATTAGTAAATTTCCAGTAAAACAGCAGCAATGCCTCCATCGTTCATTTAGTGCAGAACTACAAATCTGTAAGAAAACCACTTTCAGACATGGGTTTAAATAATCACAGTAATTACTAGGTTGTTGATCAGACAGATTATTCATACCTTAATCACCACAAATTCCACTACATGCTCCTCATTTTCATGAGAAACAGAGGGGTCAGTCCTGAGATGAATTTATGGTTACCTATCCAGTCATCTAGGTTGTGTTTTAACAGGGTTAGGAAGCTACTTTGCTTAATATAAATGGGAAGCCTTTTCCAGATGAGATGAACTCTGAGAGAGGTATCTATTATCCAGCAGTTTCTGTTCATCTTTCAGTGGAGGTTTTTAAGTCTTTTGAATGGATGTTATTTTTCTGCAAATATGTACAAGGCCACACGGGAATAGGTCACCTGAGGCCTTGTAAGCAAGGCAGAAGTCACCCCTTAGGAGTCTCCATGTGAGGATGAAGACAGAGAGAGAGAGATAATGCTTTAATGTGATCTGTGTAGCTCATGAAAATCATGCCCTTGATTCTTTTGTTGAAGAGGATCTGGGGTTTTTCCACATTGGATCATGTGTTTGTACAGATACATAACCAATGGGTGCAATATAATCTATTATGGGCCTAATGAGTAAAGACTGGAAATGGATAACATCTTTGATGTTCAGAAGGACTTTATGACAACAGTAGATAAGTAGTGATCAAAGGAGAGCCCAGTATCTACAAAAGTGCCCAGATCCCTAATGATCATGTCATTTTTGAGGGGCTATCACTTGTGTGTTACGTTCATGTGTGCCCAAGTTTCCCAAAGGACACAATACTATACACATAGTAGGTTTATGCCATGGTTCTGGAACCATAGGTTTGGGCATGTAGTTAGACCTTCATGGAAGATCTGAGAGTCTTCTGGAGTTGATGGTTGCGACAAGTTTACAATCATTCGTAAACTAGGTCAGTCACAAAGATAAACATCAGCTTTAATCTCAGAGACGTAAATACCAAACAAAAGAGGCCATAACACTGATCCCTTGGGAACCCCACTAGTAACAAGCCTTTTAGAGAACACTATGTCCCCAGTCCTGTTCTGTCAGTGAGCTACTTCTCTGCCTGGTGGGTTACATAAGAGTTTACATTTAGTTTGATTAATTTGCTGATAATGCCAGAATATGGAATGTTATCAAAGGCCTTTGGAAGATGTAGGTAAGCACTGTGTATTGAGTTGCCTTCATCTGATGCCTCTGCGACTTTTTCAAAGCAGTCTGCTAAGTTAAGTACAAATTCAAACAGGTTTGGGTCCAGTGATTGTAAGTTGTCAGTATCTTTACTTATGAGTTCCATAATGATGAACTTCATTACTTTATAAATAAGGCTGGTAAAGCTTATTGGTCTGCAGCTGCCAGGATCAGTGGTAGGTCCACTTGCAATAGCAGCAATAAAAAAAATAAATAAATAAAATAGGTAACCAAACTAAGGTAGATATAAAAGGCATCCCTAACTAGCATGTTTAACAGAATAAATACTAGTGTATGTGGCCACTATAAGTTAACGAGCAGACGTAGAGGTACATAAAAATGCCAGACGTAGAGGTACATAAAAATGCAGGGAAAAGATCTCATTTTGAGTACTGATTTTTTGTTAGAAGTAGAGGTGTGTTAGATGGTCACAAGGCTTTTATCCGTAAGCCATCTGCATTCATACCTAAAACAGCACATTGTAATACATGCATAACCAGACTGACAGTGAGCATTCAGTCATGGCCTTGAACTTTTCACTGCAGTGCCCAAAAAGGCCTGGGTTTTATGCAATCAAAAACAAATATATTTGCTACCTCTATCTAAAAAATAAATTAAATCATTAATTTCATTTAGAAAGCACCTTTCTTTTGGATAAAGTTGTGCATATTACTGTAGTAGACATAGTAAAAGAATAAATGCATTCACTCACTACTTCTCTAATCCAAATCATAGACTCACAGAAACTGGAGATTATGCTGGTATAGTGCATTCACTCACTAATCAATTCCCTAATCTATTTCATAGCCTTAGGGAAGCTACAGTCTTTCCTGGTAATAGGTGAGTGCAAGGAAGAGAAATACATCCTGCAGAAAGCACCAGAACATCACAGGGCACACACACACATAATTTACTCACACATTTCATGAGCACCTAAGGGCAGATTTGAGAATCAACTTTGAAATATGGGAGAAAACTGGAGCTTTTTATGAAAACCTACAGAGACAAAAAAAAGATATGCAGACTTGAGGCACAAATCAAGATAGTTAGGAACCATTAGACTAAGAACTTTAAGTGCTGTTCCTCTGTGTTGCCAGAAAAGAAAACATTATTAAAACATAAATTTAATTACAGTTATTGTAGTAGAACACAACTAATCAGGAATAGATTGTTATATTTGTTAGGTTTCCAATTTTCTCTGAGGGTCTACGGCAGTCAGGCAGGCTATAAAGCAGCTACTGGTGAGCCGGCCTGTGCACAGTAATTAGTAAATCTAAAGCAGACTAGCTCTGACCCAAACTGCTGAAACTTTCCAATACAAAGTTGTAAAGCTGCTTTGTTAGTTATATGTCAGCTGGAACTGTTAACAGCCAAAACCACAAAAAGCACACTCTATACAAAAATAGAATGAACCGTTTTACCAACGGTTTTGCCCCGAATGTATGTTTTGAAACAGGATATTTTTCGGTTTGTTAGGAAACTGCATTTAAAGAATTTTTTTCATGAGAATGGATTAAGACATAATATGTTTCATAATGAATGTAGAGTTGCTAGGTGGCTTAATGGCTAAGGTGTTTGCCTTACAAACCCAAGGTGCAGGGTTTAAGTCTCACAAGGGATAATTGGCTAGGCTTAAAATGGCTCGCAAGGGCAGTTAGCTTAGTAATAAACTATAAACCTATAAATTAACTGGAATTGGAAAGTATGAATGAAAGCTTTTTTACATGCTGCTCTGATTTGGATAATAATGATTGCTATTTTGATAGTAATGCTTATTGTTTGATACTTTGTGTGTATCTTCCAAGAGTAGGTTTATTCCACCATATACAAATGAAAATATCATAGACTTTAGTTCCATGTTGAACTTTGCAATAGAGGAGTTATATAAAGAATTTTTGACTAGGAAGTCACAAATAAGTTATAATTTAATACACAATGAATGGAATGCTTTGCAGGTTTTGAGGGAGAGAAAAGATTTGGTCATAAAACCGGCAGATAAAGCGAATAAAATAGTCATTATGCATAGTCAACAGTATCTAAAGATGTGTTTGGAACATTTGTCTGATGAGGAAGTGTATGAAAAAAGTAATATTAGGGCGTATAATAATGCTAAAACACAATTTTTCGATCTATTACAAAAAGGTGTAAGGTTAGGATATTTAACTCAGGAAGATGTCAATGGAAAATTTAACTGCCCCTCACCACAACAATAAAGAAATCCTTTATGTCAATCTCAAACTAAACCCAAACAAAACAATCAATATCATAGGATGCTATTTCTCACCAGGGCAAAATATCACACCCCTAGAAAATCTCCTGAGCTGGGCTACTCTATCTCTATCCCAAAAAAACATAATTCTCGCTGACTTTAACATCAACTGGCTATCCTGTAATAACAGTCTCCCAACCATTCACCTTAATTTTCATGGGTTCACTCAACTCATTCAATCCCCTACCCAAATCAACAAAAACCCTAACAATCATACCTTACTTGACTGGATCCTAGTCAACAAAGCCCCTCACTCTTACCTAGCAGGCTGCTAACCTGACAGTCTTAGTGACCACTCCCTCACTTTCCTAATTCGGCACCACACAAGTAGTCTCAAGCCCATTATCCACAGGCAAATACGGAACAAGTCCAACTTCAACCTAAACTCCTTCATCTCCTCTCTGCAAAAACTTAACTGGTCACCACTAAAATACCTCAACCTAGATGAGGCTGTCCACTTTTTCAACAGTACCTTCCTCTCCATCCTAAACACCCATGCTCCTGTAAGAAATGCCAAAGTCAGATCCAGGCATGCCCCATGGTTACAAAAGTCCACCAGAACCCTAATGAAATCCAGAGATAAGGCCTGGGAGCACTGGCGACTGACAAAAAATAACTCAGATAGGCACTCATTCCTTGAACTGTGCAATAAAGCCAAAAAGCATATAAAATTAGACAAATTCCTCTACTATACATCCACCCTAAACTCCACCAATCACAACCCTAAGCAATTCTGGTCCACCATTAAGAAATATCCTCCACCCAGGGAAGGTTGATACCCCCCAAGCTGTCCATTCCCCCCTCCTCCAGCAGTATTGCTGAATCCTTCAACAAACACTTCATTATAGCATCTCTAAACAAACAACACTTCCCTACAACAGCCCCCCAACTCCTAACCCTAAACTCCCCACTCCTCTTTTCTTCTTCACCTCAATACCTACCTCCAACATAAAAAGACTATTGTCAAAACTTAAACCCACCAAACTTGCAGCTGACAACCTCCCCTCTGAATACTTGAAAATTGCATCTGATACACTAGCCTACCCAATTTCAATTCTAATCACCCATTCCATAACAGAAGGCTATGTTCCCTCGATATGGAAAATATCGCACATCATTCCCCTCCACAAAGGCACCCCCACCACTAACCTCTCCAATTACTGCCCCATTGCTATCCTCTCCCCTCTCTCCAAGATACTTGAAAAATGTCTCAACACCCAGATCTCCAACTACCTCCTAGCTAATAATCTAATCACCAAAACCCAACATGGTTTCAGGCCATATCACAGCACTACCTCCGCTTTGCTCTCCTTCACCAACACTATACTTCATCACAAAAACAATGGCCTCTTGTCTACTGCCATATTTCTAGATCTCTCAAAGGCCTTTGACATAGTATCTCATGAGCTACTACTCTCTACTCTCTCCAGCCTCTCCTTCTCACAACCAGCCTGCAACTGGTTCCACAGCTATCTACACAGACGCCAGCAATCAGTAATCTGGGACAAAAACACATCACCTCACATCCCAGTTACTCTCGGAGTTCCCCAAGGGCCTATCCTTGGCCCTCTGCTATTCTCACTTTTCACTAACAACCTACATACTGCCACCACACAAGCATCTCTTATACAGTACGCAGATGATGACTCTACTCTCATCTGCTCTGCCCCCACTCTACCAGAACTACAACAAATCACACAGAAATCATTCTCTTCTGTAGAAAGCTGGCTATCCAATGCTCAGCTCCTACTCAACCCAAGTAATACAAAACTTCTCCTGTTCCAACCTTCAAAGCCACCCAAAACACCCCCCACTTCAACATTCTTGCCAAAGACAATACCATCATCTCTCCATCAGAACACACAAAATTACTCGGTGTGGAAATAGACAACAAACTTAGATTTGACACCCACATATCTCTCACAATAAACAAGTTCACAAGAAACTTGGTGCATTATAGCGAAGCTGCCAATTCCTAACCAAGGCGGCTAGAATCTCCATAGCCAATTCCCAGCTAATCTCCACCCTACTCTATGCATCCCCCATACTTACCGACCTTAAACAAACAGACTTACACAAGATGGATGCTTGTTACAACAAAATTGCTAAATTTGCCACTGGAACCTCCTACCGCATCCATCATTCTATCTACCTTGAAGAAATAAACTGGCTAGAACTCCCACAACTCCTTCACTTTAATCAACTCACCTTCGCTACCACCCCCCTAACATCCCTTCCCTTCAAACCCTTCTCCAACCCTATCACCCCACTAGGCCCCTAACATCAAGCAATAAAAATCAACTCACTGTTATCAAACCCAAAAACTCAGCAGGAGAAGCCATATTTTCATGTACCATATCTAAACATTGGAACAATCTTCCACCCTCTATAACTACTCTACCTTAGAGCAGCCTTTTCAAGACTGCACTCAAATTCCACTTAAATTTGCACTGGCTTTGTCCTTGTTCTAATCCAGACTAACACCCCCACCCTTACCCCCCTCCACCTAGACTCTTAACCCAACTATACTACCGCCACTACTTACTAACCACAGTCAGAAATAGCTAGTTGTCTTTACATACTTTAACATCTTGTCTGACAACTTTGTTACTAATATTATAAATGACAAGAAACTATCTTAACTTGCAACATTTTCTGTATATACTGTTGATAATCAATATCTTGTTATTGTATTAAAGCCAACAACTTGTAATGTTGTTTACTACTGCTGCAACTTTGTATCTCTATCATGTACATGATGTGGAGCTTTTCTCCTCGGGCATCCACTGAAAAAAGACCTGTGTCCAGTCGGAATGTCCTGGTAAACAAATGTAAATAAATAAACAGTGGAGGATGTGTTCTTGCCACCTTCTTTTGTTTACCTAAATTACATAAAAATATGAATAACCTCCCAGGGCATCCCATAATTTCTACTTGTAGGTATTTCTTACGTAGTATTGGACTCCTGTTGCATAAATTACTTCTTCCATATGTTTTAAAAGTCCCCTCATACATCAAGGATAGTTTTGATTTTCTGAATAAGATTTCATGGTTAAAATGGAATAGAGAAATGTACTGGATGTAAAAAGCTTATATACCCATGATAAGGCATAAAGATGGAATACAGTCTTTATTGTTTTTTTTTTCTGGGGGATAGTCCCTTGACTAACTTTATTATAGAGTTGGTATATTTTTGTCTACAGAATAACTAATTCAGATTTAACAATGAGATTTACCAACAGAGGCAAGGTACAGAAATGGGGGCATGACTTTAAGAAAAAATATGTTAAAACACTATGAGTGATATATAGATGACTTGATTTCTACATGTGAAGGTGGTCAGCAAGATGTTCCACAGTTGGTTTTAGATCTATAGGCGAATGTGTATAATTTATCCTTCGATGGACTTCAAAGTGGTGATAAGGTTACTTACTTGGATTTAAAATTGCAGGGTTTAGAAAATGGAGAAATACGCAGTGGGTTACATAGAAAGTTTTTGGATGAAAGCCAGTATTCATATGGCACCAGTTGTCATAAACCCCATTTGCTTTCGGGACTACCCTATGGGAAATTTCTTACACTTTCTACAATTTGCAATGACGAAAAAGATTTTTTTAATGAGTTGGATTAATCTGTAGATATGTTTTTGAATAGAGGCTATAAACCAGAAGTGGTAGATTAAGCTATTCGAAGGGTTTTACAACCTGCAGTGTCACAAAAATCTGAACTAATGACTAAAACTAGGGAAGTTGGGAAAAACAGTATGTTAAGTAAGGAGAAACAAATGTATTTTTCTACAACTTATACCATCTTGAGTGAGAAAATTGGTGTTTTGTTGAGATATTTTTGGAATTTTTTTACTTAGGGCAAGAATTTGTATAAAATACTAGATACGTCTCTATGTATGTGGGCGAAATCTTAAAGATATGTTTGTTTTACCTGACTGTACTTTAATTCGACAACCAACTAATTTTGGAACTTTTCTTTGTAATAATTGCATAGCATGCCAGTATGTGGTATGGCCTTTTAAGTTTATTAATAATGTCAGATGTGTACCTAGGGGACTTTTTTCTTGTAATACTGTTGGGGTCATATATGTGTTGAAGTGTCCATGCAATTTATTTTCTATTGGTATAACCAAAAGAACATTCAGGGTGAGATTATTAGAACACATCAGGGCATCAAAAATCAAAAGGAGGTGGCTGCACATTTTAAAGAAAAACACAACTGTGATGCTTCATTATTAGAGGGTAGCATTTTGGAGTAAGTGAATTTTAAAACAGATGAAGGACATTTATATAAAGAACATTTGCTTTTTAAAGAATCTCTTTTTATTTTGAAATATAATACTTTAGTACCTACAGGACTGAATTGTGAAGTTAATTGGAAATACTTCATTTGATTGACTAATGGTTTAATTGTTTTGATTGGATTTGTATATAAAGAGTCTTTTTTAAAACATAATGTGTTACTCCTTGAAGATCTTTGACCGAAGCGCTAGAGAAAATAAAATGGGTTTTGGATCTGCAGTTTGTGGTTCATTCTATTTCTGTAATGGTTAACAGGTTTGTGGTCTAATTAACTGAGTAGTCATTCAGCAGAGACAGTATGGTCAGTATTATAGTACATAAGTTGTGAAGATTGCTAGTGAACAATTTCCTCCTAGCAAAGCA
Source organism: Protopterus annectens (assembly GCF_019279795.1). Taxonomy (NCBI): domain Eukaryota; kingdom Metazoa; phylum Chordata; order Ceratodontiformes; family Protopteridae; genus Protopterus; species Protopterus annectens. The sequence goes on from NC_056750.1 coordinate 749,239,619, forward strand.
ATGTGAATGCTTAGACACTGCCGTTAATGTTTTCCTAATTGTCCCATCTAATGAAGATAAATGATTTCCACCCTTAGCCATCTTCAATCTGTCAACTCCAAGCAAACAACTCTAGTCAGACAAATCTCAAACATTTGCAGTTTGTGAAGTTTATGTAATTTAAACTTAAGTGTAACTCCTAAACGGTTTTCTGTCTGAATCCTGTCTACTTGTATTCATGTCCAGAATGAATATACAGTGTAATTCTTGGCTGCACTGTATTGTTAAAAGCTGCACAAAAATCCCTTGGCTGCAGAAGACGGTGGTGTTAAACTGTACTACATTATTGTTTGTTCTTCTCGTAACTTGTTTTATTGATGGGCTAATTCATTAACTAATTGATTAACCTACTACTTCACTCAGAGGTTCAAAAAAGCAGAGCAGCAATGTTTTATTTAGGGGTAATTTGAGTAAACTGAGTATATTCAAAGTTAAGAGAACTGAACAGAATGTTACATAACACACAAAATGTATCAAGAAGACATTTCTTGCTTAAAGTAACACCATGCAGCTGGTTGTATCTTCAGCAGAAAACAAGTAAACAGAAATGTCAATAAATACCACTTAAAACATTGGGTAAATAGACTGCAACTGATACTAAAATACATTCTACATATGTAGTAACTTAAAAGGTAGTCCTAACAAATAAACATAGCAATGAAGATATAGGAAAAACGTGCTAAGATAGTAATCACCAGGCATAAGGATTTTAAGCATAATGTTTTATTACCCATAAGTGCACTTAGATGAAAATGTATAAAGCTTAACACTTCACTTGCAAAAGTCATCTCCTTTTATTCAAATTTCATTACATTTTAGAGTTGAACAACAGATACTACAAACTTAATAAATGTCAACACACAACAACTCAAGTACATAGACAGGAATGATATAACCTATCACATTACATTTTGCATATGGAAAGTGAATGTATTACTCAATATTTAAGGACTTATCATGAAAGTAAATTGTTCATAATTCACATGAGAGTAACTGTACTTAATTTCCACAATGGCTGGGATTCATAGCCAGCAGCACCATTGAGCAACTTGGTCAACTTGCTCTTCTCCGCTATTTAAGTATTAATAGACATGCAAAGTCTTACTGGAACAACATCTGATTAAGTGGGAATTTGCATGATTATGAATTGTGCAAGTAAAGCAGTTCTGCACTATACCACTGAGATCTTTAACAACCTGTGCTATACAGCAGGACAAATCCAAAGAGATCACATAAGGGACAGATAAAGACACATAAATTAACACATGGATACACACAATCATATGGCGACATGCTACTGCACACGTGTGCGCATGGGTGTGATAGAGACATATGCCCATATGCACCATATAAAAGTTTTCATTACTACAACTTACTCTCCTTGCTACACTTAGATGTGATTCTATTGTTTAACAGATATACTGGGCCTCTATTCATGCACCAGCTCCTCCTTGACCCCATAAAATGCAAGTGGCATTCCTTCCTGGATATAGCTCACTGTGTGGATGAGGAAATCATCTAATTCGACAACAGATAAAAATAGCAGCAGTGGGAATAAAGGTAGGTCCATCACAAAATAATAGATCTAAAGATAAAAACAAAACCAACCAACACAGCTTAAAAGAATAAAACTTAACATACGGTAAGTGCTTTTACGCCCAAAAAGGCGATTCAGAAGCTTGTCCTCTCTCTCTCTCTCTCTCTCTCCAAGCTGCTCTGCCTTTGAGGTTGCAAAGAGAGCATTTTCTGCCTTGACAGTTCTGATGGATCCATCCCCCTTGGATCCTAAGTTTTCTACCATGCTGTCTCAGCGGTTAGAGCTTCACCATCTCCTTCCACAGAGACAGCCAGTACCAAAACACCAGGTTCCTGCCCAGGGAATTGTAATCTCCTCTTCTGATACCTCCCCAAAGCACCCCACTGAGGAGGTCCCTAAGAAGAGGACTTGTAAGAGGAAACACGTAGACTTGAACATGATAAATAAAAATGGATCATTATGATGCAAGCTGCTAAATGATATGGTTTAAATGAAGCCTTTAAAACCAGCACTTAAACCACATGATCTTTTTTATTAATGGATTTTATTGATTGATTGTTCTATAAATGTATTGTTTGCATTGCATTTTGTATTCTGATCTGATGAAGCACCTTTTTGGGTGTGAAAGCATTGAAATGTGCACACACACACACACACACACACACACACACACAGATATATATATATATATATATATATATATATATATATATATATTTATATTTTATATATATATATATATATATAAACACACACACACACACACACACACACACACACACACACACACACACACACACACACACACACCACACACACACACACACACACACACTCTTATTTATAGAAAAGCTTGTAGGCAGATAAACAGACTGGAATGGCATAGTTTCTATACCTTGTTGACTATTCCCCTACTCTGAAGTACTGTAGACTTGGAGATGGTGGCCACCGGGATGGGTGGAACGAAGGGCCTTCCCCCATCCAAATTGTTGGTGCACAGCCACCAACCGAGGTCCTGCTTGCATCTGTCCATGGATGGGATGAGACAGTGGAAGTCTTTGGAAAGACCACTGAACAAAGGGGAGCCATTGGAGAATTCTCATGTGCAATCTCACTAAAGGGACCAACATGATTGTTGCTGCCATGGTCCCTAGGAGCTGGAGAACCCATCTTGCCTGCGCTTGTCTCAGGGGCATCAGCCTGTGTATCTGTTGTTGTAAGGCTTTGATCCTTTCCTGCGGTAAAAATGCTTGCATTCGAACGGTGTCTAATTCTGCTCCTATAAAGGTGACACACTGCGAGGGCAATAAAGCAGATTTTTCCCAATTTATTGTTATACCTAGATGATGACATAGGTTGATGGTAGCGTCCCTGGTGTGAAGTAGTTGATGCCTGGTGGGGGCGGTAAGGAGCCAGTTGTCCAGATATGGAAACACTTGGAATCCCTGACGTCTCAAGTGAGCCGTCACTACCGCCATACACTTGGTGAACACCCTGGGGGCTGTGGTGAGACCAAAAAGCAGGGCACGGAACTGGAAATGACTGGCTCCCAGCTGGAAGCGTAGGTGACTCCTGGATGCCCTGTCCATTTTCACATGGTAGTAAGCATCCTTGAGATCGATGGAGCACATCCATACCTCCTCTCCCAACAACGGGAGAATCGATTGCAGTGTGACCATACAGAACTTGGACTTGTTTGTGTACGTAGTTGTTCAGTTGGCTGAGATCCAGTATGGGTCTCAGGTCCCCTGTTCTTTTCGGCACCAAAACGAATCTTGAGTAAGTCCCTAATCCGATTTGGTCTGAGGGGACACGTTGGATGGCTCCTTTTCCTAGCATCTGTGAGATCCCTGCTGCTTCTTGATCCCTTTGACTGGGTGGAACATCTGGGATTCTTCTGCTTGGCGGGGGGTCCGATGTGAGTGGAATGAGATAACCTCCGGAAATGATCCGTAACACCCATCGGTCCTGGGTAATGCTTTACCAGGCTTCCGGATATAACAAAATTCGACCCCCGACTGGCTCTGGATAAGCACAGCCGGGCACACCCTCAGGAACGACAGCACGGACAGCCACAAAGGGAATCGCAGTCTCCCGAATTGCGGGGGCCCCCTCTGCCTCTGGGGCGACATCTCCCTGAATAACCCCCCCCCTCCCCTGCCTCTGGAGGGGGGTTCACCTTGTGTGGCAGGAAAAAACCTCTGTGATTTCTTGAACCAGATCCCCCCCCCCCGCTGGGCCTTGGGATAAGGCCTAGAAGGAAGGGAAAAACAGACCCCTACGGCAGACAGGGTCTTTCCCTCTTGCTCGCACCTGGTGAGGGTGTCTTTCACTTTCGTCCCAAACAAGGAGGAACTATCAAAGGGGGCATCAGTGAAGGAAGACTTGAAGGCCTCCGCAAAGTGACACAGGCGCAGCCAGGCTTGCCTTCTAAGGGCGACCCCTGAGCTTGCTGCCCTACTCGCTCCCTCGGCTGCACATGAAATGAGCTGCATGGACGAGTTAACAATGGAGTTGAGGGTAGAGACCTGGGCGTTAACTGTCTGAGCCACCGCCTCAGGAATGTTACCCACAAGAGTGTCTCCTAACTCTTTGAGGAGATCTCTCTGGAGCCAAGTGAAGTGAGACAGGTAGTTCAGCGACCATAAGGTAAGGGTTGCTGATGAGAGGGTACGCTTCCCATACCGATTCATGGTCCTAGACTCCTTGTTAGGAGGATGGACGGATGAAGAAGACTCTGCTACTTCCTTCTGGGTGGCTGCCGCCACCACCATGGCATCTACAGGGACTCCTTTAGACAGAAACTCTTTGCCCTGGGGGACGGAAAGAAACTTGTTGGGACGCCTGGGCATGGGCTCTACAGAATCAGGGTTTTCCCACACACTTCGACAAATCAGGTCAAAGAGTTCGTCCAAGGGTGGAGACACCCAGGAGGCAGAGGGCTGAGCACCAAAAGCCTTAAGGAATACTGACTCCTCCTCGGAAGGGGCTTTGGACAGCCAGTCACCTCTTTGTTTCAGTATCTCCAGCATATCGGAGAAGGAAACATCATCAGAGGATGACTTGGGGGACCCCCCCCCTGATTCCTCGAGGTCAGTATCAGAGGTGAGGGACTCATCCCGGGAGTCTATGTGCTTCCTCTTGCATGATTTCTTTCTGGGGGGGGCTCCTCAGGCACAAACTCTGAGGGACTCTCAGAAATTTGGGGACCACTCGTGGGAGTATCCCTAGGCCCTGGTGCTCTGCTGTCCATGGATGGGTGGTGATCAGAAGCTCTCACCGGAGTGGTGGGGGACAGAGTGACCGACCCACCCGATGTAGCTGATGATCTGGCCAGCGTGGTCCGCATAGCCTCAAAGGCTGGCCCCCCCAAATCCGAGGAGCGACCAGTCTCAGAAGCCATGACGGGGGTCGGAGTTCCCCGAGCCGATGCACCGAGAGGGAGGCTCGGAACCGAAATAAGCCCCGAGATGTCTCCCTCGGGCCCAACCGAGGAATCCCGAGTCCCAAACCCCGAAGACGGAGCCGACAGGGTCAGAGCTGGTACCGATGGAGCCAAATGGGGCATTGGCGCCAGCCTAGAAACATCACACGGTGCGGGACACTCCGGCTCAGAAGACAGAGATGTGCTCGGAGGAGGAATGATCGAAGACGGGGTCGGGTCGAGCTCCGGAGCCGACTGGGTTGGAGCCGAAAACAATTTCGCCAAAACCAGTGACTGGAGGAGCCTCTGAACCACCCTATCAACATCCACATCCAAAAGGGTCCTGGAGGACTTGGAGGACAGGGATGGAGAATGAGATCTCCTTTCAGGAGAAGCTGGTCTGAGACTGGGCGATCGGCTCCTAGGAGGTTCCAATACAATTGGCGCCGACGCCGGTTCCGTCAATATCGATCTTTCCTTCGGCTCCGAGGACAGAGGAGCCGAGGAGGTCGATGCAGTTTTAGAGATTTTCTCCGGAGGCTCCGATGAGGCTGACGGAGCCGGAGATCTCTTTTTTGACTTGCCAGATTTTGACTTTCCAGTGGAAGACGAGTCCATAGCCTCTTCAAAAGAGGGTTTCAAAAGTCCCTTTAAAATTAGCTTATTCTTTCTCTCCTGGAGAACTCTAGGACTGAATGCGTGGCAAAAACTGCAGGATTCCTGCAGATGGATGGCTCCCAAGCAACAGACACAAATGGAATGCCCATCTGTAATGGACATTTTATACCCACATTTAGTGCACTTCTTAAAACCCGAAGGTTTGTGCTCCTTGATATCCTCAGACATCTTAATCACAATGCCCACAACGCAAAACCAAGTCTGAAAGAGAAAACACACAGGCATCTACTACCAAGAGGCGGGAACGACGCTAACAGAAGCCAACACTAAACAGTGATCAAACACACAACATCAACTACAAGCTCTTAACAGGGGATTGAACAAAGTACACAAGGAGGAGGAAACGTCCAAACCTCTAACTTAAACAGCCTAAACTGTTCTGACACAAAAGGCAAAAAGAGGAGAACTAGGCCCTCTAACTGAAAAGGGCCTAGCCTGAGGGAACAGTCAGTGGGATACCACACAACACGCACACAATCACCAAACTCGACAAATTAGACAGTTCTAGCCAACTCAGACAAAAGCTATGAAAATAGCTTTTGATAGCAATCAAAACTTTCTTCAATAAAAGAAAAGAGAAGGTACTTAGCCACAGCCAAGCGAGACCACGTCCGAGCTACACAAGCGGCAAACGAGATCTGGGGATATGGAGCAGTGCACCATGGGATACCTACTTAGCCCAGCCAATGAGAGATTTCAAGCTAGTAAAATCGGCCGAGTCGGAGCCGATATTCGGCTCCGAACCTACGGGTAAGAATGTAGGTGAGATAGGACTACATAACATTATTGGTTAATGAAAACATGCTTCAATCTTTTGAGTTATTACTTTGGAGAGATATTTGTACTAACCTGGATGGTAACATGGACATAGCCAGTCTTTTGTGTAGTGGGCTTTGAGGAGCTTTTTGAACTGGTGAGTAGAGGGTATGGAGGTTATGTGATCTGGGAGGGAGTTCCAGATTTTGGCTATGGAGCAGGCAAAGAGGGATTTGCCAGCCTCATTTTTGTGTTTAGTGATGCTTATTTGGTTATGGTGTGCAGGTCTAAGGTTTCTAGCCGGGGTGTAAGGCTGAATCAGTTGTTGGAGGGCAGGAGTTTTCTCAGGCAGGTAGTAGAGTTTATGTGCAACTATACATTGGTTTAGTAGGAGTAGATGAGGGAACTCGGACCAGTTGAGTTGTTTGAGGGCTATACAGTGATGAGACCTGTTTTTGGCTTCAGTGGCAAACTTGGCAATCTTGTTGTAGCAAGATTCCATTTTGGAGAGTTCAGAGTATCAAAGGTTGGTTAAGATAGGAGAAGCATATAATAGCATGGGTAACAGATGGGTTCTTGCTATTGTGGATTTGGTGTGCTTAGTCATAAATTGGTGGTTCCTGTACAGAAGTCCAAGCTTTTTGTTTACGTTTTTGATAGTCTGGGCTATATGGATATCATATTTTAGATTGGAGTTTTGTGTGTGTAGCTGCATAATTATAGTATTGTCTTTGGATGTTATGACAAAGTTATTGTCTTCTGTGGGAGATCTACCTGGGCTAAAGAGAATCAGTTTTGTCTTTTTGGGATTGAGTATGAGCCTGATGTTGGAGAACCATTCTTCAGTTAGAGTGAAGTTATTTTGGGGATTACTTTTAGTTTGTTAAGAGTAGGTGCGGCACATATAATAGTGGTGTCATCTGCGTAGTGAACTATAGAAGCTGTGGGTGACGCTAATGCTATTTGATTAGTAAATAGTGAAAACAGTAGGGGACCAAGGATGGATCCTTGTGGTACACCTATGGCTACAGGCAGTAGGGGGGACAGCTGATTTTGCCATAAAATGGCTTATTAGCGGTTGGTTAAATAGTTTCTGAACCAGGATATAATGGATGGGCTTATGTTTAGGGTGGCTAGAGCTTCTAGGAGCATTTTATGGTTCACCATATCAAAGGCCTTGGATAAGTCTAAGAATATGGAGGATACAAATAGGCCATTGTTTCTGTACGTACTCACAGTGCTGGAAAATGAAAGGAGTGCTGTGGTTGTGCTGTGAGAGGGTCTAAATCCATGTTGGGAAGGTGATAGTAGATTGTGTTTTAGGAGGTATTGCATAAGCTGGCCATGGACTACACTCTCAAGAATTTTTGATAGGGCAGATAGAATTGCTATGGGGCGGTAGTTTATAAGTTCTATGGATTGACCACCTTTATGTAGTGGTATTATGTGAGATATTTTCCATGAGTGTGGTACTTTGCATTCAGCTATTGATCTATTAATGAGTAAGGACACGGGGTAAGCTACGGCTTCTGCAGTTATTTGTAGGAATTTAGCTGGCAAATGGTCAGCTGCTAGTGTTGTTGGTTTAAGCTTTTTGAGGAGCTTAGCAATTGTTTTAGTGGGGACTGGGTTCAGGGAGAAGCTAAGGTGGCTGGCCTTTGTGTTAGATAATGTGGGGGGTAATGTTGTAGTGGGGTTGGTGTTTGAGTTTTGGGTATTGGCTAGGGCTTGGATAGTTTCTGTGAAGTATTTGTTAAATTGGGTGGGGATGTCATCAAGGCTGTTTGGTAATTTTGGGGAAGGGATAGTGGGTCTCCCTGGGTGGAGTAGGCTATTTGTTGATGCCCAGAATTTCTGAGGGTTGGTGTTGTTTTTTTCCTGCAATGTTTTGTAGTAGCTGGTTTTGTCAAATTTTGTTAGTTTTTTGACATGGCTGCAGAGCTCGTGGTACTTCAATTTTAGGGCAGACATTTTCTGTTTATGAAATAGTGACCAGGCTTTGTCTCTTTCTTTCATTAAGGACTTAGTGTCTTTAGATAGCCATGGTGCGTGGTTGCTTTTAATTCTCGTGGTCCTTGGTGGTTCATGGTAGTTTAAGATATTTAGGAAGGTTGAGCTGAAGTACTCTACAGCTTCGTCTAATGATACTGTTTTAAGGGAAGTCCATGTACAGGATTTTAGTGATTTGTTTAGGTCTTGGGTGTTTAAGTTTTTTTTATTACGTATGGTTCTTAGTATAGGTTCATTTTTCAATGGACATCTGTTCCTAATTACGTATGTAGCTTGATGGTCACTGAGACTGACTGGCAGACATCCTGAGAGGAGGGCCTGGGTTGGGTCAGATAACAGTATTCAGTCCAGGATTGACTGTTGTTTAGAGGTTTTATCCACCCTTGTGGGGGCAGATATAGTTTGAGTAAACCCGTGGAGGTTGATATAGTTAGTGGGATTTTGGCTGGTGCATTCTGACCAGTCTATGCTAATGTCACCTAAGAGGATGGTTTCATGTGGAAGGGATAATGACAGCCAGTTGAGTAGACTTTCTAGTACGGTAGGGTTATTGTCTGGAGGGATGTATCCTCCAGCAATTATAATTTGTTTTTTGGGGGCTGAGTTTTAGTCTGGCTATAATTAGTTCTATGTCTTGGACATCTTGGCTGCTATATTCTATTTGTTCCATTGAGAGGTGTTTTTTGAAAAGTATTGCTACTGGTCCACCTTTTTTGCCTGATCTATCTTTCCTTATAATATTGAAGCCAGGGGCAGCAATTTCACTATCATGATGTTCAGGCTTAAGCCAAGTTTCAGTTAATATGACTACATCAGGGCTGTAGAGAGCAAGTAGAGCATGTAGGTCCTGTGTTTTACTGAGTATGCTCCTTACATTTATGTTTAGTAGGAGGAGGGATGAGGAAGGTCTTGTGTACAGAGGATTGGAATTTGTTGAGTGTGTGCAATTGTGATTGCTGGGGCCTGGGTTAGGTTGATTGTCACCACAGCATGAGAGTTTCAGTCATAGCAATTGAAATTGTTTATTTACTTTGTGGTACAGTTTGTTCTACTAGTGGTTTTGAGGTGAATTTTAAAGGTAGTATATGCTTATAGGCAGGAGGGATGCGGGGTTGGAGTAAGATCATTTGATGATAGAGGTGAGATGAAATGTTTGGAGGAAGTGGTAGTGGAGTCTGTTTGCCAATGTTGTGTGTGGTTATTGTTGAGTTGTGTATGATAAGAAGAGAGAATGGATAGTAGGAGGAGTGTAGAGAAGGTTAGTGTGTGTAATAGTGGTTGGAATAAGAGCCTATTGTGAGTATGAGGCATACTGTTTTGTTGTGGGAACAGTTGTGTTATGTGTAAGAGTTTGCAGTGGTTGAGTGAGGGATGTGGAGTAGGGTGTGGCTGATTTTATGGGCTCAGTTGGATAAGGTGTGGTTGTTTGAGTGAGTGAGCTGATAGGTATATACTTGATTTGTTAATTGTGTCGGAGGAGTTGGTGTGGGTGTGGTGGTTAGGTATAAATGTAATTGGTATGGGGGTGGGTGGGAATGGGGGTAGGGTAGGGGTGTGTAGTGAGCCCGAGCGCAGTGAGGGCGAACGGAGCAGGGCTGCACCTCAGAGAAGATGTCAGAAAACATTTGTTATCATTTTCATTCATTCCTCTGAGTCCCCAAATACGAGAATCTTGGGTGGCCCTCATGGAAGGATACTCCAGCCTACAGTAGAAGCAAAGGCAGCTTTGCTTCTGGAGATCAAATCCAACTTGTAATGAGCAGTAAAGGTATGAGCATTGGACCAAGTGCCTGCAGCACAAATATCAGCAGTAGATGCTCTGGATAAAAAAAGCAGATTAAGTAGCCAAGGATCTAGTGGAGTGAACCTCTGGCAGTCTGGGCAAAGACAGACCTCAGTGACTGCAAATAAACAATATGCAATCTGTTAACCACTTTGCTAAGGTAACTTTGAAGACTGGTTTTCCCAAACTGTTAGAAGCAAAGGAGACAAACAACTGATCGGTTTATTTACCTTTGTTAGAAAAATGTGGGAAGAAAACAAGTAAGTGGATAACTTTATTGATATTCGTCTCTGAGAGTACTTAGGTTAGACAGGAAGGTTTCGTATGTAATGTGACTCTGTCTTTGTGGAATACCAAGTAAGGGGATTTGGGTTTGACTGCTTGGAGTTCAGAACTCATCTTGCTGAAGTAATGGCCACTAGAAAAAAACATTTTCCAAGAAAGAAACTTGAGATGTGAGACTGAGATCTGGGTGAAGGCAGAAGGGGTCCGAGTCAAACCCTGCAGTAACACTGTAAGATCCTAGGGTGGGGTGAGATTCTTAACTGGGTAACTAGCAAAAATAATTACTTTTAAGGAATGCTTTGCACAGTTTGGAAGAATCTAGGAGGGGAAGTATTATAGCCAGCATGATAATTTGAAATGTCTGCTAACTGAACTTTAATAGTGGAAAATCTAGTCCCTTCTTGAAAAAACTGAAGCAAGGAAATTTAGGACAGAAGGAATAGGTGCAGTAAAAGGGTCCAACAATCTCTGATGGCTCCAATCAGAAAATCTGTTCCATTTACTCTTGTAAATTTTTTTAGTGGAGTCTTTTTGGGATGATAGCAGTATCTGGCAGACCTGGGCTGTCTAACCATTAATGGAATTGGAGAAATCATGCAGTCAGCTTGAGGCCTGCAATGTCCAGATGTGTCATCCCTGAGGGATGAGAGATTAGATCTGGATTGGGATCCAAAATCCAAGGTGGACATAGAAGATGAGACCACAGAAAGGGAAACCACCCTTGACAAGGCCAAAATGATCAATGGGGATAAACTAGCTCTTCAACCAAATTGCTTGCTGAAGAAATTTGGGGATTAGAGGTGGGGGATAACCGTAAAGGAGACCAGAGGGACAAATGTGGACTAGAGCATCTCTCAGTAAGTCCCCTGGGGGGTAGGGCAAATAATCTGATGCACTTGAAGTTATGGGGAGAGGCAAATAGATCGACACAAGGTTGACCCCATTGGCAACAAATATTCTGTGCCACCAACTGGTTGAGAGACCACTTGTGAGACATCAGAATGGGCCTGCTGAGTTTGTCTGCTAATACATTGGATTTCCCTGGGATATGCATTGTCATAAGAAAGAGGCTGGGGGAGATATCCCACATGCCACATTCTCATTACTTCTCAACAAAGGGGATAGTATTGGGTTCCTCCCTGTTTGCTGATGTTCCAAACTACTGACATGTTGTCGGTTTGGACAACAATCGTCCCCACAGGAAGGGAGTCCTGAAAGGTGTGAAATCCTAGCAGGATTGCCCTCATCTCCAGAACATTAATGTGCAAATTGGTCTCTTCTGGAGACCACGTGCCTTGGACCACCCATCCCAAAAAATGCCCCCCACCCCAACTGGGAGGTGTCAGTGGTCAGTGGCTACTGGGGGTGGAAACACAAAGAGGTGCTCCTGACAAACTTCATTGGACTGTACCCACCAAAGCAGGGAATTCTTGCAAACCTAACAGTTTTATCAGAGAGGACAGAAGCTGTAGAATAATTGAGCATTGTACAGCTAGAGTCCATTGAAAAACTCGCATATTGAATGGAGTTATCAGGACCAAGGTTATAGCAGCCACCATTGAACCTAAAGCTTTAAGGACCAGTCCTACTGGGGAAGAAGGGTATGAAAGACTCTATCTCACCTGCAAACTTAAGGACTGTACTCTGTTAGATGGAAGAAAGGCCAATTGAATGATGGTGTCCAGGCAAGCTACTATAAACTCCAAGATTTGAAAAGGCTGTAGATGAGACATGACATAATTGACTGTGATTCCTAAAGACTGACATAATTGCAGTAAGTAGTTCCTGGCCTTCTTGAGGAGATTCTGGTTCAGGCTTTGAGGAGCCAATTATCTGGGTAAGGAAACACCCTAAATCCGAGTAGTCTCAGGTGAGCTGCTACCACTGCTGGACATTGGTGAACACCCAGGGGCTGTGGTGAGATCAACGGGCAGGGATCTCAACTGGTAATAAATGGCTGCCAGCCAAAAGTGCAGATATCTCTTGGAGTGTCTGTTCATTTTGATGTGATCATATGCATCCTGGAAATCAGCAAAGCACATCCAACTGTCATTCTGTAGATAGAAGGTAGAATGGACTGATCCATGACCATCAGGACCTTGGAGTTCTTTAAAAACTGACCGAGGTTGCTGAGGTCCAGAATGGGTCTCAGGTCTCCTGTTTTCTTTGGCACTAAAAAGTTCTGAATCTTCTCTGGTCTAGTGGGACCTCTTGGATGATTCTTTTATGTAGCAGCTTTTGTTTTTCTAGCGCTATTAGCTCTTGCCGATTGGTTAGAACATTAGGAAGCCTTTTTCAATTGGATAATGGGATTTACAGAAAGGGAATGAAATAACCACTGAATATAATTTTTCACACCAGGTGTCTTTTGTGACTGATGCTCAGGCTTCTAGGTGCAGTGATAAACACCCCCAATTGCCTCCAGAGTAGAACAGTCAGGCAACCATTCAGGAGTGCTGTAAGGTTATATCTGAGAAGGAATCTCAAAACTCTTGGTTTTGCAGACCACCTCTGCCACAAGGATGTGGAACTCCCCATTGGAGGGGACATAGATTGGAACTCCCCCTCTCCACCTCTGGGGACAGTTTCTCCTTGCGAGTCCTGCAAAGGACCCTGTACTTTTAGGAACCCTATATTTTACCTCTGTCCTGATTCCTGGAAAATGATCTCTGCAGGGTAGAAAAACATATTTCCACAACAGACAAGGTCTTCCCATCTTGCTCATTATAGGCGAGTATTTCTTTCACTGTTGGGCCCAACAAGGAAGAGCCATCAAAGGGAGCACTGATGAAAGAAGACTTGAAGGGCTCCACAAAATTGCATAAGCACATCCAGGCATGACTCCATGACAGCTATAACCAAAGTGTAAATCCCATGTGTTGGCAGCTGGACAGAAAACGATACACTCCAAATTAAAAAAATACAATTTATGAAGTTCACAAAAGTAGGAACTTCATCAGAATGACACAGTTGAAACTCACTGAGTATTTAAATTAACTACAACTATTAATTAATTAAAACCAACTAATAAAATCTGCTTACATAATTCAAATAGTTAAAAAACCTGTGGGTCTATAATTGTTTAAAGGAAACAGTCCATCTAAAATAGCCTAAAGTAGACTATGCTAGACATCCAGTCTTTTTAACTTTAAAATGGGGGCTATAAAACATGCGTCATTTAAACCAGGGGGACATGTAGCATTCGAATGTAACTGCCTCTTTAATTCATTTTTATCAAGATGGTCATTCTCTGTATAACCCTGGTATCAAAAACAACCTGCTCCACAACAGTAAACTTGAAGCATGAATAGGATGCTGTGCTATAGGTTCATATGTAGGTACTAGGCTATTGGCCCTAGGGCCTATACAAGCCTAGCCAAAAAGGTACCCTGGCTTTCGCCAGCTAAGAAAATTATTTTCCTGTGCCCCTGTCAACCAGAGCCGCAGACGTGATCACCGCGGTGGATTTCCTATTACCCATCCAATCATCAAGATTTTTCTTGAAGAGTGCTAATGAGGAGTTCTGTTTGACATAGATAGGTAGTCTGTTCCAGAGTATGGGAAGTCTCTGGAACAGGAATGTATCCCTCCAGCATGTTCTGTTCTATATGCCTATAAAGGACATTTGTTGTCTTACACCTTTTAATATCAAATAAATGTCCATATATCCTTTCTTTAAATTGTCTGGAGGTTTTGCCTATGTAAAATGCTGGGCATAAATCACAACAATCAATAAATACATTTTTCGAATCACATGTGAAATACCCTTAAATGCTATACATTGCCCCTCTAATATGTATGCATTCATCAAAAAATATACTAATACATTTTGAACATCAGCTACATTTTTAATGCCTTTTTTCCTATTTAAAGAAGTGCCAGTCCGTTCCAATAATTTTTTGATTGACGTGTCCTATTTATATACAATATGGGGGCAACCCCCTATTTTGTTATACATGTCTGGGTCAAAAGGAAATATACCCCAGTTCTTTTTGAGACATTCAAAAATGGTCTGACTGTCTAAACTGCAGGTAATGATGAATGACATATTCCTATTTATCTTGAAGTATATGGGTTTGGGTACTAATGACCACCTCCCCAAAATTACCTATATCTACTTGTAATGGGGAACTGTGTCCATGAAGAATGGGTTTATAAAAACACAACTCTCTCTTAATTATATCCTCTTGCTTGATTACATCTAAAAATGTGGTAGGATATCCCCTCCTCTTGAACATGTACATAATGTTCTCACATTCATAGAGAAATATTTGGTTATCTGTGATCATCCTGGCCATTCTTACAAGAAACACAATTCTGTCTGATGGAGTCAAAAATACCTTTGAATGTTTTCTTGGAATCCTAGCTTGTGTAAGAAAACTCTGACCCATGTGAGAGATTCCTGATGCTGCAATGATAAGCAAATCATCTAAATGTGGAAAATGTGGGCATCCTGTATCTTACAATGAGCTATAACTGGAATATGAACAGTCTGATCCAGACCCAGAAAACCTTAAGAAACGCCTTAAGTCTGGATGAATACAGATGTGATAATAAATAAGCATCTTTTAAATCTAGTGTTACTAGGAAACTTAAGAGATGGAGAAGGAGTAGCAGGTTGTAAAGTGACAGCATTATGAACATGGGCACTATCACAAATAGGTTTTTGAAAGAAAGATCCAAAATTGGTCCCCAAGCATTTTCTTTCTTTATCACCAAAAACATCATTCAATAGAACCTTTCTCCAAAATTGAAAAGGAGGAAAGTACAGTTGTGTACCTACCATAAATTTAGATGTTCGAGTGTATTTACTGTTGCAGTCATTACTCTTGGGTTATCCTGCTGGCAGGCTACCCGCAGTCGGCCTGAATTCCAAAGTCCTGGTCCGGCGTCAGTTGCTGTCGCCTCTTCCCTGACGTCAGTGCGCCAGGGGGATAAAAGATGCAGCCGACGCCATTTTCTTCAGTTTTTCTTGCCCCAGATGTCAGGTGCTCCCAGAAGGGTAGGCTAAAAAAAATTATGCCAATATAAAAGCATGCACTAAAATAAAACATATTCTACTTCTACAAGCAAATACACCACATAGGTTGTATAGTATAGAGAAGTGCAGATAAGTCCCAGCAACGAAAAGGGGGATGGTGGGTGGGTAACCTGGACTGCAACAGTGAATACACTCGAACATCTACATTTATGGTAGGTACACAACTGTACTATGTTCATCGTGTTTCACTGTTGCAGTCATTACTCTTGTGTTGAATCCCAAAGCTGAGGTTGGGTGGCTGGGCCTAAATAGAATTAGGAGTGGCTATGAGGCCCTGCAGAATTGCAGTGGCAAAGCCTGCTCTGGATTTAGAGTAAAGTGGTAAGTGGTAGTGCTTTGTAAAAGTGTGCACTGAAGTCCAAGTTGCAGCCTCCAAAATGTCCTTAGTTGGTACTCCTCTGAGGAAGGCTGTTGAAGTAGCTGCTGCTCTGGTTGAGTGTGGCCTGATGCCCTTAGGCACTGATTTGCCATGTTGAGAATAGCAGAAACTAATGCAGTGAGCTATCCATTTGGAAATTGTCTGCTTTGAGATTGATTTTCCTTGAGTTCCTGCAGCATATGCCACTAAGAGTTGCTCAGATTTTCTGAAAGCTTTAGTTTTGTCCAAATAGAAGCGTAGCTGTCTGTGTATGCCCAAAGAATGTAGAAGTCTCTCCCCCTTATTCTGTGGGTTCATATTAAAAGGTAGGCAAATGAATTGTTTGATTAAGGGCCACACTGGACACTACCTTAGGCATAAATGTTGGGTTTGTCCTCAGAGAAACCCTGTCCGGATGGAAAATTATAAAAGGTTCAACTGCCATTAGTGCCTGTAATTCTGAGACTCTTCTTGCTGAAGTTATTGCTAAGAGCAGAGCTGTTTTCCATGATAAGAATTTTATCTCAGCTGTATTAGCTGGCTCAAAAGTAGGTAGAGTGAGTTTTTCCAAGACAAAATTGAGGTCCCAAGCAGGTATTGGTGCTCTTCTTGGGGGTCTTATGTTTTTGGCCCCTCTGAAGTACTGCCTTAGTAGTGGATGTGAAAAAATAGGTGGGTCCGTATTGTAATGAGCTGAAATGGCAGGGGCATGAATTTTAACCGATGAAAAGGATAGGCCTTTGTCCAACATCTCAGTTAAGTATTGTAAAATCTGAGGAATATTTGGTACAAGCATGTCAATTCCTTGTGCCTGGTTCCAAGCACAGAATCTCTTCCACTTTTCTGCATATGATTTTCTGGTTCTGGGCTTCCTGGCCTCCAGAATAACAGCCATAACTACTTTGGAGAGAGGTGTGTTCTGAATGGTTACATTATCTGCCATGCCGCCAGATTTAGGGTTTTGAGTTGGCTGTGCAGTATCTGATTGTTCTGTTGGGACAGTAAATGAGGAATTTGAGGCAATGTCCAGGCTGGGCCTTGAGACAATCTCTTTAGGACTGGGTACCAGTGCTGGTGTGGCCAGTCTGGGGCAATCAGGATCATTTTTGGCTTCTCTTGTCTGACCTTTAGGAGTATCTTGGGGAGGAGAGGTAGTGGAGGAAAGGCATATACTGTAAGGTTTTCCCAGCTGAATGATAGAGCATCCACTTTCCATGCTAGCTTGTGATAAGTCCTTGTGCAGAATTTCTGTAGTTGGCAGTTGTGAGGGGAGGCAAATAGATCTATGTCTGGGCGTCCCCATTTCCTTGTTATCATGCTGAAGATTTGAGGATCTAGTTTCCACTCGTGAGGATCCATGAGGTTTCTGCTTAGTTCATCTGCCAGAGTATTTATCTTTCCTGGCAGGAATTGAGCTTGTAGGTGTACTTGATAAGTCAGTGCTGTGTTCCACAAAATCATGGCTTGTCTGCAAAGGGGGTAAGAATGAGTGCCTCCCTGCTTGTTTATGTACCACATGACTGTAGTATTGTCCGTCTTTATCAGCAGTTGTCCTGGATGTAGGCGATCCTTGAAAGCTGTCAGTACATTTTGTACAGCCAACATTTCTTTTAGATTGATATGAAGATGCATTTGGCTTGTGG
Source organism: Protopterus annectens (assembly GCF_019279795.1). Lineage (NCBI taxonomy): Eukaryota > Metazoa > Chordata > Ceratodontiformes > Protopteridae > Protopterus > Protopterus annectens. The sequence goes on from NC_056750.1 coordinate 749,257,173, forward strand.
GCCATGTGCCCTGAATACATTTTCCTGCCATGTGGGCCCCCCCAGGCATAATCTGACGCATCTGTTGTTATTGTTTGCCTGGCAGTGGTTAAAGTGAAAGGCTGTCCCTTGTTGTGGTGACAGGCCTGAGCCCACCATCGAAACTCCTGTTGCGGGCAGGGAATGAGTGTAATTGATTTTTCCAGGCTGTGGCAATGTTAAGTCCAAACACTTTTTAGATACCATTGTAGTTTCCTCATATGCAGTCTTGCATATGGAATTAACAGAATGCAGGATGCCATGAAGCCCAAAGCCTGCAGAATTTTTCTTGCAGCTAACGGGGTTTTTGTTGCCAACATTTCATAGTAACAAGTCAGTTGCCTTTGTTTGTCTGGCGTGAGATAAGCCATCTGGGCAGTTGTATTTAAGCTTGCACCCAGGAATATTATCTCTTGAGAGGGTACTAGTTTTGATTTCTTTTCATTTACTGTGTACCCTAGGCAAATTAGTAATCTTTTGACAAACGCCAGATGTTTTAGTAAAATGTCCTTGTTCTCTGCTTGAATGAGGCAGTCGTCCAAGTAGGGATATATTTGAATTCCTCTTTGTCTGCAAAAAGCAATTACTGGTGCCAGGCATTTTGTGAAGACCCTGGGCGCAGTAGATAAGCCAAAGGGCAGTGCAGAGAATTGGTAGTGCATTGATCCAGCTATGAATCTGAGGTATTTTCTGCAAGATTGTCTGATTGGGACATGCAGGTATGCCTCTTTTAGGTCCAAAGTTACGAGCCAAGCCTTCTTGCCAAGCATGGGCAGTAGCTGCTGCAGAGTCAACATGTTGAATTTTGGAACGTCCAGAAAAGTGTTTAGAATAGACAGGCCCAGTATTGGTCTCCAGGCTTTGTCCAAGAAAAGTCGTGAGTAAAATCCTTGTTCCTGTTCCTGTAGTGGTACTCGCTGAATGGCTCCCATGTCCATGAGGGATGAAACTTGTTTTTGTGCCTCTGTCCATTGATTGTGTGGCAGGTCTGGCATGCCTCTTGCCTTTGGCAGGGTGTAAAAATGGAACCTGTAGCCCTGAGACACTATATTCAAGACCCATTTGTCCTGGGTGATCATGTGCCAGTTTTGTGAAAAAAGTGCCAGTTTTCCCCCTAAGGGAGCTTGTAAAAGGTAAGTGCTTGGTACTAGTAGAGGAAAGTCATTGGGACTGTTTCCTATAAGGTTGAGATTTGTCTTCTCCACTTTTGGAGGTAGAAGCACCCCATTGCTTAGGCCTGTATGAGCCTTGGGGCTGGGATCTGCCTCTAGGGTGTCTGTATCTGCCTCTTTATGGTCTGTCTGACACTGGAAAGGACCAATTTTTTGAAGGCCAGTTCCTGCTAAATCTAGGTGGCTGTATCTGTAAGAAATCCTTAACTGTCTGCATAGATTTAGCTTTATCCTCCATTTTCTTCAACACCTCTTCTGCCTTAACACCAAACAAAGTATCATGCTGTAATGGAGCATCTAATAATTTTGCTTTAACATGATCAGGCAGATTCTGTTCCTTTAACCAAGCATGCCTCCTAATCACGGAACCCGTTACAGCGGCCCTACAAGAGGCCTCCAAAGAATCAAAACCACATTGCAAAGTATGTTTTCCCACTTGTTCAGCTGCATGCAATAAATCCTGCATTTCCTTGTTTTCAGGACATTAAGAGTTAGTCATCATTTTCTGCTTTATAGGTTCATAGGTTCATACTAGGCTATCTGCCCTAGGGCATTTACAAGCCTAGCCAGAGTGTGTTTGGCTTTCGCCACCCATTTTAAAATGAATTTTGCTATGCCCTTTTTCGAGGTTAGTATACTGTGCCTCTGTCTAACAGTGACACAGAAGTGATACACATTGTAAATCTACGATCTCCCATCCACTCACCAAGATTCCTCTTGAAGAGAGTCAATGAGGGACTCTGCCTAACCTGGACTGGGATTTTATTCCAGAGTGAAGGGAGCCTCTGGGTTATGAATCTGTCCCTCCAGCATGTCCTATTTATTTCAGTGCTGAGGTTCAAGTCTCTCGAGCGCGTAGCTCGATGGGATTTGGATTTTCTGAGGTGCAGCATGTCCATTAATTCCAGGTTGGACATGGCTTTATACGTCAGGCACAGATCGCCTCTGAGCAGGTGGTATGCCACTGAGTAGAGCTGGAGTTTCTTTAACCGGGCAGCATATGGCATCTGTTTGAGCCCTTTGATCCTCTTGGTGAGGTACTTTTGGGGTCTTTCCAGTTGCTGCAGGTGTCTGATAAGATATATCCCAAAAGGGGCATTGTACTCAATTATGGGCCTGATGAGGGATGAGTAAAGAGGCACGATGACCTCCCCTGATCTAGATGTGAATCCCTTCATGATTAGGTGGGCTATATAAAATGTTTTTCTAACCACTTTGGCCACGTGGTTGTCGAATGAGAGATTGCTATCAACTTGGGTCCCCAGGTCCCTAATTACTTCTTCCGTACTTAATGGATTACCATCTATGTGGTAATTTGTGGGCACTTTGTTTTTGCCGAAAGGGATGACTATACACTTTTTGGCGTTTAGCTTGAGGCCATGGCTCTGGCACCAGTTGTCTGTTTCTATGAGGCCCTTTTGTAGGATGTTTGGGGTCGGCTGGAGAGTCGATTATGGCGCCCAGTTTGCAGTCGTCTGCGAACTTGGTCAGCCACAGTCCTTCCGTGTTGGCCTGTACCTCCGAGAAATATATACCGAACAAGAGAGGTCCCAGGACTGAGCCTTGTGGGACGCCACTTGTAACTGGTTTGGAGTCTGACATGGCTCCAGCAATTCTAACCATGTGGGTTCTGTCCTTGAGCCAGTTTGCAACCCATCTAGTGACATGGGGGTTTATATTTAAGCTGGTGAACTTATCTAGTGACATTAGGTATTGCTGATATTTAAACATATGAAATTGACAATTTAAGGCCCTTACAGCGAAAGTAGCCGAAGTGTAAACTTTTTTCCTCCATCTGTCCAGTGCCCTTGAATCCCCTATCAGAGGGGACAGGGTTTTTAGCAGTGAAAGCTTTGACTCCCTTAGGACCCTGAGATATGGTTTCTGGGTCAGCAGCAGGGTTTTTATAAATAAATTTATGGGAATCTGGGACCCTGTAGTATCTGTCTGGCTTAACCGGTGCAGGGGGTATAGAGTCTGGTGACAGGCCGGACTCTGAAAAAATATCATCTACAATGTCCAGAACAGGGGGAATAGCAAGGGGCCTGTGTTGAGGAAGTAAAAGAAAATCTCTGAGCCTTTTCTTAGATTCTGATTAATCCTGGCTCTCCCAATGAAAGTGCTCCCTCATGGTATGCAGGGTTTCCCCAAAGGAGAAATCTTCTGGAGGAGAAGCTGAAGGAATAGACTCTTCAGCATCCGAATACTCATAGGGAGGAAGAGAGTATTCCTGATCAGAGGAGGAATCAGAGGAAATGGAAACCTGATATGAAGATTCATATTCTGTCTCTTGCCTAGGCCTCTTATCAGGAGGGGGATGGGAACCCCTGATCAAAGTAATAAGGTCTTCGGCCATTTTGAGCATTTGTTTTTTTAGGCATGGAAGCCTGCCCTGGAGAATGCTGTACTTGTTTCTTTGTCTTTAGAGCTGCTTTAGTCCTTGGCTTGGAAGCTGAAGATGGCTTTACATATAACTGAGTTGGTCTGAAAACACCCTCAGAAGCCGATGCCTGCACAGTGGCCCCGGACCCATCTGAGGAAATAGTTTCCGAGGATCCAATACCTTTAGTTTCCAGAGGCCCAGTCGGCTCCACGTGGGAGTCGGAAGCGGTCTGTGGCTCTGAGGTAGCAGGCGTCAGGGGCTGCGAAAGCGCCTCACTGAGAACCGGCGAACCGACGACTAGCTTAGCGGAAGCCTCATCGTTGGTTTTGGACCTCGGGTGCCTGTCCTTGTCTTTATCTTTACGTTTTTTAGAAATTCCGGTCGTCGGTTGCTCTGACGGCATAGTATAATTGAATCTTTGGCCGAAGTAATGAAAGGCAAAATCGTACCGATGCTTTATAGTGCATTGGTTAAAACTAGCACAAAACCGACAACAAGCAACGTCGTGGTCAGGGCCTAGGCAAGGAATACAGTAAGAGTGAAAATCCTTATGAGGTATTTGCTTCCCACAAGAAATATAATTGTTAACTTTTTCTGACATCGGTCTGGAGCAAGAAAAAAAAAAAAGTTTCCCCAACGGGGTACTTAGCTTTAATGAAGACTTCGGATCTGAAATTTGATTTTGAAAATCTCAGGAGTCGGCCGACTGGCACTTGCGAACTGCTTTTGCTTCGGGCACCGCACGGCAAGAAAGACTGAAAAAATGGCGTCAGCTGCATCTTTTATCCCCCTGGCGCACTGACATTAGGGAAGAGACGACAGCAACCGATGCCGGACCAGGACTTTGGAATTCAGGCCGACTGCGGGTAGCCTGCCAGCAGGATAACCCAAGAGTAATGACTGCAACAGTGAAACACGATGAACATCTGGGTCTATCACTATCTGAGACAACATATCTTGACAGACAAGTTAGAAATAGAAAAGCCTGGCTTGGTCTGGTCTGGTCTGGTGGATAAGGAATCACCCCCTGGAAAGGAGGAATTTCCTCCCACTACATTCTGCAACCTTGATGAATGACCTTCCGAATCCATTTGTCTGAAACCATGTTTTGTCAGAGAGAACAGGAGATTAACACTTTCTATATGGGTAAAGGGAATGCTAGAGTTGAAAGAGGGACAAGGAACCCCAAATAGTCATTCTGACTTGTTGGAATGTCCTGCGTTTATGGGGGTTTCTGTATTCTTTTTGAAATACTCTTGCCATTTTTTTCTTAAATGTCTGTTTATTTTGTTTTTGTCAAAACTGGAAGAAGGACATAGAGAATCCCTTAAAAAATTTGGAAAGAGGGAGTCCCTATATCAGCTTACTTCTGTCATCACACTTTTTGATAACCTCTGCAGCAGAGGAACCAAAAACAAAATCTATCTTCAAAGGGGAATTTAAAATCTCGTTTTTCACATCATCTGTGAGGTTCTGCGAATATAGCAAGGCAAATATCTTCAAAAAAACAGTGGCCATAGCCCTAGAAGAAGTATCAACAAAGTCATATACACAATTTAAGTAATGACTTGTGACCTGTAAAATGGAAAAAAAAATTAAACCATTTAAAGCAGATTTTCCTCAAAAGAAACTGCAGACAAAACATTTTTCATACTTTCTCAATTAATGAGAATAAGATTTACCATATGAGCCTGATAATTCAAAATTCTGAAAATCAAAGTTGTGGAAACATATACTTTTTTTCCCATATTTATAATTTATTTTGCCATCATTGTCAGAAAGTGTAGGATTGGAATTAACTAAATATTTAGGAGAAGTAGGATGACATAGCTGCTGGGTCAGGTTTGGGATGAGTGTATAAAAACTTAAAAGACTGAGGAACTTATACAACCTCTCTGCCTTTTTAGGGGCAGCAGGCTGACTATCAGGAAAACTGCAGGCAGTGACACACACATTCTTCAAAGATGACAGCACTGAAGGAATGGGTGAAAGTTCTGGAAATTCCTTCTGTAACAGCTCATAGTATTTTCAGAGGGATTGAGAAACCTCAGGGTTCTCCCACTAAAAACTCTGGCACAATCTGGAAATAGTTTCAGAGAAAGAGAAAACCCCAGAGGAAGACTCAGATACTGTGCTCTCCTCTAAATCTGAATCAGAAATCTGAGGAGACAACCCTGCATCTGTCCCTTCAACTTCCTGTCCGGATTCAAAATATCAAATCTCTTCAGGAAAAGAGGCGTCCCTTTTTCTTTTGCCAGAAACCACCCTTTAAAAAGGATAAATAGTCTAAATTAAACCCTATACAAAATTTAGTAAACTACCCTGTCTGGAAGAATTTGAGGGGGGTAGACACATGTTGAGTTTTATGTTCCTTTCTGACAGGAAAAATGGGGCCAACAGTTTTGGTAATGGCATCAGAAGCTTCCTCAGGAATGTGTACAACATTCTGACTAAACAGGAAAGCCTTCCCTGTTCCCTCTCTCAGGACCAACAAGAGTGTCTCTCAATTGCCCATTGAGGGGACCCAAACAGCTGTGGAGGCCAAGGCTAACCATTAGTCTATAGTGACTGTAGGTGCTGCACCAGAGGGATCCAGGGTAAAAGCTGAGTGATTTGAGGAACCAACTTTGGCCCCAGCAGAGTAAACCGCCCGTGGCTAAGCCAAATTACTAGTCCGCTGTGGTGACAAAGTCGGTCGGCTTAACTTTTTCTTTTTGTGGCTAGAAAATAGACTGACAGCGGGATTGGTAGTTTGTTCCATGGTCAAGTCAAAAATGTTGCCTCTTTCCCAGAGACAGCAAGCAGCACAAGCCAATAACATTTTAAAGTTATTAAAAACTACATTTTCTCACAAAAACACTGAAAAAATGAAAGTTATGTACTCACAGTAACTATGCATCTGTGTTGTCCATTTTCTTTCTTTCTAAACTGATGGGTCTCAGATCCAACCTCAAATCTGGCTCTGACATATTTACTTAGACTCTTGGATATGACTCTCAAGCTCCTCCCTTTACTCATAATTCCCCCAGAACCATGTAATACCTCAGATTGAGTTTGCTGCCCCAAAAAGCAGAAAGACTAAGCACAGGTCAATAACAAAAAAAAAGCCAACAGGAAAAAAAGAGACTCAAGCCTGGAACAGTTGCTCCTAATTTTCTATCAGCTCACTCCCAAAACCAAAATGAAGGGGAAGGGGGGAGAGTTGAGGAAGAATGAAAATGGACAACACAGATGCATATTTATGGTGAGTACATAGCTTTCATATCTAATGCTGTCATTTTCATTCATTCCTCAACTGATGGGTAAAAGTCACCAGCTACATGAATTTGGGTCTTGGGTGACCCCCATGAAAGAACATTCCTGAGTACGGCAGAATCAAAGGCAGCCTTGTTCATGGAAATCAAATCCAACTTGTATTGAGCAATAAAGGTATGAGTATTAGACCAAGTGGCTGCAGCAAATGAAGCTCTGGACCAGAAAGCAAATGAAGTAGCCATGGATCTAGTGGAGTGAGCTTTTGGAGGTTTGGGCAGATACAAACCTCACTGACTGTAAACAAAAGATATGCAATCTGTCAACTGCTTTGATATGGTGACTTTGGAAACTGGTATCCCCATTCAGTTGGCGGCAAAGGAGACAAACAACTTACCTGTTTTCCTAAAACTCTTTGTCCTATGGATATAAAAATGGAGCTGTCTATGCATGTCTAAGAGATGAAGCATGTATTTGCCTTTGTTAGAAAAACTGGGGAAGAAAACAGGTAATTTGATGGCTTGATCGAACTTATCCCTCTGAGGCTACTTTGGGAAGAAAAGATGAATTAGTATGTAAGGTGCCTCAGTCCTTGTGGAACATCAAGTAAGGGGATTTTGAAGACAGTGCTTGGAGTTCAGAATCTCGTCTTGCTGAAGTGATGGCCATTTTCCAAGAAAGAAACTTGAGAATGGACTTGGCTAATGGCTTGAAAGGAGCCTGAGTCAAACCCTGCTGTAAAAGCATAAGGTACGAAGGTGGAGTAAGATCCTTAACTGGAGCCCTAAGCAAAAAGGTACCTTTAAGAAAAGCTTTGCACAGTTTAGAAGAAGCTAGGGGTAAAGCATTACCTCCAGAATGATAATGCAAAATGGCACCTAACTGAACTTTGACAGTGGAAAAATTATTAGTTATGTACTTACCATAACTTGACATCTGTGTTGTCCATTCTCATTTGCTTCACTGATGGGTTCAGATCTGACTCGGCTGCCTTTTACCAGACACAGCTTCCAGGCTCAAGCTCCTCCCTTACCCATAATCCTTTACCCTTAGCTCAATCTCCTCAGATCGAGTTTGCTGCCCACCTACAGGAACAGACAGAAAAGAAAAAGCCACCAAGGGCTCAAACTGGGACAAAGGTTCTAACAAAGGCCTTTCCAGATCCTCCAGAACAAAACATTTTTTGGAGGGGGATGGATGAGTGGGAAGGTGAAGCAGAATGAAAATGGACAACACAGATGCCAAGTTATGTTAAGTACATAACTAATAAATGTGATGTTCTCCTTCTCATTCTGCTTCAGTGAGGGGTCAGAATCCCCAACTATATGATTTCTTGGGTGGCCACAAGGAAGGGTATGCCGGAGCACTGATGAGCCAAAGGATGCCCTGCTCTTGGAGACAATGTCCAATTTATAATGGGTCACAAAGGTATGACACCTACACCAGGTAACTGCAGTATGAATGTCATCAATAGGAATTCCAGATGAAAAGGCCACTGATGCAGCTATGGATCTTTCTGAATGAGGTTTTGGAAGACTAGAGACATGCAAACCATTATTCTCATAAATAAATGATATACAACTGGTTATCCATTTTGCTATTGTCATTTTAGAAACTACTCGACTCTTATGGTTACGTGAGAAAGAGACAAATAACTGATCAAAACTGTTTTGTTCTATGAAGGTAGAAACACAACTGTCTGTGAACATCCGAGGAATGCGACATATATTCTCCTTTAAACTTTATTACATAAACCTGGTAAGCGCTTTCATTCCAAAAGGAACTTCTTCAGACCAAGACAAAGACTTAAAAACTTTATTTAAAAGATTACATCAGAATCAGAAACAGCTGACCAAAGTGAATCAATGAATTAACCCTTTCCTTTTTAAGACTAACTTGTAATTCTCCCTTTCATTTAGTCCAGGGAAAATCACATGCATTTAATCTTCCCTGCCAACAGTATTCTTTCCAATTTAAATCATCCTCAGGTGATACTAAAGGTATGAAGAAATGTGAGGGATGTAGGTTCTGTCCGTTTATTCTGGAAGGTAAAGAAATCAAAGTGGTTGCTAGAAATTATAATATTAAGCTAAGTCATGGTTACAACTGCAAATCTAAATGTATTGTATATATAGTGTTATGTGGACTCTGTTCAGCTTTTTATATAGGGAGAACCAGCAGATAATTTAATAGAAGAATATATGATCATCTTAGGGCTGTACATATTAAAAAAAAAACAGCCTAGCCAAGCATGTTATTAATAAACGCAGTTCAGAAGTTGAAAAAGTTAGTTTTAAATTTTCTGTGGTCGATCAAGTCTCGAATTATGCTAGTAGGTTTGATGCTGAGGATGACTTAAATTGGAAAGAATACTGTTGGCAGGTAAGATTAAATGCATGTAATTTCCCTGGACTAAATGAAAGGGAGAATTACAAGGTAGTCTTAAAAAGGAAAGGTTAATTCAATGATTCACTTTGGTCAGCTGTTTCTAATGTAATCTTTTAAATAAGTTTTTTTAAGTCTTTAACTTGGTCTGAAGAAGTTCCTTTTGGAATGAAAGCACTTACCAGGTTTATGTAATAAAGTTTATACTTTCGTGGTTCGTTATTGTGTTGTTTTTGTTTTTATACGACCACTGTTCTTTTGGTTTAATATATTCTCCTTTGTTATAATAGTTAGGAAAGAACACTGATAACTGAATGCATTGATTTATGGTAGATTCTTTGGCCACTTTTGGCATGAACGATGGATTAGTGCGGAAGGAAACTGATTCTTTGTGAAAAATAATATAAGGAGGCTTAGATGAAAGTACCTGCAATTCAGAAACCCTTTTTGCTGAGGGAATGGCTACAAGAAAAGCTGACTTCCAGAACAAATATTTCAAGTCACAATCATTGGCTGGTACAAAGGCTTTTTGAGTCAAACCTTACAGAATGACAGTCAGATCCCATGGAGGTGTAGTGTCCTTGATCGGAGGTCTGAGAAAAAATACTTTTCATAAAGGCCTTACACAATCTGGTTGAAGCAATAGATCCAGAAGATAATCCCGAATGAAAACTGGATATGGCAGCTAACTGGAGCTTAACAGTTGTGAAACTAGAACCTTCTTTAAATAAAGACTCAAGAAATGAAAGGATTGAAGAAACAGATGCTGAGTAAGGATCAATGTGGTAATTAGCAGCCCAAATAGAGAATCTTCTCCACTTGCTTTTATATACTTTCTTGGGGGATGCTTTCTAGAAAGACAGAATGATAGCCTTGACAAGCAAGGAAAACCTGGACTGTCTCACAATCATGGGAACTGGAGAAACCAAGTGGTTAACTTGAGTGTGGGGAGATCTGGGTGGAGTGAGTTAGGAAATCCTGTTTGAGTTCCAGTATTCATGGAGGATATTTCAGGTGAGACCAGAGGAAAGGGAACCAAATTTGATGAGCCCAAAAGGGGACAATGAGAATCATGGTGCTCTTTAACCAACTGGCTTTCTGAAAAATTTTGGGATCAGTGGTAGTGGGGTGTAAGTAAAAAGGAAACCCGGGGGCCAACTGTGGTACTAGAGAGTCCCTCGGGGAGCTATGTGAAGGGGGGCTCAGACAGAAATAGCTGCTGCACATGTGCGGAGAAGCAAAGAGGTCACACAGCAGGGGTGACCCCAATGGTCTAATATCTTGTTCGCTACTGACTGGAATTTATCGGGGCCCAGATGAACACCATTATGCGGATAGCTTCCTTGCCCCAACATTGCATCAGCACATTGACGCTCCAGGTCCAGGCTATACTATCAGACTGATTCTATATGCCCTGGGATCTATGGCCGCTGCTATAATCTTGGTACATCTGGCCAGATACTACATACGCATTCTACAGTGGATGTTGGCTGTTCAATGGTCTGTTCTGCAACAGTCCTATCTGTTCCTATCAGGTTGACCAATATTTGCAGAACTCATCTAAAATGGTGGATTCACTCTGATCTGTCTGTCAGCAGACCTTCCATCCCCCCTTCCAGTATCCACAGTGACCACGGACACTTCTCAGCGGGAGGGGGTGGGGTGGGCGGAATGTTCCAAGGCACGTGGACTAACCTAGAGACCATTTTGCCTCTCAATATCCTACAGATGATAGCAGTCCTCCTCTCACTGCAGGCCTTTCAGGATGCTCTCCCTCTTGGGACCACTACAATTCATACAGACAACATGTCAGTAGTCTGGTATATCAACAAGCAAGGAGAAACCCATTCATACCCACTGTACAGAGAGGCCATAAGGGTTTGGGAATGGGTAATTTCTTCACACTACTTTCTAACTTAAAAACATGTACCGGGGGAAATCCACCGTATTGGCATATAGGCTCAGCAGGTTCATTCTGATGCCTCACAAGTGGTCCTTCAGTTTGTACTGGGAATGGTTGTGACTTTTCTGGATTTATGGTGATGCCTAAAAACTGGGATATCTGGTAGAGATAATCCCTGGCCTGAGATAGTTGATGCTGGGTGGGGGCTGTTAGGAGCCAATCGTCCAGATATGGGAATACCTGAAACCCTTGCAGTCGGAGATGAGCTGTGACCACTGCCATGCATTTGGTAAACACCGGGGATGGGGTGGGCTGTGGTGAGACCAAAGGGCAGGGCTGTGAATTGGAAGTGACTGGCTTCCATGCAGAAGCGCAGGTGACATCTGAAGCAGCTGTCTACAGTATGGGTCCTTCAAGTCCACAGAGCACATCTAATTATCTTTCCTGAGTAATGGAAGGATGGACTGAACTAAAACCATCTGGAACTTCTGAAAGATGGACTGAATCAAAACCGTCTGGAACTTCTCTTTCTTTACATATAAACTGAGTTTGCTTATTTCCCAGAGAGGCCTCAACTTCCATGTTTTCTTTGGCACCAAAAAGAAAAGGGAATAAGTTCTGGATCCTCTCTGCTCGACTGGGACCTCTTGGATGACTCTATTTTCTAGTAATTTTTTGATTTCTAGAGCTGCCAATTTCCTCTGGCTGGGTGGAATGTCAAGGAGCTTCTTTTGAATTTTTGGATGGGCTAGAAAAAAGGGAACGTAGTAGCTTGTGGATATTATGCTTTGCATTTGTTGTTATTTGGGTCCAGGCATGTGGGTGTAAGGAAAAATAGCCCCCGACTGCCTCCAGAGCCAGACAGCTGGGCAATGCTTTAGGAGCACTGAAAGGGCTTGTCAGAAAAGTGTTTCCTAAAGCCCTGGTTTTGCGGGCCTCCTCTGCCTTTAGGGCGGCATCCCCTCCTCTGCCTTTGCAGGGATATTCTCCACCTTGATCAGGAAAAGATCCTTGAGGCTTTTGGAACCAAGTCTTTTTAGCCCCTCTTTGATTCCTTGAGTAGGTTCATTGAGGGGTGGAAAATGTGATCCCCATGGCAGACAAGGTCTTACCTTCTTGCTCGTTGTGGGTCAGTGTGTCTTTAACTGATGGTCCAAACAAGGAAGAACAATCAAAGTGGGCATTGACAAAAGACACCTTAAAGGGATCCGCAAAATCACAAAGCCTCATCCATGGATATCTAACTATCGCAAGGCTGGTGCCAGCTGCCCTTGCGGATCCTTCCACTGAATGGGAAATGAGCCTCATGGAAGAATTTGCCAGGGAAGTAAGAGCGGTTAGCTTCAGAGAAACCTTATCAAGATCCTACTTAGGCATGAACTCTGCCAAGGACTCAAAAAGTTCCTTAACTAGGTCTCTCTGAAGGTGAATGAAATGTGCCAAGTAATTAAGTGATCTAAGTGAAAAAGTCGCCAAAGTGAAGGTGCACTTCCCGAAACTGTCCAGAGCTCTGGACTCCCTGTTCGGTGGGTAGACAGTAGAGCTCTGCTGTGTGAGCTCTTTCTTCGTAGCTGCTGCTACCACCACAGTGTCAACTGGGACGCCCTTACTCCAAAAGGTTTGATCTTCGGAGGGGAGAAAGGATTCTGTCTGGGCTCTTTGGTACTGGCTCTATGGTGTCCAGCTCCTCTAGGCCAAAGGGGCGACAAGATCTATAACAATGACCACCGGGCGTCACTACCCAAGATGTAGACGGGCCCACCCCAAAGTCCTCCAGGAAGACAGACTCCTCTGAAGAAGGGTTTTTTGATAACCAGCCACCTCTTTGCTTTAAAATTTCCAAGATATCTGCAAAGGAGACATCATCCGGTGGTGATTTGGGAGACCATTCTCCCTCAACATAGTCCGCATCCTCAGTAAGGGACTCCACTGGGGAGTCCAAGTGCCTCCTCTTGCACGTCCTCTTCCATGGGATCTCTTCCATGGGATATTCAAGGGAGGAGTCGGAAGAGGAAGGGGCCACCTCAGGTGGAAGGGTCTGAAGGTCCCTAGAGGTGGGCTGACCCTGGACAGAAATGGAAGGTTCAAGACCCAGATCCAATGCAGGAACACGAGGAGGAGCAGAAGTCAAAGAGTCTGGTTGTCTGCCTGCAGAGAAGGCCTTTTCCAAAACCCAGAAAGCAGAAGGTCCCGGGAACACTCTTCCTCACTCCCTCAGGGCCGACATCACCAATGAGGAAGACAGGAGCACCCCAGAACTTCAACTGTCGGACAGAACCAGATCCGCACTGTCAAAGGCCGAAGTTTTAAGAGGAATGGAGAGATCCAATAAAATCAGAGCTGAACCCTGGCCCTTGGATCTGGCTATGATATCACAGATTCAGGATTCACTCTGACCTGAGGATCTTGGAGCAGAGGTAGTCAAAGTCACGGATGGCATTGAGGAAGCAAAGATCCCCTGATCCGACCATGAATCCCACAGATGAGGGGATGGAGCTAGAAATACCTTAATCTGGATCTGAGCCTTGATAATGGACACAACCATTTTGTCCAAGTCAATGTATAGGCTTCTAGAGGATCTGGAAGAAGCGACTGAAGAGGGTCATGAATGCCTAGGAGTCTGAAGTATCTTCGTTGGTGGGAGACACAGCTCTGTTAGGTCATTCGGGCAACTGAATCCTAGACTCTGGACCTGGGGATTTCTGGACGTGGGTCTGAGGAGCTGTTCGAGTGCCTGGATCCTCTCTTAGAATCCAATGAAGCAGTAGAGGTAAGATGGCAAGATGGTGGCGTCAGAGCCCATTTGGAGGGCTCCATTCCAGAAGAAGGCCTGCTCAGAGCCATCAAGTCTATTGGATCCAAAGAAGCCGACATGGATCATGGCACTGACATTCTCGGATCCGACTCTTTTGGTAGCTTTGCAGGAGACTCCAAAGATGCCCTACAGTCCTTATGGCGGTGCCTCCTAGCCTCGGAATCCTGCAAATCCTTAGACAGGAGTTGAGCTCCTGGAAAAGATAAAGGAGAATGAGGAGACAAGAAGGCCCTTCAAAATTAGCTTATTTTTCCTTTCCTGAATAGCCCATGGATTGAATCCTTTGCAAATTTTGCAAAGGGAATCCAAGTGGGCTGCTCCTACACAATAAACGCACTTGTCATGTGTGTCAGAGTGTGGAATCTTCCTCTAACACTTAGTGCACCGTTTAAAACATATTGGTTTATCCATCTGTAAGAAACAAACAGCAACTACTGTAAAAAGGAAGTTTTTTTTTAAAGGAAAAGGAAGGGCCAAGGTGCAAAGGGAGAGGACAGGTGGAGGAAAAGAAGAGACCTAATGACCTTAAACGCTAATAGAGGGAGTAAATTATATATAAATAAAGCTGAAGAGTTTTAAGAAGAAAAAAATTGAAGTAATCACTTACCTGTGAAAATAACGCTAGGAGCACTGGAATAATTTCTGTACCTACTGGTGGCAAATATGTTCTCAGTAGGTTGAGCTAAGGGCAGAGGATTATGGGTAATGGAGGAGCTCGAGCTTGGAGGCTAAGTCTGGTAAAAGACAGCCGAGTCGGATCCAAACTCATCAGTGAATCAGAATGAGAAGGACAACATCAGATCTAGCACTTTCTTGAAAAACTGAAGCAAGAAAATCTACCACAGCAGGAATAGTAGCAGTAAAGGGGTCCAATTTCCTATGATGGGCTCAACAAGAAAATCTTTTCTATTTGCTCTTGTAAAATTTCCTAGTGGAGGCTTTTTGGGATGACAGCAGTATGTTATGGACTGGTGATGAAAGCCTGGGCTGTCTAACCATTACTGGAAATGGAGAAACCATGCAGTCAGTTTGAGGCTTGGGATATCCGGGTGTGCCATCCCTGTGGAGTGAAAGATCAGCTCTGGACTGAGGTCCAGTGTCCGAGGTAGACATTAGGAAATAAGACCAAAGGTAGGGGAACAATACTTGATGAGGCCAAAAGGGGGTAATCAGGATAACTTTGCTCTTCAACCGTAGTGCTTTCTGGAGAAATATGGGGATTAGAGGAATGGGGGAGTAAGCGTAAAGGAGACTGGAGGGCCGAACATGGACTAGAGCATCTTTTGGTGACTCCCTGGGGGGGAGGGGTCAGGGCAAAGAACCTGCTGCACGTGTTGTGGGGAGAGGTGAATCGATCACAGTAAGGATGACTCCATTGATGGAAGATGTTCTCCATCAACAGATTGAGAGACCACTCGAGAGGCATCAGAATGGGCCTGCTGAGATTGTCTGACAGCATACTGGATTGCCACAGGATTTACAATGCCATAAGAAACCAGTTGGAGGAGATCGTTGACTGCCACACTCTCATTGCTTCTCGACAAAGTGAGTAGGATTGAGTTCCCCTTTGTTTGCTGATGTACTAAACTAACAACATGTTATCAGTTTGGACACCAATCATCTCCAGAGGGAGAGAGTCTTGAAAGGCCTGCAAGGTTAGGAGAACCACTCTCCTCTCCAGGATATGGATATGCAGACTGGTCTCTTATGGAGTCCACGTGCCTTGGACCGACCATCCCAAGAAATGCTTCCCCACCCCAAATGGGAGGCGTCCCTGATCATCGTAGCTCCCTAGCAAACTTCGATGGACTGTACCCACCAAAGTAGGCGATTTTTACAAACCCAAGAATGTTTTATCGGAGAGGGCAGAGGATGTAGAAGAACTGACCATTAAACAGCTACAGTCCACTGAAGAACACACATATAGAATTGAGCCATCAGAACTAAGGTTATAGCAGCCGCCATTGAACCGAAAGCATTTAGGACCAGTCTTGCGGGAGGAAAAGGATATGAAAGAATCTGCCTCACTTGCAGTCAAATGGACTGTAGTCTGTTTGATGGAAGAAAGGCCATTTGACTGGTGGTTTCTAGCCTAGCTCCTATAAATTCCAAGACTTGAACAGGTTGTAGATGGGACTTGACATAATTGACTGTGATTTCTAAGCACTGACATAACTGGAGTAAGTAGTTTCTGGCCTTCTCGAGGGTATATCTGGTTTGGGTGGTGGGGAACCCGTCATCCAGATAAGCAAACACTCCAAATGTGAGTAGCCTCTGGTGAGCTGCTACCACTGCTATACACTCACTAAACACCATGGGGGCTGTAGTGAGACCAAAGGGCAGGGCTCTGAATTGATAATAACTGGCCCCCAGCTAAAAGTGCAGATATCTCCGAGAGGATCTTTTCATTTTGATATAATAGTACATGTCCTGGAGATTGACAGAGCACATTCAATCGTCCTTCCATAGAAAAGGTAGAACGAACTGAATTGTGACCATCCGGAACTTGGAGTTCTTTACAAACTGATTAAGATTGCTGAGATCCAGAGAGGGTCTCAGGTCCCCTGTTTTCTTTGGCACTAAAAAGAACCTTGAGTAAGTTCCAAATCCTCTCTGGCCTGGTGGAACCTCTTCGATGACTCTTTTTTTTTTCTAGTGGCTTTTGAATTTCTAGGGCTGCTAATGCCCTTTGTTTGGGTGGAGCATCAGGAAGCCTTTTTCATTTGGTTGACAGAATTAGTAAAAAGGCAATGAACTGACCTCTGGATTTTATTTTTTGCACCCAAGTGCTGTTTGTGATTGATGCCCAGGCTTCTGGGTACAGAGATAAGTTCCCCCCGACTGCCTCCAGAGTAGAACAGCCAGGCAACCCTTCAAGAGCTCTGGAAAGCTTCACCTGAGAATGAATCTCAAAACCCTTGATTTTGTGGGCCTCCTCTGCTATGAGGATGGCGCCTTCCACTGGAACTTTCCCCCTGCCTCTGGAGGAGGTTTCCCCTCATGAGTCCTGGAAAGGACCTTGTGACTTATGCAACCGCATTTTATAACGTCCTTCCTAATTCCTGGAACACAATCTCTGCAGGGTAGAAAAATGGATTGCCAAGGCAGACAAGGTCTTTCATTCTGCTCATTACGGTAGAGTGTTTCTTTCACTGCTGGGCCAAATAATGAAGATACAACAAAGGAAGCAGTGATGAATGAAGACTTGAAGGGCTCCGTAAAATCACATAAGCACAGCCAGGCATGTCTCCTAACGGCTATGCCAGAACCCGCCACCCATGAGGTACTTTCAGCTGCATGCGATATTAACCTCATGGATGCACTGGACATAGACTAAAGGGTAGCCAGCTGCGAAGATAGCTGTTTGTGCTCCTCCATCAGCATGGACCCAGGAGGAGAGTTATAGATATAGAGTTCTTTAATCAAGTCTCTCTGCAATTTGGTGAAATGTGCCAAATAATTAAACAAACAGAAAGCAAAGGTCGCTGAAGTGTACATGTGCTTTCTAAATCTGTCCATCGCTCAAGACTCTATATTAGGAGAATGGACAGAAGAGCTCTGTTCTGCCAGCTCTTTCTTAGTGGCTACCACCACAACCATGGTATCCACAGGAACTCCCATACTCCATAGAGGCCTGACTTTGCTTAGGGCAAGAAATTTGTCTGGTCAACAAAGGATGGGTTCCCGGTATCTGGTTTCTTCCATGCCTAGCATGACACAAGATCTATAAGTTCATCTGCTGGGGGGGGGGGGGATAAGCCATGACATAGATGGGCTGGACTCAAAGACTTCTAGGAATACTGACTGGTCCTGGGAAGGAAGATTGGAAGACCATCCACCTTTCCAGCTAAAGATCTTCAGAATGTCTCCAAAGGAGACATCTTCTGGTGGAGACATTGAGGACCTCTCCCCTTCATCAGATTTGGTGTCTTCAGTTAAAGATTTCTGGGGGGTATGTATGTACCTCCTTTTGCACAACCTCTTCTGAGGGATCTTGTCACAGGGATGAACTAGAAAGGAATCAGAAGAGAGGGGAAGTTCCTGTAGAGGAACTGAATGGAAGCTCAGATAGGTCAGCTGTCCCTGATGGATAGGCTGATGAGGCTCAGAACGTGGATCTGAAGGTGGTAGAGTGATAGGCTATGAAGAGATAAGAGCAGACTGCACTCTCAGATGGGAGAAGGCTCTCTCCATCACCTCCAAAGCAGAAAGGTCAGGAAAAGCTGTTGACAGCCTCACTGGAGCCAAAGCTCCAGGTGCTCAGGTGCTACAGAGCCTCGACTCTGCCTAGGCTTCTGCCATGAGGGAAGAGTCAGACCCAAGCTATCCAGCACCAAAGCACTGACAGGAGGGAAGTGACACCTCTGAAAACCTTGGCATCAAACCAATCCCCCTGAATCTGATGCCAAAGCTTTGGCTCTGAGACTCGTCCTGCTCTAGGGGGAATGGCACCAAATGGGTCAGGGACATAGAGTCAAAGACCTAGCTGTGTTCAGATCTGGTGCATCAACTCTTGGAATTCTCAGATTCAAGGGCTCCAAAATCACTGGATGGACCACAGATGGAGAAATAAGTGGATGAGAGTCAGGTTAGAGGTGCAAAGATCTGATGGAGGACAGAGTCGGCAATACCCCCAACTGAATCTGAGCACTGATGAACTTCTGCATCATCCTATGCACATCTGCTTCAGATAGGCTCTGTGAGGACCTGACAGAGGAGGTTGTGGAATGGGGCGTGACAGTTTCTTCAGAGTCTCTTGTAAAGAATTTCAACACAGCTGTGAAGAAATAGGCTCTGGTGAAAAGTGAGGGCTCCAAGTTCTAGGTGATTTCACTGTCCCCGAAGTTGGATCCAAAGATGTCGGATCTGACCTTTTCATTAATTTGTCTGGCAGCTCTGAGGCTGGACCACATTCTGTGGAAAGGGCAGGAGAGAGTTTTCTGTGCTCCGTGGACTCCAAAGGTTTTTGTTTCTTTGGGGGGGGGAGTTGAGCCCCTGAAACAGAAGTGGCAGTGGAAGAAGCCTGCAAATTAGAACCTGCTCTGATCTGACAGAAGGTTTCAAGGTGTGCTGTCCCTAAACAATACACGCACTGCCAGTGGGCATCAGAACTGGGTATCTTACGCCCACAGAAAGTGCATTTTTTGAAACCTGTTGGCTCTTCAAACATTTTTTCTATAAGAAGAAAGAAAAAGAAAGAAAAATTTTTTTGGAAAATGTAAAAGAAAAATAAACTGTATGGGAAGAAGAAATACCAACAATAGTACACTAGAAATACCCTATGAATGGGTAGGAAACTCTAAAGAAATAAAAGGAAATTACCAATGATAGTAAGGAAGGTATCCTGAAAAAATGGGAAAGAAATTTCAAAGCTTGATGCAGATAATCCCGATAATTAAAAAAAGAGAGGAAGGGTGAAGAATAGAAGAAAAAAATAGGAGAAATTTTCGATTTTTACTCACAAATAAGTTTGATAAACACCCCTAAAGCTCGAGACAGAGTGATCCACGTCTGAAGTGTAGAAGTGACAAATGATATCTGAGGTATTACACAGTTCTAGTGGAATTATGGGTAAAGGGAGGAATTCCAGAGTCAGATCTGAGCATCTAAGTAAATGCAGCCAAATCAGATCTGTGGTTGGATCTGTGACCCATCAGTTGAGGAATGAATGAAACTGACGGCATCAGATCACTTTAATAGACTTTGCCAGCCCCAAAATATAAAATAAACATGACTTCTCCACAGAAAAAAAAAAGGTTCTCAACTATTTTCAACAACTTTTTAGGTGACAGGACAAAAGTACCATTTAAAAGTACAGTTGTGATAGGCCATTAAAACACAAACTCTTAGATTAAAAATAACTTTCCTATTCAGGAAAATACATTAAAACAATACAATTTTTTTATGTGAAAGGTTTTCCCCAAATGGAACTTATCTGCCCAGCAAAGGAACAGCATACGCTGGTAGTTGATCCTTACTTATCATTCCAGTGGGTCAGTGTGGCATATGTATGTGGTGCAAAAGCTGCATAAAAATGCACCCTCAGCAGAAACAGGATTACTAGACCTAGCTAAATAAAGGAAAGAGATTGTTCCAAACAGAACTGATTACAGGCATCTCCACACTATTACTACCCATGGCAAGGTGAATCAAGGAACTATGCCTTGTAAGGAAAACAGTCAGAAGGGAGTTGGGACAAAAGGTGACTGTTTAATGCCATATTTTTAATACGTACAGCTAGTCCTAGCACAATGCTTCTTAGCTATCTGTGACTCTGAAGCAGGATGACCACAGTTGAGTGAACAAATGCTGCTTTGCCTGGTTAGGAAACTGTTAGTTCGGAACCTAATCAGTCATCACATCACAACTCATTGCAAATTGAACACATCAAGATAATAACAACTTCAAAATGTTCATCCTTCTCTTTTTCTTAGGTTGTACTTTATAGAACCCTGAATATACACAGGGACCTTGTTCCACAAGGAAAAACAAATATTTTGTAAAACTCATCATTTAGTGAGTTCCCTTTGTGAAGCATTGTGCTAAAATGAAGAAATAGGAGGTCTGCCAATACAGCTTTGCCATATGTACTGAGATGTGAGAGGAAATCATACCGCACAGCAAAACCCTTGTAAACACAGGGAGGATGTGTAAAACTGACAAACAATGCACCTCAGGCAAGAACTGAACGGTAGATCCATGCACTGTGTGATGCATGCAGATAATTCACTCCAACTGTTAGGTGGAGCTTAAGCTCTAAAAATAAAATCACAATAAATGTTCAGACATTAAGACACAGTTGTAGGGCTGGCTACCAAGCCCGCAAAATATTCAGATAAGTGTTTGGCCATGAAGAGATTATAGAAATTGATAAATAGTGGAACCTGTCACAACAGGAAATCCTGCCAGCTCAGCTCACTGGAATTTCCTGTCACAACAGGAAACCCTTAGGTGAAACAGATGAAGAACTATCTTCAGTATTCAAACTAAAAATAGGTCTATAAAGTGAACTCCTATTGGTTTCTATGTCCTTTCTTACATCAGCTAACAAGGATTTAGAGTATCCACTTTCAATGAATTCCTCACACACCTCATTCATCTGTTTCAAAAAGACCACTTGAGTAGTATTCATTCTGCTTACACGCATAAGTTGTGCTTTAACTATACCCTGAAATACATGGGGAGCATGCATACTAGATGCATGCAAGTATCTACCAGAAGATACTTCTTTTTTGTGTATAGAGGTAGTTATAGTATCACCATTTAATGTCAAATCAATGTCTAAAAAATTTATATGAACATTAGAACATTCCATTTTAAACTTTAAAAAATTAGTAGTACTATTAAGGTGATCAACAAATTCTGTGAGTTCAGATAGAGGACCTCTCCATATAAAAAAACAATCATCCACAAATCTTTGGTAAAACCTAATACTCTCATTCATATATCTCTCCCCATCAAAAATATGTATTCTCTCCCATTCATGTAACACTATATTAGCATAAGTGTTTGCTACAGGGGTACCCATTGCTATGCCTGTTAACTGCAAATAATATTCTTCATTAAACATAAACACATTATTACGTAAAACTACATCGAGTAACATACATATATTTTCAATATGCCTAGTTGTAAAACATGAACAATGTGTTAAAAATTGACGTATTGATTCAAGACCTAGGTCATTAGGAATAACAGTAAATAAAGAAGTAATATCCATTACTACCATATATACAGGCCCATATGTTGTATCAAACTCAGTAACATTTGTTTGCCAATGTTTCAATTTTTTCAAAAAATCAACTGAATCTTTCAGAACAGCATAGCAATGTGACAATAGGGGATTCAATTGCTTTTGTAAATATAAAGAAATAGGCTCAGTAGCCCAACCATTAGGATGCCATACAGTTGAGGTATTACCGGACATGACACAGTGAAAAAATGGAACAAATCCAATGAAATATTACAAGATAGCTGCAATTCATAAATACACATATTTATGTAAGCTGGATTTGTTCCATTTTTTCACTGTGTCATGTCCGGTAATACCTCAACTGTATGGCATCCCTAAAGTCCATAAATCTAGAGACAATCCACCAATGAGACCAATAGTCTCGGGTAATGGTTGGGCTACTGAGCCTATTTCTTTATATTTACAAAAGCAATTGAAATTTGTTTATGTTTAATGAAGAATATTATTTGCAGTTAACAGGCATAGCAATGGGTACCCCTGTAGCAAACACTTATGCTAATATAGTGTTACATGAATGGGAGAGAATACATATTTTTGATGGGGAGAGATATATGAATGAGAGTATTAGGTTTTACCAAAGATTTGTGGATGATTGTTTTTTTATACGGAGAGGTCCTCTATCTGAACTCACAGAATTTGTTGATTACCTTAATAGTACTACTAATTTTTTAAAGTTTAAAATGGAATGTTCTAATGTTCATATAAATTTTTTAGACATTGATTTGACATTAAATGGTGATACTATAACTACCTCTATACACAAAAAAGAAGTATCTTCTGGTAGATACTTGCATGCATCTAGTATGCATGCTCCCCATGTATTTCAGGGTATAGTTAAAGCACAACTTATGCGTGTAAGCAGAATGAATACTACTCAAGCGGTCTTTTTGAAACAGATGAATGAGGTGTGTGAGGAATTCATTGAAAGTGGATACTCTAAATCCTTGTTAGCTGATGTAAGAAAGGACATAGAAACCAATAGGAGTTCACTTTATAGACCTATTTTTAGTTTGAATACTGAAGATAGTTCTTCATCTGTTTCACCTAAAGATGAGAAGTTGAGGTTTATTACTTCCTATACCTCTAGATCACAACAGGAAATCCTGCCAGCTCACCTCACTGGAATTTTGAAAATAATTATATGGTATTTGTGAATATTAATATGATTTATATAGAAGTGTGACAGAAGGACACACTGACAGCCCAGTTATTTGGAATTTTGTAAATAATTATAAGTCAGTTGTGAATATCAATATGATTCATATGCTTGTGTTACCAGTGTATTAGAACTGTATGTTATGTCTATATCAAACTGCTGGTACATAAGTGTGTGTTGAACAGGGTTTGTAAGGTACTGAGCTTAAAAGATGTATCCACAGTGTACCCTACTGGAAGAGAACAGAAATGTATATACACTATTGTAGCTGTGTAAATGTATATATCTTTTAACAGTGGGAACTAGAACATAGAGGGTTAACTTGCAAAACATTAAGAAAATAGTTGAAATTAAATTGTTTTATAACTGTGCCATAAAAGTTAGTTCCAATGCAGCAAGGAGACAGGATGTCTAAAACTAGGGAGCCTTTTGCATTGTGTTGTGTTTTATTGTTTTATGTCTTCCAGCAGCTGCAAAGATTTAAGAAGGGTCCCTGTTTATGTGTTTTTTCAGGGAGATGTTAAATGCTGGTAGTTTCTAACAATGGGGGTTTAGCTTGGGAACTAAGGTCAGATGACACAAAGTGATGTCATGTTGCCAGCTACCCCAGCAGTGATATTTGATATTAATTTATGAAGTCTCTGGGAGAGTGACTGGGCATTTTGTATTTTGTCTTTGACCTGGCAGCATCAGCTGGAAACATCCACTCACCACATATGTTTTGCCTTGCTGTAAGTAAGTTTACGAGGGTACAGTATTTCTTTTTAGATTCAGTACGGAATATAGTAAAGATCAGTTTAGGTGTTTTCTGTATTTATTTCAGACTGTCCTGCAATGCAGTTTTAAATATTTCCTGTGATTTTGAACTCTGAAGTTAATGTGATCATTTACTAAGCATTTTCTTGTTCTTTTATTATTTAATATTAAATGGGTTGGGAGGGTGGCCTAATGGTTAAGGTATTTGCCTTACAAACACAAGGTGCAGGGTTTGAGTTTCACAAGGGATAATTGGCTAAGCTTAAAATGGCTTGAAAGGGCAGCTAGCTTAGTACTGACCTATGAACCTATATTTAAACCTATCTTTGTGGCTGATATTTGTGAGAAATATTTAAGCTCTTGCATATCTATTTGGTGATACTGTGCAGGCCACTCCTAATAGTCTTGCTCTTGGTTAAACTACCATTTGGATTAATAGTAACATTACACAGTAGGATTGGACACCCTTTGTTAAGAGCCTTAAAGTAGCTGATATGGGTTCTGGTGGCAGTGATAACTACCTTATAGTCTGGGCAGAAGGGGGCATAGCTAGTAATCCTGTGCCAGCTTTTCCCTGGTGTGTGTGTGTGTGTGTGTGTGTGTGTGTGTGTGTGTGTGTGTGTGTGTGTGTGTGTGTGTGTGTGTGTTTGTGTGTGTAAAACAAATCTCCAAGAATGTGTGTGTCAGCTACTTTGGGGAGGGACACGAAGCACTGGTTAGATAGAGAGAGTGTTGGAGGACTTGGCTTGGAACCCTGGCTAAGGACTCAACTATATAGCTGTGCCAGTGGGGAGTCTTACTATGGATCTGGAGAAAAAGGGAGAAACCAGCCCCACACTGACTGTGGTCTCTGTGTGCTCTTAAGGGAAACTGCACTTTACTGTGTGTGTACTTGTCATCCTCCCAGTGTGCATGTTCCCCACTGTTGCCAGTGGTGAGGATTGACGTTCCTTGATTACTGGGCCAGTACTGGGGCATCACAGAACCATTTACTGGTGGGCCCAGCATTGGGTGGACAAAGCTTGTGGTGTGTAGATGTAGCTGGTTAGATATAAAATGAAGACATGGCAACTGGTGCAACATGAATTTCTACTTAATGGCTTTCCATATTTACAGACGCATTGCTGACCCACTGCTTACTGACTGTTTCTCTTCATTGTTTGTACTCTTATCGACTCGGGCTCTGGTCGCTCCATTCGCCCTTCGTTTTTGCTTGGGGTCACTCTGCTCCCCTACCCTACCCCCATTCCCAACCACCCCCACTTTTCTTAGGTTTATAGACTCATACTCACACCCTTTCCTGCTTATGCAACTTCCTCCTTCATTCTCCCCACCCACTCATTCAGCCCCATATTGCCTACTTTCTCTTTCTTTTCCCCACCTCCTTTTTCACAACTGCATTACTAACTCCTCATCCCTACCTCATTATTACCTTAGGACTCTATCTACCATCTCTCCCCAACAATCTTTAGACAATCCCACTCCCCCAATCTTACTCCAAACATGAAACTTCATCTCACACTTCCTTTCATCAACATCCTATCATGCTTTCTCTACCTAAACTTTACTGCCTCAGACCTCCACAAATATGAAATATATAACCAGCACCCCCCCCCACAAACACACACTGCTCACAAGAAACCATTCTTACAGTATAGTCACATAATCCCCCAACTTTTCTATATACCAAACTCCCTCCTATTCTCTCTTAAACACAAACAGCTGTCACAACCTCACCCTCCCAACCTCAGATTTCATCTAGCTATCTCCAAACTAAAACACCTTCTACTCCATTCCCTTACACATATAACATTACAAGCAGGCATACATCCCAACACAGGCCCAAAATATGTATTACCAACTTCTCAACCAAACCACCTATACTCTCCTAACCAAGATCTCTCCAATTCCAGTTTTCAGTCCTCCCTGCCTAAGTCTTCAGGTTCTGACCTTCTAATAACTAACTTTAATCTAAGGAGCATTGTAAACAAAATCACAGAATTTCACACTATCCTGGCCACCTACTCTCCAGACATAATAATCATTACCGAAACCTAGTTAAAACCACACATCAAAGACTCAGAAATTACATACAATTATAATGTAATTAGACAAGATAGACTAACTAAAGGAGGTAATGGTGTAGCAGTCATATTTAGACTCCCTAAAAGTAGAAAAACTAGACCGTACATCACCAGATATTCCTAATGCAGAAATCCTCATCACCCAGCTACAAATTAATGCCCATAAATCAATAATTATTATTGCTGCCTATCTCCCCCTGGAAACAATCTCCATAGCATAGAACTTCTCCTCTCCTGGTCTTCCTCCTTTTTTAGTCAAGAAACTATAATCTTAGGAGACTTTAACCTGGACTGCCTCTCCTGCTCCTCTGACAGTCCTACTAATTTCATCAACCTCTTTATGTCTAACTTGCACAGTAAAAAACAATCACTGTTGGACTGGATACTAACTAATAAACCAAACCTGAGTCACCAATTCGGCTGTCTACCTATTAGCCTTAGTGACCATACCCCTACATTCCTACTAAGAAAAAAACTTCAACCCAAGACCCACAATCCTTTTAAATACATCCGCAACAAAAAAAATTTCTCCCCTGGCCTATTTAATCAATTACTTCAAAACTGCGACTGGTCACCTTTAAAATACCTGCAACTGGACCTTGTAGTACAACTCTTTAATGATAAATTTCTTGAAATCCTAAATTGCTTTGCCCACACCAGAAAAATACTCACAAAAGCGAAACAACTTCCATGGCTGTCTCCTGATAGTAAACTACTAATTAAACAAAGAGACAAAGTCAGAACCCTATACTTATCCTCCAAAGACAAAAACATGCTTACCACTTACCAGCAATTAAGAAACCAAACTAAGAAAAAAATAAACCATGATAAAAAGCCTACTTCCAATCCTCCCAACAAAAGCACATTCAAAAAATTTTGGCCGACAATCAACTACTTCCTCAACCCTGGCAGACCCACCATCCGCTCTCATTCTACATCAAATACCTCTGAACCCATAGCCGCACAGTTCACCTCATACTTTATTAACTCAGTCTCCACCCTTCTAAAAGGCCATCAACATGCACCACTCACAATCCCTTCCACAGTATCTGGCACAACAAAATCCTTCTCTTTTAAACCAATTCAAAATTATATTCTAAAAATACTTCTAAGAAAACTAAAACCCTGCTGCCTTGCTGCCAACCAGCTACCAAATCACTTCCTAAAAATCGTTGCCCCATCCACTGCCTACTCTATCTCAAGTCTAATCAATCGCTTCATCTCCGAACAATATGTGCCCCACCTCTGGAAAATAGCTCACATCATTCCCCTTCACAAGGATGGCCCCTCTAGAGAAATCACTAAGTACCACCCCATAGCAATCCTCTCTCCCATAGCCAAAGTCCTTGAGAAATGTATTCAGCAACAACTCCTAAGCTACCTTACATCAAATGACCTTCTAGCAGACACCCAGCATGGTTTCCACTCCAAGCATAGTGCTAACACTGCCCTAATAACATTCACAAACACCATTCACCACCTTATGAACAATGGTCAACTAGTCTCTGCAATTTTCCTGGACATGTCAAAAGCTTTTGATACCATCTCCCACAAACTACTTCTTAACAAACTTACCACTTACAACCTCAGTCAATCAACCCTAACATGGTTCCACACCTATCTATCAAACCAGCAACAGACTACTAGATGGGGCCACTCTCTTTCCCCTCTACTGACTGTTAACACTGGTGTGCCCCAAGGGTTCATATTGGGCCCCCTTCTTTTCATCATCTTTACAAATAACCTTATGTCTGCAACACAACTAGCCTCAATCATACAGTATGCCGACGACACAACCCTTATCGTATCAGCCCCCTAAAATTCCAAGACAAGATGTAAAAAGCATTTCAAGAAACTGAATCATTCCTTTCTAGCCACCAACGCATTCTTAACCCTAAAAAAACTAAATTAATTATATTCACAAACAAATCTAACAAAAATAAATCTCAAACCCTCTCTAGTCTATCCACAAATGGCACTAAAATTGAGCCAACTAACCAGGCCAAACTCCTAGGCATTACCATAGATGACTGACTAAAATTTGACATCCATATATCCCAATCAAAAAAGCCCATGCTAAACTTGCCACTCTGTATAGGGCTAAACCTTATATAACTCCACAAGCCAGGCTAGTCACTACTAGGTCTCATTTTCTATCCACTCTTTTTTACGGTTCACAAAATTTCACAAACTTACGCAAAGCTGACCTCCAAAACCTTGAGTCCTGCTACAACAAAATAGCTAGGTTCACCATAAATCTCCCTCATAAGGCTCATCACTGCATTGCTCTAAAACAACCAAACTGGCTCAAACTCCCAAACCTCTTAACACTAAACCAACTCTCCCTCACCCACAAAATTATTCAAAACCCAAATGACTGCCCTGCAATTTCATCCCTGGTCCAACTACATGTCAGCAGCAGATCCCTCAGGTCCACCAACAGACAACTGCTCAAAATTACACAGTCTCATAACACCCATGGAGACTCCCTCTATTCAAACAAAATTGCTAAGCACTGGAATTCCCTTCCACTAAACATACAGAGTACTCCCTCCTATCTTACTTTTAAACTAAAACTGAAAGAACACCTTATAAACAACTGGCTATGTCCATGTTGCTCTCCTGGATAATTTTTAATGCTCAGCACCACCTCAACTTTTCTCCTACATATAGATCATTGCTTTTACTCTCTTCCTGCATCAATATGTGTCTACCTTTGTCCAAAGTCCTTTCTCTCTTTCCACTTTTGCTTTTCTTTTGTCTAACTACTCATGGAAACTCTTTCTCACTAATTTATTCTAGTTACAAACTAGCTTTTCAATTTCTTACTCAATCTGTATTTTTTAATTTCCTCTGAGTTCCACATGTAAACTATTAGCTAGTTTTTACATTATGTACATGTACATTATATGCAATCTAATGTTAAATACTATAAATGATGTGCTGTTCTGTTGAAACTGACAAATATGAATTGATTCATATTGTTTTTAGTCTACTACCTAAATTGTATTATTCTTCTTCTTTCGGCTGCTCCCATTAGCGGTCGCCTCAGCAGATTAACTGTTTCCATTTCTTCCTGTCCTCTGCATCTTGCTCTGTCACACCAACCACCTGCATGTCCTCTCTCACCACATCCATAAATCTTATCTTAGGCCTTCCTCTTTTCCTGTTAACTGGCATCCTTAGCATCTTTTTCCCAATATACTCTGCATCCCTCCTCAGCACATTTCCAAACCAATGTAATCTTGCCTCTCTGGATTTGTCTTCCAACCTGGGCTGACCCTCTAATATACTTATTCCTAATCCTAAACTACCTAAATTGTACTGTATGTTGAAATTGAGTAATATGTATTGAGTCATACTGTTTTTAGTCTACTGTTTAAATTGTATTGTATGTTGTGGAGCTTTTTTCCCCAGGTCTCTGCTGAAAACGGGCTCCCAGCCCAGTCGGACATTACCCGGTAAACAAATGTAAAATAAATAAATTAAAAATTTGATATGCAAAAGCTCACCTAAACTGAGGACACGCATCTTCACTTCTCATTCCCTCAAGATTCAGTGTCACAATTTAATTCCTTCCCTTATGTCTTGGAACTTATCTATGACTGGACTGTCAGTAAACAGGCTTAAACGTAATACTTCTAAAATGGTAGAAATGTATATTCATGCTACCTTGAGGAATTCTTCAATGCCAGTTTTGATGCCTGATATTCAGTATCATGGCAACAACCTGAAATTTCTGCCTAAAGTAAGCAATCATGATGAAATCTTTGATGATTGGCTGATGCTTAAGGACTGCATTTCATCTGTCAAGTCATCCTGTTTCCATCTTCAAAATATCTCCTTGATCAATCACCTTATTCCTCCTAATGACCTTTCTACAGTGGTTCATGTTCTAATTTCCTCTCATTTAGATTTCTGTAACTCATTACTTGCTGGTCTTCCCGACTCTAATCTTGAACCTTTGCAACTTGTTAAAAAATTCACCCACTCGCCTGTCTGGCATTTGGAGACATTTATATTATGCCAGTTTTGCACACCTTACATTGGCTTCCTGTTAGATACAGTATTATGTATAAGATCCTTCATATGATGTATCTTTCCCTACGTGACATGGTTTACCATACTTGAAGGAAATTTTGCGTATTTATACTCCTTGTTGCCTACTTTGCTCCACTACACAAAATCTTTTTATTCCATTTTACAATCTGGACTCTTCTAGCTTTGGTTTCTTTAGTTATCAAGACTTTTTTTTTTTATGGAATCATCTTCCAGGTTGGCTCTGGCAAATATCTACAACTGCAAATTTTAACAGTGCTCTTAAAACATATTTGTTTGATACTGCATTCTCATTAAGTTTGTTATTTACTGGTGTATTGGTTTAATGTTTGAGATGTACAGTTGCATTTTCATGATGTTTTATTTATTGTTATTTTGGTTTCTTGTTTTGTGATGGACAGTTCTTACATTCAATCACTTAAACAAACTTGAAATTTTCCCTCTTTTGACCAATCTCATCTCTATGCTTCTTATATTATGAGTGCAGAACTGACTAGCAAAGTTAACTTATAGAATATCTACTTATTCATGGTGACTTACTTCATTAAACATTCTTCCTACTATTTCACCTCAACTTGTATTTCTGCATTGTAATGTAATATGCAATTACATTTGACTTTCGTGTATAAAAACATTTGCCATGCTTGGCCATGTTTTGTAACATGGTATATGTTATTGTACATCTGTTACTTATTTTGTGAAACTTTTCTCCTTGCCTCTTCACTGAAAAGGGGTTCTCATGCCCAACTGGATTATCCTGGTCAAAAAAGTAAAATAAAAAAAGAAATATTAGCACAGTAATGCCTTTTTACCACCGACTATGCATGGTACTATGCGTCACTTTGAGTCATTTACATATTTAGGAACCTCCAAAATCCTTCAAACATGCTGATTTCATGGCACCGAGGAATAAAATACTAACAGCAACCCAGATGCAACCTGGTTGTATGAGGAGCTGTCCATGGAAGGTGGCAGTGACAGGCTGAAGGTGGCAGTAATGCGCTGTGTCTGGCTTGCCCATGACTGTGGAAGGGAAGCTGTCCAGTTCATTGCAAGCCTGACACCTAGCATAGGTTGGGTGTGCCAGCTAGCAGCATAAGGCTGAGGATAAACACTACCAAGGAGTGTGGGTGTTGCTGCCAGGGTACAAACACTAAAGAGCTGAATGTTGGTCAAGAAATCAAGCACAACTACTGAGCTACATGGCAATATATCATAGGATCATAGGTTCATAGGTAGGTACTAAGCTTTCGGCCCAGGGGCCTAAGTAAGCCTAGCCAACAAGGTTCCCTGGCTTACACCACCCAAGAAAGTTATTTTCATGTGTCCCTGTCGAGCAGTGCCACAGAAGTGATCCCGGGGGTGTATTTCCTATTTCCCATCCACTCATCAAGATTTTTCTTGAAGAGTGCTAATGAGGAACTTTGCTTGACATAGATGGGTAGCTTGTTCCAGAGTAGGGGAAGTCTCTGGGACAGAAATCTATCCCTCCAGCATGTCCTGTTTATTGTGGTGACAAGGTTTAGGTCCCTACAGCGTGTAGCTCGGAGGGTTTGGGAATTCTTTAGGTGTAGCATATCCAACAGCTCTGGGTTTGACATAGCTTTATAGGTTAGGCAGAGATCACCTCGGAGTAGGCGATATGCTATGGAGTAAAGCTGGAGTTTTTTGAGACAGTCAGTGTAGGGCATCTGTTTGAGGCCAGTAATCCTCTTTGTGAGGTACTTCTGTGGCCCTTCCAGCTGCTGCAGATGTCTTGTGAGGTACATTCCAAAAGAGTGATTGTACTCTATAATGGGTCTCATAAGTGTTGAGTAGAGGGGAACAATGACCTCTTTTTTCCTAGATGAGAACCCTTTTGTGATGAGGTGTGCCATGTAGAAGGATTTCCTGACTACTGTGGCGATGTGATTATCAAAGGAGAGACTACTGTACACCTGGGTCCCCAGGTCTCTTATCACACATTCGGCATTAAACAGACTGCCGCCTATGTGGCAGTTCACAGGTACAGAGTTTTTACCAAAGGGGATGAGAATGCACTTTTTGGCATTGAGCTTGAGGCCATGGCTCTGACACCAGGTATCTGTCTCAGTGAGGCCCTTTTGTAGGATGTCCACATCGTTAGAAGTTTCAATTATGGCTCCTAGTTTGCAGTCATCTGCGAACTTCGTTAGCCAAAGACCTTCTGTGTTAGCCTGTACTTCAGAAAAGTAGATACCAAACAGGAGAGGACCCAGGACTGAACCCTGTGGTACTCCACTTGTCACTGGTCCGAAGTCGGATTTGCAGTCTGCTACTTTTACAGTGTGGGGTATGTCAGTGAGCCAG
The DNA here is from genome assembly GCF_019279795.1 of Protopterus annectens. Classification (NCBI taxonomy): domain Eukaryota; kingdom Metazoa; phylum Chordata; order Ceratodontiformes; family Protopteridae; genus Protopterus; species Protopterus annectens. The sequence goes on from NC_056750.1 coordinate 749,289,237, forward strand.
TTGGCAACCCATCTTGTGACATAGGGATTTATGCCTAGTTTAGTGAGTTTAACTATAATTCCAGAATGGGGGATGGTGTTGAAAGCCTTGGCGAGGTCAAGATAGGCTGTGTGAACCACCTTACCCTTGTCTACGGCTTTGGTGACTGCTTCAAAGAAGTCAATCAGGTTCTGGAGGCATGATCTGCCTTTCACAAACCCAAACTGGGTGGGGTTCAGAGTTTGCAGATTACCAGTGTCTTTGTTTATGGGTTCCATGATGATAGGTTCCATGGCCTTGCAGACCAGGCTCATTAGGCTAATGGGGCGGTAGTTCCCGGGGTCCATGGTGGCTCCCCTTTTGTGGAGTAGGATAACCGCCGTGTGCGCCTTTCAGTGGGCACAAAGTCTGAGGTGAGGCTATGATTGAACATGGTGCTTAGGTGGGATACCAATTCATTCTGTACTTCATGTAGAACGCAGCCTGGGATGTTGTCAGGTCCCATGGAAGCTGTGTTCTTGGCTTTGGAGAGTGTGGTTTTCACCTGTGCAGATGTGATTACAGGAACTTTGCATTCTTCCGGTATAGAGATGGGCCCTTTAGGGGGTGGGGGTGGGGGGGTAAAGTTAGCAATGAACCTATCTGCCAGGATGTTGGCAATATCATTTGGTTCTGTATAATTAGTACCACTGTGCTGTAACTCAGAGCAGATCTGAGTGTTGCCATTGAGGTTCTTGACATAGCTATAGAATACTTTGTGGTTGTCTTTAGAATCAGTGGCAATTTTGTTTTCACAACTAGCTTTGGAGGATTTTTATGAGGGATCTCAGCTTCTTACTGAGGCTGACCAGGGAGTTCCTCCAATCATGGGATTTTACTCTTTTTTGCAACAGTTTCTTTCTTCTGTTGTAGAATTTGTTTATGGCAGGGGACCACCAGAGTGACTTCCAGTTTTTGGAGGATAACATCTTGGTTCTGTTAGGGATAGCACGATCCATGCACTCGTGTAAGTGCTTATAAAGTACATTTGTGCAGGATTCAGCAGTCGTACCTCTATTGTCCGTCTGCATGGGTGTTGTGAAGTTTGCCACTTCTGTCTTAAGAAGCGTGAAGTTGGCTTTGGAGAAATTTTTTATGGTGGTTTCCCTAATGGGGGGTGGGGTAGGAAGTGGTTGTCTAGGCTGATTAGCTTGTGGTCGGATCTGACCAACGAGGAATTAACCTCTGGTGTGGAACACCGGTCGCCCATGCTGGTAATGACCAGGCCTAGGATATTGCTGCCCCTGGTGTGGATAAGTTGATCCAAGGCATTGGAATTTATGAATTCCAGAAAACGTTGAGCAAAAATGTTGGTACATGAGTAGTTTTCCCAGTTAATGGTGGGGTAGTTGAAATCACCCATTATTAGGGTGGTGGGTTGTACCCTAATAATTTCCAGTGTATCAAGAAAAGAGGAGTGGGAATCATGGGGCATGGTGGGGGATCTGTAGCAAGTTACAATTTGGATTGCAGTTTTGCCCAGAGTTAGTTGCACTTGGATAACCTTGGATGCATTATGCTGAGCAACTAGCCTAGAGGTGTGGATATCCTTAATGAATATGGACACACTTTCACCTTTGGTGTTCCGGTCCAGGTTAGGTGGTCGAAAAGTGTGGTATGAGTTATAGCCTGGTAATGCAGGGGTGTTCTCTGGAGCCTTGAACCAGGTCTCTGTCACTGCACAGATGTTGATTTTCCATCACCTCTAGCTTCTTTAACTATTCTGCCTTTATTGCTCAAGTTTCTGTACCACACAGTAGTACTGGCCGCGCCACAGTCTTGTACACCTTACTTTTCAGCTTCTTTGGCATTCTTCTGTCATAGACTATACCTGATACTCTATGCCAGTTGGCTGCAGCCCCTCTGATTCTAGCTTTGACCTCTTCATTTAGACTACTCTTCTCCTCAACCAGCCTTCCCAGATACTTGAAGCTGTTTACCTGTTCCACTATCTTCCCTTTTATCTCTATTCTCAGCTTTTTCTGACTTCCCCAATTTGCTGCCATTACCACAGTCTTATCTGTGCTTAGCATCCCCTGTGCCTTCAGATTTGCATTGCATTCTCCTATCCTTTGCTGAAGTTCTAGCTCAGAGTCTGCCTGTACTGCCACATCATCTGGATACATCAGCTTAGTAGATCTGTCCCCTCCAGCCTGTTTGCTAATGTAGTCAATCACCAGTATGAACAGCAGTGGGCTCACAGCTGAACCCTGGTGTACACCCACTCCCACTGGGAACCCCTCTATGAGGCCGGACACTGTTCGTACTTGAGTCACTGGGTCCTTGTACATAGCCTGCACTAATTCTACCAATGCTTCTGGGACTTCAAACCACTGACAGCTTTCTTGGACCTTGTCATATGCTTTCTGCAAGACTAGGAATGCCCAGTTGGACTCTCTCCTCATCTCTAGCTTTGTCTCCAGTATCTGTCTTAATACAAACATCGGATCAATTGTGTTGCATCCTAATCTAAATCCGAACTGTCATCTCTCATCTTACATTCTACCACTCTACGTATCCGTTTATCAATTACCCTTTCCAGAACTTTCATGCAATGTGGTAGGAGTTTGATGCCGCTGCACTGCCCACAGTTGTGGCTATTCCCTTTGTTCTTATACACTGGCACGAGTATGCTTATTCTCCAGTCATTTAGGATATGCCTTTCTCTCCACACTGATATTAGTACCCTCACGAGCCGTTCCTCCCCTATCTCATCCAGCATCTTTATCATATCTGCTGTGACCTCATCTGAGCTTGCTGCTTTCCCTGACTTCATCTTCCTTAGTGCTGTTCTTTCTTCTTCTAAGGTGGGCTTCTCTTCTTCTCTCATCGTAGGCTGTTTCTGGGGCAGTACAGCTTCTGTGGGATTTTCTTCATTCAAAGCCTGCTGGAAATACCCCTGCTACAACTTAGTACAGGCATCATTTTCAAATCTGGGTGATTATGATTTCCCTCTCTCTTCCCCCCTTGGCTGACCTGTTGAATTTCACATTTACCTACACTAACAAACTGCAGCTCCTGAATAACGGTGTCTACGGGATTGCAATTGGAAAACACAACAAAAATGTTTTCTCCCAGCAATTAATCAGAGTAGGTTACATACACAAAAAGCATTTGTTAAGCATTCTCTCACAGTGCTGTGTAATTAAGCAAGTCACCATTTTGGTCAGACATAGGGCTCTTTTCTACTTGAGTGTTTGCCTCCTTCCCCTGTAACTAAAGTACACGGACTCTTACATTTGTCTCTCTGACCCTAATTTTTACAGGTATAATTTATACCTTTCTGGCTTACTAACACTCAGACATAGATTCCTGTTGAAAGTTTTACTTACTTGTCTGACATTTGAACAACTAACCCTTGTAATAATCCTCAAAATTGTATACTGTTGGTCTGCCTTTCCTGCTAAACGTAAGTAAAACTAAAGTGCTGAGTGCAAGCAATATTAGAGTGCTGAGTGCAGATTTTAGGCCCTTAGTGCGGTGGTGGTGCTGAGGTAGCGTTGTCGCCTCACAGTAAGACGTTGTCCTATTTGATTCTCAGCTAGAGCGTCTTCTGTGTGGAGACAGGCGTGAATGGGCGTACCTTCGTTGAAGGTTGTGCGTCAGGGCCGGCAACTCGGCACGTAAAAATCTACTGCCAATCATTAGCAGACCGGAGTTCCGCTGTGGCGAACCCTAACCGGGAAAAGCCGAAAGATACAACAACAACAACATTCAATTTACCTCTGGTGTGGTGTCAGTCAATCAAGGTATTCCTCTAACCACTCCTACTGACTTCTCTTTTCCCCCACCCCCCTCTTTCCTCATACAGGTTAAACTGCTAAAACTTAGTACAGGCATCATTTTCAAATCTAGGTGCTTAGGATTTCTCTCTCTCTTCTCCCCTTGGCTGAATTGGTGTGACCCAGTGTAAGTTTCTTCATAGTATGGAGTTTTACTGTTTTTTGTGTGTAACTGAATGACCTGATGCTAAATTCTGATTCTGCACAGATTGTTCTATTTTTGTTTCAGAAGCTTTACAAGTAGCTAGTGACTTTACTGAATTTCTGTAGTAATATTTGTGTTTAAACTGAAACTGTACCTAGAGAAAGTGTATAATGAAAACTACTACTTGCTGCATATGTTTTTAATGTTTACATTGCACACATACATTGAAGAAATGCTTTTATGACCTGAATAACTTGTGCTAGCTTTACCTGAATTGCTTTTACTGCAAATTTTCCAGTTGTACAATTGTGAATCGATTTAGTTTTACTGGTATAGCTTTAAAATCTGACAAGTGTTTGTTTATTGCATTGCTCTCTTGCTAAATTTTCTTAGCTATCAGTCTTAATCCATTCTGAAGAGTGCTACTGTGCCCCCCAAAAAACAACCTTCTGAATGTACTATTATAAAAGAAACTGCCTGTTGCTGCCTTAATGCTTACCCTAGAATCTCTACTTTTCTCTTTTCCTAGTTGAACTTCACATTTACCTACACTAACAAACTGCAGCTCCTGAATAACGGTGTCTACAGGACTGCAATAGGAAAACACAACAAAAATTGTTTCTCCCAGCAATTAATCAGAGTAGGTTACACACAAAAAAGCATTTGTTACGCATTCTCTTACAGTGCTGTGTAATTAAGCAAGTCACCATTTTGGTCAGCCACAGGGCTCTTTTCTACTTGAGTGTTTGCCTCCTTCCCCTGTAATTAAAGTACACTGACTCTTACATTTGTCTCTCTGACCCTAATTTTTACATGTATAAGACTATTTTGGGTGATAGCATACCTACTGAATGGTACTTGAAACTGGCTTTCTAACACTCAGACATAGATTCCTGTTGAAAGTTTTATTTACTTGTCTGATATTTGAATAAGTAACCCTTGTAATAATCCTCAAAATTGTATGCTGTTGGTCTGTCTTTCCTGCTAAACATAAGTAAAATTAAAGTGCTGAGTGCAAGTAACATTACAGTGCTGAGTGCAGATTTTAGGCCCTTACATTCAACTTACCTCTGGTGTGGTGTCTGTCAATCAAGGTATTCCTCTAACAACTCCTACTGCCTTCTCTTTTCCTACACCCCCCCTTTTTCTTCATACAGGTTAAACTGCTACAACTTAGTACAGGCATTGGTTCATCCCTGCTTCGCTCGGGCTTGCTTCGCACCCCACCCTGCCCCAAAATCCCTCCCGCCCCTGGTTCTGCTACATTTATTGGTACTAGACCACACTCCACTTTTTTAAACCAATCAGTAACAACTTGTCACTCAACAGCACCACTCTGAACCTGAAACCACCAGTCTTCCAACTCTACTATTCCTTTTGCCTAAGTTTCAAGTACCATTCAGTAGGTATGCTGTCACCCAAAATAGTCTTATTAACTCTACTTCTACCCCTTTTACTCATCCCATATCTCCTAACCGCCAAGAATATCTGGATCACCCAGGTTTCCACTACCCTAAATTCCAAACATCCATCCCATCTACAACAGATAATAATGCACCCTTACTCACTCCCCTCACGATTACCTCCTTAACCCCTAAATACTACCATCTTACTAGACCTAGTTACATTAGTCATACAACTAGACACTACTACAAAACTTTATTTAAAACTCAGGATACACTACAACATTACAAAGAATGGCGACATCCTCCAAAACCCTGGTCCATCCCCACCTGTTGACCGTAATCCCCCTACTATATCCCCTACCACCATAGCTCCAACAAATAGACCTCGTAGCTCACTGCTGACCTGCCGTCTAAACATTAGGAGCATAAATAACAAAACTCAGCACCTGCATGCCCTCTTAGCTGTTCATTCCCAAAATATATTATGCCTAACAGAAACATGGCTGAAGCCTGCCACCAAGGACCATGAGATTCTGCCACCAGGGTAGAGTATGTTTCAACTAGACCGTACCACCAGAAAGGGTGGTGGGCTAGCCATACTTTGCAAGTCTACCCTATCTGTCAGCATAGACACCCAATGACCACCCCAGTTCAATAATGCTGAAATTCTTACCTCAAAACTACAAATTAACAAAAACAAAAATGTAAACATTGTGTCTACATTCCCCCAGAGAGGAACACAGAAACATTAGAAGACTTCTTATATTGGTTATCCAATAACCACCCCCAAGAAACAATTGTTCTTGGGGATTTCAACATTGATTGGAACACTTGCTCTTGTGAAACCCCCACAACCCACATAAACCTCTATGGATTTACTCAAATCATAACCTCCCCCACCAGGACAGGAAAACCCAATAACAAGGAAAGTACCCTAGACTGGATACTCGTCAATACCCATCTTCAATCTTATAAATCAGGCACTTTGCGTGATGACCTAAGTGAAGCTCAAAGTAGACTGCTCCTACCAACCCACCTATAGAACATTAAGAAACAGCAAGAATTTTATTCTCACCAAGTTTCAAAATGAACTTAAGGCATGCAACTGGTCACTACTAAGACGCCTTCCCCTAGATGAAGCAGTAGCATACTTTAACACCAAATTCCTTGCTGTTCTTAACTCCCATACTCCCAGCCGCTCTATTAGAACCAAAGTTAATATTGCACCATGGCTTTCTAAAGATACCAAAACCAAAATTTCACTCAGAAACAAAGCATGTGCCACCTACCGAAAATCAAAAGCCCAACTTGATCAACTAAGATTCAGACAGCTAAGGAATGACACCAAAAAATCCATAACCTTAGACAAAAGAACCTCTACTACCATCTACTGCAAAAACACCAAAACAAACCTCAAAAGTTCTGGGCAGGAATAAACAAACTATTCCACCCAGGCCAAACTGCCACTCCACCCCCCCCCCTCAGCTTCCCAACAAAAATCCCCAGTAGACATTGCTAATAACTTCAACAGCTTCTTCACAGAGACTACCCAGTTTCTAGCCAGCCAACTCTGTCCCAATGGCTCTAGTTCTAATGTAGTCATACCCGGTATCCAAACATACTTTGCCTTCCAACCTGTTCCTACTCAAATTATTCATGCCCTACTTAAGAAATTAAGACCCACCACCCTGGCTGCCGACCTCCTCCCAGCAGACTATCTGCAAAAGGCTGCTGACACCATAGCCTACCCCATCTCTATCTTGATCAACAGAGCTATATCTGAAGCTACTATATGGAAAATCTCCCATGTCATACCTCTCCATAAAGGAGGTAGTTCCACTGAACTGTCAAACTTTAGACCCATCGCTATTCTGTCACCTCTAGCTAAAATTATGGAGAAATGTGTACACATACAGCTCATGCACAACCTCACACAGAACAAGCTGTTGTCCAACTTTCAGCATGGCTTTAAGCCACACCACAGTACTACTTCTGCCCTCCTCTCTTTCTTTAATGTCATTAACCACAACCGCAATAATAACAAACTATATCCTCAGCACTCTTTCTAGATCTATCCAAGGCTTTTGACATGGCTGACCACAAAATGCTTATAAATACCTTGAAGGCCTTCTCCTTAAACAACCATGCACTCCAATGGTTTCAATCCTAGCTGCAGGGCAGGCAACAGGCAGTCCTACGGCAAGACAAGTTATCATCTCGCCTACCCATCACATTAGGAGTCCCCCAGGGCTCGATACTAGGACCCCTTCTTTTCTCCATCTTTATCAATGAACTTTATTCAGTCATCCCAGATGCTACCTGCATTCAATATGCGGATGACTCCATCTTGATTTGTTCTGACACCTCACCAGCTACTTTATTCACATTAACCCAAATGACCTTCAATACAATGGAAAAATGGCTCTCCAATCAACATCTAATCCTAAACCCCAACAAAACTAAGTTGCTCCTCTTCTCCCACACATGCAGGACCCCCCCCCCCCGCTAGCCTTCAACATAACTGCTAACAATGGCACTATCATCTCCCCAGAAGCCCAAACTAAACTACTGGGAGTCATAGTTGATAACAACCTGAAGCTTGATGTGCATATCAATCAAACTATCAAAACCATTAATAAAATCTTGGCTCTCTTTACAGAATCAAACCTTTCCTTACCCCATTTGCTAGAACTGTAATTGCCCGTTCCCATCTGCTATCAACTCTTCTCTATGCCTCACCTCTATTCTCCAACTTAAATAAAACAGATCTTAATAAACTATCATCCTGCTATAACCACATTGCCAGATTTGCTACTGGCACAGCTTACCGGACACACCACTGTCACAACCTAAATAGCTTAGGATGGCTTGAACTGCCAAGCTTACTGCAGTTCAACCAGCTAATAGTGGCACATAAAATCCGTTACCAACCAGAAAATACACCTGCACTAAAAAATATTATCAGCCCCTGCACCAGCACCCGGCCACTGCAATCATCTACTAGACTCCTAGTTCAAACATACAAATCCAAATACTCAGATAGGGACTCTCTGTTTGCCAACTCTGTTGGAAAAATATGGAACAGACTCCCAGCTGATTTGACCCTAGAACCCTCACTAACTCAATTCAAAAACAAACTCAAGAAATACTTCAAAACTCATTGGTTATGTCTAACCCCGACTAGTGACCTCTCTAATTCTTAGGTGCTTTACCTTCAACTACTTCTAACGTTTTTCTACCACTCCATTTCAGGAAGGGTCAATTGTATAACTGCTGCTCAGTGTGTCTTAAACCTGAATGTAATGTTATGTATGTTTAACTTTGAAAATAATGTTATGTTTTGTAAAGTGTTTTATAATGAGTACTATATGTGCTAAATGCTGGTATTGTTTGACTGTAATCTGCTTGAAACTAGCATTTACTAAATGTTCAATGTGTATTATTATCTTGGAGCTTTTCTCCCTGGGCCACCACTGAAAATGGACATATATCCAGTCGGACTATCCCCGTCAACAAATGTAAAATAAATAAATAAATAAATAAGTAACAGAAAATACACCCCTGGGATCACTTCATTGGCTCTGCTTGACAAAGGATCAGTTAATTAATCAATGGGGCGGCGAAAGCTGACACACTCTGGCTAGGCTTATAAATGCCCTCGGGCAGATAGCCTAGTACCTACCTATGAACCTATAAATAAATATGCCTTTGATGTCCTGTGTACTGGTGAGCAGGTTGTTGCTGGCATCCCTTTTGAAGGGTGTCTGACTATCTCCTTTACCTTTCTGTCTTGGCCTTGTAACCTGATATAGTTTCTTTGCGCCCCTTACTGAGTCACTTTCCAGAAGTTGGTAGAGTGCCTCCGATGCCCTATTTTTTGCTATTGCAACTTCTTTCTTAGCTTCTTTGTTAGCCAACCAGTAGTCCTTCCTAGCCTTGTCAGTCTTTTCTATCTCCCACTTCTTCCTGCACTCCTTCTTTCTTTCGATAACTTCTTGGACTTCTGCATTCCATCACCAGCTTTCCTTATGTACCTTATTTCCATACCTGGCTCGGCCACATATCTTTTCCATAGTCCTAACACATGTTGTTTTTAGTCGCTGCCACTCTTCTTCAACTACACCTATTTCCTCATCTTCATGGGGAGCTAGAGCCCTGAGTAAATCCTTGAACTGCTGTACTTTCTCTTCAATCAACTTCCAGGTCTTCAGCCTGGTCACTGTTGACCTTAGAGTCTTCTCTGACCACTGCTTGCAGCTGAATGTGACGACTAATGGTTTATGCTGTGGGCCGGCTGTTTCACTGGGGATGACTTTGCAATCATGGATTCTACCCGAGTGCCTTTTCTTTGCTAGGAGGAAGTCTACCTGAGTTGCATGTTGGCTACTCTTTTATGTGATCTTGTGACTGTCTCTCTCTTTCTGAACCATGCGTTGGCTACTATAATGCCATTTCCCAGACAGAAGTCTAGAACGGCTTCTCCTTCTTTATTCCTGTTGCTCCACCCATGTAGACCCAGGCAGTCCTCATATCTTGTTCTGTCTGTACCAATATGTGCATACAAATCACCAATTATCAACATCAGTTCATGCTGTCCTGCTTTATCTAGTAGGTCCTGTAACTGCTGTCTGAATGCACTCTTTTCCTCCATATCACAACCCTGCTGTGGGGCAAATGCCGAGACTATGAATACTGCACTATCATTACACTGGAGTGTGATTGCCATGAGTCTCTCATTAATTCTGATGATATCCCTCACTGCCTTCTGAAGCCTCTCTCTCTCACTACAGTTCCTACACCACTTCTAGCCTGTCCACCACCTGAGTAGTAGAGTCTGGATCCCAAGCCAAGTGGCTTTGCTGCACTGCCTTTCCATCTCATCTCTTGGATACGTAGGATGTCCAGGACTTCCAAGCTGCGTCCTGTCGGTGAACCTACATTAAGCGTAGCCCTTTTCAGTGACTCTGTGAATTACCTTTCCTATACCCATTCCAGTAGTCCATTCTACCAAAGTAATTTTAGAAATCCATGGAGTAATTCATCTATGCAATCTGCTGCCCATGTCCCCTGCTTTTCATTTTTCATTCCAATTTGGAAATGCCTCTTCACATCTCCCCGATATGATTTTGTGCACCAAACCCATTTCTCCCATCTCATCGGGTCTCAAGCCCCTGATCATACTCCTTACCCTCATCCCATGCAACTTTTTGGTACCTTTCCTCTGGATTGTTTCCTGTGCTATTCCTTATAAAGCCACCAGCACTCATCACAGTCCACAAGGTATGGCCTAGCTAAGACACTGTAAAGTGGAAGCATTATCTTTTTGTGTCTTGAATTTTTCTGATGACACAATGCATCATTCTGTTTGCTGCTGCCACTAACCTCTCTCTGTCTGTCTGTCTCTCCTTCCAATGGTCCAAATCAAGTGTGTCAAAACCCCCAGATCCCATTCCTGCTCTGTTGTCATCAGTTCTACTCCTCAGACTTATGCTTCACACTAAGGATGTTATACACCAAGTGCAGTACTTTGCATTTGTTTGCACTGAGCCTCAGCTGCCACATTTCTACCTTTTAGCTTAGCCTTTGCAAAATACTTCCCTATAATTGTCCTCACATCTACCACTACTGTACTCATCTTTGTGCCACTAGCAAAGATATTGCATCTATTCTCTATTCTCTCAAATATGTCTGAGACAAATGTACTGCTGAGTGGTGAACCCATGACAGACCCCTATGGTACTCTACAAGTTGCTTTCTTAATTCCTTACATTGTTCCTCTCACCACAGCCCTCTGTCTTCTACCATTCAACTACTCAGCGATGTAGCTATCCAGTTTTTTGGTCACCGCCCTATACCTACCCCTTTCAGTTTTCCTATAATTCTACTATGTGTCATTGAGTCAAAAGCAAGGCCGTCCTAAAGTCTGATGGTATTCCTTGGTCAAGTTTACTTGTAATCCGGTAATAACATTGGATTAATTTTGGCTGACAGTTCCTTCTGGCCATGAATCCGTATTGGTTGCTGTCCTGGAGATCACTGTCCCCTTGAGCTGTTACAAGACCTCCCTTCAGGATTTTATTTTTGTGACTTTCTCTGCCACTGCTTAGGTTCTCTTATTCATAAATACTACCTCTTTGTTCCAAGGAGTCTCATTTCCTATTTATATATCCTCAACACAAACTTCAGATGCCATTTTTTTGCATGAAGCAAACATACCTTGATCCTAATGTAAAAAATGGGACAAAATCATCCATATAAAGTCCATTAAATTTAACAAATTTACTCAAAAACTCTAAAGAGAAAAACACAAGCTGTGGTGGTTTTCATTCCCAAATGGACTTTAAGCAAAATGCTTTATACAATGAAAGTAACGAGTTTTAAGAAGTTTGACTTATACTAAAACCTGCATAAATCAGGGATGTGATACAAAATTGCCACAAATGTTTTGTTTCAGTCCTGAGTTAATACCTGCTTTCTAAAGATGGGAAATGGTGTATTATACTATCACAACATTACACTGTAAACAAGTCACGCTCATAGGTTTTAGGTATATGTATTACTAACTGTGTAGCATAAGCCTATATGATCCAAGCTACTGTTACATACGCAAAGGAAAAAAGAACAGAGATATGCTAAAAGGAAAATATGTAAAGCTAGTTCAAAAATCTGATGATGTGCATATTATCTAGACTGTAATATTATCTATAGCATGGCCTATTACTATATTGTAGTATACAGATTGTAGCATAGAAAAAGAAAGAGAACGGAAAACAAATAAAAGAAAATTAAAACAAACGAACTTCTAAAATTGTAAAACAAGCCCACCCACACAGCCCTTTAGGTCAGCTGCATCTCTATTACAAAGTGTTGCCTAAAGCTCTGTGACTCAAGTTTGTAGCAGAAGATAAAACACAGACATGCAAAAAAAAAGGGAAAGACTACCGATAACCAAATCAAAAGTTGACTGATAGTCCTACTAAGGAGACTATAAGGTAGAAAACAGAGACAAGAGCAAATAAAAGGAAATGGGAGGTTAACACGGTATTAAGCTCTGCAGTTACAAGAAATCAAATGTCTGAACAAGTTTAAGGAAAAAATCCTGCCCAGAGGCAAAAATAATCGGGGAAAAATGTTATTTATATCCAAAAGGGACTTTGTCAGACTAATTAAGGATTACATGAAATGGCCACAAATTAAAGGACTTTAATAAGTATGAATCTTAATACTGATAAAAAGGGGATAAATTTAACTAAAAAGATAAATTACAGAATCAATAGCTAGAATGAAAAATGTGCATCCAAAGGAAATACACGAAAAAAATAGAAAGCCTGCCAGCTGGATAGATGATACATACATATCTATCCACAATCTAATTTTTCACATTTCTGCACATGAGGTCAGGGTGTCGCTTCAACACTGACAATCATCTAGTCCCAAAGTTTATAGTGCCAGGTGGTTAGCCCTGCCAAGGTAGTTCTTCTACATGACACACTCATATACACACTCACACCTATGGCCAGTTTAGTGTGTCCAATTCATCTACTGCATGTTGTTGGAATGTGGGAGGAAATGACACCACCCAGATGAAACCCACCCAAACACAGGGAGGACATGCAGACTCTGCAGAAAATACACTACATCTGAGAATCGAACTGGGGAACGTCTTGCTGTAAGCTGACAATGCTACCCACTGTGCCACTGGGGGATATATATATATATATATATACATACACATATATATCTATATCTATATCTATATATATATATATATATATATATATATATATATATATATATACTCACATACATGGAAGCCCTTTCAAATGTTCGAAACTCATATGGCCGACACCATATGAGTGAACGTTTGAAAGGCTGACAAATGATAGCGGAGAACCCGTTACAGTGCGGGAGTGGGAGATTCTCCTTTCCTGCACTGTAGTGCGATCTCGGAGTGAGAATATTTAAGTAGCGGGGGTGTGGGGGGTGCAGGGGGGCTTGCCCCCCTGCATAACATAGTTTTACTGTGTTTACAGGTAGGTAAATGGTGCTATTTCAGGATGTCAGTCTTTTGGAATGTCGATCATATGGTGTCGGCCATATGAAAGTCGGCATTCTGAACCACTGACATTCTGAAGTAGACCTATATAGATAGATAGATATACATATATATATATATATATATATATATATATATATATATATATATATAGACACACACACACACACACACACACACACACACACACACACACACACACACATATATGTTTATTATTGAAATGTTGGATGGCATTCACATGAACTGGGAATGGTTGAAAGGCTAATTTCCAGTTTACTGAAGGTTAAACAGAAAATGGTCAGCTCTACAACAGTGAATGCTAGTGTATATTTGATCTTGTATGGTTGACTTCCTATCTGGAGATTGCGGTACATGGAAGGCAAGGTAAGCAGGGTAATGTCAACTTTGTCGAATGGGATGGGTTGTCATTACCGGTTTCATTATTGTTGCCTGTTCGATGTTTTTATTTTCAGTATTTTATTTCGATGACGTGATCACTCAACAGCACCCGTTTCGAGATTTCAGTAGTAAACCTATATGTGTATGTATATATATGTCTACTTTACATGATTGACAACTCAAATGTTCGACTTTCATATGGCCGAGACCATATGATCGAACATTTGAAACATCGACCATGTAAAGTAAACAGCATAACACACCAAAAAAAAAAAAAAAACTAACTCTGTTTAGCAGGGGGACAATGCACACACACACACACACACGTATATATATATATATATATATATATATATATATATATATATATATATATTTATATGGAACTGGTTCATTTCACTGAAAGCACATTTCACTGAATTTCATGTCACCAAGACCAAATCGCCGAAAACACATTTCGCCAAAAAATAATTTCGCCGAATTTCATTTCAGTGAAAATAGTAGTGGCAGTGTATATGCCTTTGCCCCACTGTGGTGCGATCCTGGAGTTAGAATATATAGTTGGGGGTGTGGGTGGCATAGCCCCCCCCCCCACCTAGTCTGATTAAAAAGTACTTACTTACCCTCTTAACAGAAACTGCATAGTATAAAACAAGCCAGGTGGGGGGATACACCCCCCACATCCCCCCAACTATATATTCTATTCCATTCTATTACAACAAAAGCAATCATACATTTATATAAATGAAAACAAACAACACCGACACAATCCTAGCTTCAAGCATTTTACATCACAAACCATTGTGACACACTCCCAGTTGCAAACATTATACATCACCTATAATCTACCCAATCATTTTCAGTTAAACATTACATAGCTGATTTAAGTCCTGTCTTCTTTTAAACCTAATTTCTCCCCTATATGTATTGTTCCCACAATTCCCATTTTTCCTAAGTAGTTTGCTCCTAACGTTTTCTAAAGATCTCTGTTCCAGTTGTTTTATATCTGTTACTATATTCATTACTTCTAATATAAATAAAATAAAATTCCCGAACTAAGGCAGAATGTAAAACAAAGCTAATAAAGCAACAACACTCCAAGGTGCAAAGAACCAGGAAAGATATGTTTTAGCATAGAGTAGTTCCTACTATGTTACTAGTTGGTTTAGATTTTGACTTCCATTTTCTAGTAATTGCTTTCTTGGCAGCCACTAAAATTAGTCTCAGTCAGGACTTCCCATTTCTAGGCAATTTCGATTCTGTATCATAACTCAGGAAAATCATCTCCCTCATCATACAAATCTGCCCACCCAGCATCTCTGACAGTGCATCCTGCTAAAGTCTACCAACTCAATGCACTCCCAGAAAATAAGTTCCTAATTGCCTCTTTCCTCCCCATCACACTTCCAACATTTGCTGTCTACCATAGGAAAAATTCTTTGGAGCCTACTTCAGGTATAAAAATATCTATGTAAACATTTTCAAGCAAAAATCCTAAATCTTCCAGATTTTGTTGCATATTTGGGAGACATACATAAATCCTTCAATTGTTTCTTTGTGGATAGCTTTATCCAGTTTCTCTTCCCAATCCTTTCTAACCTCCTCTGATTGATTCTTATACTTATCATGCAATATTTTATATGCTCTACTGGTTATTCATTTTTTAATGGCAGCTTCTGTTCTAGAATCTACTAAAACCTCTACCAGTGCGGGTCTTTCATTTAGGAGCCCCCTATTTCTTTCCCATTGCCTATACTCATATCAATCCTTGATACGGAATGCAATCTCTAACCTGCAGTCCAAATAAATTATTGGTGATTTCCCATTCTATCATCTTCCCCTCTCTAGTTATTTGATCCCAATACCTTGATTCCTTTGCCAGTTTTCTCCAATAAATTCCAGCCCCCTCTTCCCTGTTGTCTACATTCCTAATTGCAGTAATCCCTATTGGCAGAATTTCCTTTCTCCATTCCCATGTTGGCTTAGTTCTTAGTATACTTTCTGCTACTTTATGAATATAATATTCTGCATGATTATTATTTCTCCTTAAAGGCCTACATCCAAAATCCCATTCTCTCCTTGTTTCTTTAGCTTCCGCTGTTTCAGCATCACTTTCCATTTTGAATTATAATTTTCTGCTTGTGCTATGTATAGGAGCTTTAACTGTGTAGCTCTGAAATACCCTTTCAAATCAGGTAATCCCAATCTGCCCTGTTCTACTGGAAGAATCAGCTTATCCCACTTGACTCTTGCCGTCTTCCCCTCCCAGATAAAGTCCTTCAGCTCTTTATTAATTGCTATCCATAACTTCTCCTCTGTTGATAAAAATATGCCTGACCTGTGTATAAAACTAATGGGACTAAAAATATTTTAACTGCTTGTATCTTACTATCCATATCCATATAACAAAGCTTCCATTTTCTCAGTTTTTGTATTATCTTTTGTTTAGTCTTTTCCCACATATCCTTAGTTGCGAATCATTTTTAATCCATATTCCTAAATACTTCATTTTATCATGTCCCCATAAATATGAATATTGCTGAATCAATTCATGTGTGGTTACACAATTTACTGCTACCTTTTTTGTTTTATCTTCAATAATTTTGTATTTCAAAAAGACTTGAAACTGTCTCAAAATGTTCCACAACACTGTCATGTCTCTTTCTGGTTTTGTCAGGTATAAAGTAATATCATCTGCAAACAGTCATAGCTTTTCTTGACTACCATACCAGTTATATCCTTGAATTTCTGAGTCCCTTATTTTCTTTGCCAATGGTTCTAAATATAATGCAAATAACACAGGGGAAAGAGGACACCCCTGCCTGGTTCCTTGGCGGAAGCAGAAATTATCAGAGAGGACCCTACCCATTTAATTTTCACCTCCAATCCCTCATATGTCATCCTAATCAACCTTATATTTTTTTTCAGGAAATGCAAATGCTTCCATTATCCTGCTTATAAATTCCCAGTTTACACTGTCAAATGCTCTCTCTGCATCAACAGTCACCAACAATAATGGTATTTTCTTACATTCTGCTTCCCTTCGGATCATCAACGTTCTGTTAATGTTGTCAAATGTTTACCTCCCTCACACAAAACCACACTGTTCATATCTATCAATTTTTGCATTACTTTTGCCATTTTTTTAACCATTATAGATATAAACACTTTATAATCATGTTTTAGTATTGAAATGGGCCTGTATGAAGCTGGATCTGATGGATCTTTACCTTCTTTAGGTATTATAGCTACCACTGCTTTCTTCCAGGATGTTGGTATATCTCCTCCTCTTAAAATATTGCTAAACAAAACCTTCCAGATCTTTATCAGATCTTTCGCTAGTATCATTGATCATTACTTCTGGAACTAATACATATATCTGTCTCTAATGGGGTAAAGTGGCCAAAAATATATACTTTTTTAGGCCTATTATGCTAAGTTAGGCACAGGCCACCATATTTATAAACATGACACTCAAAAATAGAAATATGTTGTATGCAATGGGCATAGTTCATGAAGGGACAACACAATGTCGGTTGCCACATACAGAAGAAAAGAAATGACCATGAAAAGTGCTCCTGTACACACAGTGATGTGCACTATAGCCGCATTGCACTGAGACAGTTTCCATCTCCTTATGTCCACACATGATACACTGCATTTCAATGTTACAATCTGGAAGTCTTTATCTCCAGTGGCTTCCATCTATATCCCCTATATTCACAGGATCATAGGAGGTTACTAGGCTATTGGCCCTGAGGCCATTACAAGCCTAACTAAGAATTTAGCCCATGTTCCGACAAGTCAGCACCCGATGCCCCTGTCCAGCATGGACACAGGTGGAATCCCAGGGGCTATTTTCTGTTCCCCATCCAGTTATCCAGGTTGCACTTAAAAAGGGTTAATGAAGTACTGTGCTAGTCTATTCCACAGAAGGGGGAGTCTCTGGGACACAAATTTGTCCCACCAACAAGTCCCATTGATGCCACAGACCAGGTTGAGGTTGTGTGTGCAGGTTATTCGAGTGGAGCTTGACTTGCAGATATGCAACAGTCCCATCAAGGCAGGGTCTGAGATTGCTTTCTATGCCACACAGAGGTCATCTCTGAGGAGTCTGTATGAGACTGAGGAACAGGGCTTTTAGCCTATCTGTGTAGGGTAGATGTTTGAGGCCCTGGATTCTCCTGGTGAGTAACCTCTGTGGTCTCTTTAGCTGTTGCATGTGGTTTGTGAGGTATATGCCAAAAGGGGTATTGTACTCAATAATGGGTCTTATAAGGGAGAAATACAGGGATGTTATGACTTCCTTGTCCCTGGATGAGATACCCTTACTAATGAAGTGGGCCATGTAGAAAGCTTTCTGTACAACGGAGGCAATACAGTGGTCAAAAGTCAGTTTGCTATCAACCTGGGTGCCCAAGTCCCTCACAACTGATCGTGTGCTTAGGACCATGTTATTAATGTGATAACTTGTGGGGACGTCACTCTCCCCAAAGGGGATGATGATGCATTTTTTGGCATTCAGTTTGAGGCCATGTTTCTACCACCAGTCATTTGTTTGGGTGAGACCCTCATGGAGGATGTCCACATCACTAGAGGAATTGATGACAACACCCAGCTTGCAGGTGTCTGCAAATTTGGTCGCCCATAGCCCACTGGTTTAGGCCTGCACCTCAGAAAACTATATCCCAAACAACAGAGGCCCCAAGACCGATCCCTGGACTACACTGCTCGTTACGGGTCTACTGCTTGAGGTGGCTTCCCCTATTTTGACTAGGTGGGTTCTATCAGTAGGCAAGTTTGCTACCCATCTGGTAACATACGGATTGATGCCTAGTTGAGAGAGTTTATCTATTATACCCGAGTGGGGAACAGTATCGAAGGCTTTGGCCAGGTCAAGGTAGGCGGTGTGCGCCATCTAACCATCATCCATGGCTTTGGTGACTGTCTCAAAGAAGTCGACCAAATTTAACAAGCATAACTCTCCCTTGATGAAACCAAACTGTGTGGGATCGAGTGTTTGGAGGTTGCCAATGTCCCTGTTAATGAGGTCCATGATAATCCACTCCATGGCCTTGCAGATCAGGCTAGTTAGGCTGATGGGTCTATAATTTCCTGGATCGGTAGATGCTCCAACTTTGTGCAAAGGGATGACAGTGGCTGTTCTCCACTCGGATGGGACGAAGCCAGTACTCAGGCTTTGGTTGAATAGGGTGCCTAATGGTGCTGCAAGATCCTGCCTAAGTTCACGCAGGATGCGGCCTGGGACGTTATCGGGTCTTGTGAAGGCTGTATTTTTTTGCCTTTGAGAAAGCAGTGATGAATTGTTCCCTTGAGATAAGGGGAGTGGGGGGCAGGTGCTGGGGGTGTCCTGATTTACTGATGGGGGGTACAGAGGGGTGAAGTTTTCACTGAACCTGTTTGCCAGCAGACTGGCTATATCTAAGGTGTTTGTGTATGTGGTGTCCTTGACCACGAGTTCTGAGCAGATCTGAATTCTTCATTTGAGATTGTGGACATATGTGAAGAAGGCCTTATGACTGTCTTTAGTAGATATGGCCAGTTTGGACTCGAGGTTTGCTTTGGAGGATTTCACTAGTGCTCTGATCTGCTTGTGCAGGCTAAGGAGAGATTGCCTCCAATTAGGCACCTGCTCCTTCTTGCTCCTGGACAGCAATTTTTTTCATTTTACTACAGAGTTTATTTATTGCAAATGTCCACCAGACAGGTTTACTCTTCCTTAAGGAAGATGATTTTGTCCTGTTGGGTATTCCTGATTCCATGCAACTATATAAATGATCGTATAGTACTTTGGTGTAGGTTTGGACATATGGGCTAGTTCCTATGGAAGGGGCAGGGGCTGTGAAGCTGTTAATACCCTCCTCTGGAGGTTGTAATCAGCTTTGGAGAAGTTTATTTGTTGGACCCTAGGTGGTGGTGGTGGGGGTCAGGGGAGATGATGGCTTCGAAAGTGACTGCATTGTCGTTGGATCTTACCAGGGAGTATGACACTGCAGGGATACTGCAGTGGTTACTCATGTTGGTTAATACCAAGTCCAAGATATTTTCACCTCTTCTGGGGGTGTCATAGGTTCATAGGTAGGTACTAGGCTATTGGCCCTAGGGCCTATATAAGCCTAGTCAAAAAGGTACCCTTGCTTTCCCCACCCAAGAAAATTATTTTCCTGTGTCCCTGTCGAGCAGAGCCACAGAGGTGATCCCCGGGGTGAATTTCCTATTTCCCATCCGAGCTTTGTTTGATATAGATAGGTAGTTTGTTGCAGAGTATGGAAAGTCTCTGGGACAGGAATCTATCCCTCCAGCATGTTCTGTTTATTGTGGTGACAAAGTTTAGGTCCCTAGAGCGTGTAGCTCGGAGGGATTGGGATTTCTTTAAGTGGAGCATGTCCAAAAGCTCTGGGACTGACATAGCTTTGTATGTTAGGCAGATATCGCCTCTGAGTAGGTGATATGCGACGGAGTAAAGCTGGAGTCGGTAATCCTCTTTGTGAGGTATTTCTGCGGCCTTTCCAGTTGTTGCAAATGTCTTGTGAGGTACATACCAAAAGGGGCATTGTACTCTATAATGGGTCTAATGAGTGATGGGTAGAGGGGAACAATGACCTCTTTTTTTCCTGGATGAGAAACCTTTTGTGATGAGGTGTGCCACGTAGAAGGATTTATTGACTACTGTGGCAATGTGATTATCAAAGGAGAGACTACTGTCCACCTGTGTCCCAAAGTCTCTTATCAAACTTTCGGTGTTAAGTAGACTACCACCTATGTGGTAGCTCATGGGTACAGAGTTTTTACCAAAGGGGATGACAATGCACTTTTTGGCATTGAGCTTGAGGCCATGGCTTTAACAACCAGGCATCTGTCTCAGTGAGGCCCTATTGTAGGATGTCCACATAATTAGGAGTTTCGATTATGGCTCCTAGTTTGCAGTCATCTGCAGACTTCGTTAGCCAGAGACCTTCTGTGTTAACCTGTAGTTCAGAAAAGTAGATACCAAACAGGAGAGGACCCAGGACTGAACCCTGTGGTGTTCCACTTGTCAATGGTCTGAAGTCGGATTTGGAGTCTGCTACTTTCACAGTGTGGGTTCTGTCAGTGAGCCAGTTGGCACCCCATCTTGTGACATAGGGATTTATACCTAGTTTAGTGAGTTTATCTATAATTCCAGAGTAGGGGATGGTGTCAAAAGCCTTGGCAAGAGCTAGATAGGCTGTGTGAACCACCTTACCCTCATCTACGGCTTTAGTGACTGCTTCAAAGAAGTCTATCAGGTTTAGGAGACATGATCTGCCTTTTACAAGCCCAAACTGGGTGGGGTCCAGAGTTTGGAGATAATCAATGTCTTTGTTTATAAGTTCCATAATGATATGTTCCATGGCCTTGCAGACCAGGCTCATTAGGCTAATGGGGTGGTAGTTCCCGGGGTCCGTGGTGACTCCCCCTTTGTGGAGTGGGATAACTGTCGCTGTGTGCCATTCAGTGGGCACAAAGCCTGAGGTGAGGCTATGATTGAATATGGTGCTTAGGTGGGGTGCCAGTTAATTCTATAATTTATGTAGAACGCAGCCTGGGATGTTGTCAGGTCCCATGGGTGCTGTGTTCTTGGCTTTGGAGAGTGTGGTTTTTACCTGTGCAGCCATGATTACAGGAACTTTGCATTCTTCCGGTATAGAGATGGGCCCTTTAGGGGGGTGAGAGGGGGTAAAGTTAGCACTGAAACTATCTGCCAGGATGTTGGCAATATCAGTTGGTTCTATATATTTAGTGCCATTGTGCTGTAACTTAGAGCAGATCTGAGTGCTGCCATTGAGATTACTGACATAGCTATAGAATGCTTTGTGGTTGTCTTTAGAATCAGTGGCGATTTTGTTTTCATAGCTAGCTTTGGAGGATTTTATGAGGCATCTCAGCTTCTTACTGAGGCTGACCAGGGAGTTCCTCTAATCATGGGATTTTACTCTTTTTTGCAACAGTTTCTTTCTTCTGTTGTAGAGTTTGTTTATGGCAGGGGACCACCAGATTGGCTTCCTTTTTTGGAGGATAGCATCTTGGTTCTGTTAGGGATAGCACGATCCATGCACTCGTGTAAGTGCTTATAAAGTGTATGATTCAGCAGTCGTACCTCTATTGTCCGTCTACACGGGTGTCGTGAAGTTTGCCACTTTTGTTTTAAGAAGCGTGAAGTAGGCTTTGGGGAAATGTTTTACGGTGGTTTCCCTAATGGGGGGGTGGGTGCGGGATGTGGATGTCTAGGGTGATTAGCCTGTGGTCAGATCTGACCAACGAGGAATTGACCTCTGGTGTGGAACACCAGTCGCCCATGCTGGTAATGACCAGGTCTAGCATATTGCTGCCCCTGGTGGGGGTGTGGATAAGTTGATCCAAGGCGTTGGAATTTATGAATTCCAGAAAACATTGAGCAAAAGAGTTAATACATGAGTAGTTTTCCCAGTTAATGGTGGGGTAGTTGAAATTGCCCATTATTAGGGTGTTGGGTTGTACCCTAATATTTTCCGGTGTATCAAGAAATGAGGAGTGGGAATCCTGGGGCATAGTGGGGGATCTGTAGCAAGTTACAATTTGGATTGCATTCTTGCCCAGAGTTAGTTGCACTTGGATACTCTTGGATGCATTATGCTGAGCAACTAGCCTGGAGGTGTAACCTGGTATAGCTGGGGTGCTGTCCGCAGCTTTGAACCAGGTTTCTATGACAGCACAAATGTCAGTATCTTCCAGCTGATCCAAGTCATTTGCATTGACGAAATCAAGGAATCTCTGGGCATTTGTGTTTTGGCATGAGTAGTTCTTCCAATCGATGGTTGGTTAGTTAAAGTCACCTACAATCAGGGTAAAGATTTTAGTATTGATAGATTCGAAGAGGTCCATATAGGTGGAGTGGGCATCTTCAGTCAAAGTTGGGGCCCTGTAGCTAGCTATGATTTGAATAGATGTCTTGTCAATGGTTAACTGCATCTGGAGTGTCTCCTGTGCATCATACTATTTGACCAGCCTGGAGATGTGTATGTCTTTTATATATATTGCAACTCCACCTCCTTTTGCTTTGCTGCCAACAATTTGCAGTCTGAATGTATCATAGGATGAGTAACCTGGTATAGCTGGGGTGCTCTCTGCAGCTTTGAACCAGGTTTCTATGACAGCATAAATGTCAGTATCTTCCAGGGTTAAGAATGCTTGCAATGAGTGCAGTCTCATGTTTAGACTCATAGTGTTTAGAAGCATGACCTTTAATTTGTATTTTGATGAAATTTTCATGTTGGTAGTTTTGACCTCATGGCATTGCCTAAAAAAGGCACTATGTGAGAAGCAAGAGCCTTTCCCAGAAGCCTGAAGCCAAGGGAGACAAATGCAGTCCATTTCTGGCAAAAGCATCGTGGTTTATCAATCATGTCTTTCCAGACTGTCAGGTACTAGATCCCCTAGGAATGACATCAGAAACTAAGCCAATTGTTAAAGTCAGTTATTTTTTGTTTGTATTGAGGTATCATTCTGGGTGATGGTAGAATGCTTCTTAAGGCTAGGAACAACCTGCCTGGGACACATTCAGTGAGCTCGATCATGTCATTCTTCATATATTCCACTATACGACCCCTACTTCTCCTCCAGCCTAACCTTCATTTCTCTGACTATATCTATTCTCCACTACTTCTGCTCATATATCTCCACACCTTCCCCTAATTGTATTTTCTTCCGTCTTCCTCGTGTTAACCTCTCCAGCTACACTACCCCTTTTCCTTACCTGCCCCCCCAAAGTATGGTAACTGCTGAAGGTTTCCCATACTCCTTTGCACTCTTTTAAGCCTTGGCGCAGTCTTTTCTCTATGGCGCTATCTTTTACTCTCTCTCCCCCCTCCAACGAGCGGTCCTAAGGTGTCTCCAAGCCTCCCATAGGTAAGACACTATTTGTGTTTTTACTGCTGCTCTTTTGCTGGGAAAAGGTTATGATACACTGGAACTATTACAACTGCTGCAGGTTTTACTCTAACTCATGTGTTTTATGCTGTCTTATCTATGGAAATGTACTGAGAAGGCTTTTTTCTCAGCTGGTTTTATGTGACTGCCCTGTATGTAAGCGTTTGCCACTGTTGCTAATTTTAATCAGTTGAATGTGCTATCTAATGGCTTAGCATCTTTTTCTAGGCTGTATCTTGTGTGTCTGCCTTGCATTATATGCTAAACCACTGTCGCTGTTGTCCTTCATGTAGATTATTGTACGCAACTTAGGATTTGCAACTCTCCTTCTCCTTTACTACGTATCTGCCCTTTTTTGAATGTTTTGTTAAAATCTATTTGACCCCCTTAGAGACCTTTTTGATGCATCTTACTACACGCGTTGGTCTGCTATACCTTGTCCCTACCTACTACTGTTTCTTTCCCACTGTCCCTACACTTTATAGACTATTGAAATTGAACTCCATTTCTCTTTCACTCCGCTCTATCGCTCCCACTGGTTAGCCATTGTGCGTGCTGTTACACTGCTTGCTGACTTTACACTACTACTTTCAACTGAACAGATTGAACTATACTTTTTAGGACCTTTTTAACTGCTGCAAACACTGAAATGCATACGCTAAGAAGGAAAGGTGTATACTGCTGCAAGCTGTACACTTAATATTTTTGACTTAAGTACACTAAATGTACTCGGAGGCCTATTACTCTTTTGCCGTATGTGACTGCCCTACATCTAGCGTTAGACACTGTCACTATCTAATTTAGTCTGTGTAATCTGTAAGCTACTATAATTAATGTCCTTTGCTGGCTGGATTTCATGTATCTGCCTATTTGTAAACGCTAAATCACTGTCGCTAATGCTAAGTCAGGTGAAGTCAGAACACGGTTTGGTTTCTGTATCTTGCCTTTAAGTAGTTAGATATCTGCCCTTTCCGAGTATTTTATGGTAGGAGTTTTAGGACTCCCCTATAGACCTTTTGGTGCGTCTTTTCACCACACGCTGGTCTGCCTTTCCC
This sequence comes from Protopterus annectens, assembly GCF_019279795.1. Lineage (NCBI taxonomy): Eukaryota > Metazoa > Chordata > Ceratodontiformes > Protopteridae > Protopterus > Protopterus annectens. Next base: position 749,314,049 of record NC_056750.1, read on the forward strand.
TGTCCCTTTCTCGTAGTGTTTCTCTGACATTGTCCTTTCCTACTATTCTCTAGCTACCACCATTTTATTAACTTGACCATAGATTCAAAATTCAATTAATGCTTTATCTGCCCAAACTGAACTACATGCTCATTTATAGATTCGAAACAGATATATATATATATATATATATATATATATATATATATATATATATATATATATATATCTGTACGACCTCACTGTTTTTCAGTAATAAGTGTTGTTTATGTGATTGACTACCTGATCCTCTGGTGCATTACTTGGCTTAATATCTGCTGTCTGTGATTGATTACCTGCTACCCTAAGTGCATTACTGTTACATAATGGCAAATTATCTGTTGTTTAAGTGAGGAATATCTGATTCTTTGTGACTTGGACCATTTCCTGCAATGTTTTAACCTGTTCTGTAAATTGTATATATTGTCTCACTGCATCTGTGTCCTCACTGCCCCATCCACACTAATCCCACACCTCTGCCCCCTACCACCACTCATATCCACACTCACCCTATTCTACCTCACACTCACTTCAGATGTCCCCCTACCTATATTACACAGTTACTCAGTCACTCTTCTAGTCCCTATTCCCATAACCCCTTGCAACTCACTTGTCTTATTTTTATGTTTTTCAGGTTTACCTAATTGCTACCTGTGCTTCCCTGACTCTACTTCAGGCCCATACTCTCTGGAAAACCACCTTCTGCCAAACATCTGCAGTCTGTTTCCTTCCTTAGTGGAATTAATCTAAGTATGTACTGTTCACCTGAAAATTATATTTGCTGCCTATAATCTCTGGGCTACCCCTGTGTTGGCTACAGCCCACCTGCTGACCACTCCCTCTCATCTACCTTTTCCTCCAACTCTTACCTGAACATCCCTCAGTCTTCCTACCCCCTTCTCTGCCCTATTCCTCTCCACTGTTAACCATACCTCCTTTCTGAACTACTCTTTTCTCTATACCCATTCCTCCTTTAATCTGTTTGCTCCCTCTCCACTGTTAATCATACCTCCTTTCTGAACTACTCTTTTCTCTTTACCCATTCCTCTTTTAATCTGCTTGTTTTCCTCTCTACCACAGTAAGATATTCTAATCACTCCCTTTACCTTGTCCTACCCTGCTCTTCCTTACATTTCTAGACTTGTGCCTTGCTTCCTACCTCCTGCTGTCCTAATCTCTGGCCCACAACCTCTGCTTATAGCTAGAACCCTACACACTTTCCTCTCCCTTTCTTCTCTTTCACTGATTGTTTTTCCTCAGGCTTTCCTTTTGGGTTTAGCCCTACTCCGTTCGCCCTCGCTACGCTTGGACTCACTTTGCTCCCCTACCCTACCCCATTCCCTCCCACCCCTGTACAGTTTCCTTTATACTTAACCATCCCTCCCCTTCCTGCCCAGCCATCCACTACAATTGCATTTCCTGCTTATTATCACTCCCACAATCCAACATCGAATCACACTTAGCATATTCTCCTATTTTATATAATTTCTTACACTTCCCCTCTTCCCTCCTTAACCAAACTACTCATCATGCTGCATCTACTTATATCTGCAATATTACTCGCTATGCTCTCTATTACTACCTCGTATTACTTCTACCACACAAATCCATTTCTCTGTTCCCCTACCTCTCACTCACGCTACAGGCTTCCTACTTCATCTTCTTTTACCATATCTCCAGCCCTATTTAACTCTTCTACCACAACTCTGTACAAAAGACACATATTACAAATTCTTAAACCTTCTAATAGGACTAAATTTAGACTTCCCAAATACTATCAACTTTTCATATCAAGTGCTCTTCTCCATAAACAATTACTCTCCTCAGGGGACATCCAACCAGACCCAGGCCCCTCTACACCTCTGCTCTCCTCTCCCTCTCCCCCTTATCTACCTTAACTACCTCCTCCTCACAACCCTCTTCCAACAGCCTACCAGATATACAACCTCAGTCCCATAACTCAATCCCATGCAAACACCTAATTTTTTATTCACTAAATATTCAAATCCTAGCAAATAAAATTACTGAACTGCACTCTTAGATAGCTTACAACACCCCTCACATCCTATCCCTATCGGAAACGTGGCTCAAGCCACATACTTCAAACAGTGAAATAATCCCTCCTGGCTACAACATCTACCGCTCTGATAGAAATTCAAAGAAAGGAGGTGGTGTAGCCATCCTCTACTCTAACAGCCTTAACCTTTCATCATACCCCACACCTATTAGTTACTCCCACCCTGCTGAACTCCTCATTGTAAACTTTCATCTGAATCCACATAAAAAAACTTGCTATCACTTCCATCTTCCTCCTGGCAACAATGTACCCATTCTAGAAAACATATTATCCTGGTTCTCTCTCAACATACCTTATGAAACACTCATCCATGGTGATGTCAATATAGACTGGTCAAAACTTTCTACTGACTCCCCCTTACTTAGTATTCACCTTCATGGTTTCCACCAACTCATTTCTACCCCCACTCATTTCCACAAAATCTCAACCTCCAGCTCCACAATAGACTGGATTCTTACCAACTCCCCTCAACACTACCACCAGCCCAAAACCCTACCAGACTCCCTTAGTGACCATCTCGCTACCTCTATCCTGAGATATGACCCACATACTCCTAAACCCCACCTTTTTAAAGATTGTCGGAAACGATCCACATTTAATTCTTCTCAGTTTAACTCAATTTTACAAAACATTGATTGGTCCATCCTTAGACAACTCCCTCTGAATGATGCCATTGACACTTTTAATAGCATTTTCCTGAATACTCTGAACTCCCTAGCTACCTCCAGGAAGATCAGAGTGAAATCTAATCATGCCCCCTGGCTTTCAAAAGAAACTAAGTCCATCATGAAAAACAAGACAGTGTCTGGAAAGCCTGGATCAAAACTAAACAAACACCTCATCTTCTCAAATACAGACAACTACGTAATCTTGCCAAAAAACAGACAATAATAGACAAAAAATAATTTTATAGCTCAGGCCAGCATAAACATAGATCTAACCACAGGAAATTCTGGTCAACATTTAATAGCATCCTTTATCCAGGCTCTCCCTCTAACCCACCCCCCTACCCAAACACGACTCCTAAGGAAACAGCTACCCTACTTAATTCCCACTTTATTTCCTCCATCCAAAATCTCCTATTCTCTCAACCTAACTCCTCCTCCTTACCAGACCCATCACTCACCCCCAATACTACTTTTTTTCCTTCAAGCCAGTTCCCACTTCTTACCTCAAATCTCTACTGCTCAATCTCAAACCCTGCTCTCCCTCTACTGACAAATTACCTCCTACCGTCCTCAAACTTGCAGCTGACTCTATTGCCTACCCAGTGACCATATTAATAAATAGATTTATGCTAGAATCTACTGTTCCTACTCTATGGAAATCTTTCTACACTACCCCTCTCCATAAAGGAGATGACTCCACTGACCCTTCCAACTATCGACCTATTGCCATTCTATCCCCTCTATCTAAGATACTAGAAAAATGTATCCATACACAGCTTCTTGATCACCTTCTCAATCACAACTTATTCACTCCTACCCAACATGGTTTTCGCCTCTATCACAGCACAACTACTGCTCTACTCTCCTTCACTCACACCATTGCAGAATCCCTGGACAATAATAAACTTACCTACTGTCTCTTTCTAGACCTCTCCAAAGCATTTGATACAGTATACCATCCTTTACTTCTATCTAAACTTGCCAACTTTCACCTATCCTCCTCCACCCTCAGCTGGTTCGTTAGCTATCTGGACGTGAACAATCTGTCAAATGGCTCTCCTCCTCTTCTCCTTTCCTGCCTATCTCTACTAGTGTGCCACAAGGTTCCATCTTAGGTCCCCTTTTATTCAACATCTTCACCAATGACCTCTTCACCTCTTACAATCAGTCATCTCTCATATAATAAGCTGATAACTCCACTATTATTTCTACAGCCGACATGTCTGACCTACACTCTCTAACCAAAGAAGCTCTACTTTCCACCGAACAATGGCTTTCAAAAAACTTACTAATCCTCAATCCCAAAAAAAACAAAACAAACTCTTACTCTTCCTGCCCCGTTCTCTTGCTCATCATAGATCATCTTTTGTCATTAAGTCTTGTAACAATACAGCCATCCAACCTGACACCTACACTAAACTCTTAGGGGTCATCATTGACGATGAACTAAAATTCAATCAATACATACAGCAATGCATAAAGAAAACCCATCAGAAACTAGGTCTCTTATACCGGAACAAAAAATACCTCACTCCTGAGGCTAGACTCACCCTAGGACAAGCACTTCTCCTCCCCTCTCTCCTCTACGCTGCCCCAGTTCTCAACAAATATTCAAACAACTACCCTGAACAAATTCCAACAAACCTACCACAAAATAGCCAGATTCATTACTAACTCCCCAAACAACACGCATCACTGTATTGCCTTAAAGTCTCTACAATGGCTGGAACTCCCACAACTACTACATCTCTACCAATTTCACATGCTGCACTCAATGCTCTTTAAACACTCCTGCTGTCCATCTTTATCTCTCCTAGTCTCTATCTATACCCCTTCTTGATCACTCCACACCTCAAATCAGCACTTGCTCGATATCTGCCACCCTAATAAGTCAGTAGGTAAGCAACTCTACAAACACTCTGTGGCCCAAGCTTGGAATATACTTCCCCTGGACATATGCTCTATCTCTCACACTCCACTATTTAAAAAAGAACTTAAGACACATTTACTCAACTCCAGAACCTGCCCCTGCTATGACCCTACATAGCTCTCCCCTCCCCCCACACTCACATCACTCTCAGTTGATCCTACTCACACTCTTGAATCTCCCTCATTGTACAGTAACAAAGAATTTGTCCTGTGAAGAAGAAAAAAACATTTCAATTTATTTTTTCTTTCAATTATAAACTTCACGTGTAGTTGTTTATTTCTTACTATTGTTTCCTATTATTATTTGTAGTACTTAGTTTCTTACTTTAATTATATATTGTACTTTCTGGTGCTTTTCTCCACAGGTCTCCACTGAAAATGGGACAAAATCCCAGTTGGACTAACCCGGTTAACAATTGTCAATAAATAAATAAATATAGTCCAGGGAGGTACTTCCCAAGTCATTCACACCAACATGGACTATGACAGAGTCATAACAGTACCTGTTGTTGAGAGACTTGAGTGCACGGGTGATATGGTGGATTCTAGCACCTGACAAACAACTAACCGTGACTTTCTCCTTATCCAGCCATGGTGAAAGGCACATCTATGTATCTCACAATGGAATCTCCTATGACTAATATGTTGGGTTTATGTTTAGGCCTTAGTGGCTGTGAGACACAGATTTGTGGACTATGTGCATTGTGTGGTGTGGTGGGCAGTGGAGTTCACGTATGTTTTTGCCTCAGAGGTCTCTTTTGTTTGGGTATGTTTTTGTTAAGGATCTCCACGTATGTGGGGGCGTGTTGTGTAGGTCGGTGTGGTGTTTGTGTTGACAACCTTATCAGTGCCAGATATACTGGCTTATGAGGGAGAGAGCATAGACTCTAGGTTCTTAATGTAATTGCATCTCTCACAAATTGTGTTCCTAGGTGGTAGTAGCAGAGGGTTGTCCGTGTACATGAGGCAGTTGCTACACTGTCTTAGGATGTCCATAGCAACCAGACTGGCAGGAGAAAATGTAGGAAATTTTCCACCGTATTTATCGGAATCTGAGAGAGAGAGGCCAGAGAGAACTAAGAGGGTAAAGGGTGGAAGGTCTAAGAATAGTACTACCAGGTGATCACACAAGTGCTACTAAGGGAAAATTTGTAGCAGGAATACCTCACAACAGGGTAAAAACAATGTAGCTGTGGTGCAGGATGTGCAAACCAGCTCAAACATGGGGTTTAAATTCCACAAAAAAATAGAAGATTTTACTAACACAGAAATCTAGTCAATCCTGCTAATCCCTGCTTTTTTTACAATCAGCTTGTGCCAGACAAGGCCCAGGCAGCCCTGCTACTCTCACTAGCAGAGGAGATAGGTCCCCACCAACACAAGATGGCTGCCAGAAACACAGAAGGCAAATGCAAGATGGCTGCCAGAAATACAGAAGGCAAAAACAAACAGCTCTGGATGCAGCAAACCTGTATCCAGACTATGCTACTTAATTTAAGGGTTAGGAACACAGTAAAACTAAAAAAAAAGCACAGATTAACCACTTACAGACAAAACAGAATTCACAGTATTAAAAAATACAGTTAAAAATGAAATGCAGTTAAACAGTAATGAATTGCAGTAAATAGTAATGAAATACAGTTAAACAGTAATGAAATGCAGTTAATCAGTAAATTGCTTTAAAACAGTGAAAATGTGATAAATTAGCTCACAATCACAACAGTAAAACCAGCTCAAATAAAGCAGCAATTTAGTAGAACACTGTCATCAATTTAATAAGGCTACCAATAAGCAGTAACAAATGCGACAAGCTACCGACAAGCAGTAACAAATGCGGAAAACTAAATGGATTTGAACACCTAAGCACAAGTAGCAAATTGAAGTAGGAAGAGGCACATTTTTTTTTAAATAGGAAGTAAGGAGACAGAAGATAATTCAAGGTTAAGAAAGTAAAGGGGTGGGTCTTCACAACTGATCACACTGTACTCAGCTGAATGACCTGATCCAATGGGACTGGAATGAGTGTCCAATATCAAATTTAAGTAGAGATGGGAAACTCAAAAGCCATCAAGCTTTAAGACCACCACCACCACAACAGTTGGGCGGGAGATAAGAACAGAGGTAAGGACTGAATTCACTAAGCCTAAGAAACAGTTGCATAGTTTAAACAGATATGCAGCAAATATTGTTTTAGTTAATCAGAAGTGCAGAAAATAGTTGAAAATAAGCACTTATCTTTTGTAGTCTCACAGCAGTTTTTGTAAAACAGCAGAGTTAGGGTAGAAGGTCTAACTCACTGCAGTTTTCAGCAAACAAGCACAAACTAGTTTTAAAAATTAGTTTTGTACTTGCCATAACATTCCATCTGAGTTGTTTCTCATTTGTCTTCAACCTTAGGGACTCGGATCCATCATGGATCCAACGTGGTCACATATTCCAGCATCAGATCCAAAGTCCAAGCTCCTCCCCTACCCATAATACCCCCCTCTCTCCCTCCTCCCCTCAGTTCGAGTTTGTTGCAGAAACAGCATCAACCTAAAAGGCCAAAAGGCCTATAAAACCTGGTATAACCATATGAAGGCCAATGTACTGAAAGCTGGCTAGGACAACAGGGTTCATGTTTTTTCAGTCCGGTCTGCTATGCAGCCCAGAAAAAAGGGCAGGGGGATTTAGGGTGGGATGGTTGAAGACAAATGCAAAGCAACAACTCAGATGGAACGTGATGTTAAGTACATAACTTATTTATCTGAAGTTGTTCATTTGGTCTTCAACCTGAGGGACAGAGTCCCTAGCTACCAACAGAAACCTGGGAGGTCCTCATGGAAGGATATTCCGGAGCACAGCTAAGCCAAAAGATGCCCTGCTTCTGGAAAGAAGATCCAATTTATAATGAGAAATGAAAGTATGTGATGAGGCCCAGGGCACAGCAGAACACATATCATCAAGAGAAACTCTGGACCAAAAATCTGCAAAAGTGGAGACTGATCTGGTAGAATGCACCCGGATAGGTCTTGGTAGAGATAGACCTTTGGCTCAACAGGCCAAAGAAATCCACTCTGAAATCCAACGAGCAATGGTAACCTTAGAGACAGGCTTTCTCAAAAAAGGTTTAGAAAAAGAGACAAAAAGCTGATCCGATTTACGCAAGCTTTTGGTTCTATGCACGTAGAAATGTAGCTGCCTGTGCATATCTAATAGCTGAAGTTTGCATTCTACTTTATTCTGGAAATCTGGAAAGAAGACTGCCAAATTAATGGCCTGGTTAATATTGGAAACTGAAGCCACCTTTGGCAAGAAACATGGCTTGGTCCGCAAGGACACACTGTCTTTATGGAAAACTAGATAAGGAGGCTTAATAGATACAGCTTGAAGCTCAGGAACCCTCTTGGCCAAGGAAATTGCCACCAAAGACGCAGTCTTCCAGGATAAGAAGGGACAACCAAAGCTTGCAGAACAAAGGTAGGATCCCAAGAGGTCTGGGGTCCTTAACCGATGGCCTAAGGAGAAAGGTACCTTTCAGAAAGCCCTTACAAAGTTTAACCGAAGCTAAGGAGGCTGAATTTTTCCCAAAAGGAAGGTGGAAATCTCCACCAATTGGACCTTAACAGTAGAGAAACTAGCTCCATGATTAAAAATATCTGCCAAAAAATCCAAATTGGCAGATACTGGAGCTGTGAAGAGATCCAGGTCATGCTGAGAAGCCCAGATCAAAAAACGTTTCAATTTGCTAGAGTAGATCTTCCTTGCAGAAGTCTTGTGAGGTGCAATCAGGATCTTCTTAATGGGAGAAGAAAGCCCTGGAGTCCTGGCTATCATGGAAATTGGAGCAGCCAAGCTGTGAGCTTTAGGCTGACTAGATCTGGGTGAGAAGCCCCTGATGGGTGCAAAATCAGATCTGAGACCAGATCCAGAGACCAAGGAAGACACACTATATGAGACCACAGAGTGGGGAACAAAACTTGATAAGGCCAGAAAGGGGCAATGAGGATAAGTGAACTCCCTAGCCACCAAGTTTTCTGAATGAACTTGGGAATAAGAAGAAGTGGAGGATACACATAAAGTAGACCAGAGGGCCAAGCATGGACTACAGCATCTCTGGGGAACTCCCCTGGAGGAGGGATCAGAGTGAAACACTCACTGCACTTCACATAGGAAGGAGAGAGTGCAGCAAGGCCAACCCCACTTTAGAAAGATCTTGTCTGCTACTGATGGATTAAGAAACCACTCGTAAAGTATTAGAGTAGATCAGCTGAGTCTGTCCGCCAGGATGCTGGACCTCCCAGAATGTGCGCTGCCACCAGAAAACAGCCAGTGCATATCACCCACTCCCACAATCTCACAGCTTCGCGGCAAAGGGGATAGGACCTGGTTCCCCTCGTTTGTTGATGTACCAAACCACTGACATATTGTCCGTCTGTATGGCAACAGTGCCAAGAGGATGCAAGTCATGGAGAGCTTGCAACATCAAAAGCACCACACTAATTTCCAAGGCACTGATATGCAGATTGGTCTCCAGAGTAGACCAAGTGCCTTGGACCGTCCTTCCCATGCAAGGTCCTGGGACTGGGGCCACCAAAGAAGGGATGTCCCTGCAAACATAAGACATTCAAACAGGATGGGACAGAGGAAGGTCTAAAAAGGACCATTGAACCACTAAGGTCCAGTGCAGGACCCTCATATGAAGACGCACAGTTGGAAAAAGGGTGTTTGTGGCTGCCATGGACCCCAACACCAGAATAATTAAGCCTGACAGGGGAAACTGGGCTAGAAAAATATCCTGTACATGATGGCAGAGTGAAGACAGTCTGTCTGGGGGCAGAAAAAATTTGCCTTGTATAGTGACCAGTCAGACCCATATGAAATCCAACACCTGAGCTGGTGTCAGTTGGGATTTGGTGAGATTTATGGTAATACCAAGGAACCGGGCTATATGAAGAAGGTAATTCCTGGTTTGCATTAGCCGATGCCTAGAGGCAATGGAGAGGAGCCAATCTTCCAGGGTAGGGGAAGACCTGAAATCCCTGTAGCCGGAGGTGAGCACCCACCACTGCTATTACTTTGGTAAAACCCCGGGGGGGGGGCAGTGGTAAGTCCAAAGGGGAATATTCTAAACAGAAAATGACTGGCTCCCACCTAGAAGTGGAGAAACCTCTCGGAGCGCCTGTCCATCTTGATGTGGTAGTACGCATCCTGGATGTCCATCGAGCACATGCAGTCATTCATCTGCAGGAAGGGCAAAATGGATTGAAGAGTGACCATCCAAAACTTTTTCTTGGCAATGGACAGGTTCAGGGTTGACATATCCAGAATGGGTCTTAAATCCCCCATTTGCTTTGGCACTAAAAAGAACCTGGAATAAATGCCTGATCCGGATTGGTTTGGGTGACGGGCTGGATGACTCGTTTTCTGAGCAGCCTGGAAATTTCTATGACTGCCTCCTCCCGTTGTCTGGGTGGAATGGGGGGATTAAGAAAGGGGATAGAGTAACCTTTGGATATGATCTGCAGAACCCAACGATCATTTGTAGTGGACTCCCAGGCTGTTGGGTGCAGAGATAGGTGCCCCCCGACTGCCTCCAGAGACGAACAGTCAGGCAATCTCTCAGGATTATTTAAGGGTCTGTCGGAGAAGGTATCCCGAGACCCTTGGTTCTTCAGACCCTCTATTTCACAAGGGTGATGCCTGTCATGTATCCCCTTCTGCCTCTGGGGAAGCCAAATCCTGAGCATCTTGGGAAGACCTCTGAGACTTCCAAAACCACAACTTCTTGACCCCAAGCAGATTCCCTGGAAAGGATTTTTGTGGAGTGGAGAAGTGGATCCTGACAGCAGACAAGGTATTCCCGTCCTCGCTCTGGGGTAACGTGTTAAGAACCGTTTTTCCAAACAAGACGGAACCATCATAGGGAGTGTTCATGAAAGATGCCTTGAAGGGCCACAAAAAGCCACAAAGGCAGACCAGGCATGTCACCTGATGGTCACACCAGGTCCTGTCACCCTCGAGCATCCTCAGTAGCATGTTAGAGAAACCTCATGGATGTATTCGAGATAGAAGTGAAGATGGCCATATGGGAGGAGAAGACCTTCTTCTCCTCTGCCAATAAGGACCCTTGGGCAGACTCAGTGATTTCTTTAACCAGGTCCCTCTGCAGTCTGATGACATGTGCCAGGTAATTCAGCGAACATAAGGCAAAAGTGGCTGAAGTGTAGGCCCATTTCCCAAAATGATCCATCGGCCGAGACACCCTGCCTGAAGGGTGGACCGAGACGCTCTCCTGAGCCAGCTCCTTCTTAATGGCCACTGCAACCACCATGGCATCGACTGGGGACCCCTTGGACCAATGGGGCTTGTCGGATGGGGCACTTAGAACCTTGTCCGGGCACTTGGGGATGGGCTCAACTGTGTGCAGTTCCTTCCAGGGCCTAATGGAAATAAGATCCGCCAAAGGATCTGCAGGGAGGGACAACCAGGAGGTAGAAGGTCTTGTGCCAAACACCTCAAGGAATACCAACTTGTCAATATTGGGGTTGAGGGAAGACCACCCACGCAATTGGCGAAGGATCTCCATAATGTCCCCAAAGGAGACATCCTCCGGGGTGATCGGGGGGAGCCCTCCCCTTCCTCCACGTCTGTATCATCAATGAGAGACTCCTGTGGAGAGTCTAACTGCCTCCTTTTGCACATATGCTTCCGAGAGGGCTCTGAGGGGGGAGAATAAACATACCAAAGGACAACACTTACCAACTATGGAGCTTGGAGCAGCAGAAACCCATGCTATTTGAATCAAGAGGCAAACAAAATCTGGGGGGAGGAGGGAGAGATGGGCATTGTGGGTAGGGGAGGAGCTTGGACTTTGGATCCGATGCTGGACTATACGGCCTAGTCGGATCCGTGTCAGATCCGAATCCTTTAGGTTGAAGACAAATGAAAACAACATATTCAGATCACTGGTTATTTAAGGCAGAGAAACAGGAACCAGCCAAATTATCCAATCAAAAAACAGAGCCCTGTACCAGTAACTCTAGCCAGATCAGACTCAACAAAATCCCTTTCCCTGAAGAAACAACTTGGCCTCTCTAGAGAAAAGATTAACTGTACTACAAGCTCCAAATGTCACAAGCAATGCTAGATTCAGCTCTGTGCTAGTCTTTTTCAAGTGCAGCAAGTAAAATGAACTGAACAAACACAGAAACAAAAAGGAGACAAAGATCAGAACACAGGTAATGACTGAATTCACTAAGCCTAAAAACAGTTGCACAGTTTAAACAGATATGTAGCAAATATTGTTATAATCAGAACTACAGAAAACAGTTGAAAATAAGAACTTATCTTTTGCAGTCTCACAACAGTTTTTGGGAAACAGCAGAGCAAGGGCAGAAGGCCTAACTCACTGCAGGTTTGAGCAAACAAGCCTGTCTTCAGACAGACAAAATACTAGAAAGCATGGCCATGGATGGAGGGACATGATATGTCAGTAGATACATAATTACAAAAGGCACTGACTGGGGATCTATCCATTTCTTGGATTAACCCCACTGCCAACACATATTGTTGCAGACAAATATAGTCCCATCTGTTCCATTCTCTGGGATCTGTCAAATAGTTGTATACCTCTGACATTGTCCACACACCACCTAATGCTGATGACTGTGACCTTCTGTCTGTGATGTATTCAGCAACCTGTCCTACTATCAACCACCCCTGCCACTCTGAGCATACTTTTTATTTTTTATTTATTTCAATTTTGTTTGCCTGAATGAAGCACTGATCAGAAATGACTAATTGCAGGCTTAGCTCATAGTCTGATTATGTAACACAGTATAACTTCCTCTGTGGTGCTACAGTCCTTGGTGTTCTATAGCCATGGCTAGGAACAATTCAAAAACATATATAGCATTTTGGCCATGACTGTAGATTGAATGTAATTTAAAAGTATTAAAAGTGAGACATCTATATGCGTGACTAGTAAGCAATTAATTTCATCAAGGGTAGCACATATGGGTGTTTTACAGTGGCTGTATGCACAATAATGAGTTACAGTATGCAGCTTTACTTCACTTACTTTGCAAAAATATAATAATTTATGTAGATAATAATCAGCTGTCATTGTTCAGCCATGTTTAGTTTAGCATAAGAAAAGCTTTTTCCTGGTTGACTGAGGATGTCTTTCATAGTTTAGGTGCAGTTAAACCACACCTGGACCTCATAAGGATCTGGGTATCACTGCACATCATACTCCTTAATTCACATGTCTGTAAATCTTAGACAACGGGGGGACTTTATTTGCAGGCCTACTGCATACCTGGACTCATCCTGAAAAACAGTTTTGTAAACAGCTATACAGCAGAGTACCAGAATATCTGTGAATGACATAGGGGTTCTGGCATGTGCTTTCTCAGAGTACAAGGCCTAAGGAATTGCATACCCTTAGTTAATAAAATAGTAGACAAAATAGCAAAGTGATTGCTAAAAGTATCTGCTTCCTTCAGAGCCATCCCCATTAAGAATTTTTGCATTTCTGATAACTGGTGAAAATTAGTTTAATTTATTTGTTGTATGGTTACTCTACCTCCACTGCTCTACTCAGTAAGGTAATTACAGAAGATAGTAATGTTTGAATGGATCTTAAAGTGGCATTTTATTCAAGTGTAAAGACATGATGCTCAGCAGTGGCTTTCAGCTTTTGTAAAAGTTTATCCCTTTTTGTTTTACTGCATCATATCTACCTAGTACTTTGGTCAGCCTTCCTACTGAAACATCAGTACTCACAGTGCTGAGTCCAATAATGTAAAAAAAAAAGACAAAAATACACAAGAACAGCAAATATTGGACATCATGTTTCTGATTTAAACTCGTTTTGCAGGGGGCAAGCTCCCTCTGCAACCCCCATACCTCCTGAACTTATATATGTGTGTGTGTGTGTGTGTGTATATATATATATATATATATATATATATATATATATATATATATATATATATATATATATATATATATATATACACACACACACACACACACACACACACACACACACACACACACACACATATATATATATATTTAGGTTTACTATCTTTATTTCGAACAGCAAAATATTTGCCGTTTGAAATAACTAAAAGTTAAACCGAAACTAAACATTTCGCGCGTACACAATGTCGCCCCAAATGAACGACATATTTGAGTCGACATTGTTGCCAAAAATGTAACGTAATAGCCGTATAGGAGCTATTGTAAATCAAACTCCTATACAACATATGATGCTTCTGCAGGGAGGCAAGCCCCCCTGCACTCCTCACACCCCCTGCTACTAATTTATTCCAACTCTGAGATCGCACTACAGTGGGGATATGGATGAATTTCCTATCCCCACTGTACCGGGATCTCGTACATATAGTCGAACACACTTATGCGAATGCACTACTTCATTTGCATAAGTGTGTTCGACTATCCAACTCACTTTACATTTTGCAAATGATATTCTGATTTTCGGCAGCATAACTGCCGACAGCATGTCGTTTGCAAAAATGACAGTAAACCATGTAACAACATATTTATATTATTTCTCCACATTCTGGAACTAGTCATTGTGAATCTCAGTAATATAAACAGTTACCATTCAAGCCATCCTAGTTATCCTTTCACTACAATGGCTTCATATGGTTTCTCGAATATATAAAGTAATGAAACTGAGCCCATTTTCAGTATGCTAACAACATTATGTAAAACTGTCGCTAGTATCGAACAGGTGGTCCTTGTAATTAGAAATTGTAACTTATCATAATGCTAGCAGCAGTTTGCAAGATAAGATTCTACAATTTGTCAGACAAATGGGCATCAATGGCACATGATCACACAGTACATTTGAAAAGTGAGCCCACAGAAGGCTGTATGAGTCTACCTATGAAGAGCAGTTGTAATAACTGTTTTGGCATTTCTTCCACCAACAACTAGACCATCTGAAACCTATCAAACCTTGCATCTACCCCTATGTAACCATATAGAAAATTACAGAACCAACTGATATTGCCAACATCCTGGCAGATCGGTCCAGTGCTAACTTTACCCCCCTCTCACCCCCTAAAGGGCCCACAATATCTATACAGGAAGAATGCAGAGTCCCTGTAATCACAACTACGCAGGTAAAAGCTGCACTCTCTAAAGCCAAAAACGCAGCATCCATGGGACCAGACAACATCCTAGGCTACGTTTTACACGAACTTCAGAACGAACTGGCTCCCCACATAAGCACCATGTTCAATAATAGCCTTGCATCAGGCTTTGTGCCCACTGAATGGTGCACAGCAACAGTTATCCCACTCCACAAAGGGGGAGCCACCACTGATCCCGGGAACTATCGACCTATAAGCCTAACGAGCCTGGTCTGCAAGGCCATGGAACGTATCATCATGGAACTCATAAACAAAGACATTGGTAACCTCCAAACTCTGGATCCCACCCAGTTCGGGTTTGTGAAAGGCAGATCATGCCTTCTGAACCTGATCGACTTCTTTGAGGCAGTCTCCAAAGCCGTGGATGAGGGTAAGGTGGTTCACACAGCCTATCTTGACCTCGCCAAGGCTTTCGACACCATCCCCCATTCTGAAATTATAGCTAAACTCACTAAACTAGGTATAAATCTCTATGTCACAAGTTGGGTTGCCAACTGGCTCACTGACAGAACCCACACTGTAAAAGTTGCAGACTCCAAATCTGACCTCAAAGCAGTGACAAGTGGAGTACCACAGGGTTCCGTCCTGGGACCTCTCCTGTTTGGTATCTACTTCTATGAAGTACAGGCTAACACAGAAGGCCTCTGGCTAACGAAGTTCACAGATGACTCCAAACTAGGAGCCATAGTCAAGTCCCCAAATTATGTGGACATCCTACAGAAGGGCCTCACTGACACAGATGCCTGGTGTCAGAGCCATGGCCTCAAGCTCAATGCCAAAAAGTGCAGTATCATTCCCTTTGGTAAAAACTCTGTACCCATGAATTACCACATAGGCAGCAATCAACTTAACACTGAATGCGTGATAAGAGACCTTGGGACCCGGGTGGACAGTAGTCTCTCCTTTGATAGTCACATCGCCACAGTAGTCAGGAAGTCCTTCTACGTGGCACACCTCATCATGAAAGGGTTCTCATCCAGGAAAAAAGAGGTCATTGTTCCCCCTCTACTCATCACTCATTAGACCCATTATAGAGTACAACGCCCCTTTTGGAATGTACCTCACAAGACATCTGCAGCAGCTGGAAAGGCCACAGAAGTACCTCACAAAGTGGATTACTGGCCTCAAACAAACGCCCTACACTGACTGCCTCAAAAAACACCAGCTTTACTCCGTAGCATATCGCCTACTTTGAGGTGATCTCTGCCTAACATATAAAGCTATGTCAAACCCAGAGCTGTTGGACATGCTACACCTAAAGAAATCCCAATCCCTCCGAGCTACACGCTCTAGGGACTTACACCTTGTCACCACAATAAACAGGACACGCTGGAGGGATAGATTCCTGTCCCAGAGACTTCCTATACTCTGGAACAAGCTACCCATCTATGTCAAGCAAATTTCTTCATTAGCACTCTTCAAGAAAAATCTTGATGAGTGGATGGGAAATGGGAAATACACCCCAGGGATCACTTCTGTGTCTCTGCTGGACAGTGGCACAGGAAAATAACTTTCTTGGGTAGCGTAAGCTATGGAACCTTGCTGGCTAGGCTTAAGTAGGCCCTTGGGCCGATAGCCTAGTACCTACCTATGAACCTATATAAATACACTAACAATTACCTGATCTTCACCAAACAAGATCACTCATCCATCAGGACTGAATAAAGAAGTCATTGAATCTGCTGGCATGGTTCTTTGTTGAAAGATCTTAGTACTACCCAGTCTTTAGCACACAGTTTATACTCAGGCAATAGTTCTAGGAACATGATCTGGAGTAACACAGATTTCAGCTTTTACTACAGCTGGTTAACTTGGTATGTTTATTGTTTGACAATGGAAGTTTAAGAACAAATTACTTTGTCCTTGGCCTTCCCTTCCATTCTAGGGTAATATCCAGTTTGTATAAGCTTTAGTGGCTGTTGCAAAGTGAGTAGAAGATGGTCCAGAGCGCCAGCTAGGTGGGGCCAATTTATAATTCAAGAGTAGGGGATTACACCAACCATGGAAAAGTGATAAGTCAGACACTGGTGTATAAACTACTAAACTCAAAACCAACTAGACACCAGTAATCCCTTTCACCTAACCCACAAAGCAACTGGCAAAAGACTATCTCTTGGGTAGGGTGTTTCTAGGGTGTGGGACAGATGGTTCATGATAAGGAAGTAAGGGGGATCTGGATAAGAACTTATGTTGAACTGAATTGGATGTGGGAAGCCTCAATTTGGCCAGTGGTCAGTAAGAACCCAAGATGCTTCTACTAGGAGTAAAGCCAAAGGTGGTATTCCCACACAGGAGGCAGAATGGGTTAAAGCAAGAACTTCCCACTAAACGAACAGTTTGAAGGACTTATCTATCAGCCTTAACAGCCTGCCATATAACCAGCCATTACAAATTGCCAAAGAAGAAAATGATAGGCTAGGCAAACTGAGTGAGAAGGCAGGCCAGTTGTCACAGCAAGGCTAGTCTTAGAAACACTTTGTCACAATAAACAAGACTTTTGGCAGAACAAAGCTATTTTTCAAGGAAATGAAATGAGTGATAATGAATTATGAGTGGAATTACAAAAAGAAAGTACTGAACAATAGAAATTATAGTATTTTATAATTAATAAACTAAAAATGAAGATATCTAATAATTATAAGAAATAATTCCTGGTTAATACAGTCTGTAATTTGCCTATGAGTTGTAAATAAATTGGTCACATGGTACCAACCTGTAGATTGTTTATTCAGGCAGGAGTGGGCAACATAATAATTGGGTCTACTGGCAAGTCACAATGACTGGTGCATGTAGTTTAAACCATGTAAGCAGCCTGGAGTTTTTTTAATGAATAAGCATAACCCATTAATACTTTCATTAAGTAACGTCAAGGCCCCTAGATAGTTGTGGAATTGGTATGACCTGTTTGTTTTCTTGCAAACCATGGTGTTTACATTGAGCAAGACTATTACTAATTTAAGCAGCACATGAGAAGCTCCTTTTTTAAAGCTAAGGCCCAGAAATGTACAAGACAAAGTTTTAAAGATAAAAAGAGGGAATACAGTTGTGTGCTGTTTATCTAACTTAGGCAACTGCGACCACATAATACTAAAATAATACACAACAGATATATTCCAACAATTATTAATATTTCAGCAACTATTACAGTTAATAAACATTAAGAGCTCCCAAAGTAACAAGACATAAATTATATTTATTTAATGAGAGCATCAGTGGAACATCATGCTAAGGAGAGACTATCAGCAATAGTGTAGTGAACATGGAACTAAGGTCTTTGCATACACAATCTTGCTCACAAAATATATGAATACAACCAGTAACTAAATGTGTCAGGTATGATAAAAAAGCTACTACAGCAGATTAATAGGTCTGCAACCAAGCTTGATATGTGTTCAAACAATATCACTGACATATGTTTTACCATTATAATAAATATGTAATAAAAACAGTCATAATATATATAGTCTTACTTTTATTTTTACAAGTACAATTAATACTATTAAATAAATAATCAGATTTGCTGAACAATGCAGTACAACTGTACTTGATATATTTACTTTCCTTGAGGGTGTGGCTTAATGGTTTGTTGACATGCATTAAAATAGAACTTGATAGATAAAATGCAATAGTTTTGTGAATGTTTACCCTGTAAACTTGGCTGTCTTAAAAGGGAAGGTAGGCAGTGCTCCTGTTCATGGTTGTAATTTAGAAGTCAGATGTGTCCAGGATTAATGGCAGCAATAAAGTGCGTTGCTCAGCCCATATACATTGTGGTGTCAAAATAAACTTCTATGTACTTGTCAGCCTTTTGTAGTAAATATCAAACTACAGAATCGGAATTGCCTAGATATAGTAAGGCCTTGCTGAGTCTAATTATGGTGGCTGCTAAAAAAGCAACTACTAGAAAATGGAAATCAAAGTCTAAACCAACTGTACTAGAAGTAGTGAATATAGTAACAGAGATAAAAACAACAGGAATCTGGATCTTTACAAAAGGGAAGGAGCAAACTACAGATGAAAAAATAGAAATTGTGGGAACAATACATCCAGAAGAGGAAAAAAACGCAAATACAAACTAATAAGCAAAAAAACGGCACAAATGGAGCTGGAGAACAGTTGAAGCAAGTAGAGAAAGTTGAATAATGTCACCAGGTAAATTTAAAGCATAAAAGTTTATTCCACACCCAAACCCACGCTATATGCACAAGCTTTCGTCCCTGCTCAGTCAGAAACTTCTTCAAAGTGATTTAATTAATAAAATCCACTTCATTTAAATACTTAAATGGCATATAATAAATCCTAAAACATGCCCCCCCCCAGATAACTAATACAACATACCCTAATAAATGAATAAATATACTATATCTCATATATAAATATAATACAACTAAAACATCCTATTTAATATCAAATATAAAACATATAAAATGCTATTATGTAAAATTCATCTTTCCAGAGCTTTTAACTTTAAAAAACAAGCAAGTGAAAAACTGTCATTCAGTCCTGGCCATTGTAGAGAGTTCATCCTTAATTGCCATAGGGCTTCTTGTTTTTCTAATATTAATGCCCATGGTCCACCCCTTATATCTGGTATAATTACCTCTAATATTCCAAATTCAAAAGTATGGAGAGGAGGAATCAGGTTTAAAAGAAGTCAGATGTTGAATGAGCTATGTAATACTTAACTGACAATGACTGGATATTATAAATGATGTTTGCAATTACAGTTGTTTCAATGGGGTCTGCAATGTATTTGTGTCTTTCGGCTTTTCCCGGTTAGGGGTCGGCACAGTGGAACTCCAGTCCACTAATGACTGGCAGTAGATTTTTTTACATGCCGAGTTTGCCAGCCCTGACGCACAACCTTCAATGAAGGTACGCCCATTCACGCATGTCTCCACACAGAAGACGCTCTAGCTGAGAATCGAATGGCACAATGTCTTGCTGTGAGGCGACAACGCTACCGCAGCACCACCACCGCAGTGTTTGCAAATAAAGTTGTATTTCCAAGGTTTATTTTTCATTTATACAAAGGTAAGGTTGCCCATGTCATGCCTGGTAATTTAATAAAGATGTTTTTTGTTTATAAAAAAAAAAACTTCAACATGAAGGATGAAGTCTGTACAACTTAAAGCTTTAGTGAAAGGTGCCAACAGAATTATTACAAGTACCTAAAAGAAGTGGGGAAATAAAAAATGTGACTAACTTTATATTCAGCATCAGCCCATGAGTGTTATGCATAATGGATCACAAATGCCAGCATGTCTAGGCAGTACCTTCTGTACAACAAACATCAGGAGGGTCAGTAAAGTTTTCAGTCTTAAAAGTATACATTGTATGGGCTATATTACTTAAACATGGAAAAGAAATTACAATTGTATTAGCTCTTATAAGTCAAGTATTTACTTCTTGACTACTTACAGTATTTGAGGTTAGAGATGCCTTTAGACTTTTAAAATTTGGAAAGATAGTGTGCTCACCATATAGTTGTCTTTGTCATTTCCCATGCCGAGCCATCCATTCCACATCAGACTGATGTCTGCGCAAACTTTTTTCCTTAAGGAAGGGAATAGCACTGGTGTTCTGATTATCCTGGGATGTGACTCTGAGTCATGCAGGGTCATAACTTTAAACTTCTGTGTCCTTAGAAATTTGATCACAGGTTACCATGCTCTGAACTCCTCTACCAGCAAAAAGGGATTGGAGTTGGAAAGGGATAATGATTCAAAAATTAAATTTTTGCCTCATGTGTATCAGATTTGGCTTGGACCATGCAGCATGTAGCACCTTTTCCATCTGCAGGAAAGAAATGTAACTATCTAACTATAAACAGGCAAGGTCTGGCCCTGGAGACAGAGGTGCTGTAAGGTAGTGATGTGTTCTTTACTTCTTAATTTAACTAAATGATTGAGGCCCAGCACTGCAGGTATCTAGGCTTGGACAAAAGTTACAACATCATTTTGTTTAGCTTCTTCCTGTAACCCATATATGGAGACATTCTGATGACTGTGATTGTGTTGGTCACTGAGAGTTTGTGCAACCTTTGAGTGAAAAGGGAGACACATTTGGAATGAATTTCCAGTTCTAATACTCTAGAAAACAAATCTGAGGAGGATGCAGTGTCCTAATGTCATTCACTTGTACCTGGATATTACGTGAAAGCAGTCCAATGACACTAAGTTTCTTGATTGAAATAACCATCTTGGATATATCTGAGCAAAGCACATACTAATTAATGACTGTGAACTTACTTTTGAAAACAGAATTAATCAGTTTGAGAAGTTACTAAGTACAAATCCCTACAGATGGACAATTCATTTTTTAAATTTTCCATTGCCAACAAATGTGTACCAAAGGGTTTATGAATCCGGAAATATCCCAATGGGGTAACACATGGTTCTGTTTTTCATATGGAGTTGGTGGAATTCTTTGACTGTATAGGCACATAGTATATGAGCATTACTGTCTGAGACAACTTACGGCGAATTGATCTTTTAGAAGAGGAGATTCAGAAGTTGGACCTGGAAATTAAGAAAGATTTGTTGTTTGAACAGAGACCAGATGATTTCTAGGCAGTTTTAAACAAAGTTACTGAGCACAAAACAGCTTCTTTTAAGAGAAAGCAAAAAAAGATTGTAAGAGATATCCATGATGACAAGGCTAAAAGGTCGACCCAAGTCCACAAAGAGGAAGTGAATTTAAAGAAAACAGTACTGGGCTTCCTAACAACAATTCAGGTGAAACATACGAGACACATGTAGAGGATGTTAATGGTCCCCAAAGATTGAAGAGACTGCAGGAAAGACAGGCTAATAATGTCTCCAATTCTAGTGGAAGTCACTATAATCAGGATTTTCGAAGGACCAATTATCGAAACAGATGGCATCAGAAGTAATTTCTTCGGACCATTCAACTGATGGAGACCAAGGTACCAATTTTATTTTTAATTTTGGTGGTTGTAAGATATACAGCTTTTCTACCTTCACTGTTACTAACATCTTTAGTACACTGTTTCTAAAAAGATTTAAATGCATGCCTTCTAGGCAGCCTGACATTGTAGACCTCATTACTGAAATTAAATTGTTTACCAGAAAGCAGAATTTAAATTGCATTTTGGCACCCAGGGATGACAGTACACTTAATCCTTGCCTAAAGGGAACTAGCACACTCAATCCTCCTCGTTTACCCAGTATACAATTATTCGAGCAACTGTGTGAAGGAAGTGTGAGGGAATGGTGCAATAAGAACAGAAAACATACATTTTACAATCTCACTAATGAGGAGAGAGAGTTGTTGCAGGTATTGCCCAGTGACAAGAACCTACTCATTATGAAATCAGATAAGGGTGAGGAGTGGTCATAATGGACAAACATCTTTGTTCCTTCAAGATGTTGGACTATCTGCACAATGGAAAATGTTTTATTGAAGTGTCTCACAATGAAATCAACATTGCATACCGTGCCATAGATTTACTATTGGAGGATATCTTTGTGACTTATGACCTGTCCTTGACCCTGGAGGAGTTCCTAGTGGTTAACAAACCAAGAATCCCAGGGATCTTTGGTATCCCGAAGATCCATAAATTGGTCACTGACCCTCCCCTAAGACCCACTGTGACAACTGCAGGGTCCAAAACAGAACCTCTGGCCAAACTTGTTGACTACAAACTCAAATAATTTCCTGCGGGCAAACAACACTTACTTAAAAACTCCTGGCATTTTCTGGAGACCATTTCTGGAATTACATCTTCAAAAGAGGTTTTGTTTGTCACTATTGACATTAAAGATGTTTTCTGAAATCCCTCATGAGAAGGGGTTGGATTGGTTCCAACAAGCAATGGTTTGAGGTACCAGACTTAGTATGACAGAAACTTGACTGATGCTACAACTTATGGAGTTAGTGCTGACAAATAATTTTATTTACTATGAGGGTGAATATTACAAACAACTCAGATGTGTGGCTATGGGGGCAGCTTCAGCCCCATTTTTTGTTAATATGGTCCTATGGTTTTGGGAGACCTCCATGGTTCTGAATTCACCCTTTTCTTCCAAGTTGGAAGTTTATTTGAGGTACCTAGATGACATTTTTATTTTGTAAAAGGTTGACTTGGAAGAGTTAAAATCATTCATGGATTACTTAAAATACTCTACTGACTTCTTAGAATTCATCCATCAGTATGACAAACAGACCATAGACTTCTCATTATAAAAGAACTCTGAGGATCACAAATACGAATCTAACATATTTAGGAAGAACACCTTTTCAAATGCATATTTGCATTCTGACAGTCAACACCCCATCTGGCAAAAAAAGAACTTAGTGAGGGGACAATTAATTAGACTCAGCAGATTGGTTTCTGATGACACACAATTTCAAACAGAGGTCAACATGTTGTGTGATATGTTCAGAAAAAATAAGTTATCTTTTACCATAAAGTTCCATCTGTATTGTTGATTTTCATTCATTCATCACTGATGGGTGCTGTTCCAAGCCCTTGGAACGGAGTTGCCCTTATACCATAGCTCGTGCCAGCCCAAAACTCTTGAGCTAAGATTTACCCATAAACTCCTTCTCCCCGTTACCTCAGATCAAGTTTGCCCTAATAGGAAAAGCAGAGGCTGTCTCTGTGCAAAACCCTTAGTCCAGGAAGTGGACCCAAAAATCCCCCAAGAGCTTCTAAAAGGAGGAAGGAGGGTGGAACGTGATGAATGGATGAAGATCAACAACACAGATGGAACGGTATGGTAAGACATAACTTCTTTATCTGATGTTGTTAATCTTCATTCCATTCATCACTGATGGGACAGAGTCCCCAGCTACCTTATATGCATGGGTGGCCCTAAGGAAGAACATTCCTGAGCACCATTGAACCAAAGGACGCCCATCCCCTGGACACCAGATCCAACTTGTAATGAGTGATAAAGGTATGGGGGGAAGCCCATGTAGCTACTGCACAGATGTCATCCATTGAAGCTCTGGAGTGGAATGCTACAGAAGTTGCCATTGATCTGGTGGAGTGAGGCCTGATGTTTTGCGGGACAGATTTCCTTTCTAGGTTATAAATGAAAGTTATACAGTCTCTGAGCCATTTGGACAGAGTCACTTTAGAGATTGACCTTCCTATTTTTGGACCAGAAAAAGAAATAAATAACTGGTCTGTGTTCCTGATTGTTTTTGTTCTGTCTAGGTAAAACCTCAATTGTCTGTGAACATCCAGTATAGAGTCACTTTAGAGACTGACCTTCCCATTTTTGGACCAGAAAAAGAAATAAATAACTGGTCTGAGTTCCTGATTGTTTTTGTTCTGTCTAGGTAAAACCTCAATTGTCTGTGAACATCCAGTAAATGTAAACACTACTCTCCTTTGTTGACAAAGTTAGGAAAAAACATGGCAAATCAATAGTCTGATTAATGGAGAGCCTGAAAATCACTTTAGGCAGGAAGGAAGGATTGGTCCATAGTGATACTCTGTCCTTATGAAAAATCAAATAAGGACGAATGGTACAAAGAGCTTGGAGCTCGGAAATGCGTCTGACCGAAGTAATAGCCACCAGAAAGAGGGATTTCCAGGACAGAAACTTGATGTCACACATGGCTGCTGGCTCGAAGGCGGGCCATGTCTAAGACTGCAAGACAAGTGTGAGACTCCAGGGTTCTGTGGGCTGCTTAACTGGAGATCTTGAATGATAGATTCCTTTCAAAAAGGTTTTGGTCAGATGATGAGAGTTTAAGGAGGAGTCACCGAAACCATTATGAAAATTCGAAATGGCAGCTAAATGGACACGAATAGTTAAAGCTGCGGCGCCCTCCTCGAAGAAATTAGACAGGTACTGGAGTACAGCAGAGATGGGTGCAGAAAAGGGATCTAATTCTCTCTGTCTAGACCAAATCAAAAATCTTTTCCATTTGTCAGCATAAAGTTTTCTGGTGGATGGTTTATGCAAAGCTAGAATAATGTCACATATTGGAGAGGAAAGATTACAATGCCTGGCAATCATTGGAAGTGGAGAAACCAAGCTGTGAGCTTGAGGCTAAACAAGTTCGGGTGGCTCAATCCTTGAGGGTGAGATATCAGATCTGGATTTGGACCCAAGATCCACGGTCTGCAAAGAAGATGAGGCCAGAGGAAGGGGAACCATACCTGTCGAGGCCAAAATGGGGCTATGAGGATCATTTTGCTTTTCAGACAAAGAGCTTTCTCCAAAACTAGAGCAATCAGAGGAATGGGAGGATAAGCAGAAAGAAGTCCAGTGGGCCACTTGTGGATAATTGCATCCCTCGGGGACTCCCCCTGTGGGGGAATTAGGGCAAAATAGTTGCTGCACTTGTAGTTGGACAGGGAGGTGAATAGGTTGCAGCAAGGCTGGCCCCAATGGCTGAAGATCTTCACTGCTAAGTTGGGGTTGAGGGACCACTCGTGAAGCAGGAGAATGCACGTGATTAATTTGTCTGCGATCATGTTGGAGTTCCCCAGGATATGCATTGCTATCAGAAAGTGGTCGGAAGCTATTGCCCACTGCCAAACTCTCATGCCCTCTCAACATAGGGGATAGGACTTGGTTCCTCCTTGTTTGTTAATGCACCAAACTACTGACATGTTGTCCGATTGAATAGTAACTGTACCCGAAGGAAGGGCAGTCTGAAATGTTTGCAACACTAAAATCACTGCCCTCAGTTCTAGAACACTTATATGCAGATTGGCCTCTAGATAAGACCATATGCCTTGGACAGTCATTCCCTGATAATGGCCCCCCCACTGTATCAGAGAAGCGTCCATGGTCACAATGGCGCTGGGCTGTGGGGGATGGAAAGGTCAGCTCCTAAGTGCAGTGTCTGGCTTCAGCCATCAAAAAAGATCCAGTTTGCACCGATCTGTAATACGAATCTGGGAAGAAAATGGTTGTTGATTTGGATACCATTGGGTCAACAGAAACCACTGTAAGAGTCTCATGTGAAACCTTGCTAGGGGTACTATAGATATAGATGCTGCCATTGACCCTAGCAGCTGCAGGACCTTTTGAGCCAGGACAAAGTCATGACAGAGTAACACTTGAAGCTGGATCCTTAGTCTTTGATTCCTGTGATCCCGGACAGAGATCAAGCAAGAGCAGGTACTGAACGTTACCCCTATAAAATCCAGGGTCTGTGCTGGAGTTAGACTGGAATTTCCCTAGTTTATGGGTATTCTGAGGTGATGCACCAAAGAGAGGGTGTAATGCAAGGCTGTTACCAGTAGATGCTTGGTGGGAATGGTGAGGAGCCAATCGTCCAGATATGGAAACACCCGGAATCCTTGCAGTCTCAAGTGAGCTGTCACTGCTGCCATGCATTTGGTGAACACTCTGGGGGCTGTAGAGAGTCTGAAGGGCAGGGCATGGAACTGGTAATGATTGGCTCCCAGCTGGAAGCAAAGGAACCTTCTGGAGCATTTGTCCATCTTGATGTGGTAATACGCATCCCGAAGATCTATCAAGCACATCCAATCACCTTCTCCCAGAAAGGGGAGAATGGACTGAACCATGACCATCCGGAATTTTGTCTGGCTGATGAACTTGTTTAAACAGCTGAGGACCAAAATTGGCCTCCAGTCCCCTGTCCTTTTTGGTACCAAAAAGAACCTTGAGTAAAATCCTGATCCTATTTGGACTGGTGGGACTTTCTGGACGACTCTTTTGAAGTACAGCTTTTCTATTTGTAGAGCTGCTTCTTCCCTTAGACTGGGTAGGATGTCTGGGATTCACTTTGGAGGCTCTGGGTAGGAGTCAAGTAGGATATGGTAACCTCTGGATATTATCCTCTGCACCCAAGAGTCAGTGGTAATAGATAGCCAGGCACTGGGGTGCAGTGAAAGATGTCCCCCAACTGCTTCCAGAGGAAAGCAAGCAGGCCGCTCTTCAGGAGCGCTTATAGGGCTGTCCAGAGAAAGAATCTCTGGAACCCTGATTATTTGGACCCCCTCTGTCTCTGTAGGGGCGTCTTCTGGAAGAGTTGCCCCCTCTGCCTCTGGGGGTGAACTCGCCACGTGTGTCATGAAAAGAACCCTGAAACTTTTTGTACCACAATTTCCCACTTCTCTGGTTCCTGGAAAAAGGACACTGAGGAGCGGAGAAATGTACACCAACCACAGCAGGGTTTTACTGTCCCGCTCACACCTGGCCAACATGTCCTTCACTTTAGAGCCAAACAGGGAAAATGCTTCCACTGCAACATTAAGGAAGGAAGACTTAAGCGCATCTAGGCGTGACGTCTCATAACTGCACCTGAACCCGCAGCTCTAGCCACCCTTAGGTTGCATGTGAAATCAACCTCATGGATGAATTAGAAATCGATTCCAGGGTCGCTAGCTGCGAGGCTACCTTGTCATTAACCTCATCAGACACCTTTCTTGATAGAGTATCAGAGAGTTCGGAGATGAGGTCTCTCTAAAGTCTGGCGAAATGTGCCAGGTAGTTCAAAAAACGAATAGCAAAGGTCGATGAAGCATATACTCGCTTTCCCAGTCTGTCCACCGCTCGGGACTCCCTGTTATGCAAATGAACAGTGTGGCTCTCCTCAGTGAGCTCTTTCTTGGTGGCTGCAGCCACCACCATAGTATCTACTGATAGACCTTTTGAACAATGTGGATGTTCTTCAGGGGGAGATAAAATCTTATCTGGTCTCTTGGGGATTGCTTCAACAGCGTCAGGGTTCTTCCAGGCATGCTGCACCACAAGCTGAACCAACTCTTCTGCAGGCAGGGTCACCCAGGAGTAGATTGTGGAGCATTAAAGGCAAGCAGAAAAATGCATTCCTCCGAGAAAGGGTTTTTGGGCTTCCAAACACCCCTCTGTTTCAAGATCTCCAGGATGTCTCCGAAGGAGACAACTTCAGGGGGTGATCTTGGGGACCCTTCCCCTTCATCATAATCCGTATCCTCAGTGAGGGACTCCTCAGGGGAGTCCACATGCTTCCTCTTGCATGATTTCTTCCTAGAAACCTCCTCAGTGGGAGCTTCTGAGGAGGACCCAGAGGAAAGGGCACCCTGCAATAGGGCCTCCTGCGGCTCCCGTGCTTGATCCGGGATGGTGGCCTGTGACAGCGTCAGCACAGGGGGAGGACATGGGGTGTTCCGACGCCGAATGCTTGCTCACAGAGGCAACAGCCCTCTCCATCAACTGGAAGGCAGGGCCGCCCGAAGAGGGATGGGAGCCAGGAACCAAGAAAGACAACCTCGGAACCGGGGTCACACCCTGCTCCGCTGAGCCTACTCCCAGGAGTGGAGCCTCAAGCTGGATAGGTACTTACAGGGCTCCTGGCACTGTGGATCGCACCACAGAAAGGGTCGGCGCCGAACTTGTAACCGAGGAGCCTGTAGTCCAATCCCGGAACTGAGGAAAGCCTGGTTCCAACAGAACCAAAGGCCAAAGGGTCAACTCCGGGGCTGAAGTGAAAGCCACTATCAGCACCAAATCCGAGGGTGCTGAGAGAGGCGTCGGTGCCGAGGGCTTCGAAACCTGCAAGGTGGACGAAGGAGGAGAGTAAGATGGAGTCCGTGAAGCAGAAACCCCAAGTCTTAAAAGGGATTGGGATTTAGAATCAGAAGGAATCCCCCTGGGTGTCAGCAGCTGGTCCACAAGATACACCAGATCGAGTTCGGAGAGGCTTCTGGTAGATCTAGTGGATATCCCCAAAGGGGACTCTGAATGCTCTAAGAAGGGACTGTAAGCCTGTCCCAAGAAGGGGTCCACAGACGGGGAATATCGGGTCTGTGCTTGCATGTCTAATGGCACCACCATCTCCATTTTTGAGACGATAGGAGTAGCAATGTCCATCTGAGGTACAGGAGCCGTGGAAAGGCTAAGAGTCGTAATCGGGGTTGAGGTCAAAAGTTTTTGTATCAGTTACAGTCAGTGCCATAGACTTTGCCGGTGCCAAGGGAGTCGGCGTCGACACAATAGACATAGATGGTACCGAAAATGGTGCTGTAGACAAAAACTTCTGTTCCGGTGTGGAAAGCTTTGGAATTTTCAGTTTTGGCGGTCTTTCCTACTCACCAGAAGGTGAGGAGGGAAGGGAATGTGGCCTCTTTTTCTTCTTCTTCCTGGGGGGGGGGGGTGAACCCTCCGACGTGGAGAGAGCCTCTGAGAAGGGTGATTTGAGAAGGCCCTTTAAAATTAATTTATTTTTATGCTCGTTCAAGGTGTGTGAGCTAAACCCTAGATAGATTGAGCAAGGAGGTTGTACCTTGAGATGAGGCACACCCAAACAGTAAACACAATCATCATGAGAGTCACTATTAGGCATTTTTCTCCCACACTTCAGGCATTGTTTGAAGCCTGAAGCGCCATTTTTATCAGATACGTTAATACCAACAAAAACGATACAATAGAAGAAAAACAACAAATTACTCTAACCAAACACGGCTACAACTAGCTAGAGAGTAGGACAAATACCAACAATGCTATTTAAAGGATTACCACAGTGGGTAGAGAGAAGGGAATGTACCAACGATGGCACAAAAGATTACCAACAGGTAGTTGACAGGAAAGTAGGAAGCAGACTTAGCGATACACAGGTATAGGAAAGTATAGACGAAGCAAAGTAATACAGTATCTGAAAAACACTTATCTATTTAGAAATAGCAAAATATCCAAAAATATCAAAGACTTAGCTGAGAGCTGGCTTGAATGTGGCTTTATGGCAATGTGGAAAACGTGATTTTGTGTAACAGGGAGAAGGGGATTATTGGTAAATCTTAGCTTGAGAGTTTTTGGCTGGGGTGAGCTTTGGTATAAGGCCGACAAGGTTCCGAGGGCTCAGAACCGAAACCATCAGTGATGAATGGAATGAAGATTAACAATATCAGATCAGGGGTTATCCTGAGAATATGTTAGATGACATTATTCAATTTGTTATGGAACATCAGAATTTCTGCTATGGTCCCATTATTACACAGTCTAAACATATGATGGACACAAAGAATACCTACGAGCAAAATGTCAGTTTGAGTCCTGGTGACCACACCCAGGCACTGGGTTTACCATACAGTAGAGACATTTACTCTTTAAAGAATGCTATTAGTGGTCATTGGTGTACTGTCTTTGGAAGTCTTGGGTTAACAAACAGGCTGGGGTAGCAGCCCAGATCTGTTTTTAAGAATAACAAAAACTTCAAAACATTATTTGAATTTAGTGGAAATTTCAAAAGTAATTTTACTAAAAACTGGGGGATGAAACGGTGTGGAGCATGCAAGCAGTGTAGATTCATTCTAGAAGGTAGTAGTTTCCTAGTACATGGTTTTCCAAGGCTAATTACTGTCAAAGGCAGACTTAATTGTAAACAAAAGGGGTTGTATATATTTCCTTCTGTTCATCTTGCCTGGCATTTTATGTTGAGAAGACTGTTGTACATTTAAAGACAAGAATTTACCAGCATGTATATGCAGTCAGTAAGGCACATCAATTTAATGTCCTTTATAAACATTTGTTGCAATGTGATGACTTTCAAAAGTTTTCTTTCACTATTTTGGAGAAAGTAGAATACTTCAAGAGAGGTGGTAACTGGGAAACATTTGTTGAAAAGAGAGAGCTCCACTAGCAAATTTTACTGAATGCCACCACCCCTCCAGGCATTAATGATATAATATCTATTAAGTGTATTTTGAAAATCAAATCTAATTGCCTGTCTTAATGTGGCAAGGTCGAGGACACTTGTAATTTTCAATATTTCTATATGTATTTTTGATGACAGAATTTTTTATGACATCCAACTTTTTTCATTTTATTCTTATGAAACCTTTTAAATTTATATATTTTTACAGATTCATTATTTGAAGGAACATTTATTGACATATATTTATTTTATGTAACATTTTATGTAAGTATTTTTTAAGTGTGTACTTCTACAGCTACTTTTAAGTGTGTATTTAAGACTGTGTGCTTCTTTAAATATTGCTGGTCCAAGCATGGAGCCTCCTTCTGAGTCTTTAAAAAGGAAGGAAGTAACTCTGGTGCAGTTTCTGATGAAGTTCCTTTGTTTTGGAATGAAAGCGCTAATACTGTGGTGAATAAACATTTGGCTGGGACTTTTGGTGCAGTGTTTTTTTATTTTCATCTTTAAGGCAGAAGTGTTTTTGAAGTAGTGCTCACATCAGAACTATATATTAACTATAAGGCAGAAGGGTTCTTGAAGTAGTGCTCACATTGGACCTATATATTAGCTTTACTGCAGAAGTGCTCTTGAAGTAGTGCTCAAATTTGTCGAGCAGAAATAGAAGCCCCTCATAATTTCTTCCTGATTGCAACAAGTCTACTATTCATAATTTTCCTACAGTGAAAACACTTTAATTCCATAGGCTGTAAAGTCTGATTACTTACAACAAAAAAATACAATGCACACTTCACTGAATGGTATTACAATAAACAGTTTGCATACTTCATCCTGTATATATTGGTAAAACCGAATATATTACAGATCACATAAAACCCCATCTGTGATGTATTTACATTCCATAGTAACATTTATTCTTATTTTCTATTATTTCCATTTACATATTAAATACTACATATTACATTCAGTACAACTAACAGAACATAATGCTTTTTGCTCTTCTGATCTCCATAAAATACTGCAAGGAAAAGTTACATTCTTACAAAATGTGAGATGTTTCTAACACAACAAAAATACTTTAAAAGGGAGCTGTGCATGAAATTTTCATGGGAAAAGTTATAGACAAAAAATACCTTCCACAAAGCAGAACAAAAAATAATAAAAAATAAATTATGACTAGTGCTGTAAGAGATAAAAAGCAGACATTTTGTAAACAAAATAAATAAATGGTACACTGCTGTTGTACATAGTAACTACATGACATCTTTTCTACTTCCATAATTACACTGTAAACTACCAAACTGAAAAGGTCTGTCCACCTCTATCTCTGGAGTAGTCTACTTTTATCTCAGTTTTTGGAGGCAAGATCTCTTCAACTTCTTGTCCAAGAACTTGTTAGAAAACTGTAACGAGACCTTCTAATGTAACATCCAGTCTCACGGTTTTCATGGCTTCATGTCATACACAAATCCAGCTCAAAATTGCCAGATTCATTTTCAAGTCAATTTACAAGCTACAGTAACTAATCTGCTATGTGTACACTCTGAAGATCTTTGAAAATAGGCAAATAAATGCAATTAAAAAGTTGGCACTGTATTCTGTAGAAAAAAAAACCTATCTATGCCAGTTTGCAGACTTCTATGTGCAAGTGCAAAGCACTGAAAATACTCTTGACTATTTTATTCTACCTCAACTGGGCAGAAGGACAAAGGAATGCTATAATAAATACAGGTATGGCAGTTGTTTACCACATCTAAGCCCCAAGTGGATATGACTGTCAAAGTTTTGTGTAAACCATTTCATGACATCTGTGGATTTAAAGCTACTTGCAAAATCGGTGAAGGCTGTTACTGTGTGAAAACTTGCACCACCAGAAACCCATATACTCTAGTAATGACTGCCAGATTTGTATCATAAGCAGAAAAAAATAAGGTTGTTTACTAATAAGAGAAAATTTTATGTAGGCTGTAGTGCATCTGTCAATGAATAATGCATCCAGATGGTTTTGCACATGCATATGCAGTGTCCTGACTTTCTGTCTTATTAATGTCTGATTAGAGTCGAAGGTGACACACAAACACAAGATTTAAGAATGAGAATAGTTTCAGACTGCAAAAGCTGAAAGTTTGTTCTTCTTGTTCACTGACTGGGCTAGTTTATGTCAAAAACAGTGACCAACTGAATGTCAAAAACAAGTGTAATGACTCACCTTTGCTTATCAGGACTGTAGATCTCATCATTTTGGCAGTTTCTAACTGTGATGGGGTCAAAGTTGTGGAAAGAACGGAGGGCCACCCCAGAGATTGCCACATACTTGGATCTGAAGCTAATTAAGACAGCCCGGGTCCTGTAGAATGGTTGACTGAGGTCATGAATAACTGTGATAACAAGTGGGTTATTTCTGCAGCTCAGTAATTGACTCCCTGGTGGGAAACAAAAAAAAAAATGCAAGGATAGTTAATACTTCAGGAAGACAAAGGTGGTCTGCAAGCATTCAGAATTCAATGCTGCAGTAACTTCATTACACAGCCGTTGCAACACGCCATTTGATATCTTGCACCACAATTGTATTTAACTTTTTCAGATGCAGTAATAGTCAGCTGTGACACAAAGCTCAAAATTAACCTAAAACTTTTCTTTATGAAAATTATTATGCTTTCACTCATGTCATGTCATTCACAATACAGCAAAAGCAAAAACTCATAAAGACTATAACCACAAAAATTGTCTGCCTTTAATGCCTACTGAACAAAATTTCAAAATTTTTGTACAATGTAACTGCAAGGAAATGCTTATACTTAATGCAGTTCTATTTCTTATGATACATGTTTTACTTTTTGCCTTCTTGTTACAAAAGAAACATAAATAAGGCAAGCCTATGTTGTTTTCACACAAAAATATAGTTCATGTTTTAACATTAGTTGTTTTTCAGATACAGAAATATTGGTTTTGACAATGAGTGTATTTTCACTGCTAATGGCCTCTTAACATCATTTATTTGCATTTCTCATTTCATCCTAGCAATTAATTTAATTCATTCATCTATTCAAACTGATTCTCTCTCTCTCTCTCTCTCTGCGCTATAGTAGGTGTAGGATATAACTGTATGGGATGTATCAATGAATTATGTTAAACAGTCAAATCAAGCACCTAGAATAAACTGTCTAAAGTATTCCCCACTGCTTAATTAGAATTCCAATTTCTGTGAAAGTACAGACAGCTTCATTGCTGAGATCTGAAATGCAATGTTTCACAACATATCAGTGAATGTTCAGTGGGTGGTAAAAATAAAATATTCTTCCCTTTAATATGTTCAAGCATAGTAACATATATTCTTTGTTATGTTAGTGAGTGACTGTGCAATCTCAAACCTCAAATGTGTTTACAAAAGTTATTTTGCTTTAGTAACATAGAAAGGTATATCTTGCAGAGGATACCGCTGATGTGAAACATATTCCCCATCCATATAAAACAAAGTTCAGCCCTGTCCATATTAAATAAAGCTCAACGTAGATCTATTGCTGGAAAACAGAAAATTTACCCCATGACTGCTCCCTGTACTACTAATGGACAGAGGCAGCTCTTAAATGCTTTATCCCACAAATGGTTACCCTGAAATTATCTATGGTTATTCTTGTTGGGATAATATATAATTGCTGACCATGGGATGGGCAAGGCCAATCTATAACCAAGTGGGATAGGTTATAGGTTTAAAACGGCCTGTAAGAGCAGCTATCCTAATATTTACCTATGAATCTATGAAACCTTACTCTTATAAAAGGCTAGAATTTTCATATGCAGAATGCATTAAAACAAACCTGACTAATCTTTTCATTAAAATGCATGTCTTTGACAGATGCATAAATCCAACTGAAAAATGTGGTCTTCACATTCTGGTC
Source organism: Protopterus annectens (assembly GCF_019279795.1). NCBI lineage: Eukaryota > Metazoa > Chordata > Ceratodontiformes > Protopteridae > Protopterus > Protopterus annectens. The sequence continues at coordinate 749,348,400 of NC_056750.1, forward strand.
TTGCTGCTGGCATATTTAACTGTATGCACACCTTTATCAGAGCATAGTTAGATGACATAAAACAGATTTTAAGAAGCTGTTCCTTAGCAATGTACATATTTATTATTTACTGACCTTGCAATACAGATGACCCTTTTTGCTACTTTTATAAGGAGAACCCTAACAACTAAACTCAGTGAAACACAAAGGGGAAATAGTATTCATTTATCAGCCATCCATTCATCCAGCTATCTCATCCATTTTCTTAACTGCTTATCTTGGGAAAGGTTATGGTAACAAGGTCAGCAGGGCAGACATAGCTTCCCTATCCCCAGCAGCAATATTCTGCCTTAAGAAGGATGCTATGGTCTTTCCAGGCAAGCTGAGAGATGCAGTTCTCCATCATGTCTCGAGTTTGCCCTGAGTCCTATGAGATCATCCTCACTAGGTGCTAAATCCACCTCAACCAGCTCGTTTCAATCCTGAAAACAAGAGGCTGTACTCATGTTTCTCCCAGATTTTTGATCTCTTCACTTTGTAATGCACAGTGAATATTGCTGTCTTATAAAGGAACCATATTCCAGCCACTAGTATACAAGACCTCAACATTTTAGTCGCTGCCCGAAGTCCATGACTATAAGTGAGTATGGGGGCATACAGTGACTGGGAAATTTAAAATTTGTCCTAGGACTCTGCTCCCATTTCACATAACAGTATGGTAGGCTACCTGCAGTACTGCTACAGCTGTGCCCATTCACTAGCCTGTCTCCCAAGCTGTTCCATCTTCCAGAAGCATAACAAGTGTGGGGTGAAGGGAGTAGCTGCTCTGGGTTATAGGTGTTAGGGTGCACAACTGGGAAGCGCAACTCCTGCACTTTTTTCTGTACTGGCATTTCTGAGTGCCAGTATGGTAGAGAAATGCACTTCAGTGCTTCAGCACTTCATGTGAGGAAAGCTGTAACAAGCTATTTGCTACAAATGTAGTGACTGGCTTGCTACAGTTTACAAAAAGAGCTGAGGGGGCAGGGATTTGCACTGGAATACCAAACTAAAGGAGCAGACTTTTTTCTTCTCTTTACATGAAGAGCTGTGGAGTGCAGGTGGGAAATAGATCTTGGCATGGAGGCCAGACAAGGGACTGGCACCAGGGGTGATAGATGAGTCAACTACAGGTACAGTTCTGCCATCCTTACTCATGAACATGATTCACAAATATTTACATTACACCTTTTGAGGTAGCTGTTCCATCCCTTTCCTATACAGAGCATTCCACTCTTTTATGGAAGGCAGCTTTGACCTTGGATTTAGAAGTGCTGATTCTCATCTGTGCCACCTTACATTCAGAAACAAACTGCTCTAACGCATATAATAGAATGCAGTGACTTCAGTCTCAAAGGAACATTGTCAGCAAGCAGCAGAGATGCAACCATTATAACTCTAAACTGGACAATCTCCAAACTTCAGCTGTGCTATTATATCCTGTCCATGAAGATCATGCACAAGGGAAGAAAGAAAATCACACCTTTGAATTTATTTGATGTAACGCCAAGAATGTGGATACAGTTCTCAATCTACAAATACAAGAACTGAAAGACATGCAAAACAGTCCCAGAAATGAAAGTTATCTACTTACCATAATGATAGATCCTTTCATTTCATCCTGTCTGATATGATGTATGGATCCTCGAGCAACATCTCAGATCATATCAGGCAGATTTAGTGCACCAAGCCCTTCTTAAGCTTTTTCACCCATAATTGCCTGCTCCTCCCTGAGTAACTCAGTTCTGATGCCTATTACTAAGTGCATCTGTACAGCCTCTGACTGAGGATGAAGATCCTTAGATACATAAAATGGGGTCTATATTACATTCTCGAAAGCCGACAATGTCGAAACTACAGAACATCGAACAAGTAAACGGAAATTTCTGTAAGGGGAAATTTCCATTTACTTCAATGTGGTGTGGTCTCAGAGTTGGTATATTTAAGTAGTGGGGGGTGTGGGGGTGCAGGGGGGCTTGCCCCCCTGCCTACACTGTTTAGTTTTTTTTGTTGTTTTTTTTTTTCTGAACATTCAATGTTTTAACAGTTTGATCACTAAAGGTCGACCTTTAGTGATTCGAACTGTTAAATATTCAATGCTCTAATATAGACCCCATAAAATGGTAGGGGGAAGGGGGCAGGTTGTTGTATCAGATGGACTAGATGGACTAGAATAAAAGGCTGCATCATTACGTTAAGTACATAACTTTCATATCCTATTCATTCAGTCCATCTGCCCAGATAATCAACTCCTGGGAGTCCTCAGGACAGCAGACCCTTTAGAATAGAAATCCCAAAGGAATCTCTGGGTTCTAGAGTTACAGTCTACTTTGTAGTGTTTGACAAAAAGTATGAGTTAAAGACCAAGTGGTATCTTGATATATTTAATCTAAGGCAAAGCTTTGAAAAATGCTGTTCAGGCAGCAATGGCTCTAGTAAACTATAGGCTTAATGGGCAAGGATTTATTTCTGGAAGTTTAGAAAAAAGAGATACAGTCTAACAACTATCTGGACAGAGAAATCTTAGAAATGTTCTTGCTCAGTTTATTTTGTGTGAATGAAATGAGTAATTGCTCATCTTTTCTGAAAGAGACTTTCTATGAAGATAAAAGCAAAGCTGCCTGAGTACGCCCAATGTATATAAGATGTATTCCCCCTTGTTTTGATAATTCAGAAAGAATACTATAAGATGTATGGGCTGTATGGTTGTGAACAATTGGTCTCAGAAGCTACTTTTGAAAGAATGGAAGGACTGGTTCTGAGGGCAACCCTATCCTTATGAAAAGCTATGGTCAGAGAAACTGAAGATAGGACATCAAATTGTGATACCCTCCTAGCTGAAGTGATGGCTACTAGCAGAACAATTTTTCATGATAATCATTTCACTTTTGCAAAAGCAAACAGTTCAAATGGAGGTCTGGACAAGGCTTCCAAACAAAATGTAAATCCGAAGGAGGAGGAGGAAGATCCTTTGCAGGATGCCTCAAACGAAATACACACTTAAAAAGGCTTTACATAGCTTGTTAGAGGCCAAGGAGGATTCCTGATACCTACTGTAGCAGGAGGAAATGGCCGCTAACTGCACTTGACAGTGGAACAGATGAAACCAACCAAAACATAGAAGATAAGAACTAAGAACCATATGACCTCTGCCACAGGTTATAAGATTCTGCCCATCTGACAAATATTTTTCATTTACTATGATATACTTTACCTGTGGAAGACTTCTGTAAAGCTGTGAGAATCTGTAAGACATCAGAAGAAAGGAAAGAATCCTGTGCCATCACCAGACTTGAAGAAACTAAGCAGTTAGTTTCATGTTGAGAAGATGCAGATGACATTCAGGTGAGAAATTAGATCCAGAATCCAATCCTGGAACAAAGGGACTGCTTCAGGTAGGGCTTTAAAAGGAGGAACCAACATTGTATGGGACAGAATGGGGCAATGAGGGTGACTTTGGCCTTGCATGGAATAACTGCTGTCATTTTATCTGTCTGAATGTTTACTACCCTTAGAGAAATCCAGTCCTGTAGTTCCCACAATACAAGAACGACTGCCTTCAGCTCTAGTAAATTTATGTGATGATAAGCTTCTGAATCTGACCAGAAAGCTTGGATCATTCTCCCTTCACAATGCCCCCCACACACACACACACACACACACACACACACACACCTGAGGGGGATATGGAACACTTAAGATACCACTTGCATCAATTTACCCTTGTCATCCCAGTGTTTTAGAATCTGATTAGCTTCTAAACCAAACACAGAATCAGAATCATTCATAATCTCGTCTTTTTAACACATCAGAAAAGTTTTGGCTGTGCAACCACTCATAACTCCTTACCAACATTGATATTGCTGCATTTCTAGACACATTATTGGCTCCCTCCAAGGTACTCTTTTAAGCATGTTTAAACACTTGAGAAACATTGTAAGCAATCTCTATCACATAGTATTTCTGCTCAACAGCTAATAATGCAGCAAACGTTTCAAAACTATACATACACCTCAACACAAACTACTACATAAAACACTGATAGTTAAACACTTTGAAAGCTACAGTGCTAGACTGCTCCAACTTATTTCCCTGAGACTCTAGTTCCTTGCCTAGTTTATCTTAAGGGACTGGGTTTGATGAAGACATAGTCTTTTTATTGGTAAGGTCACTGGGGACACAGAGGAAGGGTCTGCAGACAAGGGTTCTTGAAGGCCAGGCATGGCCGAGCACACCCTGAATTTCTGAAACACTTTTTTAGGCAGAGATTCATTCACCAGAGGAGAACTGCTGGCTTTCTTAAAAACATCTTATAATGCTGGGATCAATGGAGGGAATACTGCCACATCTGGGGCCTCAACTTCCAAAAGATTATATACCCTGCCAATCTTAGAGGCAGACGATGATACCACGAATTGAATACATTCCTAAATCTAGCCAGCATTTGGGAAAAATTAAAAAAAAAGTTATGCACTTAACACATGTATCTGTGTTACACATTTTCATTCTTCCTCGACTTGTGGGTCTTGGATCTGACATCGGATCCAACTTGGATGCTTTTAGCAGACTCATGGATCCAGCTCTCAAACTCTTCACTCGACCCATAATTCTCCAATCTCCTGGTACACCTCAGATTGAGTTTGCTGCCCTAACAGTTACATGTACAAGACACTGTACTACAAAACACAAGATAAAAACATATAGAAAGGTTGGAGCTCAAAACCAGGAACAGGTAAGTTCTAAAAAATAGCATCTATATTACATAACTGAACTTTTAAAAGTTCGAATGTCATATGGTTGACACCATATGATTGAACTTTTAAAAGTTTGAAAATGTAATAAAAAAAATAAACCAAAGGAAAAAACCTACCTGAACAGTTTAAGCAAGGAGGGGGGGCAAGCTCCCCTGTGCCCCCCACACCCCCCGCTCTTTAAATATACCAACTCCAAGATCGCACTACAGTGCAGAAAAAGGAAATCTTCCCATTCCGCACTGTACGGAGATCTCCGTTGAAACGTTTGAACTTCTAAAAGTTTGATCATATGACGTTCAAACTTTTAAGAGTTTGACAACGTGATATAGACCCCAAAAATACATCTCATGGGTCTCAATAAGAAGGAGGGCAGATTGACGGAGGGTGGGGAGTTGAGGAAGAATGCAAATGGACAACAAACATGACTCTGTCATTGTCCATGTCGGTATGAATGACCTAAGATGTACCTCCCTAGACTACATGAAAAGAGACATAGAGGAAATCTCTGATTATGTAATCAAGGCAGGTATGACCCTAGCCCTGAGTAGCATATTACCCTCACCAAGAATGATACCTCAGTAAAAGGAAAAATTATAAATTTCAACAATTGGCTAAGTTTTTGGTGTCATTCAAAGGGGATCCAGTACCTGTCTGCCTGGGATGACATGCTCGACAAGCCTCGATGCTTCGCCAGAGATGACTTGCACCTGGCACACTAGGGATTACGGATACTGGCAAAGCTCTTGCCACCCAATAGTGCCTTTTTTAGGCAAGGCTCAAAAAACAAATCCACCACCATAACAAGTACTAGTGACAAAAAACTGAGGATCATGCTGCTGAACACTAAGAGTTTAAACCTCAAAATGCACTCTCTCAAGGCACTCCTCAACATGGAGAATATCGATATTTGAGTAGTAACGGAGATCTGGTTCAAGGCTCAAGAGAGCACCCCAGCGATTCCAGGCTACAACTCATGCCACACATTTCGGCCACAAAACCTGAACCGAAATACAAAGGGAGGAGATGTATCCATATTCATCAAGGATAACCACACCACCAGACTTGTTGCAAAGTATGAAGCCTCGGAAATCATCCAAGTGCAACTGACAATGTGCAAAACTGCAATCCAGATTGTAGCTTGCTAAAGATCACTTTCCCAGCCCCATGACACGCACTCTAGTTTCCTCGAGGTACTGGAAAACACGAGAGTCCAACCGAACACCCTTATACTGGGTGATTTCAAATACCCAAACATCAACTGGGAAAACTACGGAAGTACTAATACCTTTGCTCAGCGCTTCTTGGAGTACATTAACTCCAATGCTCTGGACCAGCTTATTAACACCCTCACAAGAGGTAAAAATATACTGGACCTGGTCATCATCCACATGAGGGACAAATGCTCCACACCTGTGGTAAATTCCTCATTGGTCAGATCAGATCAAAAACTCATCACCCTAGATATCTACATACCACCCTCACCCCCCGCCCCAAAAGAAACCATGGTGAAAAACTTCTCCAAGGTGAACTTTATGCTACTCAAGACAGAAGTGGCAAACTTCCATACTCCCCAGCAGAAAGGCAATATGATTGAATCTGCTATATCCTACACAAAAGCACTCTACAAGCACCTACATGAGTGCATGGACTGTGCTATCCCAAACAAGACCAAGACCCACTCCTCCAAAAAGAGGAAACCAGTCTGGTGGACCCCTGCCATAAATAAGGTCTATAATAGAAGGAAGAAATTATTGCAAAAAAGAGTAAAAACCCAGGAATGGAGGGGCTCCCTGACCAACCTTAGCAAAAAGCTAAGAACCCTCATAAAAACCTTTAAGGCGAGCTTTGAAAGAAAACTTGCAGCAAACACCAAAGACAATCACAAAGCATTTTTTAGCCATGTCAAAAAACTAAATAACAACTCGCAGATCTGCTCTGAGCTACAGCATAATGGTTAAAAATTCACAGAACCAACTGACATTGCCAATATACTGGCAGATAGATTCAGTGCAAAGTTCGCCCCACCCTCACCCCCCCAAAGGGCCCATTTCCATACCAGAAGGTTGTAATGCCACTAAAATCACAGACACTCACGTGAAAATAGTACTTTCCAAGGCAAGAAACACAGCATCCATGGGACCAGACAGCATCCCAGGCTGCGTACTACATGAACTCCAAAACGAATTAATCCCTCACCTTAATACCATGTTTAACCACAGCCTCACCTCAGGCTATGTGCCCACAGAGTGGGGAACAGCAACAGTTATACCACTTCTCAAAGGAGGTGCCACCACTGACTCTGGGAATTACCACCCCATCAGTCTGACGAGTCTCATCTGCAAGGCCATGGAGCGCATCATCATGGAACTCATAAACAAAGATATTGGGAACCTACAAACCCTTGACCCCCCCCCAGTTTGGGTTTGTAAAGGGAAGGTCTTGTCTCCTAAATCTGGTTGACTTTTTCGAAATGGTCACAAAAGCAATAGATGAGGGAAAGGTGGTTCATGCAGCAAACCTTGATCTCACAAAGGCCTTCGGTACCATTCCCCACTCGGGAATTATTGACAAACTCACCAATCCAAATATAATCCCCTTTGTTACAAGATGGGTTGCTAACTGGCTCATGGATTGAACCCATTCAGTGAGAATAGGAAACGCTAGATCTGACTCCAAACCTGTGACTAGTGATGTACCACAGGGCTCAGTCCTGGGACCCCCTCCTGTTCGGTATCTACTTCTCGGAGGTACAAGCAAACATGGAGGGACTATGGCTAACAAAGTTCGCAGACGACTGCAAACTGGGTGCCATAACTGAGACCCCTACTGACATAGATATCCTTCAAAAGGGTCTTACGGATACAGATATGTGGTGCCAAAACCATGGCCTCAAGCTAAATGCCAAAAAGTGCATCATCATCCCCTTTGAGAAATACCAAGTACCTATGAATTACAACATAGGTGGTGGCCCACTTACCACGGAGAGTGTGATAAGAGACCTAGGGACTCAGGTGGATAGTAACCTTTCCTTCGACAACCATACTGTTAAAGTGGTTAGAAAATCCTTCTACGTGGCCCACCTTATCACAAAAGGGTTTGCATCCAGGAATAAGGATGTTATTATTCCCCCCTCTACTCATCACTCAGACCCATTATTGAATATAATGCCCCGTTCAGTATGTAGCTAGCAAGACATCTGCAGCAGCTGGAGAGGCCTCAGAAGTACCTCACAAAGAGGATAATGGGCATCAAAGAGTTGCCTTATGCCATGAGGCAAAAAAAACTCAAACTGTACTTGGTCGTGTACCGGCTGCTCAGAGGTGACCACTGCCTGACATACAAGGCTATGTCAAACCCCAAATTGCTAGAAATGCTCCACCTAAGGAAAACCCAATCCACCAGAGCTACTCGCTCAAGGGACTTAAACCTGACATCAACAATAAACAGGACTTGTTAGAGGGACAGATCCGTGCCCCAGAGACTTCCCTTGCTCTGGAATAAGTTCCCCATAAATGTGAGGCAGAGCTCCTCAGCGCTCTTCAAGAGGAATCTTGATGAATGGATGGGAAACAGGAAAGGCCATGCTAGACAGGGGAGCAGGAAACTAAACCACTTGGGAGGGAAGTGTAAGCAAAATTTTTTTTTAGCTAGGCTTAATTATGCCCTCGGGCCAATAGCCTAGTACCTACCTATGAACCTATGAACACAGATGCATCATTGTGGTATGTAACTTTTGTTTCTGATGTTGTCATTTTCATTCTTTCCTCAACTGATGTGACAGAGTCCACAACTAGATGACCCTTGAGGTGTCCTCATGGAAGGATATTCTGGAGTACAGCAGAACCAAATCCTGCCCTACTTCTGGAAAGGATGTATAATTTGTAATGAATAATAAAGGTGTTGGCACTGGACCAAGCAGTGGCTGCACAAATATGATCTATGGAAGTTCTTGGCCAAAAGGCCAAAGAGGTGGTTACCAATCTCATGGAATGTGATTGGGGGGGAGTTGGTTAAAGCTAAACCTTCTTCTTTACAAAGCATATACAATCAGTCAACCATTTGGCTACAGTGACTTTAGAAACCACTTTACCCAATTTGTTTTTAGAAAGACAAAAACTACTAATACAAGCACTAGGAAGATGCAGAAATGTAAATCAAACAGCAGACACTAAATTTTAAATGTTGTAAGCGCTTTCATCTGTGTTTATTAAAATGAACTTCTTCAGATCTCAAACTACAGCCATCAATTAAAACTAAATATTACTGTACTGTTTTGCTAAGTGTCTAAAAACTCCTTATCTGTGTCTTTCCTTATTAGGCAAAAGGACTATCTTATGCTTTGACGCTATCTGTGATGGCACTTTCTGTGCTGGCCCTTTAGAAAATACTGAGACAGCATAAAAAAATTCAAGACAGGCCTAGGCTCTGAGGATCCATCTTGAAGCTATATGGATTCAACTTCTAAAGAAGAATATTATTTAAAACATTGTAAATTTACCCTTCTTAAACTTATCCCTTCTCAATCTCCCATTTGATGCTGTGGAGCATCACTTGCAACATGTATTTCTTAACAAGTGGCCAATAACAGCAAATTTTCAAATGGGTAGATACTTTTCCACACTCAGACATTTTTCACATGCAGTTTCCTTCTGACCGTAACATGCACAATGCTTATCCAGATGCTTAATATGCACATTCTATAATACTTTTTCTAGATCTGAGAAGCTTCATAATCAACATTTTGCACATAAAATAATTCCTAAAAGTATTATAATGATGGCAATAAGCATGATGAGTTTTAAAATACATCCTCCCTATCCAAAAAATAGATTTTTCAGCCATGCCCACTGATAGCTGTCAGCTCTTTAGCATGAGACAGCTCCACAACTTTTTCTATGATTTCTAAGTGGCTACAAATAGCAAGCCATTATCCTGTACACACAAGCAGCATTCCATATGGATTAATGCTCATGTACCTCTTTTAGAAGCAAGGATAAAATCAAGTGCCATGCTGTTCTGCAGCACTACACTTCGCATAGTAGTCACTTCAATAGTAATCAGATTTATTGATGGAAAAGTTGCATTACTCAGTAATTTTAAAAAATTAAAGTTTTTTAAAGATGCATTACTCAGTGCTTTCAATAATTTAAAGTTTTTTTTTTTTAATTCCAACATTGACTTTACTAGCCCACAGGCTGGAAAAATACCCGATCCTGAGATAATGCCATCATCCAAGTCCATATGTGACAATCCTTTCAATGAAGTCTTTTCTAAATTATGATGATAAACCCTGGAATAACATGACCAACAACATCCCTAACAGTCTGCTGGTAACCAGGGGTAAGCTTGTCCTCCACATATATACTAAAACTCCAGAAACTTTTAGTTATGTACTTACCATAACTTCGGATGTATGGGATCCATCTCGCCTACATTCATAACTGATGGGCTCGGAGCCGATCCATCGGCTCCGACTCGGCCAACTAGTACACTAGAACGAAGTCTCTTATTGGCTGGGCTACCCTCTATCCCAGGATGCACCACACCTGCTTCCCCAGATCTTGTTTGTTCGCTTTCATACTTACATGCAAACACAGAAAAAATAGTAGTTACTACAACCAACTAAAGTTCTTCAAGAGAAGATCTCCAAATGGAACTACATTTCCTCTAAATCCGAATGGGAGGGGGAAGGAGGGTGAGTACGTATGAATGTAGGCGAGATGGATCCCATACATCCGAAGTTATGGTAAGTACATAACTAAAAGATGTAATGGGATCCTATCTCGCCTACATTTATAACTGATGGGACAGCGTCCCTAGCACCTAAATCCCGGGTGGCTCATTGGAAAACACTCCTGAGAACTGTGGAACCAAAGGAAGCCCTGCCTCGAGAAACCACATCTAGCTTGTAATGAGAAATGAAAGTGTGCGGAGAAGTCCAGGTAGCCGCAGCACAAATATCATCTATTGATAATTTGGAGTGAAAAGCTACAGAAGTAGCCATTGCCCTGGTAGAATGAGCCCTGACTGGAAAGGGAAGCTCTTTGTTAGCCTGTGAATAAATGAAAGAGATGCAATCTTTAATCCATTTAGCCATGGAGGTTTTAGCTACTGGTTGACCCAATTTGTTTATTGCAAAGGAAACAAACAGTTGATTTGATTTCCGCGTCTGAGCAGTTCTATTCAAATAAAAACGCAGTTGTCTATGGACATCCAACTGATGAAGAATATATTCTGCGTTATTAGAAAACTCGGGAAAAAATACAGGGAGCTCTAGAGCCTGTTGAATGCAGAAAGAAGAAGCTACCTTTGGTAAAAAGGACGGATTTAATTTCAGGGACACTGTATGTTTGTGAAATATCAAATAAGGAGGATCAGAACAAAGAGCTTGAAGCTCTGAAACCCGCCTGGCCGAAGTTATGGCCACTAAAAAGGCGGTTTTCCAGGACAGAAATTTCAAATCGCAGGTAGCAGCTGGTTCAAAAGGGCGGGCAGTTAAGGCAGCAAGAACCAAATTTAGGTCCCAAGGGGGAACAGGATGAGATATTGGGGGCCTAAGGAGCCATGCTCCTTTAAGGAAAGACTTGCAAAGTTTGTGAGACATTAATGAAGGTTCAAAAGAAGCATGAAAATTAGAGATAGCCGCTAGCTGAACCTTAATCGTGGAAACTGAAGAGCCCAATTGAAAAAGAGAGGCCAAGAAATTCAAGACCTCCGATACTGGGGCGGTAAGAGGGTCTATACCTCGTTGCTGAGCCCAGAAGGCGAACCTTTTCCATTTGCTGGAATACAGTTTGACAGTGGAAGGTTTGTGAGAGGAAGACAATATGTGGATCACCTCCGGAGAGAGGGAATTGTCCCGGACTAAGGATGGAAGCGGAGTAACCATGCCGCCAACCTCAAGGACCTGAGAGATGGGTGAGACTGTCCTGACTGATGAGTCAACAGGTCCGGCACCGGGTCCAGAAACCATGGACCTTCTACCGCATACCTACGAAGGAAGGGAAACCAAACCTGACGAGGCCAGTGCGGGGCAATCAAAATCATTTCACTCTCCAAGTAAATTGCCTTCTGTATCACCCTCGGCAGGAGGGGAACCGGAGGGAAGGCATAAAGGAGACCGGGGGGCCAAATGTGGGTTAGAGCGTCCCTGGGAATCTGTCCCTGAGAGGGGATCAGAGTGAAGAACTCTCTGCACTTCGCATTGTGGGGGCTGGCAAACAAGTCGCAGCAAGGGAGACCCCATTTGGTGAAGATTTTCACAGCCACTCTTTGGTTGGGGGACCACTCGTGGGGTAACAGGATGGTCCTGCTTAGTCTGTCCGCAATCACATTGGATTTCCCCGGTATGTGCGTTGCCATTAGGAAGCGGTTGGTAGCTACCGCCCAGTGCCAAAGTCTCATGGCTTCTCTGCACAGTGGGTATGACCTGGTCCCACCTTGCTTGTTTATATACCAAACCACTGACATGTTGTCGGATAGGATAGCAATCGGACCTTGCGGGAGAGCGTGATGGAGAGCTTGTAGTACCAAGAGTACCGCTCTCATCTCCAGGATATTGATATGCAAATGCGCTTCCTGGAGTTGCCATGTGCCTTGGACAGACCTGTCCAGGTAATGACCCCCCCACCCTACCTGGGAGGCGTCCGTGGTCACAGTGGCAACGAGGGAATGAGGAATAAAGGGTCGCCCCTGGTCGACATTGGATCGGAGGAGCCACCAACGCAGATCTCGACGGCAACTCTCCGTAATCATAACTAAGTGGTTCAAGGGGAGTTCCTGATAGGACCATTGAACCGACAGAAGCCATTGCAGAACTCGCATGTGGAGTCTGGCTAAGGGGACTAGGAGTATAGTTGATGCCATCGAGCCCAACACCTGTAGAATCAGATGGGCCGGAGCTCTTGATAGGGGGAGGCAGGATCTGACTTGGTTCTGCAAAACTTGAATTCTTGCTGCCGGTAAGAAGGCGCGCATCCTTTTTGTATCTAACTCTGCGCCTATAAAAGTAATACGCTGAGATGGCTGTAGTACAGATTTTTGCCAGTTGAAAGTAATTCCCAGGAAACGGCCCAAGGTGACCGTGGCCATGAGCGCCTGAAATAGTAGGTGCTTGGAGGTGGCAGTAAGGAGCCAGTCGTCTAGATAAGGAAACACTTGGAATCCTAGACTTCTCAGGTGAGCAGTCACCACTGCCAGACACTTGGTGAACACCCTGGGGGCTGTGGTGAGACCAAAGGGCAGTGCTCAGAACTGGAAATGACTGTCTCCCAGGCGGAAGCGTAAATGTCTCCTGGACTCTTGACCTATCAGAATGTGATAGTAAGCGTCCTGGAGATCTATGGAGCACATCCAGGCATCCTTCTCCAATAGTGGGAGAATGGACTGAAGGGTGACCATTCGGAATTTGGACTTTTTCACAAAACGATTCAATGAACTGAGGTCCAAAATGGGCCTGAAGTCCCCTGTCTTTTTTGGCACCAAAAATAATCTTGAGTAAGTTCCTGATCCGATCTGATCGGTGGGGACAGGCTGGATGACTCCTTTTTCTAGCAGCTTTGAAATCTCTATTGCTGCCTGATCCCGCTGACTGGGTGGCACGTCCGGGATTTCTCTTAAGGGAAGGGGGGGGCTTGATGAAGGGAATGAGATAGCCTCCGGTTATAATCCGGAGCACCCACTGATCGCTGGTAATAGCTTCCCAAGCTTGTGGGTGTTCCGCAAAACGACCCCCGACTGGTTCCGGAGCTGCACAGTCGGGCATCAACTCAGGGACGTTGAGTGTAGGAAGACCCACGAAAGGATTCGCGGTCTCCAGAGTTACGGGGGCCTCTGCCGCCTCTGGGGCAGCATCTTCCTGAATCCCCCTCCCTGCCTCTAGAGGGGGGATCACTGGGTGGAGTAGGGAAAGACCTCTGAGTTTTCCTGAACCACATTTTCCCTCCTCTCTGGGCCTTGGGGTAAGGCCTAGAGGGAGCGGAAAAACGGGCCCCAACGGCAGTCAAGGTCTTGCCCTCCTGCTCGCACCGAGTCAGTGTGTCCTTCACCTTGGGTCCAAACAAAGATGACCCATCAAAGGGGGCGTCGGCGAAGGAAGACTTGAAGGCCTCCGCAAATGAACACAAGCGTAACCACGCGTGTCTCCTGAGGGCGACGCCTGTTCCTGCTGCTCTACTCGCCCCTTTGGCCGCATACAAGATGAGCCTCATGGACGAGTTCACAATGGAAAATAAGGTAGTCATCTGGGCGCCAACAGTGTGGGCTAGCGCCTCAGGTAGATTACCTGTGAGGGACTCACTTAGCTCTTTAAGGAGGTCCCTTTGGAGCCTAGTAAAATGACATAAGTAATTCAGCGACCGTAAAGTAAAGGCCGCTGAAGAAAGGGTACGCTTCCCGTACCTATCCATGCTCCTGGAATCTTTATTAGGAGGGTGGATAGACGTTGAAGCCTCTGCCACGTCCTGCTGTGTGGCAGATGCCACCACCATTGCATCTACGGGAACTCCTTTAGTTAAAAATTCCTTTTGGGGGGGGGGGCTGAAAGAAATTTATTCGGTCTTGCAGGCACCGGTTCCACAGAATCAGGGTGTTCCCAAGCCCTTCGAGAAACCAAATCAAGCAATTCATCGAAGGGCGGAGACACCCAGGAGGCGGAGGGCTGGGCCCCGAAGGCCTTGAGGAAGACTGACTCCTCAGCGGAAGGGGTTTTGGCCTGCCAATCTCCTCCCTGTCTCAGAATCTCAAGGATATCCGAGAAAGAGACATCATCCGAAGATGATTTAGGGGACCCTTCCGCGTCATCAAGGTCAGTGTCCGATGTGACAGACTCATCTTGGGAGTCTACGTGCTTCCTCTTGCACAATTTCTTCCGTGGAGGCTCGTCCGAAGCAGTTTCGGATGGACCCCCCGGAAGAAGGGAACCCTCGACGGGGGTATCCTCAGGCCCTGGGGCCCCGCTGTCATGGGACTGCAGTACGGCAGAAGCACCAGTCTCCAGGTCTAGGGACGGTGAGATGGAAGCCTGCTGAGCCGGCAAGGACATGGCCAGCGTGCTCCTCATGGCCTCAAAGGCCGGACCTCCAGACTCCATGGAGATCACTGGCCGAGAGGCCAAGACGGCACTAGGAATTCCGGCAGCCGATGCTCCGAGGGGAAGACTAGGTACCGAGGCACCCAGTCCCAAGATGTTCCCCTCGGCCCCGGCTGAGGAAGTCCCAGTACCAAACCCTGAACCCGAGGACAGGGTAGGAACAATGGTCGGTGCCGATAGACCTCGAGGGGGTCTCGGTTCCGACCGTATGGCTCGGCCTTGCTCCACCATCACCGACTCCAACGGCTCCGAGGATGTTGGAGGAGGAATCGAGTGTTTTGGAGGGGGGATCGGCTCCGAAGCCAACTGGGCCGGAGCCGAGACCATTTGTGCAAAAACTGGAGACTGGAAAAGCCTCTGAATAACCCTATCCAAATCTGAATCCGACAGTTTTGAGGATTTAGAGGAAGTAGACAAGGATCGAGATGACTTTCCTCTCGGCTCAGACAATGTAGGGGACTGGCTCCGAAAAGGCTCCAACACTATCGGCGCCGGATCCGGCACAGCACGAATAAGGATCGGCGCCGAAGGAGCTTTCGGAGCCGAGGGGGAAGAGTCTGAGCTGCACACCTCCACCGGCTCCGAAACCATCGGGACCGATGGAGGTGATTCGCCTCTCAATACTCCAACCTGCGGTTCTGAAACTAATGGAGCCGAGGAAAGAGGCATTGAGGCAGACCCTTCGACCCTCGGCTCCGAAGTCAGTGGAGCCGAGGAAGAAGAGGTCGACTTATGCTTCTTAGCAGTCGGTTCCGACGGACTTGTCGGAGCCGACGACCTTTTCTTTTTAGAGGCAGTAGGAGATGAATCCAAAGCTTCCTCAAAAGAGGGCTTAATAAGACCCTTCAAGATCAATTTTTTCACTCTTGAAGAACCCTAGAAGAAAAAGCATGACACACACTACATGTCTCCTGTAAATGTTTAGGTCCTAAATAATATACACATATAGAGTGACTGTCTGTAATAGACATTTTATAATTGCACCTAGTGCACTTTTTGAACCCTGATTTTTGCTCTTTAGACATGCCTATACACTATGTAATAACACTATCGAAATACCAAAATTTAGCGCTAAGAACAGAAGTGACTAATAACACCAAACTGTTAGAGCGCAAGAAAAAAATGGCACGAGCTCTCCAGAGAGAGATTTACCTCACAAGTGAAATAACAAGCAGGAAAGAACACGACAACAACGGGCAAAAGCCCTCTAACTTAAACGGGCTTTGCCTGGAAGAAAAAAGGGAAATAATAACACAGACACTCAAATAAGAAGGGCAAAGGCCCTCTAACTTAAACGGGCCTTGCCCGACCAGCGATATACAAGTATCAGCAAAAACAGTCAATCACTCACACAACAAAAAACACAAAATAGTCGTTAAAACAGCTGTTGTATTAAATTGTGAAGAAACCCCAAGGTCAAAGACCAGAAAATAGGTAATGAAAAAACACTTAGCTCCAGCCAAGTCGAGACCGCGTCCAGCTTGTAAAGCGGCAAACGAGATCTGGGGAAGCAGGTGTGGTGCATCCTGGGATAGAGGGTAGCCCAGCCAATAAGAGACTTCATTCTAGTGTACTAGCTGGCCGAGTCGGAGCCGATGGATCGGCTCCGAGCCCATCAGTTATGAATGTAGGCGAGACAGGATCCCATTACATCATGGTCATTCATTGTCCTCCAGCCCCATTATATATTTGCTGGGTAATATTACAGTTACTCCACCCAACAGTTAAGTGTTCCATTTTTAATGTAACAACTGCATCCCTTCAGCTACAAACACAATTCAAAGCACAAAATACATGCAGAAAAGTCTCTGTTTTGTACAAAAAAAGGGAAAGTTTAAGACCAAATGAATGAATACAGCCTAAAGCAGTATTACACAAGAAATAAATCATAAACTGATGAAAAATTCCTGTCAGAAATGTTTAACATATAAAATAGTGCAAAAATTGCGATTTAAATACAAAAATTGTTCAAAATGGTATAATCCTGCTCAATCACGTCAGATAATCATAACCTCTCCCAAAAAAACTGCAATATCAACCAAGTTTCCCTGTCAAAACTTCCAAATGAAACTTTTGGTCAACAGCGTAGACTGTACCAGTCAAAGTAAAAACAGAAGAATATACAAAATTTATAATCAGGAAAAAATAACAGTCAAAGCAACAGAAAATACTGTTCAAGCACTGAGATAAAAAGCAGAGAAAGGAAATAAAAATCCAAAGGGATTTTTATCTGAGCTCAGCAGCTGAAGAGATCCAGAGAAATAATCAGTCCTCCAAGAGATCCCTTTCTTACTATAGCACTAGAAAACTGAAAGGGTCCTGCTGTGGATTTGTAAGGCAATCCCTGAACTGCCAGGTAATTGTTCCATCACACCCACAGGCAGGCAGTGGGAGGGACTCTGAGCTTTTGCAGTCTGCCAGAGGGAGGGTAGCAGAGCACTACTAATCATATGCCAGTTAGGCAGTGTATTTGTTGAACACTGACTGAAATAAAAAGAGCTATACACAAAATTTATTATGGAAAGAATTAATCACATATACACAGTACACATCAAGAAATGTAAAACAGAGAAAGAGAGTGAGAGATCATGGTCAACACTAATTAGCACAAAACATTAAAGCCTTTTCTAAAGCCACAGGTATGAAGAATATTCAAAGCACAAATAACTTTTATAGGTTGTTAACTCCCACCCAAAAGTCCCATAACACACTACATTACAGAATACTCCAGTTCTTTTGTATCAATGTTCCTTATACATTCGTAGGTTGGTACTAGGCTATCGGCCCTACGTCCTATACAAGCCTAGCCATAACAATTCCCTGGATATTTCTTCCCACAATATTTACTTCCCTGGACTCTTATCTAGCAGGGTGACTGACGTGATCCCTGGGGTGAATTTCCTATCTCCCATCCAATTGTCAAGGTTCCTTTTGAAGAGGGCCAAGGAGGCGCTCTGCTTGACATGTATGGGCAGTCTATTCCAGAGTCTTGGGAATCTCGGGGTCAGGAACCTATACCTCCTGCATGTTTTGTTCATTATGATGACAAGGTTTAGATTCCTGGAGCGTGTGGCTCTGAGGGATTGGGATTTCTTTAAATGGAGTATGTCCAACAGCTCAGGGTTTGAAATGGCCTTGTATGTTAAGCAGAGATCGCCTCTGAGTAGATGTTATGCCACAGAGTATAGCTGGAGTTTTAGACAGTCAGCATAGGGCATCTGCTTTAGGCCTGTAATTCTTTTAGTGAGGTATTGCTGCAGCCTTTCCAGCTGTTGCAGATGTTTTGTGAGGTACATACCAAATGGGGTGTTGTACTCTATAATGGGTCTAATAAGGGATGAATACAGTGGGACAATGACCTTTTTTTCTGGATGAAAAGCCCTTACTTTCTTCTGTTCTTTCCAAGCACACAGTTACAGGCCCAAAATCTTCTACTTGTCCTCTTACCCTCACTTTTCCTCCTTCTACCTAGCATAAAAAATTTTCTCTTACTGCTTACTAATATTCCTTCATTTCCTCCTTTTCTCTTCTTCTACCAAGTTAATTTCCAAATAGGATTCATAGTTCTTTTCATTATGTTATTATTAATTAATGATATTCTGTTTAAATTTTGTATATTTGTTGATTACTTCTAATCTGTTTACTATGCTCTTTTTGCAATGTTATCATTTTTCTGGAGCTTTTCTCCTCAGGCTTCTGCTGAAAAGGGAAAAGTATAGTTGTGTACACTTACCATAAATGTAGATGTTCGAGTGTAGTCACTGTTGCAGTCATTTCATTTGGGTAATCTGCTGGCAGCTTGCCCTCAGTCGGCCTGATTAACAAAGTCTTGGGTCCTGCGTCAGTTGCTGTCCCGTCTTCCATGACGTCAGGTCGTCAGGGGTATAAAACATGCAGCCAACGCCATTACATCAATTTTTCTTGCCCCAGATGTCAGGTGCCCCCCAAATGGGGAGCAAATAAAATTGAAAACACAAAAAATATATCTCCAACCAAAAGCAAATACACCAAAAGGTCTTTTAAGCATAGTAAAAGAAAGTAGACGCATAGCCAGAGAAAAATAGGGGGCTAGAGGGAGGGTAACCAGGACTGCAACAGTAAATACACTCGAACATCTACATTTATGGTAAGTGTACACAACTGTACTATGTTCTTCGTGTTTCACTGTTACATTCATTACATTTGGGTAATTCCCAAAGCTATGGCTGGGTGGAGGGAATTGTACATTAAGACCAGTTATAAGGCCCTGCAGGTCAGCAGTGGCAAAGCCAGCTCTGGATTTAGAGAAAAGTGGTAAATGGTAATGTCTGGTGAAAGTATGAACTGAGCTCCAGGTAGCAGCTTCTAGAATGTCCCTGGTAGGAACACCTCTGAGAAAGGCTGTTGAAGTAGATGCAGCCCTGGTGGAATGGGATCTGATCTCCTGGGGGATAATTTTTCCATGGTGCTTATAGCAGAAACAAATACAATGGCTTATCCATTTGGAAATGGTTTGCTTTGAAATAGCCTTTCCCTCTGCCCCTGCAGCAAATGCTACCAGCAGTTGTTCAGATTTTCTTTGAGATTTAGTCCTGTTTAAGTAAAATCTAAGTTGTCTGTGTACATCCAATGAATGCAGAATTCGCCCCCCCCCCCGTTCTGTGGATTGGGAAAGAAAGTTGACAAATTAATTGTCTGATTAAGAGCCACACTGGATACCACCACCTTAGGCATGAAGGATGGGTTGGTTCTGAGAGATACCCTGTCCGCATGAAAAATGATGAAAGGCTCCACTGCCATAAGAGCCTGTAATTCGGAAATCCTTATAGCTGAAGTGACTGCTAAAAGGAAAGCTGTTTTCCAGGAGAGAAAGTTTAAGTCTGCAGTAGCAGCTGGCACGAAAGGAGGGAGTGTGAGTTTCTCCAATACAAAATTAAGGTCCCAAGCAGGGGTTGGAGCTCTCCTGGGTGGTCTTAAGTTTTTGGCCCCTGTGATACAGCTTTAGTAGAGGATGAGAGAAGAGGGGAGGTTCTGTGTTGTAATGAGCTGAAATGGCTGAGACATGGATTTTTATGGAAGAAAAGGACAGGCCCTTGTGAAGCATCTCAGTTAAGTATTGCAAAATCTGAGGAATGTTGGGTACTGCTGTGCCTATCCCTTGAGACTGATTCCAGGCACAGAATCTTTTCCATTTGTCAGCATAAGATTTTCTAGTACTAGGTCTTCTCGCCTCCAAAATGACATCCATCACAGGTTTGCTGAGGGATGCTAAGGGGCGAATTTAGGTGATTAGCCATGCTGCAAGATTCAAAGTTTGGAGCTGAGTGTGCAGAGTTTGGTTATTCTGCTGAGACAGTAAGTAAGGTGTCTGAGGCAGGTGCCACAGTGGAAGGTGTGACACACTGCGCAGGAGTAGGTACCAGTGTTGGCGAGACCAGTCTGGAGCAATCAAAATCATTCTCGGTTTGTCCTGTTTGACTTTTAGTAGAACTTTGGAGAGCAAAGGCAGAGGGGGAAAGGCATAGACTGATAGATTTTTCCAGCTGAAGGACAGAGCATCTACTTTCCAGGCTTTTTTGTGGTGAGTTCTTGTGCAAAATTTGTCCAACTGATAGTTCTGGGGTGAGGCAAAAAGATCTATGTCTGGGCTCCCCCATTTGTGTGACAACATGTTGAAAATCCGTGGTTCCAGTTTCCATTTGTGTGGGTCCATGAGATTTCTGCTTAGTTTCTCTGCCAGAGTATTCAGCTTTCCTGGCAGGAATTGAGCTTGTAGTTGTACTTGATAGCTCAAGGCCGTATTCCGCAATGCCATGGCTAGTCTGCAAAGGGGGTAGGAGTGTGTACCCCCCCTGCTTGTTTACATACCACATAACTGTGGTGCTGTCCGTCTTTATCAGTAGTTGTCCTGGATGAAGGTAGTCCTTGAAAACTGTCAGTGCATTCTGTACAGCTAGCATTTCTTTTTGATTTATGTGAAGGTGCATTTGATTTGGGCTCCATTTTCCCTGAATGCACTTCCCTGCCAGATGAGCACCCCATGCATAGTCTGATGCATCTGTAATTTGGGTTTGGGTGGCAGGGGGTGATGTGAATGGCAGTCCCTTGTTCTGGTGGCAGGCCTCTCCCACCATAGGAACTCTAGGCGCAGGAAAGGTATGATAGGAATCATTGTTTCCAGGCTGTGACAATGCTGACTCCATAGACTTTTTAAATACCACTGAAGTTTCCTCATATGCAGTCTTGCATATGGAATTAGAAGAATGCATGAGGCCATGAACCCCAAGGCTTGCAGTATTTGCCTTGCAGAAAGCAGGGTTTTTGTAGCCACCTGTTTGAAGTAAGTCACCAAATGAATTTTCTTCTCTGGCGTAAGGAAAGCCATCTGGGCAGTTGTATTCAAGCTTGCACCCAGGAATGTAATTTTTTGAGAGGGTACCAGTTGTGATTTCTTTTCGTTTATAGTGTACCCTAGACAAGTTAGAACCCTTTTTACAAACGCCAGAAGAATGTCCTTGTTTTCTGCCTGAATTACACAATCATATTTGAATATTTCTTTGCCTGCAAAATGCAATTACAGGACCCAGGCCCTTTGTAAAGACCCTGGGCGCAGTAGATAAGCTAAAGGGCAGTGCAGAGAACTGGTAATGCAAGAAGTCTGCTTTGAAGCGGAGGTATCTTTTGCAAGATTCCCTGACTGGGATATGCAGGTAAGCCTCTTTTAAATCTAGAGTTGCCAAGCAGGCATCTTTGCCTAGCATAGGAAGTAACTGGTGAAGAGTCAGCATCTTGAATTTTGGGATGTCCAGAAAGGTGTTTAGAGTTAATAAGTCCAGAATTGGATGCCAAGATTTATCTTTTCTGGGTACAAGGAAAAGTCTTGAATAGAAACCTTGTTTCTTTTCCTCTTCTGGTACTAGATGAATAGCCCCCATGTTCATGAGGGAAAGTACTTGTTTCTGGGCCTTTGCCCACTGATTTGGGAGCAGGTCTGGCCATCTGTTTGGAATTGGCAACGTGTGGAAATGAAATCTGTATCTCTGGGATACTATATTTAAAACCGATTTGTCCTGGGTTATAAGTTGCCAGTTTTGTGCATGAAGAGCCAGTTTTCCCCCCAAAGGGGCGGCTAAAAGGTAAGTGCTTGGTAAGTGTAAAGGGAAGTCATTGAGACTGCTTACCATAGGGAAGTGTCTTGCTGTTTCCAGATTTGGAAGAGGAGGCACCCCATTGTTTTGTTCTGAAAGTCCCTTGGGACTGAAACCTGGTGCCTTTGGAATGTCTGGGTTTGACTTGAGTGGCTCTCGAAGGAACTGGAAAGGACCAGTTCTTAGTAGGCCAGTGCCTACTAAATCTTGGAGGTTGCACTTGTAAGAACTCTTTCACAGTTTGCATACTTCTTCAGCCTTATTACCAAAAAGACGGTCCTGTTGTAAAGGAGCATCCAACAATTTTGCTTTAACATGATCAGGCAGAGTTTGCTCTTTGAGCCAAGCATGTCTTCTTAGCACAGACCCAGTTACAGCAGCCCTGCAAGAGGCCTCCAAAGAAACAAAACCACATTGCAAAGTATGTTTTCCAACTTGTTCAGCTGATTGCAATAGATCCTGTAAATCTTTATTTTCCACAAAGTCAGAAATCAACATCATTTTCTGTTTAAGCAGTCCCATGATATGCTGCTGATATTTTAGCATATGAAATTGGCAGTTCAAAGCCCTGATTGCCAAGGTTGCAGAAGTGTAAACCTTCTTCCCCATCTATCCAGCGCCCTGGAATCTCTATCAGAAGAGGTAGGATTTTTAGCAGTAGAAGCCTTAATGCCCTTGGGACCCTGAGAAATGGTTTCAGGATCCACAACAAAAGTTTTGAAAAGGAATTTATGGGAGTCATGAACCATGTAGTATCTGTCTGGCTTACAAGGAGCCAGAGGCAGAGAATCAGAAGCCATACTAGATTCTGAAAAAACATCATCAACAATGTCTAGAACAGGAGGTATAGCCAAAGGCCTATGCTGGGGAAGAAGAAGAAAATCCCTAAGTCTCTTTTTAGATTCAGAAAAATCCTGACTTTCCCAATGGAAATGTTCCCTTAAGGTATGTAAAGTTTCCCCAAAAGAAAAATCCTCAGGAGAAGCAGAGGAATGGAATCTTCTGCATCAGAGTCCTCATAAGTAGGTACAGACAATTCCTGTTCATTAGAAGAGTCAGAAGAAATAGAATCCTGTTCAGAAGATTCATAGTCAATATCTTGCCTAGGCCTCTTAGAACAGGGGGGGGTTGCTACCCCTGATCAGAGTAATTAAATCTTCAGCCATTTTGATCATTTGTTTTTTTAGGCATAGGGGCCTGCACATGTGGCCTAGGCATCAGTTTTTTAGGCATAAGTCGAGATTTTGGACTTAGTTTTGAAGATGGCGTCGGTCTATTGTACAAATCTGTAGGCCTGAAAACACCCTCAGAAGCCGGTGCCTGCACAGCGGCTCCGGACCCATCCAGGGTAGAGACATCCGCCGGTTCCATAACTGAAGCATCTCACGGCATACCGGACTCCGAATGGGTCTCAGTAGAGGCCTGTGAATCAGAAGTAGAGGGTATCAGGGGCTGCGAAAGCACCTCACTGACTACCGGTGAACTGACGACTGGCTTAGGAGAAACGTCGTCGGCAGTTTTGGACCTCAAGGGCCTGTCTCTGTCTTTTTCTTTGCATTTTTTAGGTATTCTGGTAGTCGGATTGCTAACCGACGACATTTCTGGATAATTAAACTGTGAGCCAAAATATTTAGAAGCAAAAATGTACCGACGTTTGACAGTGCGTTGATTAAATAAAGCACAGAACCGACAGCAAGGTACGTCGTGGTCAGGACCTAGGCAAGGAATACAGTACAAGTGGAAATCCTTATGAGGTATTTGCTTCCCACAAGTAATGCAATTATTAACTTTTACTGGCATTGGTAAGGAGCAAGAAAACGTTTCTCCAACGGGGTACTTAGCTTTTTAGTTGAAGACTTCGGATCTGAAACTCGAACACGAAAATTTCAGGAGTTGGCCGACCGGCACTTGTGACCTGCTTCTGCTTCGGGCACTGCAAGGCAAGAAAGACTGATGTAATGGTGTCAGCTGCATGTTTTATACCCCTGACGACCTGACGTCATGGAAGAGGAGACAGCAACCGACGCAGGACCAAAGACTTTGTTATTCAGGCCGACTGAGGGCAACCTGCCAGCAGATTACCCTAAATGTAATGACTGCAACAGTGAAACACGAAGAACATCCTTTCTGCCCAACTGGACTATCCAAGTAAACAAATGGAATAAATAAATAATAAATCACAAAATAAAATATTCTAGTTGCAACAAATGGTCCACAGCTGTTGTTCAGAGCTATAAATCTGATTCATGAGATATGTTTTGCTACTTTCTTTTTCTCTTCACTCATATTGCTTTTCTGAATACTTCAAGGTTGCCACCTTCCGTTGAGGCAAATCTGGACCAAGGCCACACCCATTTCACCTTCTTTTACCCTGCCCATCTCCTCCTGTCCCCACCTACTTTCTACCCATTTAATGATGTCATCATCATGTCAGGTGAGGGGGCACACCCTCTTTTTCCATTTACAATGTTTTTTTTTCTGCTGATTTAGTAAGCCTTTCTGTAAAAAGCATAGTGAATCCTCCAATTTAACAAACTCCAATAGTCTGTTTCTTTTTTTGAAGCAGAATACCGGAGTTTGTACAGTGTTTTCCAGACTACCAGACGATTGGTTTGATTTCTGGATAGTCAAAAAAAATGGCTATATTCCAATACTTTTAAATCCTGTGCTAGTTAATTCTTGATTTACATTTGTCTGTCTGTGTCTTGTGCAGTCATTTCTCCTTTCATCTGCCATGGTTTGTCTTAAAGTGCACTTCTGCAATAAATAAATATAAATTCAAAACAATCAATAACTGCAAGCATATATCTAAACCATCTTGTCTGCTTAGATGCCCCTCCCAATCTGCCATCATGCAAGAGTATTCATTGTAATAATGAGTTTAATGGTGAGGGGTACTGGTTTACCATGACTGAGATATGACGCATTTAATTTTGCAAACAGGGAGCAGTTGGGTTGCACTAGCAGTTAGCAAGGCAAACACCAGGTTTTTACTAGTGTTTACCACAAAATAACATAACTCATTCAGTACTTACATGTTAAACAGGTATTCACTTCCTTTTTTATCACCACTAGTATATCAGCCATGTTAGTCTCAAAGTCTGAACAGACATATAGTAAAGCACTGGCTGCTTAGATAAGAAAAATCACAAAACCGTTTGTGTTGCAGTGCTTTTTTTTCACAGACCAGCATGACATTTCTCATGTTTCCTCTTAGTCTATTACAGTTTAATTCATGCAAAATCATCTATTCATTTATTTATTTAAATTGAAATTTAACCAAAATTCTGACTGGCTGCTACAGAATTCTTCTCAGCCATTACTTGCGGCATAAGGTAGCACAACACTAATACAAAGTTAACAATGAAATCAATGAATACAAATAGAACCACAATAATTTTATATGACAGAGATTAAACAAATAAACTTATCAAATGCAGACATTATTAAAATTACAGCATCTTCTAAATTATGGACACAAGGAAAGAAAGAAGATACTTAAATTTCCTTAAAGCAAGAACATTTATTTTCATTACTCCAGTGTTCCTTTTATTTTATTTTCTTCTTTGAAAACTGAATAATCTTGCAGTTTGGCAATATGGGAAGGCATACCATTCCATAAGACAGGGACTAGCTGTAAGAAAGGCTTTTTGCAAATGAATGAAGAAAAACTGGGCCTGTTCAATTTAATGACTATGCTACTATGCAGAGTACAATATGATTCATGTGGCATTAATCTGTTAGCAAGAGCCGGTCAGTATCTATAGTGTAATAGTGAGCAAACTGAATGGGTAGGATGATGTGGCAGGGACACAAAACCAACTGGCCTTTGCAATAGTGGTACAATGGTGTTCAGTAGGGCTAGCCATACGTATAAATCTAAGAATTTTATTTTCAGCAGTTTGAATATTACAGTACTTTGACTTGGGAGAAGTAAAATCATTCACGGGCATAGCATATTCAAGCATTGAGATTAACACAATGATGAAAAACGGTGAAAAATGATAGCTATAAAGTGCAAAAAGTACATCTTTCTGAGTACAAGAGATCTAATGAAATGCAATGCAAGTCTGCATGAAATATCCGGCTAATGTTAGATTGCAACTTAAGTCGTTAACCTAAATAGTAACCTTGTAATAAACCTCTACAATTTTGCAGTGCCTATTCCACCACAGATACTGCCCAGCTCTTGCTAACAGATTAATACTGCATGAATCCTACTGTACTCTACATACTAACACAGTCATTAAATTGAACAGGTGCAGCTCTCAGCAGCGTACCTCTCAACTGTCTGGATATTTGCATCAATGTTTGGTCTATTTCTTATAAAATTTGTGATTTTCTGGCAAATCACTGAGATGATCTGAGGACTGAAGTCACTGAATAATGACATATATCCGAGTGTCAGTCTTCATGTCCTTCAGAAAAATGTGTCTTAAGACAAATCCTGTTATTTTAGCAACTTTCTAAGTTTATAAAAGCAATATTTAAAATCTGTCTCTATTTTTGGGCTTTTGTTCCCCCCATTATGTCAGACCTTGTCCAGAGTTTTTGAACTCAGATGTTGAGAGGTATGCTCAGCAGGAAGATAAAAAAGCCAGTAGCTATACTGAAACAATGCAACCTTGACATAAGCCTGTTAATGGAACCTAGACTGTTCAGGGATTCTGTAGGGATGGATTAAGTCAAGTATTGGGCTGAAACGGAATTATTAGTAGTCCTCAATTTGTAAACTGCACAGGCAGTTTGGGCAAAGAACATATGGCAAAGCTCTCAGTGGGAGAAACAATTCAAGTAGCCGTTTCTTGCACCTTGTAGGGTTTATGTAACTGGGCTTGTTGTATTTCACTATTTGCCTACTAGCTTACTGTATTATAATACTGACTAATGTTTGTTACCTGCTCTTTTTCTCATTAATGCTCATAGCACTGGTAATTAATAAGAATCCTACCATTTTCATGTGCCTGCATTATAAGTGCATGCTTATTAGATGTCACTGTGTCTCTCTGAATATAACTAACTGTGTTAATGGGATATAGTTGTATTTCAGGTGCTAGCACAGAATTAAACTTGTTAGCATTCTCAAAAGGTGTATGCATCCAAGGTGTTTTTATCACTGTAATAACTGTGTCTTCACCCTGATTGTTATTGAGCAAACCTGTCATTACTGTTGCCTTAACACTTAATTTGTACTTTTTCTCTCTCTAACCTTCCTAGTTTTCTACCTCCTCTCCTGCACTATGATTTGGGAACCTACCTGCCTGGTCATTAAGGACCCCTTAAAATTAATTTCAGCCATCCCAGCATCAGCCCAAAGAAATCTGCTGCCTAGTACAAATTCCCAGGTTCCAAAGGGAATAAGAAAGTATGTTCTTCCCTAGACCTAACTGATAAGCTGAACTTTTTTTGTAATTACCTAGTGTTGTATGTAATTTAGTGACCAAGCCAGGAATCGAGCAGTCATACCCCTCTCTACCCCATAAGTAACAGACTTCTCTCCATTGAATCTATTATCTGAGCCATCTCTACCAGCTACCTTTACTACTGCTACCTTTTGCTGTACTTTACTCTTTGCCCACTAAATGGCACTCTAACCTTGGCTTGTGCTGCATCCCTCACACCACTTTTCCCATACTATATCTCTGACTACTTTCGAATCTTCCTGCTGTATTACACTATTCTCAGGTTTTCCCCCTCCATCTAGCTATATTTCTCTAATTTCCACTCTGCTATCCCTTAACTACCAAACAGCTGCATTATCACACCCTATTCACCTGTAACTACCAAGAGTGCCTCAGGAATTCTGCTGCTCACAGGCTGTCTCTGCAGAATCTTCCGTTACCTGCTCTAACCCACTCCATTCGCCCTGCGGGCTCACTCTTCTCCCCTAACCTACCCCCAATTCCCACTCACCCCAGTACTCCTACATTTATACTTCTGAGGCCACACCCCTTCCCTTGTTATCCAATATCATTCTAGTACTCTTTTACACATTAAATCCCTACACACCCATTTTCATACTGCTAATCATTCTACTACCCCTGAAATACTATTTCACTCCAAACTACCTCTCTAGCAACCCCTACATCCTGACTATATTCTATCTTCTCCCCTACTATGCCCTTAACTTACAAACCAAGGCTTATAAATCTGTTTCTCTTACTTGCATTACTACCCATTCTATCTGTACTCTATATCCTTACCTTGTATGAAGACCTACATTATACTGGATCCCACTATCCCTTAAAGCAAACATTACTATTAAGTCAGCTAGCCTTCCAAAGCCATTCTAACATAACATATACCCCAACCTACCTTTTACCAAAGTATCATAGGACAGCCCATATTACTTACCTCCAAGCCAGGAAGTCACAAAACATTTTCTGTAAACTCCTGAAGTTTACATATCGTCTTAAACAACACCCTCTAATTCATGGTGACATTCATCCCAACCCAGGACCAAACAACAACACCCCACTAAACCCCCACCTACCTCATCCTATCACCCCATTCACCCCACTAGTACCCCTAATTCTCTGCTCATAGCACATCTCAACATATGTAGCTTAAACAATAAAATTAGCCAACTACACGTTCTGCTAGACATGCATTCATTTGATATCCTATGCTTAACAGAGACTTGGTTCAAACCAGTATAAAGGACAATGAAATCATCCCACCTGGTTATAATATCTTAAGATTAGACCAAACAACCAAAAAGGGTGGAGGGGTAGCAATTCTGTACAAATTTGAGTTACATGTTACTTCACTATATGTATGGAAATCCTTATCTCTAAACTTCAGGTCAATGCTAGTAAATCCATATACATAATATGCTCCTACTTACCTCCAGGCAATAACATCAACATCCTAGAAAGTATCCTCTGCTGGCTTTCTACATCCTTCCCACAAGAAATCACTGTACTTGGTGATTTTAATATAAATTGGAATAGCTGTACCTCACACAAACCTGCAACCCATATAAACCTTTACGGCTTTTCCCAAACAATAACCACCCCCACCAGAATCCATAAACCCTGTAGCAAAGAAAGTACCTTAGACTGGATCTTAGTAAATAGCCATCCCCTCTCTTATAAAGCAGGTACCCTTCCTGATGATATTAGTGATCACTCCCTTACTTACATAATCAGACAAAAAAAACTTTATTCCCAACCAAACTATCTTTAAAACTACCCAGAACAAAAACAATTTTAATCCAGCAAGCTTCCAAGCAGAGCTTCAAGCCTGTGACTGGTCACCCTTAAAACAACTCCCTCTTGAGGAAGCAGTATCCTATTTTAACTCTAAATTCTTACAAATCCTGGAATACCATGCCCCTACCCGTTCTATTAGACTAGAAGTAAAGTTGCTCCATGGCTTACTAAAGACACTAAGCACAAAATCTAAATGAGAAATAAAATCTGGTCTAAATGGAGAAACACTAAAAACCCAACAGATCATCTAAACTTTAAACAGCTGAGAAATGCCACTAAAAAAATCAATACTTTTTGATAAAAAAAAACTTCTACTTTAAACTCCAGCAAAAGCATCAACAAAAAAACACAAACTTTCTGGTCAGGTATAAATAGACTCCTACACCCAGGCCATTCCAAGACACCAACTCCATCAGGTCTCTCCCTTAACACTCCCAACCATATTGCTGATGCTTTCAATACCTTTTTTACTGAAACTGTACAATCTCTAGCGAACTCCTTACCAACTGTTAGCTCATCTCTCCCATCCTCATTAGCTAGGATACCTCTTACCTTTCATTTAAAACCAGTTCCTACATCCCTCATCTACACCCTACTTCACAAACTTAAACCATGTACTCCCTCAGCTGATCTCCTACCAGCGGTATACCTGCAAATTGCAGCAAAAGTACTTGCCTATCCCATTTCCATTAATTAATAGAACCATTACTGAAGGCTCCATCCCATCTCTCTGGAAAATCTCTCACATTATCCCACTTCACAAGCGTGGTAACTCAACGAACTCTCTAACTTTCGCCCCATAGCCTTACTCTCTCCTTTAGCCAAAATTATGGAAAATGCATCCACCAGCAACTACTTGATCACCTTCTCCAAAATAACCTACTAGCTGACTGTCAGCATGGTTTTAGGCCTTTCCATAGTACTACCACTGCTCTCTTATCCTTCTCTGACTGCATTAACAAACATCATAATAACAACATGCTTTCCTCTGCACTCTTTATTGACCTCTCTAAAGCCTTTGATATGGTTAACCATCAGACACTTCTAAACATACTCAAATTACTCTCACTTGACATACAGGCATTACAATGGTTCAAGTAATACTTAGAAAATAGCAAGCTGTACTTTGGGACAATAACCTATCCACACATCTCCCTATTACACTTGGTGTCCCTCAAGGCTCTATCCTAGGACCTCTCCTTTTCTCTATATTCATTAATTATCTAAATATAAATCTTCCTCAAGCTACCTGCATACAATATGCAGATGACTCCACGTTAATTTGTGCCGCCTCTTCTTCATCCGAACTCCACTCCATCACCCAAACAGTATTTCATTTAGTAGAAAACTGGTTCCTTCAATGGTGACTCCTCCTAAATGCCAAAAAAACTAAATTATTGTTATTTGCTCCAACACTAAAATCCTCCCCAATAGATCTCACAGTTATATCCAGCAATGGTACTGTCATAGCACCTGACCTAACCACCAAACTCTTAGGCATAATTGACCACAACCTGAACTTTGACTCACACATTAACTCAACTATTAAAACAGTAAACAGAAAACCTGGTTCCCTTTATAGGATAAAACCTTTTCTTACCCCTGAAGCCAGAACTACCATTGCCCATACCCATCTGATCTCTACCCTCCTATATGCCCCCCCCCATTTATACTAATCTTTCCAAAAGCAACCTTAACAAACTGGCAAACTCCTATAACAACATTGCCAGATTTGCCACCGGCTCCCCATTTAGAACCTACCATTGTCAAAATCTTAAACAGCTAGGATGACTAGAACTACAAAACCAGCTACAATTTCAACAACTTACTATCACCCATAAGATTTTGTATCATCCCAGTAATACTCTTATTCTCTGTAGCCTTATCTCCCCCTACAAAAATCTTATTACCCCAAGCTGAGCAGATACATTACTAGTAACCATCCAGAAGTCCTACAACAAAGCAGGTGATTCTCTTTTCTCTAATTCTGTGGGGAAAACCTGGAATAGGCTTCCAAGCAAACTAGCATCACTTACATCATTGTCACTTTTCAAAAAGCAACTAAAAATACTCAAATCACAATGGCTATGCCCGTGTACTAATCCAGACTAACACTCCCCCTGTATAGTATTACTGCATTCCTCCCTCCCAATACCCTTAAAGTGGGATTAGTAAGCTTCCTTACTCTGATTCTAGTCTAGTCTTTTCTGGTAACTGAAGATGCAAAAACCAAACGGCTGCAGGTACACTGAGGTACCCAAAACACACAACAACAGCAAAAGTAAATTAAGGCACCAAAGTTACACACTGGAAATCAGTCACTGTACTTTATTGCAGAAGACAAACGGTAAGCGCTTTCACAACTTAATGTTGCTTCATCAGACCACATCACTACAACTGATGCTTGGTTAAATACTAGGACAATTAGTATGACATCACAATTTAAAGAGATATTACTCCACTAACATAAGAACATATATCAATATCCATAAGAAAAATGCATAAAATATATAGAAAGGTGTGTATTTACACACAATAATATTTAAAAACAATAATATTTAAAAACAATAATATTTAAAAAAAAAGGGGGGGGGTGTCATCCCTGATGGTACAATGAAAAATATATATATATATAAAAAACTCATGTTTTAGTGTTTAAGGCGCATGGCCTTAAGGTAAGGAACTAATGAGGTGCAGCCATTCAAACCAGGATATCTATCTGCTTGTAATTTAGTGATCCATTGTTGTTCTAATTCTTCAGTGTGGTTTTCTACGTCACCACCTCAGTTTGTCCTTACTATTTGTTGTAAGATTAAAAATTTAAAACAATGGCTACTGTCTGTATTCAGGACATGATTAGCTAGAGCATTTGATTGCTTCTGGTTCCGTATGTCCTTTATATGTTCTAACATTCTTTCTTTAAAGCTCCTATTTGTTTTGCCTACATAATAGGCATGGCATGCTTGGCAAAAACAAAAATAAACAACATCGACACTTTTACAATCATAATAATTCTTCGTATAAAGTTTAAAACATTTCACAGGATGAATGTACTCATTTTTAGTGTAGACATGCTGACAAGCAGCACAATTCCTGCATGGGAAGGTGCCCTGTCTGTTTGAGAGATTTTTTCTAAAAGACTGATGTTCTCTATTACAGAGCTGCTGCTTTAAAGACACATTATTTCTAAAACTGAAGTTTGGGGTGTCACCAACTGTTGACACCAGACCTGGTATTTCATGTAATAAGTGCCAATTCTTTTTAATAATTTCTGTATACTTATTGATGTCACTTGCAAATCTAAAAACTATTCTAAACTTATTTCTATCAATGCTTGTGTCATAAGGTATACCTGTATCAGCACTATAAGAGCTCATGTATGGTTTACATCTTGTAGATCTCAATTTCCATGCATCTGCTATCACTCTACTGATTTCTGAGCTAGAATAGCCTCTTGTTTGAAATTCGTCTTGTAACTTATTTAAAGCAACTACTGCCTCTTCATCATTATTATGTAGGCGTAGGGTTCTATAGACTTGTCCTTTGAGGACATTTCTAGGTATGTGTCTCGGGTGCATGCTTGACCTGTGCAGACAGGCATTGGTTCTTGTAGGTTTGTGATAAATACTGGTTCTTATCTGCTTTAAATCAGTAAGGGTGACACTCACATCCAAGAAATCAACACATGTATCAGAAAAAGTAAAAGTAAACTTCAAAAAGTCTGTAGTACTATGCAGGTAATCAATGAAATTACTGATATTTTCACCATGCCCTTTCCACAAGACAAAAACATCATCCACGAAACGGACGTACCAGAGAATGTAGCCAAAAAATGGGTTAACATCTGACAAAACATATTGTTCTTCCCATCATATTAGTGATAGATTGGCGTAGCTATTTGCACACGAAGTGCCCATAGCCACGCCAATCTTCTGTAGAAAAAATTGATCCTGAAAGGCTACAATGTTATTTTCAAGTATAAACTCCAATAGTGCACAGACTAGCATAATCTTATTAGTAGTCAGCTTCTTATTCATATCGAGGAATTCTCTTATTCTATCAATACCCCAAACATTTGGAATACTAGTAAAAAGAGATTCAATGTCCATGGTAAGGAATACAAATTCTTCATCATTATCAATGGTTTCCATTCTATTTTGCAACCGCTGTAAAAACATTTTTGTGTCTCTAAGAACTGTATAACAACTATCCAAGAACTCATGTAAAATGCCTTCTACATAAATAGATAGAGGCTCAGTGCACCATCCTGCTCCTGATACGATGGGGCGTAAAGGAGGTACTCTGGTAACTACCACTGAGTATGTACTCTGTAACAATCATCCTGCTGTGAACACGTGTTCCACTTTGTATATATGCTAACTTGTTTGTGTTCTTTTTTCACTTTGAGCGTAATACTTCAAAACAACCGTAATAATTAATTTGAATCTGTTCTTTTTTCCTAGTTTTCTACATGATGAATGTCAAACCCTTTCCTATGTAAATATGCTTCTAGTAGTACTGTATTGTTTTACTTAACTTTGTACTCAAGTTCTTGATGTTAATCTCCATCAACAATGTAACCAGACGAAACTACATGAACTATTAAACCCAAGGAAAAGCAATACAGCTCACAGGCGTACCAGTACTGTTTATTAAGCGCTTTCGTCTGCTTTACAGCTTGACTTCCTCAGAATACAAACCACCATGACTTAATTTGCATTTAAATACATACCCTGTCACATGACATTGATTAACACTCAATTAGTTCCCTTAAAAACATGCAAACATATAAAAATGTATTAAATTACCTGAAAATAATATAATGCATTGAATAAAATATGTTAAATACTTAGAAATGTATATACACTTTTAAATTAAGTCTCAAACAAGGAAAGGGAGACTTGTATAAAATTGATCGTTTTATAACCTATAAACAATGTCATAGCTTATAATATTTGAATCTATTCGCCTCTAAAGCTCACTTACACTTCTACTAATAGACTGGGCTAGTTGAAATTAATAAAGCCTACTTCTAGGACTTAGGGCCAAACTGTTGTATACATACTTACATTTTGTGATGAAAAAATGCGCAAATTATATGTGAAAATCTGCCTTCAGCTTTAAATAGCTGGAAATCGAGACAGTTTCATTAAGCCCTGGGGGGTTTGTGGCATTACATTTAAGCTGCCATAATAATTCTATATATTCTAAATAAGTGTTCAATGGACCCCCCCCCCCCATCTCTGTGTTGCACCTGTTCAAGGGCACTAAATTTAAATGTGTGTACAGGAAAATCTTTAACATGCTTACTTAATGCGTTCTTTAGGTTGCCCTTCTGGATGTTATATACGTGTTGATAAATCTGCTTATTAAAGCTATTAATTGTTTTCCCTATATATAAACAATAACAATTCTGACAAATCGCAATGTAAATTAGATGTTTACTCAAACAGCTGAGCCTTTGTTTTTGAGTAACTTTTCCAAAACCCCTTATGTGTAGGACCTCATTCTCTAAAATATGTGAGCGTTGATTGCAGTGCCCACATTTACCCATTTTTCCTTTCCTATCGGTCAGAAAGTTCATTTCTATCATATTTTTAAAAGATCTATCCTTTTTGTAGACCACTATTGGGTGGTCCCCTAATTTTTCTTTATATTGATGCCCAATATCAAACAATACCCAATTGTGTTGTAATATGTCCTTAATCATACCAAAATGGGGTGAAAAGGTTAAGTATCATGGGATGTTGATATGCCTCTACATCTTTTGGGGTTATTGAATCACTAATTCCATTAATGTTCATAGGTTCATAGGTTGATACTAGGCTATCTGCCCTAGGGCATTTATAAGCCTAGCCAGAGTGTGTTTGGCTTTCGCCACCATTTTAGATTAGTTGACTGTGCCTCTGTATGGTAGGTCACAGAAGGTAGCCCTTTTTAAGGTTAGTTTACTGTACCTATGTCAAGCAGGGACACAGAAGAGATCCCAGGGGTAAACTTACGATCTCCCATCCACTCGTCAAGATTTCTCTTGAAGAGGGTCAGTGAGGGGCTCTGCCTAACTTGGACTGGGATTTTGTTCCAGAGTGAGGGGAGCCTCTGGGATATGAATCTGTCCCTCCAGCATGTCCTATTTATTTCTGTGCTGAGGTTCAAGTCCCTGGAGCATGTAGCTCTAAGGGATTTGGATTTCCTGAGGTGAAGCATGTCCATTAATTCTGGGTTGGACATGGCTTTATACATCAGACACAGATCGCCTCTGAGTAGGCGGTAAGCAAATGAGTAGAGCTGGAGTTTCTTTAGCCGAACTGCATAAGGCATCTGTTTGAGCCCCTTGATCCTCTTGGTGAGGTACTTTTGGGGTCTTTCCAGTTGCTGCATGTGTCGGGTAAGGTACATCCCAAATGGCGCATTGTATTCAATTATGGGCCTGATAAGTGATGAGTAGAGGGGCACAATGACCTCTCTTGATCTAGATGTGAATCCTTTCATGATAAGGTGGGCTATATAGAAGGTCTTTCTAACCACTTTGGCAACGTGATTGTCAAAGGAGAGATTGCTATGTACCTGGGTCACCAAGTCCCTAATTACTTCTTCTGTACTTAATGGATTACCACCTATGTGGTAATTTGTGGGCACTTTGTTTTTCCCAAAGGGGGGGTGACTATGCACTTTTTGGCATTTAGCTTTAGGCCATGGCTCTGGCACCAGTTATCCGTCTCTGTGAGACCCTTTAGGAGGATGCTTGTGTCAGCCGGAGAGTCGATTACGGCGCCCAGTTTGCAGTCATCTGCTAGTATGTTGCTAGTATATGGTCCTCCCAACAAAGGTACAAAATGACCTTCCTTCTTTTTTGTTATAACTTCCTGTAATATAGGCTTAAGAATATGAGGTGGGTACCCCTCGCTAACAACATATTTTCCAAAATTTTAATTTCTTTAATGAAATTTTCTTCATCACTCACCATCCTTGCCAACCTAACTCCTTGGCCTTTGACCAATGATCATTTTTGATGTATTGGATGGGCACTGGAAAAATGAAGTAATGTATTGGAGTAGGTTGGCTTTCTATACAGTGTGGAGGTGAACTTTTTAATTGATTTTGTCTTTGGAAAAAGGTATATCCAAAAAATGTACAAACTCTATTAGTTTCCATGGTAAACTGTAAAAACCTAGTACTTTCATTTAGGAACTCAAAGAACTTTTCCAATGCAACTTGGGTCCCTCCCCACAAAATAAGTATGTCAACTTGGTAGTGCCCATAAAACAGGCAATACTTATATAACTCAGAGGTAAATACCTTAGTAGTTTCCCATTCGGCCAGGACAATATTGGCAAATAGGGGCGCGCAGGACACACCCATAGCTACACCCACTTTTTGTTTGAAGTAATGTCCTTCAAACAAAATTAAGTTGTTTTTGAGTATAATGTCCATGACTGTTTGAAACATTAAAACCCTCAAATGTGACCGTCCTGAGTACTTACAAAGAAAATCATAGAACAGAATGTTTCCCTCTTCAAGTGGAATAACAGTGAATACATCTATTGTGACAAAAAGGAGTTCATCATTGTACATTTCTTATTTTATTTTCCTAAGGCAATCCCATGAATCTTGATGTATATGTGGAAATTGACCTAGTATACTGTTTAAATGTTTATCTATAAATTTAGCCATTGAAAACATCTTTGATGCTTTAGCATCTACTATAGGTCTCAATGGGGGGTTGGTGGTGGACTTGTAAATCCTGGGTATCCCGAATATCGTAGGGATACGTGGATGTTTTTGCTCCATATAGTTAAACTCCCCAAATGTTAACTGATTATCTAATAGCAGATCAAGTAACATAATGTCAATATGTCTGTATGCAATGTTGACTTGATTGATTGATGTTTCTTCGTATATGTCACTATATAGGTGTAATAACATCTTCTGAATGTAAATTTCTTGGTCCATGGCCACCAACTCCCCCCCCCCCCTTATCCGGTTTCATTAACTTAATCTTCTTGTTCTTCATAATATTTAACAGTAAAGTTTCTTCCCCATCTGTAAGGTTATTCATATAATAACCATTATTTTTAAAATTCTCCCTAATTTGTGATGTACATACATTTTCATATATTTGCAATATAGGGTGCAAGGGTGGATTGAAGGTACTTGCTTTTTTACATTTTTCAGTTGGTCCTAGCTGTATACTATTATCAAAGTATAAGCTTAAGTTGAGTTTCCTTATGTATATTTTTAATTCCAGAATACAATTTTCAGTGCTAGGTTTTCTAACAGGCACAAAGTTTAATCCCCTCTGAAACAATTCAGCCCAGTCTTGTGTGATATCTGTTGAGCTTAAATTGTAGATTTTACAATCTTGTCCAACATTAGTAATAACATTGCTTACTCTATTACTAATTTGTGTGTCGTCTACAACCTCATAGACCCTCTCCCCCCCCTCCCCCATTGGGATCGCCCTCTCTGTGTCTGTAGGTCTCTGCTGTGCATCGGGTCTCTCCTCTGGGATTTGTGATAATAGTTCCGTTGGTATTGTCCTTCTCCCCCCTGATTCAACTGTTGTCTCTGGTTGAGAAGGCGCTGTGACCTTCTCAAAGGTTGCTCTAAAGGGCACTCTTGTTTGTAAACATCACCTTGGTCTTCATAGACCTTGTCTACACCTACATGAACATTCTCAAACTCACTGTGATTACCACTGTTCACATTGTTAAAGTTGTTGGGCAAAGCATATGCTGTACCTCGCTCATAATCAACACTATCTCTCAAAAGTTTTTTTTGTTTTCTTATTCTTAATAGAACCAATGATTTTGTCTACATTTACAAATACAGCTCTATATTCCTTACATGTTGAATGAAAGCATAAATCATTAGTGATTCTGTTGTTTAAAACATCAACTTGTTTGTTAAGTAAAGTCATCTTATTTTCATTTTCCTTAACCAACAGTTCCAATAGTTCACACAAGTTCCATCAACAATGTATTAAATTTTTATTTCCTTACTTATTAGCATAATTGGAGCTTATCTCCCTGGGCCTCTGCTGAAAATGGACAGTTGGACTAGCCCGGTCAACAAATGTAAAATAAAATAAAATAAATAAATAAATGTCAAAAAATGCATACTGTTCGTGATTTTTTTCCAGGCAGGATATCAACATTTCAGAAAATGTTGAACAGAGTACAACAAATGGTCAATGAACAACTTTAGTGAACTATGATTTTATTTAGTGTGTTTTACCAAACTAGAAGCATAAATTACCCCAAGGTGCTATGCCGTCAGGATGCAATATATATATATATATATATATATATATATATATATATATATATATATGTATAGAGGAGTGGACAGGGCTCTACTTAGAAAAAATTGCCCAAACATATTCTTTAAAAAGAGTTGTTGAACTGTGATTCAAAAAAAAAAAAAAAAAGGTTTTGACCATTTATAGGATACTCAACAATTTACAGCCCTGGACACAATCACAACTGTTCTAGTTATTGTATTCCTAAACAGCATTTCAAACACCCATAGGATACATCACTGGAATATTGTGGAAGTAGCTGACAGTTGTTTGTATCCTGCCACATCTGTAATTTTCAAAAAATGTGATGTGTATTTGAATTCTTAATGAAGCCAGTTTTCTAGAATATTCTAACTATAAAATGTTGCCTTATTCAGAGATACCAAAACATGATTCATTTTGAATCGCACCTAGGTTTTATCAATGCACTTGGTTACCTTACAAGCCATATTTCTAAAAATAAGATATTGTTACTATTGCTAAAGAAACTTGTTGGCTTCAAGCTCCATTTTATTTAAGTGCTTGAAATCAAGCACTGTAACACAAAAACACAACTGTGAATGAGATAATGCTGAATTTTGTTGAAAAACAAAATTTCTTGGCTTTAGATCTGGATTGGTTTTCTTAATATTCTCTCAACTTCTCCAAAAACAATGCCTGGTCTCACCTCTTCATCTTGTCACTTTGTTCCATCTAGAAACTGTGTTTTCCTCTTATACATGCTACCTCTAGGGGAAATTTCTGTGAGGAGAGGTCTTCAGTATCAATACCATGCACAGGATATTCAACTGTACCTATGTTCTCCTCAAACCACACATCATATTGCACATTCCCTTTCAGATAATATCTCAGGCCAGACAGCATTGTGAATATTCTCTTGCAGATAACTCCTCAGGGTACACTATATATACAGGGAGATAAGCTAGATAGCATATAGCAGATTCCCTTGTGGATAACTCCTCAGGCCAGTTTGCATACTGTAGATTCCTTTGGGGATTACTTCTTAGGCCAGATATTATACTTCAGACTCCATTGGTGATAACTTGGAATGCATAAAGTTTTTGATAACCTGTAATGTTCTGAAGGTCAAGACCTCAAATACTAAGCAGAATACCTTTCAAGACCAAATCTTAAAGATAAATAAACAAATAAATAACTTACATTTTTGAGTTCTACAGACTACTAGGTATTTTTAGAATATAACAGCATTGCTGTAGGTTTGCTTCATGTTACATCAGATCGTACACATTTCTTGAATGTGTGATGGATGTAAAGCAAGTCAAAGTTCTTAAATTTAGTAATGGCACATTATAGAGACTTTGCAAATTTCCTAACAAGGCAATTTATCCATCGAGCTGTACTGCAAATTTGAACAACTAGGGATATTATCTTGTAATTTTTAACACAAAAAGACAAATATCTTCCTTGGTCGGGGAAAACATTCCCTGAAAATATATTTCTAAATATAATGGTATAAATGTTTCTAAGCAGCACAACATGCAAGACTGCCATGTTAGATGCTCACAGACTCTCATTATTTTGAATTAAATGAAAGCTTTCCCTTTTTTAATTTCTCTGAAAATTTAGGGTTTTTACTACCCTGATAGGAATGAACAGTATTCTTAAGCGAGAGCATTCTTAAATTTCATGAAATCAGTACTGATTCAATCTTTGAAATTTATCATGAGTGCTTCTCAGCACCTGTGAAATACCCAGCATCAGATGGTAGAAAACATTCAGTCATCCTCTAGTCAACAAGATACAAAAATTTGTTTCAAGGTTCATAGCTCAATGTGCTTAAGATATACCTTTAATAGCTCTCAGTATGTAAAGCTGTGACCCAAAGTGAGTGCAACTGCTGCACATAGATTTTCACTTGTAGCATTGTCACCTCACAGCAAGAGATTCTCCCATTCGATTCTTGGCTGGAGCGCCTTCTGTGTGGAGTCTGCATATCCTCCCCACGGTCGAACGGCGTTCGAAAGACATGCGTGAATGGGCGTGCGTTCGTTGAAGGATAGGCATCGGGCTGGCACCTCGGCACTGTAAAAACCTACTGCCAATCATTAGTGGACCGGAGTTACGCTGTGGCGACCCCTAACTGGGAAAAGCCGAAAGAAGAACAAACAACATCCTGTCCTAGCAGTACCATCAGAGAATGATGCTATATGCATGTATGTTGGGGGAGGTTGTGAATGTATGTGGTGGTGGGGGGGCTGCACTTACGAGTGTCAAGTTGAACACTTGTGTGTAGCTTCATTTCTTTAAGATGTTTGCCCGTTGACATAGATATGGGTAAACAGGGTGTCCCAAGTTGGTCTCATGATGTGCCAGTAGTGGTAGTATGCCTCAGAAAGCTGACATTTATTAAAATGTCAAAATGGCCTTAA
Organism: Protopterus annectens; assembly: GCF_019279795.1. Lineage (NCBI taxonomy): Eukaryota > Metazoa > Chordata > Ceratodontiformes > Protopteridae > Protopterus > Protopterus annectens. The sequence continues at coordinate 749,389,294 of NC_056750.1, forward strand.
TGAATAAGTGCAACTAGAAATAAAACTGCAGTAGGTACAATGAATATCTATCCCAAAAAACATTTTGCCATATGATACCTACAAGATAGAACATCTGTTGTACAGTCATTTATTTAAACTGGCAGGCAGATTCTTGTTGAGAAACTCTGTGAAAAATATTGAACTTGTTACAGTATTTTTGACTGAAAATCCTAATGTACTTGTATAATTTTCTAAAATGTTTTGTAGTATAGACTGTAGAAAAATTTCTGCTTATCCCTAACAAAAGGCAAAAAAAGCTTACCTACAGGATACTTCAGATGATAGGCTAATCAGAGGTAGACTCACTAGATGGACATGGAAAAGGAAGATGGTTTAACAGGAAAACTCATTCTGCCACAGACTGAGTATTGCAGACAATTATCCAAGAAAAAGCTCTGGAATAGAATGATTGGACAATCCATCCTGGAAGAGTTTGAGCAAAACTATTAACCATAACCCAGACAGGAAGAATTATGTTACTGTCTTTGTAGGAAGTGAGGTGAATTCTTTTCAATCACCTTGAAACAGTAGTGTTCACACTAATCATGTTGAAGTAGCCAGAATGGGTCACAATGCTCAGAATTTGGGATCATTCAGGAGCTGAGCAGAATAAATAAAAGTGGGTATATAAACAGGAGGTACATAAAAGCTGGAAAGCTGACAGAAGGGTAAAGTATTTATGGGAAATGATAAAAAGGACAATATGGCAAGGAATGGAAAATTATTAAAAGGTCTACCAAGGCAAATTAAAAAAATGGAATACAGACTGGGTCACTGCAGAGGAAATGACAGCCAGAAGGAAACAGGAGAAGATATATATGTCAAGAGGGAGCAGGTTTACTGGGAGAGTTATGCAGATTGTAGAAATATAACAGTGAAGTGCATCAAGAAGCAAAGGGGAAAATGGAGAAAAGAATGTAACATGAACAGAAAAAAGACAGTCTTTTTCTGCCATGTAGGAGAAAGAAAGAATGTGGTGAAGAAAATCAATGAACTGGCCTAGAAATCATAAGGATGTGAAGGAACACGAAGAGGTAAGAATTCTAATAAAAATTTCATGCCAGTGTTTGCTAAAAAGTACATGGGATTACCAGTCAAACAGAGGCAGGACCTGAGGACACACTGGCAAGTAAAAGGCACTGTAGGGCATCAGAGAGAAGAAAAGGCAGAGGGGGACTACTCATGGTCTCAGTGAAGGTTTTGCTAAGAGGTCCATTTGGGAAGAGATAGTCCCAAAGGAATGGAGTTAATCAACTTTACAGCCTTTTTACATAGGCAACACAAACAGCAATACATGATAATACAGAACTGTGGCAGTGACTTCAGTAATGGCCAAAATGATGGATGTAGTTCTGATTTGAAGACTTCTAAGGTTCTTCTGGTTGAATGTAATGCTCATTGACTTTTAGCATGGGTTCACAGAAGGTAAGTCTGTCAGATAACTAAACTGACCCAGTTCTTTGAGTAGGCCACCAAGAAGGCTAGCAAAAGTAACCCTGAGGATGCCATCTCTCTGAATTTTATCAGAGTATGAGAAAAAAATCAGCACCATAGCTGATTTGTTGTAAAGGTAAGAGAGTAGTAGGTTAAACTGATTTGCTGAATTTCACATACGCATTGCGGGAGCTCATTTGTTAAGTGCTATGGTTCATTATACCCCTTTTTAGGATATATTTTAATAAAAAATCTTCATAAACTTTTTATTAAACCATGCCCAAACAAACTCAGTCAATCCCACTGTGACATCACCTTGGGATAAAGTACATTGCACTTACATCTCTGCACATGCATGGTCTGTTCCCATTAAAGTCTATGCACCTACCTCACACTTGGCCTGTTTATATTCAGTGACATCAGTGTAGAGAAGCCACAATGTTTAAAAATGTTTTCCTTTACAATCGAAGCAGAAAATATTCACTTATGAAGCAAAAGTACTGTTTGTCAGTTTATACACCTCATGCAGTGGTGCACAGTTAACTTTTGCACATTCACAGAATTAACAAAGCAGATGGTTATAAAAGTATTTGGTTCATAGAGAAGGTTGGATTTTTTTTTTGCTCACAGGAAAATGCCTGATAGCGCCTTTTTCATTCCTTAATGAACCATCTCAAACAAATGTGAAAGCCTTACTGCCTATTTGTTCTCTAATAGAATTTGTGCCCTATCAGCTGAATTGTTATCCATGGAAGTGAGAGACAAGATAAAAGTGAGTGGGCTAGCCTGCCGCAGTCATGTAAGTTCCCTTCCCAATCCCCAGCCTAATTTGTCTCCTTTGGCAGCTATTGTGCAATACATATGCCAGTAGTCTAGGAAGTGCCCTTAGGGCTTTACTTTATCTGCCCCCAGACTACCCCTTTGTCTTATGTGCATCACTTGTCAACCACCCAATGACTGACACCTGCAGTACTTCAACCCAGCAAATGAGTTCAGTGGTGCAGCAGGCACACTACAAAGCTGGTGTCAGTTACTCACACCCAATAGTATGAGATAATAATCAAGTTCAGATTGTCTGGGTCACATTCAGGGCTTTATCCATTTATGTCACAGGGCTGACTGGGTTCTACTTCACTTAGTGCGTGCACTATTCTACATAGCATACAAAACTGGATCAGTCTCTTGGAGCATAATTACAAAGCACTACTTCATTATATCAAAATTAATTTGTCTTCGTTTGGTACACTAATCTTTCTGAACCAGATTTTCTTTCATGTGTATTCATAATGTGCCTGCTTTAACACTCTCTGGGACTGACTGAAGCCCTATACAGGAAAATTTCTCAGTACAAATCCTGTGGCAGCAGCCCTGGAATAGCAATCTGCCACATCATACGCACATTTAACGGAATGACATGCAACCTGAGAGGCAGAAGAACATATTTTGAAGATTTGGTGTCACTGTCAGTAAGATTAAGAATAAGCTTGGTCATGTTCTCAAAAACGGATTAGAGGTACCAGACTGTATGTATTTGATAATTTATAGCAAGAAAAGCTAAAGTTAATGAAATATAAACTTTCTTTCCATCCTTCTCCATTACCTTACTGGTTTTATCATTAGGTAAGGCATTAGTGGATGTTAAAAGTTTAGATGGTTTGTCTGTGTCTGTAGAAATAAATACAGGGTCAGATGTAAAGGTACTTGAGGCTATATACTTGTTAGGATTTTTTTGATGCAGGTGGTTGAAAGACTGGTGCTACAGAAGCTGAAAAAAAAGTGTCTTCAAAAAAATAGTACAGAAGGGACAGCAGTAGTCTTGAGAACATCCATATGTAACAAATTACAGTATCTCTTTTGAGATTCCATTCATAGAGTTGTTTTCCCTCCCAGTTAAAATGTTGTATTATCTTTCGGGTGATGCCCCTAAATCAGAATTCTTGGGGAGATTCGGATGATAAGCTGTCTTCAGGGTCAAACTCATACACAAAATGGGAGTATAACTGAGAGAAATAATACGAATCTCATTCAGAAGAAGTGTTCCTTTTTCTATTAAAATGGGTAAAATGTGTTGAAGCAAAAAAAAAAAAAGAAAAGAAACTGGGGGAGCTTCACAGACATAAAATTCCTTGAGAAAAGCCCTCCCGTTGCTATTTATGATTTCCGGGAGTAGATGTAGCAGAAAATTAAATGTGTTTATTATTTTACTTTATCTTTTTTGGGTTTCTAAAGAAAACATACATGAAGGGGCTGACCTCAGACATATCTCCTCCGTAAGCGAACCAAGGATGTCCTACTGTACTAGTAACTGTCTGTTCCCTTGGAGATCCCAAACTGTGTTCCAGCTTTGAGGCCTTAATAGCCATCTGACTGGTTTGATGAGACATGCCAGAAGGCTGCTCCATGTCAGCCTCCACTGGGATCATGAAAAAGGGGAACAGGCCAGAGGATGGGATAGTCTGTGGCTTTATCAATAACTTAAGCAGAGACATCCAACTCTGACCTGGAGAAAAAAGTGGACAAAATGATGTATTTTTTCTTCTTACTAGATTTCTTTTTAGGATGCGAAGGTACATGTGAGGTTCTGGCAGATGTTTAAAAAGACAGATGGTTTCTGAGAGGTTTTGGGACAAAAGCCTGACAAACAGAGCAGACCCTGACATTATCGCAGGATCATAGGAGGTTACTAGACTAATGGCCCCAGGGTCAAGTTCAACCCATCTTCCCAACCAGACACTAAAATCAGCCCCTATTGCCTCTGTACAAGAGGGACACAGGCGGAACCCCTGGGGTGAATTTCTGGTTATCCATCTAATCATACAAATTATGCTTAAATAGGGCCAATGAGCGCCTTTGTTTAACATGAATAGGAAGCTTGTTCCAAAAGTGTGGCAACCTCTGTGAGACAAATCTGTCGCTTGAGCAAGTTCTGTTGATATCACACACCAGGTTAAGGTCCTTTGAGTGAGTTACCTGTGTGCCATTTGACTTGCAAATGTGTAGCATTTCCATTAAAACTGGGTCAGAGATTGCTCTATATACAAGGCATAGGTCAGCTCTGAGCAGTCTGTATGTCACTGAGTAAAATGACAATGATTTCAATCTGCCCGCATAAGACAGATCTTAAAGACCCTTCATTTTGTTTGTATGGAACCTTTGTGGTCTCTCTAATTGCTGCAGGTGTTTGGAAAGGAACATACCAAAGGGAGTGTTGTACTCTATTGTTAGCCTGATGAGGGAAGAGTAAAGGGGGGTTATAACCTCTTTTTTTTCTGGAGGCATAGCCCTTACTTATGAGAAGAGCAATATAAAATGCCTTTCATACCACTGTGGAGATATGGTGATTGAAGTTAAGGTTGCTGTCAACCTTTGTGCCCATACTCACCACTGGCTGTGTGCTTAGGGTATTGATATTGATGTGGTAGTTTGCAGGAACATCCCCTTGCCGAAGGGGATGATAATACTTTTTTTTGCATTAAGTTTAATACCATGACTTTGGCACCAATCATTAGTCTGCATAAGACCTTCTTGAAGGATGTTGACATCGCTAGGGGTTTCAATGATCGCTCCCAGTTTGCAGTCATCAGCAATCTTTGCCAGTCACAGTTCTTTAGTTTTTTCCTGCACTTCAGGGCAGTAGATTCCAAACAGTAGGGGTCCCAGAACCAAACCCTGTGGAAAACCAGTGCATACGGGTCTGCTGGAGGAGATGGAGTCCCCTATTTTGACCACATCAGTTCTATCAGTGAGACAGTTTGCAACCCACCTGACAATATATAGGTTGATACCCAGCTGGGTGAGTTTATCAATGATGCCTGAGTGGGGGATTGTCTCAAAGGCCTTGGCTATATCTAGGTAGGCCGTATGCACAGATCTGCCCTCATCTAGGGCTTTGGTGACTGTCTCAAAGAAATCCACCAAGTTTAACAGGCATTATCTTCCCTTGACAAAGCAAAACTGGGTGTGGTCAGGCATTTGGAGATTTCCTATATCTTTGTTAATAAGATCATTGATGATTCGTTTCATGGCCTTACAGTTAAGACTGTTCAGGCTAATGGGACTATAGTTCCTGGGGTCCATGGATGCACCTTCTTTGTGCAAAGGGAGGTAGCTGTTTTCCATTCTGCTGGGATAAAACCACTGCTTAGGCTGTGACTGAAAACCGTGTCCAATGGTGATGCTAATTCTTGTTTTAACCTATGTAGAACACAGCCAGGTATGTTGTTTGGTCCCATAGAGGCTGTGTTTTGGCCTTGGAGAGGACATTTAAGATATGCTCCTCAGAGATACTAGGTGGGGGACAGGTGCTAGGGATCCTTTAGGTATATGTGGCGGGGACAAGGGAGTGAAGTTTTCACTGAACCTGTCAGCCAGTAGGTTTACTATAGCCACAGGTTCTATATATGTAGTACCATTAACTACGAGTTCAGCGAAGATATGGGCCTAACTTTGAGGTTACAGATGTAACTAAAGAACGCCTTGTGGTTATCCTTAGTTAGGGAAGCTAATTTGGATTCATAGTTAGCTCTAGAGGACTTCACTAGAAGTCTTATTTACTTGTTTAAGTTGAGGACGGAGTGTTTCCACTCGAGACCATTCCTTCCTATTATTAGATAGCAATTTCTTTCTTCTCTTGTATGGCAGGTGTCCACCAGGCATGTTTGCTTTTCCTTGAAGATCTTGCTTTGGTTCTATCAGATATTGCAGAGTCAATACAATTGTACAGGTGCATGTATAAAGGATTGGTGTATAACTCAGTGTAGGTGTCTGTTCCTTCAGTGGGGAGGGAGGGGGGGCTATGAAGCTATTTATGCCGTCACGTAAGAGGATGTAATTGGCCACGGAGAAGTTGTTTAGTCTAGTTGTTGCTATGGGGAGGGGGGGGGGTCTTGTGTTATAGTTACTTCTAGCGAGACTGATTTGTGGTCAGATCTCACTAGGGATGGCCACACACTGGGGGGTGATGCAGCAGTCCCCCATGTTGGTGAACACCAGGTCCAGGATGTTGGAGACTCTTGTAGGTGTGTCAAACAGCTGGTCCAGGGTATTGGAGCTAACGAAGTCCAGGAACCTTTGGGCAAGTGAGCTAGAACAAGTATAATTTACCCAGTCTATGGACGGGTAATTAAAGTTGTTGGTTGTAGCTTGATTGACTCAAGCAGATCCAAGTAGGCTGAGTGAAAGTCCTGATTCATGGAGGGGTCCTATAGTTGGCAATGACCAGAAGAGGGATCTTATCTACAGTCAATTGCACTTGAAGTAATTCAAGGGAATTGTGCTGTTTAACCAATCTAGAGACGTATTTATCTTTAATGAATATTGGTAAACCACCTTCTTTAGTTCTCACGCCTTCAGTTTGTGCTCTGAACGTAAAGAAGTAAATGTAACCTGGTACAGCAGCGGTGCTCTCCACAGCCTTAAACCAGGTCTCAGTGACTGCACAAATATCAGCATCTTCCAGGGTGAGGGCTGCTTCCAGTGAGTGCCAGTTTCTGGTTTAGACTCCTAGTGTTTAGCAGCATAACCTTGAGGTTATTCTGACAGGATATTTTTATGTTGGAAATTGTGTTATTGTGATATTGCCTAAAAAGGCACTATGGCGATGCAAGAGGCTTAGCCAGTAACCGAAATCCCAGGGGTGACAGATGAAGATAATCTCTGGCAAAGCATCGAAATCTGTTGACCATGTCATCCCAGGCTGACAGATTCTGCATCACCTTTGAATGACACCAGAAACAAAGCCAATTGTTGAAGTCAATCATTTTTTGTTTCTACTGAGGTATCATCCTAGGCGAAGGTAAAATGCTGTTTAAAGCTAGGGACACACCTGCCTGAGACACATAATCAGAGAGCTCAATCATGTCTCTCTTCATATAGTCCAGTGAGGTATGTCTCAAGTCATTCACACCAACATGGACTATGATGGAGTCATAACAGTGCCTGTTGTTGAGATACTTGATGTGGTGGTCTTGGCACCTGACAGACAGCTGACCGTGACCTATTCCTTATCCAGCCTAGTGAGGGGGACATCTGTGTGTCTCACAATTAAGTCGCCTATGACTAAGATGTTTGTATTTGTGTTATGCCTTATGGGCTTGACTGGTGAGACACTGGTGTGTGATATGTTATGTGTACTATGTTCTGCAGAGGATGTATTATGTGAAGTGAGCTTATGTTTGTGACGTCTCTGATGTTAAGGTAAGCTTTCTGTAAAAACCTCCACATATGTAGGTTTATGTGTTGCTGGTTTGATAGGTGCAGGAGATGAGGTGTACATGCTGACAGCCTGCTTAGTATCAAACAACTTGACTGGTGAGCAAGAGAGCCTGATCTAGGTTCTTGATATGGATCCATCTCTCACATAATGAATTTGTGTGGACTAGAAGAAGTGGGTTGTCAGTGTACATGAGGCAATTGCTACATTGCCTCAGGATGCCCATGTCGACCATGGACATCCTTAACGGGTCCTAGGCAGAAAAGACACTGGGTATGCCTATTCTTATATGGAATCTGCTTACCAAAGAGGCAGTTGTCTCTCTTAAATGACATGAACAAAGTTCAGAAGTCAGTAATATCAAAACTAAGGAAGGGTCTCAAAAGAGGTATTTACTGTTCTGACATGAAGGCAACTGGATCCTTTCATATACTTGGAAGACCAAGCTAGAGATAGAATCTTGCCTCACAGACTAGTGGAAAGAAATTTCTGAGGATTTTCAAACTCATCATCCTTCAAGTATCAGGAAACAGTCCTCATGCCTAGCTCTAAGGTTGGACATATGAGAAATGAGTAAGAAGCATCTAAGCTTTGGCATACTGGCATACATGCAGTATCCTTGGCGGGATACCACCCATGTGTCAGCATTACTACAACAGTGATATAATGATGAACATCATCTTGCATTTTGGGTTTAAGGAATGAATCACTTTCTTGATGAGTGTCAAAACCACAATGCAAAGCTCTTCTTCTTTAGTTAAAGTACAGTTTCTCAAACAATGGGAAGTGGCTCTACTGCACAGCAAAGAATGATATGGTGGGGAAAAACAGTCTTTTACAAGATATCTGGCTTTATAGTGGTGGGTTAAGCAAAAGCTATCCAAACTTTCTACTGTTTCACTCCACATACACTGGCTGAAGGTTGATGCTCACTTGTGAGAAAGGTGAATGATCATAAGGTGGGAATGCTTTGCTTGCAGGACTAGGAGGAATGGGATGGTGACAAAGCTTTGCAACTTAGTAGGATGTCAGGCATGGTGATGAATATTGGGGATGGTTAAGTGGGTCTGTGGATCTGAGCCACTGTCTCTGCTTAGCTTAGTTGCCAAGTCTTTCCATTATTGAAAGGCATGCAGATAGATAAATTGGCGATTCTCTAAATATAGGTGTGTGAGTGTGTATGTGTCTGTCCCTGTGTCAGCGTGTATGGTGACTAACCAGCATCCCACCCAGCCAGTTGTTTTGCACTATGCCCACTGTTTCCCTAAGGCTCTTAATAAGATAAAGCTGGTGTAGGAAAATGAATGAATGATGAGAGGAAAGGAGGATAGACACTGAAAACAGCAGACACACACACACGAAGAAAAGGAAAGATTAAAATGCTGTAAAAAGAGAGTGAAGAAACAGAGATGGTTTTAAATAGTGCCAGCATGTGGAAAACACCATAGAAGAAAAGAGAATTTAGATAGCAAACAGTGTTAATAGTAATAGCAATAATAATAATAGACATTACTGTGAACATCTATTTTGAAACTGTTTTGACAAATGTAATTTCTATATTGCTATTTCATTAATATTTTCTGCATTACATATAAAGATTATTTGTCCTTAGGCTGAACTTTTCTGAAGGCTGCAGTTGTATACACTGAAGAAACAACACCTCTCTAGATAGTAATAAAAACTTTTGTTGTATGTCTGCATGACTTTTTTTTTACCTTGACCCTATAATAACCTCTAAGTTAAAAAACTTGTTCATAACCTTTTGTATATAAACTCTGATAAGTTTGTAGAAATTGTTAAGATTTATTCATAAAAAAACAGTTTTGCTAAAACCTGCACAAATTAACAACCCAAAATTATGGAACTTAGAGGAATATCAGTATGTATCATCGGATATACCAGTCATCACTGAAAATATACCACTAATACAAAAATAGACTAAAATGTCTACAATGCTGTGTTCTGTGCCTAGCAGAGTTTTGTAGCTGAACCATGTTGAGTGTTCTTCAAGAAATTATTCTTAATTGTGTAAAAAAGGTACTGCTTATATGTTTTTGATATGTTTTAAGAGGGTCTATATTAGAACATTGAAGTTTTAAAACTTCGAATGTTCTAATATCGACCCCTATTCAGCGAACGCTGAAAATATCGAACATGCAGAACAGTGAATTTTTTCCCAGGGAAAATATTTGCTGTTCTGAAACAAATGCACACAACACAAGCACATCAAAGAAACAGCAATCCACACACATACACTTAAAATCCTACATCTAACCCTACACTAAACTGTACATACACTACTATCTATCCGCTTACCTTAACCCAAACCCTAACCCTAAGGTCTGTCACTATCGCACACTCACCTCACCCGCGCCCTAACCCTAACTCACCTACCCCGCCCTAACCCTCACGTCCACACAATCGCACACTTACCTGACCCGCTCCCTAACCCTAACTGACCTAACCCACACCCTAACCCTCACATCCACACAATCGCACACTTACCTGAACCCGACCAGTAACTTTCCGCCACGGTGCTGAAAACAGCGAAGCCACAGAAACGGCCAACCAAATTCATTGTTCTGCAGCTTCGCTATTTTCAGCGTTTGCTAAATAGGGGTCGATATTAGAACATTCGAAGTTTCAAAACTTCGATGTTCTAATATAGACCCGTTTTAAGATACTGCATAAAAGTTTTTAATATGCTTTTCATATAGCATGTCATCAAACTGACTGATTGTAACAAGATCCAAGCTTTGTCCACTGTTTTGTTTCTTATTTAAAAATCAGCATGTCCACAATTATTTTAAAGTCTACAAGTGAATACTGCTATCTGCACCCCCCATAATGTCTATTGCATTATGTGCTTCTCTAAAATAACTGGGGTTCATCATCAAGTGGTGTAGTATACAATGTGCTACTGCATGGGAAGTGGACATGTGCAGTAATGTTGCAATTTATAGTACAGGCTAGTGCAACACAACAACCAGGGAAATAGAGCGGTAACAGGTGTAGGCAAATGATTGCATGATGACAATAAAATGAAGATGTGCAGTCTAATAACAGCATAATGAGATGCACATATATGGCTGTGAAAGTAGGTCAAGATTCAGATACATAAAACAGAGATGGAGCGCAGCAAGCTGTATGTCATTAGAAGAGCAAACAGCACACTGGAATTTGTAATAAAAAAAGGTTAGCAGCATCAGCATCAGCAGCCATTGTGTAGCAGCATTTATTATCAGTAAGAACTGCTTTGCTCCATCTGGTGCTGGTAGCAATCCATAACTGCCTGCACCAGTGGACACCAAAATCTCTCACTTTACTAGCTACAAGGATGTTTCAGAGACAAACAAGGAACACGTTGGGTATATCACAGCCAATAGCCTACATGTAGAATACTCACTATCTTTATTGATACATTATTTATAAGTATGGATGAGCATATCTATTTCTCCAACATTGCAGGGGAGACAAGCACCTCCATACATGACTTCTGTGACACTGCCACCTTCTTAAAGTACTATGTCCTATTAAGTGCACGTTACAAAAAAGGCCCCATTTAGTGTCCACAGACAGTGCTATGACAATACAAAGGGAAAACATTTTATCATCTACCAAGCAGTGTGTAATTCACAAGAATTGATAACCAGTGTGACTACACAGCACCCTAGCATACAGTCATGGAGAAAAACACTTCATGCATAGTAAAACTATGCAGGGTTACTGAGTCAGCAAATACTGACACAGCTGTAATCTATTATACAGTCATAGTCAGTCTGTACATGTGTCATCTATCCATATGTTCCTACTGTGTTTCAGAAGATGCAGAATACCCAATGACGGAGAATATCCATAAGGAATCTACATGGCATTGCCAAAATGCAGTATTAAGCCACCCATGCACAAACATGGATCACTGCATGGAATTTGTCTGGCCTGCTGAAAGCATGGTTCCAATACACAGATGCATCTTGGGGGGAGGGTGCACTGCAATATGCTCCTGCGAAAGCATGCAAGCTGTACATAGCATGCTGCATGCTACCTAACATGATTACAAAGAAGAATGTAGGCTAATCAACTGTCCCAGGAACACTTGAACAAACTACAGCAGCACCTGTTACAGCCACAATGATGACATCATCCAATGAGTGAGAGCTTGAGAGACAGTGAGTAGCCATTATATCACACCTCTCAGGCAGTAATGAATACAGTACATGGTAGCACATGTGAAGTAGCAATATCTAGTCCAGTTTTACCTGCCTTGACATACACAAAGTGACACATAGAAACTACAATTGTGTAAGTTTACTTGCCATAACAGTACATGTTTGAAAATAGATCAATGTTAGAGCAGTCATAACTATATGAGCTGTATCCTGCAAAGGATACTGGTCATCCAGACAATCTACAAAGCTTCAGGCTCCTTCGTCATGCACCATACATCTGCCCTTAGTACAACAGTACATGCTGGTATAAGAGGAATGTACCGGTGTGCTAAAACTCAAAGATTTCTTGCCCCACACAATGAGGCTGAAGGCTAAAGCCTCTAAAGAAATCACATCAGAAGAGTAAAAGAAAACAGGATACCCCCATCTGGCCACATAAGGTACAGGAAAAAGGGGGATGGGGTGGTAGAACAGCAACAGTGATCTATTTGATTATCTACTGTTATGGTAAGTAAACGTACAAAACATCAGTATATTCATTAGATCACTTTTCCAATAGCTGCAACTATACAGGATGACTGCCAAAAATCTGAATAAAGTGTGGCTAGAAATGTGCCAGCCTCTATGATTCTCTGGAGAATGGCTCTAGCAAAGCCTATTTTAGATATGGAAACTGAAACTGGCAAACTTGTAGCATTTATTGAAAGTTTGCATTGAAGATGAAGCAAGCCACTTCTAGGATGGATCTTCAGCCCACTCTATTCCAAAAGGCTTTAAAAGTGGTTACAACTCTGATAGAATGACCTTTGATGTAGTAAGGAGTACTTTTGACATGGCTTAAGTAGCAAAACTGAATAGTCTGGGACAGCCATCTAGAAATGGTTTATATAGACACTGGAAGATCTTTTTCCGTCCCATCGTATGAAGCAAAAAGTTGGCTAGATTTAAAAAAAAAACTTTATTCTTTTTTCCAAGTAACATCTTGGCTGTCTTGGACATCTAATGTGTGCAGAATCCTTTGTGCAGAATTCTTTCTCCCCTATTTTTTTAGTTTAGGGTAGAATCAATGGAGGTGAATAATCTGGTTTAAGGAAAATTCAAAAACAGCCTTGGGACATAAAGAAATGGTTGATTCCAAGACCCGTCCTGCCCTTATGGAAGATCTAAAAATTTTGGATAGACATAAGGCCATGTTATGCAGAATGCTGCCTACCAGAAATCAAAAGAATACATAAAGCAGTCTTGTTACACAACTTAGAGAAGAAATGTCTGGAGGTTCAAAAGCAGATCCATCCAGACCAAAATTTAGATCGGAAGAACGTACCATTTGTTTTCTATATGGCCTAATATGAAACATCACTTTCAAAAATTGTTTTTTTTTTTTACTTTTTACTTTCAAAAATTGTTTGACATGAATATATCTCTCATCTGTGCATAGTTTTGCAGAATACCAAGATCTTTGCCTATTACTTTTCGTCTGTTCCTCATAACATTTGTGGTTTTCTGGCAAATCACTGAGGTCTGAAGTCAGTAAATGACCGAAATGTGTATTTCATACTTCATATCCTTCAGAAAATGCAAGCTAAAGCAACACCTGTTATTCTAATAAGTTTATAAGAGCAATATTTAAAACCTGTCCTTGATTTTGCACCATTGCCCAACACCTTTGGCTTTGTCCAGATTTCTTCCGTGAAGAGGTTGAAAGGTATGGATGTGGAATAAAGAAGAAAGGGGGGCTCCAGTGGCAAACAAGCAGAAATGGCCAAAAGGTGTACCTTGACAGAAGAGTATTGTGAAAGTTCGGTTGAGGAGAGTCAAATGAGTAGTTACTGATGCGAGACAGTATCAAATATCTTTGACAATTCTAAGAACATGGTGGACACAAGCAAACCATTGTTTTTATCTTGGTTTATAATACTGGTAAAATGTAGTAGAGCAGTAGTGGTGTTGTGCTGGAGCCTAAAGCCATGTTGTGTTTCTGATAGCAGATTATTTGAGACTAGGTATTACAACAGCTGCATGTGGATGCATTCCTCTAATATTTTGGAGGTGGGGGAGAGAACTGCTATTGATCTGTAGCTATTAAACTCTGTAGATGTGCTGCCTTTGTCCAGTGTTATGATGTAGGATTTTTTACACAGTGATGGGACATATTTTTCTGCTAAGGACCTATTAATTAATATGGACACAGTGAAGGCTATGACATCTGCGGCCATTTTTAGGTAGTCTGATGGTAGTTGGTCTACAGCTATAGAAGTAGTTTTTAGTTTAAGGAGCAACTTCATTATGAGCGAACTGGGTACTGGACTAAAACTGAAGAATTTTGAGAGGCTTTGGTTGGACAAGGGTAGAGTGAGGGAGTCAGATGTATTACTGTCTAAGACAGATAATATTAATTGTATAAAGCAGGAATTAAACTGTGTGGGGACAGACTCTGTCATATTCTGTTTTTGGAGAGGTAGTGGTGGTCTTGCCAGACTGGAGTAGTTTACTTAGTGAAGACCAAAAAAGTTTTGGGTTGTTTTGATGTGTGTCTGATAGGGTGGTATAGTATGTTTGCTTGTCCTGTTTGACTTGGAATTTTGCAAGGTTTCTAAGATGTCTAAATTGCTGGAAGGCATTTTCAGTTCTATTTCTATACCAGTTTTTCCGGGTCTTATCCCCTTTTATCATGAGTGTTTTTGTTTGTTTTGTTAGCCAGGTTGTGGTGTTGGATTTTACTCTTTTATTATGTACTAGTGTTAGATTATTTAAGGTCTGTAAGAATATGTTATTAAAGTGCTCTACAGCAGTATTTAGTGGCATTGTTCTATGTACATTCCAGTTATATTGTTTTAGTGCTTCATTGAAAATATATTTGCTGAAATTGATTGTAGTTCATATATGATTATAGATAACATGTTTATCTAGGTTATGGTGAATTCTAATGGCATGTGTTCCAAGGGTGACCTGTGTCTCACCTACAAAGCAATCTCAAACCCTGCCCTACTAGAGATGTTCCACATCCTTAAGTCTAACCCCTCACGCACTACCTGCTCAAAAGGCCTGAATCTAATATGCAACATCAACAAAACCTGCTGGAGAGACAGGTTTGTCTCCTAGAGGCTGCCCCATCTTTGGAATAGACTTCTCATACACATCAACTAGAGGACCTCGCTGACCCTCTTCAAGTGCAACCTTGGTGAGTGGATGGGAAATCAGAAATTTCTCTCAGGGGTTTCACCTGTGTCCCTCATTGACAGGGGCGACAGGTGCTGACTGACGTCTCTTTTTGGGAATAAACTCTTGGCTAGGCTTATAAGGGCCCCAGGGCCATTAGCCTAGTAACCTATGTGGGTATGTGGTCACTTACGCTATCTAAGAGGTAGCCTACTTTTGTCAGTTTGTTGGAACAAATCCAGTCTAAGTTTTATTGATTCTAGTGGGTGTGGTTATTAATTGCTTGAAGTTGTATAGGTTTATGCATTTCGTGGGAGGGAGCAGAATTTATGAGTTGCCAGTCTATATTTAAGTCTCCAAGTATTATAGTTTCATGGCTAATTTGCTTGGATATCCAGTACAGGATGTTTGCAGCAGTATCCGTGTTATTCCCTTGTGGTATACAAATTGTTGTTAAACATATAGTTTTCCTATTATTTTTAGAAGTGTTATTAGAAATTCAGCATTGTTAAATTTGGGTATTTCTTCTTTTAATTTATCCAAGTCTTTTGGGTTTCTAATACCATAATGGGAATGGAACCCTTTCCAAAGTCAAAGCATGATCAAACTTCATGAAATTAGAACTGTTTCAATTTATTTTTATTTATTTATTTTATTTTTTTATTTTACATTTGTTAATCGGGTTAGTCCGTCTGAGCTGAGTAGCCCTTTTCAGTGGAGGCCCAGGGAGAAAAGCTCCACTGCATTAAACAATACAACAGAATTTAAAGAAGCAATATTACATAAAAGTAGCAGATGCAATATTTCAATAAGATTAACAAAAACATTTAGACACTTAAAAAAATTATTTACAAGTCATAGTTTAAATGACAATGAGAGTAAAGGCCTATTCATACAGTTTTGAAGTGATAATTCATTTTAAGCATAAGTTACTGTCAGGTGTAGACAAAAGGAGATAAAAGAGAGAAAAGTTGGGCTAAAAGCATAAAGCTGAAGCTTAAAAATGTTGGAGGATGGTGTGGTCAGGAGGGGTACAGGGTTTTAATAGTAAGAGAGTAGAAGATGAAAATAAAAGTTTGTGGTCTGATAATGGGCAGTTTGGTGTTAGGGAGGCAGTTTACGGAGGGTGAGTACAGAGGCAAGACCAGAGAGTTTTTAGGTGTTCTTCAGCAGCTGCTTTGACTTGTTTAGGATGAGATAGTAATCTAGTTTGAAGAAGAAGCTTGTTCCATGCAATGGCTGGACAATAGCTATAGAGGTTGCATACAATGTTAGTCTTAGGTTTATTAACAAGTAGTAGGTCTTGGTCTGAGCTAAGGAGTGATCTAGTAAGACAGTAACGGGATATAAAGGAGGACATGTTTGAGCAACAGAGCAGTTGATAAAGGATAATGTGTATAATCTGAAGCTGAGAGAAGAAGCAGGTTACGTAGTTCCAGCCAGTTTAAGAGTTTAAGGGAGATGCAGTGATGGGTTTTATAAGTATGTTGTGCGGCAAATCTGGCTACCTTCTTATAGGTTGAGTCTAGTTTAGCTAGGAGTGTGGTATAAAGGCTTGTAAATATTCAGGAATCATATAGTAGACTGGGTAGGAGGTAGGAATGATAAAGAGTTACTTTTGCTTTAGACGTGAGAAACGTTTTGTTTCTGTATAGAAGGCCTAGTTTCTGATGGGTCTTCCTGATGCAGTTGTTGATGTGTAAGTCGAATTTAAGTTGATCATCTATAGTGGCACCTAAGAGTTTGATGTTGGCCAGAAGTGCAGCACTCACAATGTGCCCAGTAATGACTCCTCCTGCAATTTGTACAGAGTTACGTCAGTAACATAACTAAGTACAATTGTAAATTATTTTCTATAAGACCCATTGTTTCTAGTACTATTATAACTGTCTGGGTATCCTTCCACACTGCCTTTGTTTCTGCCTGCAAATCCTAGCATTTTATGATTTTGTCTCTCTCTGTACATAAGACACTAAAGTCACCGGGTGTAGCAATTTCACTGATCAATGCTACTTTTGTCTTCTTTTCATGGACTACTATATCTGGTTTTCTTGCATCTATTTTTGAAGTGTGGTAATGGGGGATCCCATGTGATATAAACTTCATCATCTTCTATAATGCTTTGTTGCTCATGTTTCGAGTGTTTTTCACCTACTTCAGTATTATAATGTTTGCACAATCCCCATTGCAACAGTCTTGCCACATTATTATGCCTTTCAGTATACAGTCCTTCTGCCATTTGTATATCACAGCCAGTAACAAGATGTGCGACTGTTTTCAGTCTGCTTCCTACATTTGTCTGTTTCTCCCACATGTTCAATGGAATTTGTAAACCAATGTGTAAATAGTCCACTATCTTGAGCTGCCAACACTAACCTTTCATCTTTTGGTTTAAATTCACCTCTCCTTAACCATTCTTGCATTTGATCCTGATCAACACGAGGCTGTTCCAAGAGTTTTCTGTACTTGCAACTATATTCATGCATTTTCCTCATTTCTTGCCTTGTCATTTCATCCTTCACCTTATATTCTTTCTTTTCTTTTGGCACATTCGGTTGCTGCCCGAGTTTTATCTACTTCTGGTTTGATTTCCATTCCTGCTTGATGCCAATATGCTTCTGCTAAACTAAGCAGGGAAGTCATCTTAGAAATATTCTCCTCATGTTTCAAAACTTTGACTAAATTTGGGCCTTGTGAGGTCACCAGATATGTATGCAGTCCCATGAATGCAGATCTATACATGTAATCAATTTTGAGGAGGCCAATGCCTCCTTCAGAATAGGGAATATATAGTCTTGGTAAACACTGATTTTCACAAATCATTTGATGAGCATGAAGCATCCTTTTTGTTTTCCTGTCCAAACTATCCAACACCTTTTGGGGGCACTCAATCACTCCAAAACTGTAAGTTAGGACAGGAAGAGCAAATTGCTTTACAGCTTGGACTTTGTTCCTAGATGACAGTGCTCTTTTCAGTATTAATTTAAGTCTCCTAAAATATTCCTTACTAAGTTTTATTTGCATTTCTTCATATTTTATTGTTGAATCTTTATCAATTCCCAAATATTTATACACTCCCTCCTGCTAAACTAATGTCTTTCGGCTTTTCCCGGTTAGGGGATAGCCGCAGTAGAACTCCGGTCTGCTAATGATTGGTAGTGGATTTTTTACGGTGCCGAGTTGCCAGCCCGATGCCCAACCTTCAAAGAAGGCACACCCATTCATGCACCTACCTGCATGTCTTTAAACATCACTCGACCATGGGGAGGACATGCAGACTCCACAGAAAAGGCGCTCCAGCTGAGAATCGAACGGGAGAACCTCTTGCTTTGAGGTGACAATGCTAACCGCTGCACCACCATGGCATGCACTCCCTCCTGCTCAAGCATTTTCAGATGCTATAAGAATGCCATCTGGTTTTGATAAATATGCAAAAGCAACCTATAAAGCAGGAAAGCTGCTGCATGAAGAAAATATCTGTTTGGGACAGGAATGGGATATAAAAGAACTTAAGTAGGAGGGAGTGTTCAAGTTCTTTTATATCCCACGCCTGTCGCCTCATGATGACGCCCGCTCTGCTAGCTCTAGCGGCTCCTTCCATAGCATGGGATAGTAGCCGCATAGAGGTATTAGAAATATACCTAAGAGTGGCCATTCGGGTAGAGTACACCTGCTTGTCCTCCGCCGACATGGACTCCGGGGGTGACCCAGCGTACTCTTTAATAAGGTCTCGCTGGAGCCATATGACATGTGCCATGTAGTTCAGTGACCTTATCGAGAAGGTAGCTGAACTGAAGACTCGCTTCCCAAGGCGGTCCATCGCCTGAGACTCCTTGCTAGGAGGATGGACCGAGGGACTTTCTTGGGCCAGTTCCCTCTTGGTGGCTGCCGCCACCAACATGGCATCTACCGGGGATCCCTTACTCCAGTGCACTCTGTCGGAGGGGGGACTAAGTATCCTATCAGGTCTCTACGGGCCGGGCTCCACAGTGTCCGGCTCCTTCCACGCCCTGGTAGTGATCAGGTCTACCAGGGGGTCGACTGGAGGGGACACCCAAGAGGTAGACGGGCCTGCTTCAAATGCCTCCAGGAACACAGACTCATCCGAGGTAGGCTTTGGGGCAGACCACCCTCTCCTTATTCTGAGCATCTCCATGATGTCTCCAAAGGAGACGTCTTCGGGGGGTGATCTTGGGGAGCCTTCCCCTTCCTCCAAATCTCTGTCCTCGGTCAAGGACTCAGGGGGGTCCAAGTGCCTCCTTTTGCACTTACGCTTGTGAGGGACCTCCTCGGGGGGGCTGTCCGAGGAGGCCTCACCAGGCTCATCATGTCCCAACAAGGGAACTACCTGGGACGTTAGAGCAGGCTGTCCCTGGAGCTGGGTGATAGAAGTCAGAGCCAACTGAGAGGGAGTGCGGGGTGGAGCCGTAGCTGTGGCCGGGGGGCCTAGAATCCCTCGACAGAGACCTCTCCACCACGTCGAAAGCCGAAGGAGAGCTTTCCTGCTTTATAGGTTGCTTTTGCACATTTACCAAAACCAAATGACATTCTTATAGCAATTGAAAATGTTTTGACCACTTGCAGTTGTGCTTTCAGTTCTTCGCCTGATAAACTATATAATTTTAAATAATCTACAAAAGTCTTTAGACTTTGTTGTTTTCTGGGGACCAAATTCTAGCCATGACCTAATCTGTTAGGTAGTCAGCTTACTGGGTTAAAAGCACTATAATAGAGCATCGGTGACAGGCAGTCACCTTGGAATATACCCCTTTGAATTTTTATCCCTGGAACAATAATTCGTCCTTTGTCATGGCTTAACTGCAAAGTGGTTTGCCACTGTTTCATGATCACTGCAATGTAATCGATCAGTGAAGGATGTATCTTATACATTTTTAAGCACTCTTTTATCCATGAATGTGGGATATTGCCAAATGTTTTTTGTAGTCTATCCATGCCATACTTAGGCACTTCTCCTTTTTACAGTTCTCCAGTATGACTTTATTTAACAACAGTGTAACAACAGTGATCTTTTGTTTAGTAAGACTTTCTTTTATTACCCTTTTGCTCTACTGCCATGATTGAGTTTTCTTCTAAATGACTGTAAACTCTGTTGGCATCAATTCCAGTGTATAGTTTATATGTCATCGGTAGGCAGGTTATTGATCTATAATTTGTAGAATAGCTTTCAGGTTCACTCAAGTAGGATTACTGTTTTTCCTACTGTTAACCAGGCTGGTGTCTGTTCGGGGTACACATATAAATAATTCTCAATCATGCCTAAGTCTTCATGTAAGGATGTTAATACTGTTAGCTAAGGCATCTGGGTCTGAGGTTTTCCATTTAGGAGCTTTTCTTAACTTTGTTTCAGTCTCTCTGGCCATTGCTTCATCCCATTTCATATCCTGTAAATTTGGCCTTCTTATTCTTTCTTTTACTTCTTCTATCTACTTAGCATCTTTTGTCATGTTCTACAGGATGTCCATACATATTTCTCCAAAATGTACCTATTTCATCTTTCATTGTTGGCGTTTAAATTCCTTTTGCCTTGTTTCCCAATTCTCTATAAAACTTTTTTGGGTCATCAATGAATTGCTTATTTTGTACTTTTCCTTTATATTTATCTGCACATATATTCTAAGTTTTTTTTCTGGCTGTGCTGATATTTTTAGTTTATTATTTGCCAGAGTGCACAATAGATCCTGATCTTCCCTGATACTGCTCATTGCTTTTTTCACATCTTTCTCTTTTTGTTGATCAGTTCCCTCTTCTACACTCTTCCAACAGTGACACTTCTTGTCTTAATTGCTTTATAGTTTTCTCTATTTGATACTTCCATGATGGCATTTGATTTCTCCCCTTCCTTTCCCTTTCTACTCTGTGTTTTTGTGCTAAGACTATATGTTCTTAATTTAGCTGCACAGTAATATATCCTATTTACTTCTGTTACATTGCATGAATCTCTGTGGACAGTCCTAATCAATATGTTCATTTGTTTTATCAAACTTCTAACTTTTTAGGTTTTATTGACTTTCTGTAGTCTATTTCTTTCATTGATCTTAATATGTCTGCCCATCTCTGTTCAAACAAGCAACTCTTCTCTTAGATCATTTTCTTATAAACTGAGGGTACATTCTTTGTTTTCCATTTTCTGCGGGCACTCCATAGAAAGTTCCAGAGCATCTTCGTGTGCTGCATTCTTTTCCGTTTCATCCTGTGTCATCTGTTGCTCTTTCACATGGGAACTCACTGGCCTATTATTCCACAACATTGACTGTGTCAGAGTTGCCACAGCTTCCTGTTCCTTCCCTTGCTGTGCAATTCCAATTGAACTTTTGTTCTGGTTTCCTATGGAAGGCTCAGAACTATCTTCATAAGGCAACTGATCAGATGTTTCCCGCTCTACTTGTTTCACCTTAATTTGGGGATCCATTACTCTTGTGATGTTATCTGAGTTAGATCTTCTACACTAAATCCTCCAGTTTGCAGATAATCCATAACCTCAGTTTCTGTTTCTTTAACTTCCCTAGTACTAATCTTCTTTTCGACTTTTCCTCTTTGTTTTCTTATTTTTTGTGTTGTAAAATTTTCCATGTCCAGATGCCTTTGCCTATATTTCTCTTCAACTATCTTTGGCACTGCCTTTTTGTATTAATTAGTTTTGCTTTCTCCTAACATAAATATTGCACCATATTAAATCTCTCTTTTTCTCTCTCATGTCCATATTTCTTCTTCAGATGTCTCCTGCTTCTCCCCTTCCTTCTTACTTTGGGGACTCATGGTTCCATCATGCTGTGATATAACCCGTGTTAGACTTTCTACATTAAATCCTTCACTTCACAAGTATTCCATAACTTCAACTTCTATTTTTTTTTATCTTCTACTTTACTAATCTTCTGTTCTACATTCCTTCTTTGTAATCTTATTTTCTTATGGTAAAATTTTCCATATCTGGATGTCTTTGCCTATATTTCTCTTCAAATGACTTTGGGACTGCCTTTTTTGTGTTGATTAAATTAGCTTTCTCCTTTGCATAAATATTGTACCATATCAAATTTCTCTTTCTTTCCCATGTCCATATTTCTTTTTTATACTTTTAAAAAGTCTCTAGATTTTGTTCTTTATATTTTCGCACTTCCTCAGTCAGTTCTTTTTCCAAACTGCTCAAGGTTCCTTGGTCTATATAATGTTTTCCATAAATCTGTTATATTAATGGGCACAAATTTGTATTTGAAGCTTCTGACAGTTTTTCTTTTGGAAGTATTTTTCTTTCCCCTAATTTCTCTCTTAATTTTTTTGTATATCTTTTGTCTGGAAATTCTCAGCTTCTTGCATAATAGTAACAATACATAATTTTTTTCTTATCCTCAATAGTCCACATTTTTGTCTTTATTGGTCTGTTTTTGGCCTATCAGTTTTTGTGATTTTTGTGGCTGCTACTTCCTTCTACAACAGGGAGGGCCATCCTGACCCTGGGTCTGGCCCAGCCCCATTGTAGGAAGGTTTCCATGTCTTGAGGACTCTACACTGTAATTTTGCCAGTCTTGGCACCAGTACGCCTACGAGGACAAGGACTGGGCACTTTTTTATCCTGGGTCTTGCGCACCCAGCGATCTTTTTTTATTTTTTAGCCTACTTCTGTCCATGATATATGCTATATAAAATACAGCCTACATATCAGCGTCGTCTTGGTGAGATTTTGTGAAAAACAGGGTCCACCTTGTGAAGGTACTCACCAAAACCTGAGGATGAATTCAATTCCAGCAATACTACTCTCTTTTGTTGATGACTTATCTCTGATTCTGATCCCTGTGTTTCCTGTGGGAGAAAGGTGGTGTTTAAGGAAAGTTTATGGAGGATTGCTGCACCACCTGCATGCTTGTTTTGTCTTTTATGCCTGAGTATATTGTATCCTGGAGAGGGGAGCTTGATCTCATTGTCCTTTATGTCTTTTTTTAACCAGGTTTCAGTAGCTATGACTACATCAAGAGTGTATGTGAAAAGGTAAGCATGTATGTCATGCATTTTATTGTACATACTTCTTAGGTTCATCTTTAGTTAGATGAGTTTGGGTTCTGTTTTTTGTTGTTGAGAGGTATAATGTGACTGGTTTATCCTGTGGTTGGAACTGATAGGTTTATAAACATTGGGACCTGGATTAGAATGAATATCTCTGCTAATTTTTTGAATTGATATTTTACAGAGGGAAGAGTATGGCCAGTTATATTTTGGTATTGGTTTGGTATCTGATCGTAAATTTAGATATGTAGTTTTGAAATATTTATAGATAAATAAATCAGATATGGTTTGTTTGTAGACATATTTTGTTATTGTAAAGGACACTCTGGGTAGATATTGATATTCTTTTTGAAGATTGGTTGAAGTCCTAAATATTTGAAGGAGGTGGACTTGATAATAGAGTGAGGAGGAATAGTAAAATAATCTGATTTAGCTGCATCTCATTTAACTTGGGTTTTATCTTTGCTGTAAATTAGAATTAAAAATTGTTAGGAGGGTACTGGGTTGGTTGTAGAGATATAATGTGATAGTTATAGGGGATAAGGAGTAGGGCAGTTTCAGAATGAGTCCTGGGTGGTAAACTACAGTGGGTGTTACTACTGGGATTAATTCTATTGATTGTTTTTCTTGTGGAGGGAACTGATAGCATTGGTTTGAGGAATATGTGGGTGATGCTATGGAAGTATAAATGTAGAGTAAGAGGGGTTGGATGGGAATTGGGGGTAAGGGAGCGGAGTAAGCCTGAGTGTTAGTGAGGGTGAACAAAGCAGGTTGAAAACTTGGCAAAGAAACAGAGGAAAAACAATCAATGACTGAATTTAAACAGCTACAAATCTACTGAGAGAGAGAAGTAAAAAGAACAATACAGTTTAAAAGGCTTATGTGCTACTAGATGAAGGTGTTCATTTTGTTACTCTAGGACACAGTTTTAGAAAGAGAGTAAGTCCAGTATCATCTTTCCTGACTAATGGCAATGCACAACAGTAAAAAATTGTACTTGACTGTTTGAACAACTGTGTAATGGCAAGGAGGTTTCTATGGACTTTGAAATGCAAACTCCAAAGGCTACCCTCCACCACCACAGATCAGCAAAGCAATGAGAAAAAGAAAGCCAGAATGCAGGGCTGCAACTCTGGAAAAATACTGGCTCAGAACTGAAATTGGCTAAATTGTGCAGAACTATTACACATCACTGTGCTGTTGTCTGTTATCACTTGCAGTGGTCCAGTTATCCACAGCTGATTTAGGGCTTACAGAACTTTTACCAGGGCCATCACTTTCTTGAGATTTATGTCTTTGTGTCTGATATCATGCTCCCAATTTTGAATGACCTTCACACCTTGAAACATTGCCTCTCATGTAAAGTCTGAGATGTCTGTTGTGACTGACGAAGAGTAAGTAAAGGAAGAAAGGGTAAGGCATGGATTCATAAGGACTTGACTGGCCCACCAAATTAGTTCTTTCTTTATAAAAAAAGAGCCCAACAAATAGAAAAGTTAGAGGATGTAGATGTTGGACCCAGACAGATTTGAGGAACCACTGAATTTTCCTTCATCTGGAGTCTGGCAAATGAAACCATCAGAATGGACAATCTCATGAAGCTTAGAATCCTTACAAGGCAAAGTTGTGTAAGTAAACTTATCATAACAGTAGCTTAAACTATATGGATCTTACCCCCTGCACCAGACAGCCAGCCAGAACTTTGGGTCCCTTCCCTCTGCTAAAAATACCAGGAGCTCACGTAGACTGTAAAGCGCATTTTTTGCCCAGGAAGTAGGCAAGGATCCTGAAGAATTATGCTAGGAAACAAAGCCAAGCATAAACTATATACAAAAGGGTGAAAGCAGCCTTATGCTGTCACCATAAAAAGAAAAGGTGGCTTGAGGGGGGGTGGCTACTACAACATTGATTTACTGGAACACCCACTGTCAGCGCAAGATCACTTACACAATTGTGCTATATTCAATACATGAATCACCACTGAAATAACCTAAGCTTATGAGTAGATTACTATAGCGAAGAGGAGAAAAAAAGGAGGAGGCCAATAACTAAGACTCCTGGAAATCCTAGAAAATGGTCCTAAAAAAGCTTGCTCTGGACCTGGAAAAGGAATACAGTTTGTGTTGCTTTGTGAAAGTATGTACAGAGGACCAGGTTGCTCCCTCTATAATACTTCGAGAGTCCACTCCTTTCCAAAAAGCCAACAATTAAGCAAATGCTCATGTAGAATATGATGAATCCCTGCCTGGAAATGGCTTTTTATGGTGTATACAACAAAAAGTAATAGACAACCATCTGGAAATAGTCTAATGTTTAGACACTGGCTGCCCCTTCCTCTTACCTTCACAGGAAACAAGACACCTAGTCAGCTTTCCTGACAGGTCAAGTTTTTTCTGGGTAGTATCCGAGCTGAGGAATGCTTTCTTCCTTGTTGTCTGGATCAAGAAAGGAGACTGGGAGAAGAATAGACTGTCTTAAGGTAAACAAAAGGCAACTTTAGGCATAAAGACAGGATTTGTTCTCAAAGAAACCCTATCCTTATGAAAAATAAGGTAGAGTAGACTCATCATATGAGATTGTTACTCATATATTCTCATAGCAGATATCAGGGTAATAAGCAAAAGACTTCTATGTTAAGAACCTAAAATCAGCCATATGATCTGACTCAACTGGAAACTCAGTAGGCTTTTCAGGCACAAAATTACGATCCCAGGGAGGTGCCACCTGTTTCACAGGTAGTCAAGTATATAACACCCTTTTCAAAAAAATGTTTAACTTGAGCATTATTGAAAAGAGGGTGTGATGTCCCTCTTCTTGGCCAGTGACCAAGGAGCCTCAATCCTCTCCACTGCCACTGGTGGGGAACATTCACTGTGAGAAAAATAGACACACACATTATTTTTAGATGCAGCCCTCTGGACCAAGTACAATTTCCTGTAAGAGCACACAGAGAATGTACACTCCAGTCTTGGGCTGAGCTTTTTCTCCAGGCCCTAAATAAGACGCCCCACTGACCACTACAGAGCTGAGTCCTTAGCCAGGTGTTCCAAGCCAAGTCCTCCACCACCCTCTCTGTGCAATCAGTGCTCTCAGTGTCCCTGCTCAAAGCAGCTGTCACACATACTCTCTTTGAGATTTGATTTTCACACACACACACACACACACATACACACACCTGGGAAAGGCTGGCACAGCTCACCCCACTCTGCCACCTCCTACCAGACTATAAGGTAGATTTGCTTCCACAAGAACACCCAAAGCTACTTTAAGGTTCTTACTACGGTACACAACTGCACTTAGTAAAATTAATACTTATACAAATGGTAGTGTTTAACCAAGCAGCAAGACTCTCATGAACATGAAGCCGCAGTGCAACGAAATAAATGCAAGTACTCTCAAAGGTTAAATATATTCTAAAGACTTTCCATAATGAAAGATTTAGATATACTTAATACTAAATACAAAAAACATTAAAATACTGAATATCTATTTACAATAAACACCAAAGTTTTAATCACAGGAAATATAAAAAAAAAATACAGATACAGAAAAAAACAACATTCAGCTATGCTCACCATATTTTTTTAACCGACTGAGAATTACTGTTCCCTAGTCACTGACTAAAGCAAGGCAAGATGAAAGTGGATAAATGTCTTGTCAGGTTCAAAAAGGGAATGCACACCTCACATCTCTCACTAGTATTCAAATACAATTTCAGTGCTGGCTACAGAATGACATCGCATCTGGTCACTCTGACTCTGTGGTTGCCACACTACCCTCTCACTAGAAACTGAGCCAGGATCTAGCGCTGATGTGTCACAATAAACACACACAACTTTAACTAAGGTTTATTACAGCATCTAGAAAATGTAAAACAATTTCTACACTTCCACGCTTGCTGCAGAAACTAGCAAGCCATTCTCTGGCACCCCAGGGTAGCAATTAGAT
The DNA here is from genome assembly GCF_019279795.1 of Protopterus annectens. NCBI lineage: Eukaryota > Metazoa > Chordata > Ceratodontiformes > Protopteridae > Protopterus > Protopterus annectens. The sequence continues at coordinate 749,416,252 of NC_056750.1, forward strand.
CACCACTAAGGACAACAGAGCAGCAGCCCAGCCCAGGCCTTTCACAGACATTGTGTCTCTGGCTGGATTCAGACCTGTGGGATAAAATCTTAATGGCCTAAACCAAGTCATTTTATTTCAGGCTATTTTTCTTATGGTTAGTGGGCTGAGCTTACCCCTACCCTTCCAGTATCCTCTGTTAAACTATATATATTTCATCAGTTACAAAAATACAGTATGACATACATGTATATTTCTTTTCTGTCCAGCAGGACCCACTGTTGATACATTTTTTAACAGAAACAACTTTACAAATACTTTTAACACAAGCATCTTTACAAATCAGTTTGATATTCAAATGACATATAATTTTTTTACAAAACTCCAGCTAGCTATGCTGGCATATGTCACACATGCACTGCCCTGCTACTCCTGGCACAGCTGGCATGACCTCACATCATCACAGAGGGATCTAAAGGCAGACAAGCAGAAAGGGCTGACGAATTTTCCTTGACAGAAGAGTATGACAGGCCATTGGATAATACCTGACACAAATAACTAAAAGTGCAGTTGTGTAAGTTGCACTAACCCATAACAGAAGGTGTTCAAATTCCTCAACGTTGCTGTGGCATTTAGCCTATAGTACTCGTTTCCCTGTCAAACCAACAACAACCAGTCAGTTTCACAAAGTTCTGGACCCCCCCCCCTCACCCAACATCTTCACTCGGGCTCTGCTGATTCTCTAGCCCAAGGAGTAAAATCAGTAGCCAAAGTGAGGATTTCTTCAGGAATTTCTTGCCCATACTGAGACAGAGAGAGAGAGAGAGAGAGAGAGAGAACAGCTCAACAATCCTGAATGAAAAAGAACAATAATAACAAAATAGAAGTTATGTTCTTACCATAACGTTCCATGTTAGTTGTCTTCTTCTCGCCTTCTTCTTGCTGGATGGGTTCGGAGCCGACCTCGGCTCCGACTCGGCCACTCTAAAGCTCGAGAGTTGGTTCCACCGGCTCGAGGCTCCCCTTATATCCCACAATGCTAGGCGATAGTTACCTCAGATCTCGTTTGTAAGCTAACCCCAGCTTATAACAGAAACAGTATAACTGTAAAAAACAGAATCCACCTCTAACAACAGGAAGAAGAAGGGTGACCTACATACTGAAACAAGAAATATGCATAATAGCATATAGCTAAGAAAGAGGTGGTAGAAAGAGAGGTCACGATCACAACTCCTCTAGGTCTGTCCAGGCCAGGGGGAAGGAGGGTGGGGCCTTAAGAAGAAGGCGAAGAAGACAACTAACATGGAACGTTATGGTAAGAACATAACTTCTATATGTTAAGTTGTCTATCTCGCCTTCATTCTTGCCGGATGGGACCGCGACCCTAGCACCTTGTCCCGGGTGGCCTAACGGAACAGACTCCTGAGAACAGTGGAACCAAAATTAGCTCTATGCCTAGAAGCTAAATCCAACTTATAATGGGAAACAAAAGTGTGAGGAGTAGCCCAAGTAGCCGCTGCACAAATGGTGTCAATAGGCAGTCTGTCTTGGAAGGCTAGAGAAGTAGCCAAAGCTCTGGTGGAATGGGCTTTAGGCTTATTAGGCAGTTTTGGTGTCTAATCTCATAAACAAGGGTAATCAGAGATGTTAGCCATCTGGATAAAGATACCTTTGAAACTGGAAGTCCCTTTCTGCTTTCCGCATAGGAGACAAACAGCTGATCAGATTTTCTGAATTGTTTCGTCCTGTCCAAGTAGTACCTTAATTGACGATGAACATCCAGACAGTGTAATTTTTGTTCAGACCTATTTGAATACTCCGGGAAAAAGACAGGGAGGTCAATGCATTGGTTTAGATTTGATGCTGAAACCACCTTAGGCAAAAGGACGGGTTAGTTCGTAAGGAAACTCTGTCCTTATGGAACACAAGGTAAGGAGAGCGACAACTGAGTGCTTGAAGTTCTGAAATTCTTCTAGCTGATGTGATAGCCACCAGAAAGAGAGTTTTCCATGATAATAACTTTAAGGAACATGAAGCTGCAGGTTCGAAAGGGAAAGAATCAAAGAAGCAAGAACTAAATTTAGGTCCCAAGGAGAAGGAGGATTTCTTACAGGAGGTCTGAGAAGAAAAACTCCTTTCAAAAAGGCTTTGCAGAGTTTGTGGGACATTAGGGCAGATTCAGAAATACCCACATGGAAATTAGAAATAGCTGCCAATTGAACCTTAAGAGTAGATGGAGATGAACCTGCCTGGAAGAGTTCAGCAAGAAAATCAAGGACTAGTTGGATGGAAGCGGTGAAAGGATCTATGTCCTTTCCTTGTGCCCAATATGAAAAGCGTTTCCACTTACTCAAATAAATCTTTCGAGTGGAAGATTTATGGGAAGCTATCAAAATATCTCTAACAGAGTGAGATAATTGAGGAAGCCTGGCTACGGTTGGAAGTGGAGGAACCAAGCAGTGAGGTTCAGAGAGGGAGGGGCGATGAAACTGACCCGACTGATGGATCAAAAGATCTGGAACTAGGTCCAGATTCCACGGTCGCTCAAAAGAAATCGATGCAGAAAGGGGAACCACACTTGCGAGGCCAGTAAGGAGCAATGAGGATCAATGAGGCCTTCTGAGCGATAGCTTTCTGTATTACTTGAGAGATCAGTGGGAAAGGAGGAAATGCATACAGAAGTCCCGGGGCCAAACTTGGACTAAGCGCGTCCCTGCTGGGTTGGCCTGGTAGAGGGAATAGAGTGAAGTATTCTCTGCACTTGCTGTTTTGGGGAGTAGCAAAAGATCGCAGCAAGGCTGACCCCACTTGAGAAAAATCTCTCTCACTACAGAGTCTTTCAGAGACCACTCGTGAGGCATGAGAATAGCTCTGCTCAACTTGTCCGCAATGTGATTGGACTTCCGGGATGTGCGTTGCTATCAGAAAACGCTGAGAAGAAATCGCCCATTGCCACAGTCTGAGTGCTTCTCGACACAGGGGTATGATCTGGTTCCGCCTTGTTTGTTGATGTACCACACTACAGACATATTGTCTGTCTGGATTGCAATCGTTCCCAAGGGAAGAGAGTCTTGAAGGGCTTGCAACGCTAAAAGCACTGCTCTCATCTCCAGAACATTTATGTGCAAGTGGCATTCGTTTGGTTGCCATGTGCCCTGGACTGTCCTGCCCTGATAATGCCCCCACCCGATCAGGGAGGCATCCGTTGTCAGAGTAGCAACCGGAGGAGGCGGAACAAATGGTCTCCCCAACAGGAGCTGGGGGGAAGACATCCACCACATGAGATGCTTTTGCATGCTTGCGTGATCATAATGGTGTGAGACATTGGAAGTTCCTGGTATGACCATTGAGAAAAAGCATCCACTGAAGGATCCGCATGTGGTATCTGGCCAATGGAAGGAGAGGTATGGCGCTGCCATGATTCCCAACACCTTTAGAACTAACCTGGCTTTGGCTCTGTTGTTGTTGAGAAGTAGTGATACCAATTTTTGAATGTCTGATATCCTTTGGTTCGTTAGTGTTGCAGACATGTTTACAGTATCTAAATTTGCCTATGTAGGTAATAGTACGACAAGGCGACAACACAGACTTTTCGCAATTTATTGAGATACCCAGTTTTTGACAGGCGAAAAGTGTAATCTCTGGCCATCAGAAGGAGATGCTTGGTGGGAGCTGTGAGGAGCCAGTCGTCCAAATATGGAAACACCTGGAATCCTTGTCGTCTCAGGTGAGAAGCTACCACTGCCATGCATTTGGTAAACACCGGGGCAGTGGTGAGACCAAAGGGCAGGGCCCTGAATTGAAAATGACTGGTTCCCAGCCTGAAGCGGAGGAATCTTCTGGAGCATCTGTTCATTTTATGTGATAGTACGCGTCCTGAAGGTCTATAGAGCACATCCAGTTTCCTTTTCCCAATAGGGGAAGAATGGATTGCAGCGTGACCATCCGAAATCTTGTTTTCTTGACCGATCTGTTCAAGATACTGAGATCCAAAATTGGTCTCCAGTCCCTGTTTTCTTTGGAACTAAAAAGAACCTTGAGTAGATTCCGGATCCTAGTTGGTCTGCTGGCACTGGCTGAATAGCTCTTTTGCAAGCAGTTTTGAAATTTCCAAAGCTGCTATATCCCTTTGAGCGGTGGAACATCTGGAAGGGATTTTTTGACTGATTTGGAAAACGAAGAAAGGGAATAGAATAACCTTCGAAATGATGGACTGTACCCATTTGTCTTGTGTCAAGGATAGCCAGGCTTCTGGGTACAGTGACAATCTTCCCCGACTGCCTCGAAGATGGGCAGTCGGGCAACACCTCAGGGATGCTGAAAGGGCTTATCGGAGGACGTTTCTCGATTGCCCTGGTTCTGCGGACCCCTCTGCCTCTAGGCGGCGTCTACCATTGTTGTTCCCCTCTGCCTCTGGCGGGAACCGACTCTGTCGTCAGGCGAAGTCCCTTGAGATTGTTTACGGAACCACATCTTTCCCCTTCTGGCCTTTGGGGTAAGGCCTAGAAGGAGTAGAAAACGGACTCCGGCGGCAGAAAGGGTCTTGCCATCAGTCTCGCACCTAGTCAGGGTTTCTTTCACTTGTGGACCAAACAGAGATGATCCATCAAAGGGAGTTCGTGAAAGACGTCTTGAAAGGTTCCATAAAATTGCCTAGCCGCATCCGGGCGTGCCTAGGTAAGGCTACCCCTGTTCCTGCGGCTCTGCTCGCTCCATCGGCCGCATAAGAGAGGCGCATGGAGGAGTTGGAAATAGAATTAAGGATAGCTAGCTGCGTGTTCATTTTCTCTTGGAAACCCGCAGCTGTAGGGTCCTTCAGCATTTCACTCGCTTCTTTGATCAAGTCCCTTTGAAGACGAGTGAAATGGCACAGGTAATTCAGCGAACGCATAGTAAATGTCGCTGAGGAGAACATCCGCTTCCCGTACCTATCCATGGACCTAGATTCCTTGTTAGGTGGATGGACAGGCACTGAAGGATCAGCCAGTTCCTTCTTCGTGACGGCAGCTACCACCATAGCATCCACAGAGACTCCTTTTGATAAAAATTCCTTGTCTGATGGAGCTGTGATGAATTTGGAGGGTCTCCTGGGAGTGGGGTCCACTGAATCAGGAGCCGTCCGTGCCTTTTTAGCAACCACCTGCATGAGGGGGTCAAGGGGGGGGGGGCACCCAGGAGGTGGAAGGGCGAGAGCCAAACGCCTCAAGATACACAGATTCGTCCTCCGAAGGGTTGAGGGCTGGCCAATTTCCCCTCTGTTTAAGGATCTCCAGAATGTCTGCAAATGAGACATCTTCAGAAGGGGAACGGGGAACCCTCAGAATCATCCAGATCTGTGTCCGGCGTGATAGACTCAGGTGAGTCAATGTGCTTCCTCTTGCACTTCCTCTTCCGAGGGGCTCTTCTGCCAAATCAGGAGAGGCCTCGAAGAGGATGAAATCCCCAAAGGGAGCTCCTGAGGAGTTGGCTCTCTGCGGTCCGGGATGAGGGAGTGAGTCGACTTACCCTGAGGCAGCATAGAGGGAGGGGCTGACGGAGCCGACTGTGGAGTAGAGCCAGGCTCTAACACACTCCGCATGACCTCAGCACCCCTGTCAGGCAGAGCCAGAGGTCCCCGCTCCGAGGAGCTAAGGACCCCCTCGGCACCGACAGTGATGGCTCGAGGCGATGTCGGAGCCGAACTCACCAGCGCCGAAGCACCGAGAGGGAGAGGGGTCGGACAAGGGTCCGATGCCACTCACCCCTCGAGCCGACGAGGAAGTCCGGCGCCGAGATTCCTCCATGGAAGAAAACGGAGCCGGCGACGGAGCCGAAGACAATTGTCTCGGCTCGAGGTGACCACAGTCTCGGTTCCGACACGACCCGGCTCGAACTCAAGAGAGTCGAAGGAGGAAAGAGTTGATGGACGGGGCAGGCACCGACTGATGAGTCGGGCTCTGAAGCATCTGGGCTAGTGCCTCAGACTTGAGTAGTCGACTCACCACCCTCTGAAGGTCATGATCGGACAGCCTCGATGACCTAGAGGAATGAGACCTTTGGCTCCGTTCAGACAGCAGGGGAGATCCTGGAGCCGAATGAACGGAGCCAAGAGAAGGTGACCTAGACCTCTTTCTGGTTGTCGGCTCCGAAGATCTTGTCGGAGCCGACACGGGTACCTCGATAACCTCGGCTCCGGCTGGAGCCGAGGAAGCCACAGAAACTGTGGACTGAGTCTTATCGGCTCCAGCCGGAGCCGATAAAGGCAAAGGTTGAGCAACCTGAGGTCTCGGCTCAGAAGCCGGAGCCGATGACCTCGATGCCTTGGAGGGCTTCCCTGTTGAGACAGACAGGGAATCCTCAGGTTTCAACAAGCCTCTCAAAATAAGCTTGTTTTTCCTTTCCTGCAGGACCCTGGGGCTCAAGCCATGGCAGACAGCACAGGAGTCCTGCAGGTGCAAAGGCCCCAGACAATAGACACAAGAAGTGTGAGCGTCTGTCAGAGACATTTTCTGACAGCACGCATCACACTTCTTGAATCCGGAGACCTTTGCTTCTTTAGACATAGCCTAACTGGTGAACACAAACACACACTCAAACACACCAGTTATACCCTGTCAAAATTACAAACTTTAGTAAAAAAAAAAAAAACTAAAATAAAGTACAATAAACAGTAGTACACTACCACAAACACTCCCTAGGGAAGGGAAGGCCTAAGGCCCAAGGGAAGAACTAAAAGTTCTTTTAACAAGAAACGGGAAAAAAATTAGGTTCGGGGATAGAGTTCAATGAACTACACTAATTTAAGAATAATTAAACTAAAGAAGGGGTAAAAAGAGTAACTTTTTATAGAAAAAGCTAAAACTCACCAGGAACCGGTAGAATAACCAACCTCGAAGCTGTAGCGGCAAACGAGATCTGAGGTAACTATCGCCTAGCATTGTGGGATATAAGGGGAGCCTCGAGCCGGTGGAACCAACTCTCGAGCTTTAGAGTGGCCGAGTCGGAGCCGAGGTCGGCTCCGAACCCATCCAGCAAGAATGAAGGCGAGATAGACAACTTAACATGAAACATTTAAAGGAGAAACACAAAGAACACTACTTTATATCCCAGCTACAACTATTAGCAAGAGCAGAAGGAGGGTAAGTATGGCTACTGAAACCATGAGGAATCTGGGGATCAATAGTTACAGTAAGTGCAACTTACGCAACTGCCGCAGTAGGTTTTACGCTAAATGGGTTGATTACCAAAGCCTACCCAACCTGGAAGGAAGAAGGATATGGAACAGAAATTCTAGAAGAATGGTTATAGCAAAGTTCACCCTCAACCTTGAAAAGAAATCCAGTCTGTAATGTTTTGTAAAAGTATATACAGAGGACTATAATCTGCCTCTAGAATGCTCCGAAGGAGTCTACCCCTTTCCAGTACACCAACAAAGAAGATTAGAGTTTAGTACAATGTTCCTTGATACTGCCTGGAATGGATTTGTCATGGTGGAAATAATAAAAATCAGAAGCTGGAGGTAACCTTTTGGAAATTGCCTGTTTAAACACAGGATGTCCCTTTGATAAGAAATAAATAGCTGATCACCTTTTCTAAAGGACTTGGTTCCATCATGGTAGTACCTGAGCTGACTATGCATGTCAAGAGAATGCAGAATCCTTTCTTCTTGTTTTTTTAGGTTCTAGGTAGAAAACTGTGAGATTGATGGCTTGATACAGAGTAAGCTCTAAAACCATTCTGAGTGTAAAAAGGTGTTTGTTCTTAATGTAATCCTATTTCTGTGGAATACGAAGTAAGGCTCACTCACCATGAGAGCTTGCAACTCAGATACTCTTCTTACAGATGTCAGAGCAATGCTAAGAATGTTTTCCAACTAAATAACCTTAAATCAGCTTGATGAGCATGTTCAAAATATGACAAAGTCAAGTTCTCCAGCAGAAAATTGAGATGGCAAGGAAGAGCAACAAGTTTACAATGGGGTCTCAGATGTTTAACTCCTTTCAAAATGTGTTCTACTTCAAACAGAGAAGAAAGAGGAAGATATGTGGGTAGATATACTGAAATGGCCACAAGATGAGCCTTTATCAAGGAATAAGAGGGGCCAGAGGAAAGCAACTCAGACAAATATTAGAGCTCCAGTGGTAAAAAATCCCTGATCGATCAGCCTCTGATTATTTTCAAAGCATCAACTAAAAATAATCACTTCAACTTACCAAATTATGATTTCCTTGTAGTTGGTTTTCTTGACTCCTTTAGTACCTGCTGCACATTCCCATGAAATAAGTGCCTACAATGTACTAGAAATGAATCACCCAAGCAGCCAGTTGAAGTTGATTGAGTCTAGGGTATTATAAACTCTCCCTGTCATATGTGGGTAGATACAGACTATAAGGAAGCTTGTGGTAATTATCTTTTGCCAGTTCTATAAGAAGGGAGCATCAGTATTGCCTTTGCCAAAAGGAAGTCACCACAATGATGTTGGGAGTCCTACTGAATCTTTTGAATTACCCTAGATATCATTGGAATGGATGGAAAAGCATAAAGGAATATTCCTACCCAAGGGAAATAAAATGCATCTGTTTTCCAGGCTTGCCTGCAAGGAGCCCTGGTGCAGAATTTGTTCTCCATTTGAAAAGAGGCAAATAGATCTATTTGTGGTGCACCCCACAAATGATTCAGTTCCTGGAAGCCCCCTCATTCAGTTTCCATTTGTGAGGGTCTGTCCTGGTCCTGCTCATTTTAGCTGTCACTATGTTTTGCTCTGATGAAATGTAATATGCTTGGAGGGTCAAGTAATGCTGTAGAGCTACCTCCCAAGCCATCAAAGTCAGCCTGCTAAGGAGTATGACATTTTACATTCCTGCTTGTTTTTGTACCACATGATTGTAGTATTGTCTGTAATCATTTGTAAAGGTCCTGGCAACTGCAGATGAAGAGCTTTCAAGGCATGGATCACAGCACATGTCTCCGATACACTGATGTGCTTTGGTCTGTCTGAATGCTTCCACAGACCTTATACCTTTAACCCCATGAAAACTGCACCTCAAGCAAAATTTGAAGCATCTATGATAAGATTCATTTGGGGTCTGTGAAGAGAAAGGGAGACCTGGGTTCTGTTGAAATTGTTGTCTGCACCAATGCAGTTCCATTTTTAGAAACCCCAAACTGGAATTTGATGCTCTAGAGGATGCCAATGTTGGGTCAGTGTGTGTTTTTAGAAACTATTGCACCTTCCTCACCTGTAAATGGGCTAGACGAATCATGAGTAACATAGAAGCCATAAACACTAGAATTCTTAGAAGTTCTCCTGCACAACTATGAGACTGACTGGAGCAGCGTACAAAAGATTCCAAAGAAAAATCCACTTTCCGTTTTGTCAAAAAGGTCTTTTGAAAAGGGGGGATCTAGAAGGCAGCCAAGAAACACAATCCTGTCAGATGGAGTCATGTAGGATTTTTCAGAAGAGACATAACCCAGCTTAATGACTCCTGACATCTGGATAACAACTCTGCACAGATAAGTAAGTTGTCTAAATAAGGAAATGTGTGAATGCTATTCAGTCTGCAATGAGTTATAACTGGAGTTAGACATTTCAAGAACACCCCAGCTGTGGATAATCCAAAAGGTAAAACAGAGAACTGATAATGTGACCTAGGAAACAGAGAACCATTGAAATGTCCTGATGCTTGTGGCTATGGGAATGTAAAAATTAGCATATTTTACATTGAACATTACCATGTAACCCACAGGGGGAATGAGAGTTAAGAGGTTCTGTAAGGTCAACATTTTGAATTTCAAAACTTTCACATACAAGTTTAGGAATGAACGATCATCTACTACTGGTCTCTAATAGGCCTCTTTCTTTGGCAACAGAAACATTCTGTAATAGACGTTTTTGCCTTTGGCTCTTAGTCACTGCTTCTGTGACTCCTTGGGTTTATAAAGAACGAAGAACCTGAGAAAAATAATCTGTTTGGATAGGGGAGTGGGGAGGAATTTCCCTGAAAGGAGGTTTTTGTATCCAATGACATCTGTGACCCTCCTGCACCACCTTTAACAACCAGGAGTCTGAGACAATGTTTTGCCAAAGGGCAATGTTGAGAACCAGCTTTTGGCACAGGGTTGTGTAGCTACTAGTCGGGAGGGGTGGGGGGTTAGGAATGCTGGCATACTCATTCTGCCCTGTTGGGCTGGCCCCTTTTTCTGAAAGAACCCCTGTTTCTTACTGTTATATACCTCTGGCCATCACGTTTTAGCTCCTTGTCTGACCGAATATGACTGGTTTTACTTGGGCTTTTTTTGTGAAAGAGAAAGGCCTAAAATATTTGTACTGGGGAACATGATAAATCTTATAAACTCCCTAAATCAATATTCCTGTTTTAACAAATTGTTTGAGAACCTGGGTAGCAGAAGAGATAAACAATACCTCCTTGTGTAAAGCAGAATCTAAAATTTTAGACATAACCTTATCATCAAACTTTTGAATATGTACCCGGGGATAGCTTCTCAACACAGTAGCAGCAGCAGCAGCAGTGGACCTAAACACAGTATTTGCACAGTTATGCACATTCTTCCAAGAAAGTCTGGATACCTAGGACAAGGTAGAAACAGTCTGATTCAGAAAAGAGTTTTCTTTTGTAAGAAGTGTGGTTGCAAATTTCCTCAGACTATCCATGTAGGAAAGCTTAAATTTGCACATGTATGCATGATAACTGTCAACTCTGAAAGCTAAACCAGAAGAAGAAAATAATATTTTACCTAAGTTGTTCAATACCTTGCCTTTCATCTCACCAGGAGATCTTTTTTTGTTCAGGACCAACCTATAGCAAGTAGGCAAGGTAGTGGATATAGTTGCTTGGTCTGACCTAAGGTGAGAGAAAAGAAATGTGTTAGTCTGAGGTACTTTATACATTTTACCTGCTTTTTTCAGGACTGATGAATATAGATTAGGCTGATTACGGGCAGCATTCAACACATCCTTCAGGGCTGGCTGAATAAGACGGATTGAAGAGGAATGAGGAATATTCATTTGTAACATATCGCAATAACTCATCAGTTTGTCTTAATGGTTAAGGTCTTTACCTCATAGATACGTGGTACAGAAATTGAGTCTGTATAGTTTTGTAAAAATATGGCCTTTGGTTACGAACTAGGCTTGTAATAGTCTGCAGACTGATAGCCTAGTATTTACGTGTGAACAAAGTTCAAGGAGAACATCTCTGTTCTCCTTGACTTCTCCATGATTTGTCTAAACATAAGGTAAACTTTTGGCTAGGCTTATAATGGCCTCAGGGCCAATAGCCTAGTAACTTCCTATGATCCTATGATCCATGTTCCCATAAAAATACCTTGTTCTTCCTGGCTATGTTCTGATTAAAAGAAAATTCCTTTATAGGAGGTAAGTGGTAATATTTTACTCACAGTCAGAAAGCTGGATTTGTAAATCTTTAGAAGAAGCCCTGTCTCTGTCACAATCTTAATCATCAGACCCTGCTTCCTCAGGAATTTCTTTAGAGGGGATGCCCATCTGTAATGGCTTCTGGATACCAGGATTCATATCTTGTAATGCATGCTTTGATAAGGTAAGAAAATCATCTTTCATAACTGTAATTACTTCTTCGGATAACCAATGTTCAGTCTTTTGTTTTTTCTTCTTAATAGTCCCTATGGAAGAAAACTGACTTAAAGAAGGGACCTCTGACTGCTTTAATGGTATTTTGCCTCATTTACTGCCATGAAGAATTTCCTGGTGCGTCTCCCAGCCTTAGCGAAGACGGTTCTCACATGCCCAGATCTGACACCAGAACTGCTGAAAAGGATGTGGCTGACCTCTAGTTCATGGTGGCCAAAAGGACTAAACCAGAGGAAGCCAGAGAGGTAACTGAATGTGTGATCTGAAGAAAAACAAATGAACACTGCAGGTTCACCCACTATCGGCTAAGGCACAGACTGAGCACCTAGCACCAGCAAGTGCTCCTTGCTAAGTGTTTTTTTCTTTACAGGTACAGCAGCAGTAGTGGAAATAGCAGCAGTGGAGTAAGTATCTATGATGTCGCTGAGGAAGAAATGCCAAAAGTGGTGAATGTTGCTGAGCAAGTCTGTCAGAAGGTATGCTGTCAATGAGTGCCCACAAGCAGCACACTTATGCTTAAACTACTTATCTCAGCCCCTTCACAAAATAAAAGCACAAGGCAGTCCACAAATTCCCTGTCAACACTGCATTTAAATGCATAAATACACTGAATGAAAAATAAAAAGGCAGGTAGGTTGCCAAAAAGTGAACATAAGCACTATGCTGATATACACATCCCTGCCTATCCCAAAGTAAAATGTTTAGTCACCAAATAAAAGTTTGCACAAGCAGTACACATTTTTTTCATGAAAGAAGCCTCAGTTAGTTAAATATCACTAATATCTAAAAATAGCAGTTCATGATAGGAAAAGTCTGATACTGATAAACAATATATAATTTCTTAAACTGGAAATACCTCTTTAAGTTGGAAAAAAAATTAAACAACTTTCTTAAAAGGACAATAGTTCTGAGCGGAGGGATTCTCCAATGGGGATTGCCAGAAACAAAGCTCTTAGCCAGTTGCTGCTCCTGTGAAGTCCCAGAGGTGCTTCTCTTCAAAAAGCCAGGAAAGTACTGAATAAATCTTTACTCTTCAGATTAGCCAATTAGCCATCAGCAAGAAGGTGTCAGACTCTTGTGAAGATGGCCAGTTGTTCTCTGAGGCGGGAACCAACTCCTGTAACCTAAAGACTACTGCAGCCATAGGAATGATGAAGATCCAGAGGCAGTTGGAAAAGAATCCTGGTTCTTTGTCTGGTACCAACTAGAAAATCTCTTCCATTTACAAAAATACAATTTTCTAAAAATAGGCTTTCTCACCTCCTTTAATACCTGCAGCACCTCCTGAGGGAAAAAAAAGGTATGTAAAAAGTATAAAAATTCTACTATCTATGCAGCCTGCAGCACCTCCTGAAGAAAAAAAAAGTGTGTAAAAGGTATAAACATTCTATCTATGCAGCCTACAGCACCTCCTGAAGAAAAAAAGGTGTGTAAAAGGTATAAAAATTCTATCTATGCAGCCTGCAGCACCTCCTGAAGAAATAAAAAGTGTGTAAAAGGAATAAAAATTCTACTATCTATGCAGCCTGCAGCACCTCCTGAAGAGAAAAAAAAAGTGTGTAAAAGGTATCAAAATTCTACTATCCATGCAGTTAGTTGAAGAGTTTCCACATTAGGGTGTATAAGACTCACACTGTCTTGTGACAGCAAATCCAGCCAATAGGGATGCTTGTGGTAACTGCCTTTTGCCAGATTAAAAAGAAAGAACCACTGTTGTCTTGGTGATAAAGGAGCCAAAAGCCTAATTTTGGAGCATCCTTCTGAATCTTTTGCAAACTCTGGTAACCAGTGGAAAGGATGGGAAAGCATACAGCACATTTCTGTTCAAGGGAGTAAGAAAAAAACATCTGTCTTTTGAGCCTTTTTGCAAGGAATCCTGGAACAGAATTTCTTTACTTGTCTGTTTTGAAAGGAGGGAAAGAGATATACTTGAGGTGCTCCTCACAGTCAGATCAAGTCATGGAAGACCACAGGATGAAGATTCCATGAAAGGATCTCTGTCCTGGTCCTGCTGAACTTGTCTCCAATAAGGTTTTGCTCTGTTATAATGTATGAAGCCTGAAGAGCTGGACTGAGCTGAATTGCTAGCTCCCATTCTATCATAACTAGTCTGCACAGAGGGTAAGATCTGTTACCCCCTGTTTGTTTATGTACCACATCACTGTGGTGTTGTTTATGTACACTTGTAGAGGTCATAGTGATGAGCAATGATTCAAGTTCTTCAAAGCATTGATAGCCAACATCTCCCTGATATCTATGTTATTCTGTCTGTCAATAGATTCATAGGATCATAGGAGATTACTAGGCTATCAACCTGGAGGTCATTTTAAGCCTAGACATTTCCTCCCAATGTAATACCACAGAAATGTTAGTCAATACCCAAAATTGCATTTAGTGAAGACTGCCCATGTCCAGGAGGGCTGTGGGTGCTATCCCCAGTAAGAATTTACAGTGCTCCATCCACTCGTCCAGGTTCCTCCTGAACAGTGTCATAGAGGTATTGTGTTTCACATGAATTAGCAGCCTGTTCCAAAGATACGGCAGTCATTGGGAGATAAATCTGTCCCTCAGCATGTCCTCTTTAAGTCACAGGTCATATTTAGGTCCCTCGAACGGGTAGCCATAGTCCCTTTTGATTTACGGATATGCAGCAAGTTCATTAGGTTTGGGTCTTGAACTACTCTGTAGGCCAGGTCCCCCCCCCCCAAGAAGTCTATACGATAAGGAGTATAGTGACAGGGTCTTTAGTCTGTGTAAGGCACACGCATGAGTGTCTTAATCTTCTTTGTTAGAAAGCTCTGAGATCTCTCCAATTGCTGCAGGTGCTTTGTACTATACATGTCTAACAAGGTGTTATACTCAATTATGAGCCAGATAAGTGCCAACTATAGAGGAGTTATAATCTCTTTAGCTCTTGAGGCGAGGCCTTTATTAATCAAGAGTGTTACATAGAAAGACTTCCTTACTACAGTAGACACATGGTGGTCGAAGTTAAGCTTGCAGTGAACTTGTGATCTCAGGTCCTTTACCACTTCATGGGTATTTAGGGTATTGCTGATGATTTGATAGTGTGAAGGGACATTGTTTGTGCCGAAGGGAATGATGATGCATTTCTTTGCAATCAGTTTGAGACCGTGACTAATACACCAGTCATTGGTCTGTGTGAGACCCTCCTGGAGTGTACTAACATCATTTGGGGATTCAATTATTGCACCTAATTTGCAGTCGTCTGCAAACTTGATCAGCCACAACCCCTTAGTTTTGACTTGAACTTCTGAGAAGTATATACCAAATAGTAAGGGCCAAGCACTGACCCTTTTGGTATCCCGCTGGCAACAGGTCTGCTGGTTGATGCGGCATCACCCACTTTGATAGTGTGTGCTGGTTGATGCAGAGTTACCCACTTTAATAATGGATTTCCTCAGAGCTTGCTCTTTCTCCACTTTTGAAATCACTCCCAATAATAGATCTAAAGCATCTGTGGTAACTGACTGGTGGAGGGTCGGAAGGGAAAATGGAAGACATGGATTGCAAGTTATCTGCTCTATCACAATCTAATCTCTCTCTTTACAAGCACCAGATCTGAAAGACTGCATTTTCCTCATGTGCAGTCTAGCAAAGGGAAGCATGATTATCATCAATGCCACGTACCCTAGAATTCTGAAAAACTCCCTTGCAGATGCCTGTCTTTGACTGGAGGAATTGTTAAAATGTATGTACTCTGGATGAAGAAAGTTTCTTCCCAAGGCAAACTCCAGCAAACATCCCAGGAAAATCCTTCTATGAGAAAAGATTAGAGAAACTTCTCCAAGTTGATTTGTAAACCAAGATTGAGTAAAAAATCCTGAACATTTGATAGCTACTCTTGATAGCTGGAAAAAGAGGCTACAAAGATAAAATGATTATCTAAACAGGGAAAAAAAGTGAATGCCTTGTAAATAATGCATTTTGCAAATACTCTTGCTACAGTGGACACTCCAAAGAGTAAAACAGAGGACTTGATAATGTAAGTTAGACACAGCAAATCTTAAGAAATGCCTGAAATGTTTGGCAACAGGTATGTGATGGTAAGCATCTTTTAGATCCCACTTTACCATGAAAGCCAGAGGAGGAATAAGAATACAAGAAATTGAACTTATAACATCTTGAACTTTGGAATCTTGAAAAGAAGGTTTAAAAAAGAAAGATTCAGCATTGGCCTCTAAGATTCTTCTGCACTGGGAGATAGAAGCACTCTTGAACAATAACCTTTACCTAGGAGATTGAAAGGCAGCGGTTCTATGACTCCCAGAGACAGCATGTTGCACAGAATGAAAGGAAAGAGAGATTTCTGTTCCCTGAACAAGAGGAAATCCCCTGGAAAGGAGGGTGGGATTCTCATTACAAAGTGTACCCCAACTGGATTATATTCAGAGCCCAACTGCCCCAAACAATCTGATTCTAGAAGCAAACAAGAAGTCTCAGAGACATAGAAAGGTTTTCTGAGTAGGGGGGTGCAGGTGGGGTAAACAGGCAGACAGTCACACTCACTAGAATGGCTGCTCCTGAATTTCAGAGGTCTTTCCTTTCTCTTTTGAGTCTTCTTTCCATTTGTAAATCCTGATTGTTAGCAGCTTGCTGTTTAAACTGCTTACTGGGAAAGGGAGCAGAGGAGGAGGAGTGAAAACTACTATTTGGACTGTAAATGGAGGGTTGAAAAATACAAGTCACTCCTACAATCAATTATCCTCTTTTGTCATAATTCTTAAGAATCTCAGTTGCAGAAGGGCCAAACAGTGTGTTTATCTAAAGGAGAATTAAAATATCAGAATTGACATTATCAGGAAAATTTTAAGAATGAAACTAAGCAAATCTCAACATTGATAAGGAATCAGCAACTCTGGAAGAAAATCAGCAGCATTATAAGCAAATTTTTAAAATGTGCTTTGTCACATGAGAAACAGCAGTCACAGAAGAATTTAATGAATTCTCCATCTAGGAAGAAGGAAGGTTAACCCGTTACTTCTGCATACTCTCAATGGACACAAGAAAAAATCGTTTTTAACATATCAGCCTGACAGTTTAAAATCCTGAAATTTAAAGTACTGGAAGAGCACATCCTCTTCCACAGCTTATCCATTACTTTTCCACTTCTGTCAGAAGGAATGGAATTAGTGGTAGTAACCTGTTTGCAAAAGCAGATGTGGAAAGAGAAATAACAGCTGGGTCTGATTTAGGATTAGAAAACTGATATGTGTTTGTTTGGGACAACTTGTAGGGTCTATATTTATTCATCTAAATTAATTTCATCTAAACTCATTTAATCTAAAACTGAAATCATCAAAAAAAATCAGTGTTTTTGCCCGGGGTGGCAAGCTTCCCTGCACTCTCCAATACCCCTGCTAATTACATATAAGTCCAAGATCGTACAACAGTGGGGATAACAGCAAACTCCCATAGCCATGTATTTAGATCAAATGAATGGCATCTACCCTATATACGCTGTCAGACCTCTTGTGAGCAGGAGGCTGACCATCACGTAAGTTGAAGGAAGTATATTAGAGCGTCAATTATCTGAAGTAATTGGTACCTAGGGTAGTTCGGAAAACCAAACTGCTCAGATAACCAGATAAAAAACTTCTAAAATCTTTTTTTTTTTTTTCCTGCATGCAGGAATACACTTTTCGATCGCTCAGCAATTCTAGTGGACAATAAAGAATATTTTTCACACACGAACTGGCTACAAGCTCAAAAAACATGCTCAAGCAAACATGCGTAATGTTAACACATTAAGATTTTATGATTTTTTCCTAACCGAAAACTTTGGGAAGGCTGGTTCTGATAACTGGCGTTTCGGATAATCGACTCTCTACTGTAAAAAAAACGTAGGCAATACAGGAGTAATTTGTGCAACTTGTAGCATCCGCAATTATAATACATTTGATGTGCCATAGGAATCTGGAAAACCTCCTTCATCTTGGATAGTGTTAGTGAAAGAAATCTCTTCAGCAGGGGGAATCTAATGCTATACTTTCTTCACAATATGAATGCTTAAATCCAGAGGATACTCCACAGGTACACCCATCTCCTTCAAGGTCTGATCTACTGACAGACTTGTGTGACTCTGGCACTCTAAAATCTATCCATTTTCTTAGGAGCATTGAGTTGAGAAACTGACACTACACTGAATTCATGCTCTAAAGCCTGCAAGATTGATGGGATGGTTACAAGCTTTGATGAATCTATACTAAGGTGTTCATAATTTCTCTTTTGTGACTCTGCTACCTTCTTTCCTTTCCACTTAAATAATATTTTTATTTTTTGCGATGTTTTCTTCATTAGGAGAAAGATTCTTCAGCTTCAGACTCACAAGCAATTGGGGAAGATATTTGAGAGGCAAAGTTAGGGTTGCCAGCTTTCTTTGTGGCTAAAACCGGACTAAGGTCACACCCCTCGCATCACCCATAACTCCACCCATTCACACCCCCTCTCCCACTCATGCTCTCCCCATTTTGTGACATCACAGTGACATCAGCTGATGGGAATGCCCTCTTTTTCTGTTCCGGATGCCTGCTTTCAACCGATTTACTATGCTTTTCTGTAAAAAAAGCATAGTAAATCAGCCATCTTCACTAATGGAATGTTATTCAGTCACAACTCTGCATACTCCCTAAACCCAAACTCCCAATAACATTCTAAACCTAAAATCTATTTCCCTTCCCTAAACCTAAATTCCACCAGTCGTGGGCAGGGTTTGCCTAATGTGCATCCTTCCATGTCCTGCTTTCTGCACACATCTGTATATTCAATGACTGGTGGTCGACTGACATTTGATTCACTGACCTGGCCTTGACTGACACTTCATACAGTTGATTTGCCTGGCAAAGTAAATGCATGGCTGTGGCTACTTTCCTTCACAAAAGTGCATTGTGTGATTATTAAGTAAATAGCAGCATGATTAGTTTCATGTTAGGGTGACATCTCCATACAACCAAAACAGAAAACTGAGAAGGTCTGGCTAATAACTGGTAAGTGGCCACATGAAACCAGCAGTACATGTAGAAATAACTGCAGCCCAGTCACTTCCTCAAAGTATCACTTGTCTGACTTTCATTTGGTGTTAACATGCAGGGGCATGGCTCTCAACGAATATTTTGGTCCGTTCCTCAGGGACAAATTAAGATAATCAGGACAATCAGGAACACTTTTAAAATGATTAGTACTATTAACTTGAGACATTGACAGAATAAGAGAATATGAATTAATATCCATTTTCTGAAATAAAAGAAAGTCTAACTATAATTATTGTCATTATTTCTTAAGTGCAATTCTCCACCTTTTCTCCAATCATCACCAGTTTTAGGGGGATTAAAAGAGAAATAAAATTTGACTCAGGGACAGTTTATGAGCAGGGGAGAAAGGAACATTATCGTCAAAACAAGTCTCACGACACTGTGGCAAACTATAAAGACACAGTAATCAGACTGCACAGGTGTTCAGACTACTGGCAAGTGGCACATACAAAATACTAAGCCCACAGTACCAATCACAGCTGAGCTTTTTCTATTTACTAAAATTACAAAAATAACTCCACTCATCAAATGTTCTGCTTCTATCAATTCAACAGAAGTCATCCTCCCACCCCTAACAACTTCTATTTAAATAATTCCTGTACATCATGTAATCCAGAAGTAAACACTATATTGTGTTACTGGGTGGTAGTAAATATCTCATAAACGACCTGAAGAAACAAACATAATACATGCAGCTAAATAAAGTTGTTTACAACCAAGGGAAACCCCAGAACCAATCTGCCACACTACTACAATAGTTTCAGTTTCAGAACAGCTAAGTGGACAAAACCTTCGCTGTAATCTTTTATCAGAGACCCATACCGAATAAACTGCAGGTTCAGACACTATTTCTCAAGACCACTGAAGTATTGGCATATGGGCTAATATGCAAGCCTATGAAAAAGAACGAAAACTTTCAATCATCACGTTTACTACCTTTCAATCCAATCCCATTGACCCAGTGTTCCAACAGAGCAGGCAATACATAGTGGAACTTAAGCGTACAGTTCTTGGCCCACAACTTCCAAACCTTTATGCATCAACTTTCAACTTTACTTTACTTCTTTTCTGTCAGACAGCAGTACATAACATTTCCAGTACTCAGACTGGCGCCCTGGCTGGAAAAGATTTTGTACAGGCAGCTGCCGCAGCATCCATCCAATCAATGAAGGATGGCTCAGGGGTGTTCTATAAGGAACTGGCCAATCAGCCATAGAGGGACAGAAATTCTATTTGGAAGTTGGCGCTACTGAAGTGAGTCAAACAACTGACACTTTTAAATGGATGCTCAGTTTTTTTTTTTTTTTTATCAGCATTCTGGTTTTTAAGTGTACTGCATGTTATTGAACTTTTTACTCCAACTTTACTCAGTGGCACAAAACCCGGACTTCACGTGTCTGGTTTTGAATAAAATTTGTAACCGCACAATTTGTCAGAAAACCAGACAGTCCAGTCAAAAACCGGACAGCTGACAACCCTAGGCACAGTGCAAACCCTCATTAACAGAATCAGAAAGGGCTTCCTCTACAAAGGAAGAATGAGCTCTCTCTCTCTCTCTCATTTCACTGGGGTAGAAAAAGAAGAAGAAGTAGAAGTGGGAAAAGTAGGTTGAAGGTAATGAATGACTTTAAAGAAGCCCCTATGAAAAATTAAATCAGACTTCCTAGTTTGAAAAGGGGGAGTAGGAGTGGGAAACAGATATTTTGTCTTTGAGTGGGCTTTTTTGGAGTCTCAAGAAGTACGGTTTAGGTGAAGAATCCATAGGTCAGACTTCCTTCCATAAGCAACCTACCAAAATCTTCCCTAAACAATATTTGGTGTATGCCTCCATTGCCCTCCAACAAGAAAAATCATGGTTCTCCCTTCCTATTGAATTTGCCTGGCAGCTGGTCTAAAGGGACATGCTCAGGTCACAGCGGCTTCTGAATAAGATGTACCAGAAGCTCCAGGAAAGGCAGACTAATGTTCTAAGGGCTGCATAAGTGCTTCAGTGGCACCATCAGTCTCAGACTACAGACAAAAGAGGTAAACATCTGGGATTTGTCACTTACCTCTTTAGTTAACTTCTTTTTCTTTTTGGGCTGAGAGGGGAGGTCTGCCGATGGGGAAATTGATTATATGGTTTCTTGCTCCAAATCTTAAGAAATTTTCTCTCTAAAAAGCTTTAAGACAGTTGGATCTACCTCTTATTGTCTTGGGAGTGAAAGACTGACAAATATGACACAACTTTATGCCATGTTCCTCAACTAGGCAAAAAAAGGTGTTAAGTGCATCCTTAAATAGAATTTGTCTACCAAAGGAATATTTGCCCTTCCTGACAGACATATGAAAATGTTATTATAATTTCTCAAAGAACAAAAGGACATTTCCCAAATGTGGATACTTATCTGCCTGAAATTGTAGCTGAAGCCAGTTAAATGTATTAATGCCTTTAAACTGACAAGAATCTGCATAAGCATACATATGGTAAGAAAGCTCTGAGTTTTGGCACACCAGTGCATCCCTTTTAAAGTAGCGCATGCTGTCATGAAAAGGGCAAACATACAGTCCACAAGGAAGGAGCATTAAGCTTTGTATACATGCCAGACTTAAGATATCCTTAGGAGGATATATCATGTATAGTTATTAGTACTGCAACAGTGATTTAAATAAGAACATCACACATAATGTATGCCATATCAGTTAATGGTTATGCTATAAAGCGCATAGTCCAGTCACACTATGCAACAGACATCTCCACATACATAACACAGGAGGGAGGGTGCAGTGGGTCTTAGTCATTGTCATTTGCATAGGTTCCACCCTCCCGCCTGTGTTATGTATGTGGAGATGTCTGTTGCACAGTGTGACTGGACTATGCGCTTTATAGCATAACCATTAACTAATATGCCATACATTATGTGTGATGTTCTGATTCACAATCACATGTGGCTGACATCACAACTTGGTTGGGTTGCCATGTCATTGGAGCTGATGTCAAAGCTATTGTAGCAAGTGGCACCCTCTGTCATTTGACAACAGGGAGGAGGTGCCTCTACATGAACATGGCAAGTAGTAGGAACCACTCCATTATTGTGACTGTGTGTTGATGCCACTATGTATCCATCTCTGGAAGTGTGTGTCACTACATGATCATGATCTTGGACTTCTGTTCTGGCTTGAACTATTACAACTAGAGATCCCTCATGACAGGAACAATGTGCTACTGTGGGAATGTGACCTGTATGGAAAAAGCTGTCATGGATAATGAACAATAACTCTGGATAGAGTGATGATATTAGCACTTGTTATCCATTGCATGGAGGTGGATATGGCAAAGGTATGTGCCACCATATGCCTCATAAGACCAAGCATGCCTTCGTGTATGGATAACATGGCCTCATAATGCTATTGGCAGTACTGGGTGACATGCTTAAAAATGCCACATCTCACATCAGTCATCTCCATATTAGCATGTGTAGCTGCGGACTGTGCATGAATAACAGTCCTGTACATCAGGAGACTGAGCCTTATTCCCACGTACATTTCGGGTACTGGCTGTGCCATTTGACAGTGATGACAGCCCTAGTAGAATGCATGAATGTATACAAGGTGTACCCACATTGGATGTACTGCATTCCACTGTTGCTGATTCCAAGGGGAGACAGGAAATGCAGTGTTGGTGCTCTCAACCACAGGGGAGCCTCCCTGACATGAATGGTAAGTACTCATGCTGGACAGCCTCCAACATAGGTATGGGTGAGGCCACACTATCACCCTGTGCAATGGGCAGAAGTATCCCCAAGAAGAAAACAGACAGACAGTGCTATTCTGGCATGCGGCTATGTCTTAGTTTGTGTCTCGACATCCTCATTATCAGACTCTGCATGCATGTTGACATCAGCCTGTTGTTCTACCCCAACCTGTACAGGAATCACCATAACAGTGAGCCAGTGGTTTGGCCAAGACTACACAATAGTAGACAAAGCAGAGTAATGCATGTTGTATTTGAGGCTCTGTGGTGTGCATGCAAATGCCAAACAGGAAGCTGGAGATATAGAATAGGCACATACCTTCATGGCTGTTCCTATGTGCCTGAACTCCTGATGTACTGCTGGGAAACATATGCATTTGCTAACTGTGGCCTGACAACACTCTTTATGTGCACCATTGCTGTATACATTCTGTAGTATTTATTTATTGATTTATGTATATGAAATTTGTTAACTGGATTAGTCTGACTGGGTAGTAAAGCCCTTCTTCAGCAGAGGCCAGAGGAGAAAAGCTCCAAACATAAAAAGTATAAAAAAATACAAAAAAGTATAAACAATACAAAAAAGCTTAAACAATACAAAAAATACATAAGCAGACAAAAACATAATATGAATACAGAGCATAATTAGTAAAAATAAGGTAGATCTACGCTATGCTGACAGTAAAACAGACTTCTGATCAGAAGTCTTAAGACTGTTACATACAAACAGAGAGTGAGAGCATAGTTCAACACTAGGCAGTTAAAAAAACAAGGTAATATATAACATGTGATTAATATCTACATTTTGATAATTTTATCTGCAGGAAGAAAGACAGAAAGTTGGGGACCAAGTCAGAGTATTAGTAGAGAAATCAAGGAGGAGAGAAAGGGTGAGGAGAGCATATATCAGGTCAAGTAGGTCAAGATCATATTTTGTGTATATAATCTTTTAGCATTTTTTTAAAAATGGAAACTATTAGTGGCAGCTCTGAGGTCTGGTGGTAGTTTATTCAAAGAGTTAGCAACTGAATGACTATACAGAAGTTTACCTATTTGTTTCAGGGGCTTATATATTTCCAGGAAATGTTGGTTGGCACTACGGAGGCAATGTTTGAGAGTATAGGGAGAGATTAGGGTAGAGAGAGCAGGGCAGCGGGAGGGATTAGTTAGAGTCGAGTGAATAAGGCAAAGCTGTGGAAGTAGGAGTTGGTTGTGGACTTCAGGCCATAGAAGATTTTGTAGGCCAGTGCAGTTGTGGGATCGATAGGGAAGGTTTCTAACAAATCTAGCAATTTTATTGTAGGTGGATTTGAGTTTAGTCATGAGGTTGGATTGTAGGTTAGTGAGTATTGGTGCAGCATAGAAGAGAGTAGGTAATATAAAAGTTTGAGCTAGGGAACATCTAGTGTCTTTAGTAAGGCATTTTTTATTCCTGTATAACAGGCCTAGTTTTTGGTGTGCTTTTTGATGGTTTGTAGAATATGGATATCAAACTTAAGCTGGTCATCAATAACAATGCCAAGGGATTTAGTATGAGTTTCGACTGAGACGGTATTATTATTGAGAGATTTGACTGAGAAGGAGTTTTTACAAAGTTCTAGGGATTTAGGGAGGAAGAGAAGTAGTTTTGTTTTTTTTTTTTTTTGGAATTGAGTAAGAGTTCATTGCTGCTTAGTCATTTTTCAACAGACAGACGAGAATCTTGGGTGAGGGAGAGTAGGCTTGGAGCAAGATATAATATCAGAATCATCAGCATGTTGGATAAGAGAGGAGGGCAAGCTGTGAAGAGATTTTTTGTACAGATATTAAAGAGGAGGGGTCCTAGAATTGATCTTTGGGGTACACCAGTATGAACAGCCAGGAAAGGAGAGGAAGCAGATAGCCATGTGGGAGTCTGGAGTCTGTCTGAGAGGTAGCTGTTGAACCAGAGAATAGTGGATTGTGAGAGATTAAGATTTTTAGTTTAGATAGGAGGAGGGAGTGGGATACAGTGTCAAAAGCTTTAGATAAATTGAGGAAGAGACTAGGAATGAGTTTGTTTTCATCTCAAGCTTTGGCAATGGTCTGAGTGAAACTAATGAAAGCAGTGGCAGTGCTATGATGAGTACGAAAGCCATGTTGTATAGATGGAAGGAGGATTGGATTTATTTATGTATGCATATTTCCATTATTTTGGAGAAGGGGAGAGAATAGCAATGGGGCGATAGTTTGAGAGCTCAGTAGAGTTACCTCCTTTGTAAGGGGAATAACATAGAATTTTTTTTCCATATTTTGGGTATCGCATTTTCAAGGAAGGATCAATTGATAAGTATAGATACGGGGTAGGCAATGGCACTGGCTGCAATTTTGAGAAATTGAGGTGACATGCTGCCTGCAGATGTAGAGCATGGCTTAAGTTTATTGAGAAGAGGTCTTATATATGTTGTGGGGGTGGGTTTCAGAGAGAAGGTACAGGCAGGGTAGGTGGGAGTGAGATTGGTAGAAGAAAGATTAGCAGTTTTATTTTTAGTGAGATTTTTGATAGAGTTAATGAAGAAGTATCCTGGTCAGAGCTATTTGGACAGGGACTAGGTGTGGTAGGCTTACCTGGCTACAGGAGCTTATTAATATTGTTCCAAAATAATCTGGGATTAGACTGAGAGTTATTTAGTGGTTTATGGTAATATTGTCTTTTGTCATTGTCTATGTGTTTTTTGGTATGGTTCCTACGTTGTCTATAAGTTTGAAGATGGGTTGGCAGATTAGTTTTTTTCCATATCTTCCAGGCTCTGTCTCTCTGCAACATAAGGTTGCATGTGGGTTGATATAGCCAAGGTGAGAAGTTAGACTTTAATCTAATTTTTCTGATGGGGTCAATGAGTTTAAGGTATTAAGGAAGATTTTGTTGAATTTGGAGACAGTCTCATTAAGAGGAAGATTGTATAAGAAGGTCCAGTTGAAAGAGGAAAGTATTTTGTTGAAGGTAGCAGGGTTGAAGTTGGAGTTTGTGACAGTCTTTGAGATGGTGGAGTCTGTGGAGTTGAGGCGAATGTCTGTGAACTAGGGTGGGAAGATAGTCACTGAGTCAGTCGGGAAGAGTACAGGGATTGTAGAAGTTTGGGTTGGAAGTGAGAATCCAATCGAGAACTGTACCAGAGTTGGTATGTTTATTATATCGAGTAGGAGAAAAGATGAGTTGAGAGAAGCCATAGAGTTTAATGGAACTCTAGGTAGAGAAGGAGTCAATAGCTGTCCCGTCAATATTACCATCTCCCAAGATAATGGTTTCATAGGGGCTGTTATCAGAGAGCCAGGAAAGGAACTGCTCTAGGACAGGAATGTTTTTCCGGGGGGGGGGGGGGTGTAGATGGCAGCAATAGCAATTTTTTTTTGTGACTGTTAAGTTTACAGTTTACTATAACAGTTTCAGCAGGGTAAAAGTTTGGAGTGGGTGTGGTTTAGGGGGTAGAGTGAAAGTTGCTCAGTGTAAAGAATGGCATCACCTCCCCCTTTTTTGGAGTGATGATCAAGCCAAAAAATATTACACCCTGGGGGAAGAACTTCTGAGTCAGAGATCTGTGGTTGCAGCCATGTTTCAGAGAGAGTAAGAATGTCAGGGGTATACTGAGTGATCAGGGAGTGAAGAGGGCTTATTCTATTGGTTATACTTTGTATGTTGAGAGAGATTATAGGTAGGTATTTGGAAGGTGGGAGGTTAGTAGAGTCTAAGGAAATGTTAGGTTGAGAAATGGTGGGTAGACTAAGAGAGGCTGGAGAGATATTGGGGCTGTCTGTATAGCTGTGTGTAGGAGCAGTGAAGAATGGCCCAGGGTTTGGAAGACTATCTCCATAGCATAGTAAGTTAACTAGGAAGAAAACTTTGGAATTTGCAGGTGGGTAATAGGTGGGGTACCTAGGTCTCATTTTATAAGACGAACTTGGGAGTACTTTAACTTTGTGATAAGTAGTTGTGTAATTAGAGAATAGTGAAGGGGCAATAGAGTAATTGATAAGGGTTTGGACATCAGTATGGAGATACGGGAGGGGAGGTAATACCACAGTTGTGGTTAAAGAGCCATGGTAAGAAGTAAAAAGTGTAAAAATAAGTAGACAAGAGGCGAAGAAAATAAGTGAGAGCATACATGAAGAGGGGTTAGTATGCAGTCTTGAGAGTGTGCGGGTTGAAAGGGAAATGGATATATGGAGAAAAGGAAAATGTAGATGTGAAAAGGGAAAACTGTAGTGAGAGGTAAAATTCAGGCAGGGAATAAAGAAGAGGGAGACAGTTGGATTTTATGAGAAGGGATTGGCAAGATAGGGGGAGCTGTTGAATTAGGTACGGTTGGTCTGGATTAAGTGGAGGGCGGAGAATGGTAGTGAGACAGGGGGTGTGGTCAATCAGGGTGATGTATAAAGGAAATGAATATAGTGGTGTATGGGAATGGGGGTAGGGTAGGGGAGCGGAGTGTGCCATGATGTACGCAGCCAGAGCGAGCAGAAACAAAAACAATCAGCTTCATAAGAGGAGAAATGCAGGTAAATACTGTAGCACAGTATAACAGTCCATTAAAAGTAATGCCCTTTATCATACTTATCTTTGTATTACATGTGCTAGTTTCCTATAACTACTATTTGCTGAACAAAAAAAAGGGAGGGTACTTCCACAATGTTTTTTCTCAGTATTAAACCCAGAGAAAAGGAGAAGACTTCTTCTGCAAACATTTCTGTACTAGATAACGCTAACTGGATAGAATGGAAGAAGGGGGAGAAGGGAGCTCTAGCATCCGACAGCTGTGCACGCTATCTACAAACACAAAAGCAGGGGGAATCTAATGTACTATAGATATTATTGTTCTTTTGAGAAGCATGTAAATAAAATATACACTGGTGATAGATTTATGAACTGGATGGCAAGGGTTGGTCGCTGTAACTTGTAAAAGGCTCTTGACTTGGTGCGGGTATATCTGTATGTTTACAAGCCCTCTGAAATATGTGACATCTGTGAAATTCTAGCACCTGTGTCCACTCTATCAACTATAATACCTGTCCCTTCATCTCCATGATGGGATACTAGAAAATCCTACATATCTGCTAACCATGCAGTGCTGGGTGCTCTCTTCCAGTGACTGTACTTCCCACTGCTCTGCTGCATGCCTTCTTGCAGGACTGCTTTATCAAATATATGAAACCCCTCCAGCACTGCTGTGTTCTATGATTCTGGTGACACACAGCAGTGACATAATGAATCACAGTCTGACACATGTGGTCCTGTAGTGTCTCTTTAGCACTCTGTACCTTCAACAGCTGCCACCCATGTGTCTTGACTGCTTGAATGAGCATGGCATTCTCTGCATTGCTGAAGTTGTCTAACCTCTGCCATCTGCCACATGGCATCATCTGTGAAAAGAATACATAGTTCTATGCTGATGTGTGATGGAAGACTCAAATTACAAACACATACAGTGGGTAGGAGTGGGTACATAGACAAATACAAGCTGAACCTGGGGCAGAAACATAGGAGGAGCCACACACATTCTATGAGGAGATGGTGGTTACACTGATTCTTCAGACTACTAGTATGGGTAGGCATCCACTTATTCAGTTGGAGTAGCTGCAACATTGCCCACATACACACACACACACACACACACACACACACACACATATATATATATATATATATATATATATACATACACACACACACACACACACACACACACACACACACACACACACACACACACACAAACACGATTGGTACATTCACAAACAGTATGTGTTTGGTGCACATAGGACATCACGGGTGACAGGCGGATTACTGGGCTATGGATCCAGGGATATACCTGTGAAGACCCACTTCAGCTGTTCCCATAAAATGCACAAACAGCTCCTTGTATGATAAACAGTACAGACTAGAGAACTGTAATCTTGATATTGTGGACTGCCTTCCCACACATACAATATAAATATACAGCTAAAGATCATGGCTACAACTGATATATGCAAACAGAAGTTGCAGGTAAGCATGGTACAGATCAGTAACACTACCAATAATCTGTTCCAAGGCAAGGGCTAACAAATCTAGCAAACTGGATAAATATCTCCTAAGTTAATACTTTGGAATGCTGCATACCTTGAAGCTGATTCCTATGTAAAAGTTGCTTCCCTGCTGCCAGAAACCTTATTTTCACTGATTAGGTCCTTCCACTTCTGCTATTGTGGGAGACTGCATCTGTGCTGTTGCAATTAGTGGTGACACATGTATGCACAGTATGGATTATTACACGTACCTGTTCAGCTGTGATGCTGTGGGAACAATTTCAGTCTTCTACTATCTTGAATGTACCTCTGCACTGTTTTGTAGATACCACCTAATGCAATCATTTCAAGCTTCTACTATGTCATGCTTAAATGTGGAAGTATAACATTGCAATGCTCCGTAAATCTCTTCTACAGGGACCATTTTAGGTTCCAGCAGTTTTGCACTTACATGTGGGATTGCAGCTTTACACTGTTCTGTAGCTCTCATCCATACCCATGTGTGACATTTGATATGTTCCTTTCTCTTTTACACAGAGGCCAACTGTACAGGCTGCCACAGGAAGCAGAACAGACTTTCTGCATAGTGGGGGTTAGTTTGCATACTATTCATTGACCTGTAGAGTATTTATAAGTTATGTACTCACCGTAGCTAGGCATCTGTGTTATCCATTTTCATTCTTTCTCACTTATGGAGTTCGGATCCGATCCTCGGATCTGACTTGGACACATACTAAAGACTTCAGAACCAACTCTCGAGTTCCTCCCTCTACCCATAATACCTTACTCCATCTTCATTACCTCAGATGGAGTTTACTGCTCTATCCCCTAATAATAGATGAAGAACAGAAATAGAAGTTAGAAAAGAGTGGGTTCAAACCTGGAACTGTGGGTTACAGACACAATCCAACAGGTCCTTCCAGAAGAAAAAGGATGGGAATGGATGGGAGGGAGTTGAGGAAGAATGAAAATGGACAACACAGATGTCTACTTATGGTGAGTACACAACTTATACATCTGATATTTTCCTTTTCAGCCTTTCTCATGTATGGGACAGAGTCCCCAACTACATTCACCTTGGGTGGCCCTCATGGAAGGATATTCCAGAGTACTGCCGAACCAAAGGAGGCTCTATTTCTAGATATAATGTTCAATCTGTAATGTGAGACAAAGCTATGAGCTACCAAGAAAGCTGCCTTTCACAACATTAATTTTAGGTCAGATTTGTCTGAAGGCTCAAAAGAGTTTTTGTGTCAAACCTTTGAGTACTACTGTGAGATCCCAAGGAAGTGAGGGATCCTTAATTGGAGGCCTTAGTAAAAAAATGCCTTTCACAAAAGCTTTACTTAATCTAGAGATAGCTAAGGAAAAATACCTACTTCCTGTGTGAAAATTTTAAATTGTTGCCAACTGAAGTTTAACTGTAGTGAAACTAACAACATTTTAAAAAGAGTTGTCAAAAACTGAAGAATAGTCAAAATAGGTGCAGAAAAAGGATCAATGCCCTTATCTGCTGCCCAAATAGAGAACCTTTTCCACATGCTTCTATAAACTTTTTTGGAAGAATCCTTTTGAGAACCCATAATAATGTCATGTACCAGGGAAGAAAGGTTGGAATGTCTTAACTATTACTGGAAGTGGAAAAACCATGTGGTCATCTTGAGGGCTTGAATGCTGGGGTGATGAATTCCCAATGGGTGAGACAGGAGATCCTCAGTGAGTTCCAGTATCCATGGAGGATAACGAAGATGAAACCATTGGAAGGGGAACCATACCTGTTAAGGCTAGAAGGGGCCAATGAGGATTACTGAGCTCTTGTTTTCCACAAAAATCTTGGAATCAGGGGAAGAGGAGTGTGAAGAAGAGCATCTCTCAGTGACCCTCCTAAGGGGGGATCAGAGCAAAGTACTTGCTGCACTTGTAGTTGAGAGGAGAGGAGAGGCAAATAGATGACAGCAAGGCTGGCCCCAATGCCTAAAGATCATGTCTGCTACCGACTGATTGAGAGACCACTCTTGAGGCATCAGAATGTATCTGCTTAGTTTGTCTGCAAGCACGATGGATTTCCATGGCCTCTCTGCAAATGGGGTAAGCTCGGGTACCTCCTTGTTTGTTGATGTACCAGACTACAGTCATGTTGTTGGTTTGAATTGCAATAGTCCCCAAGGGAAGGGCATCTTGAAATACCTGCAATGCCAGAAGGACTGCTCTCGTCTCTAGTACACTGATATGTGACTCAGTCTCTTGGGTGAACAACAAAACTTGAAGAGTTCTTCCCAAGAAATGACCCCACCCTAGCCCAGTTGAGAAGAGCTCATGGTCAGTGTGGTTACTGGATTTGGTAGTACAAATGGTCTGCCACAAAAAGATTGCCTGATTGTATGCACCAGTAATGTGTTGCTTGCAAATAGGGGTTAGCTTTACTTGAAAAGACAGGGGTTGATGAAGAATGGAACACTGTGCAGCCAGAGTCCATTGCAGAACTCGCATAAAGAAGCGAGCTACAGGAAACAGCACTATGGCAGCTGCCATTGACCCTAGAGCTTGAATCAGTAATCTTGCTTGGGGAGAAGAATGAGAGAGAATAACCTGAACTTCATTCCTGATAAAAGTAATGCAATGGACAGGCAAAGATGTTATTTGAGTAGATGTGTTTAAGGCTGTCCTTATGAATTTCAGGGTCTGAATTGGAGCAAGGTTTGACTTGGCAAGATTTATTGTAATGCCCAAGGAGTCAAAAATCTGAAGCAGAAATTCTCTGGCATGCTGAAGTTGATGCTTGGATGGAAACACCTGGAATCCCTTCAGTCCCATTTGAGCTGTGACTACTGCTGTGCATTTGATAAACACCCTGGGGGCTGTGGTGAGTCCAGAGGGCAGAGCCCTGAACTAATAAATACTGTCTCCCAGCCAAACATGGAGATGTCCTCCTGATTGACTATTTTTGATATGATAGTACGAGTCCTGAAGATCACATCCAATCATTCTTTTGCAAAAGAGGAGGATGGACTGAAGCATGACCATTCGGAACTTTGCTTTCTTTACATACTGGTTCAATTTGATTAGGTCCAAAATGCATCTTAGGTCCCTGTTTTCCTTAGCACTAAAAAGAAGCATGAATAAGTTCTGAATTCTATTTGATCTGGTGGGATCTTTTGGGTGACTCTTTGTTCTAGCAGCTTTTGAATTTATTGTGCTGCGGTCTTCTGCTGACTGGGTGTTTCTTCCTTTGCCGATGAGTAAGAAAAGAAAATGGTATAAAATAGCCTCCAGATAATATACTTAGCACCCATGAATCGTTTGTAATAGCTGTCCAGGCGTTTAGGTGCAAACAGAATAAACTCCAGACTGCCTCTAGAGAAGGGCAGTCAGGTAGCATTTCAGGAACACTGATAGGGCCTATCCAAAAAAAAAATCTCAAAAGCCCTGGTTCTGTGGGCCTCTTCTGCCTCTAGGAAAATGTCTGCCATTAATGTATCCCCCTTTGCCTCTAAAATAATTTTCCCCACATGAATCCTGGAATGGAACCACATTTTCCTACCATCTCTCTGGTTCCTAGAGAAGGTCCGCTGAGGTGTACAAAACTTGAGCCTTATAGCAGACAGATCTTTCCATCTTTTTTGCTGCGGGTAAGCATATCCTTTACTGATGGCCCAAACAAGGAAGGGCCATCAAATGGGGTATTAATAAAAGACATCTTAAAATGCTCCACAAAGTCACATAGTCATATCTAGGTGTGTCTCCTTAAGCTGAAACCTGATCCGGCTGCTCGTGAGGTACCTTCACTTGTATGAGAGAGTAACCTCATCGAACCGTTTGATATGCATAAAAGAGTGGCCTGTAGAGAGAATGTTCTCTTGAAATCCTCAGCAGACATGGACTCTGAGAGAGTATTTGAAAGTTCTTTAGTCAAATCTCTCTGAAGTCTAGTAGAATCCGCTAGATAGTTAAGTGACCTCAGTGCAAAGGTAGCTGAGGCAAATATCCACTTTCCAAATCTGTCCAAAGCTCTAGACTCACTACTGGGTGGATGGACAGTAGCGTTCTGATCAACTAGCTCTTTCTTAGTGGGTGCTGCCACCACCATAGCATTAACCAGGATTCCTTTGTTCCAGTGCAGTCTCTCTGCAGGTGGTGCCAAAAATGTATCAGGGAGCTTGGGAATGAGCTCAACAGTATCTGGCTCCTTCCATGCCTGATGGGAAACCAGATTAGTTCGTCCACAGGGGGGGGGGGTGACCCAAGATGTAGATGGGCCAAAACCAACAGCCTCCAAGAACACAGACTCTTCAGAAGGAGGAATTTGGGATGACCAACCACCCTTCTGTTTCAGGATCTCTAGAATATCTCCAGAAGAGATGCCATCCAGTGGTGATATGAGGGATCCTTCTCCTTCATCAAAACTGGTGTCTTCCATGACATACTCAAAAGGGGAATCTATGTGTCTCCTTTTACACATTCTCTTCCAGGGCACTTCCTCTGTGGGATGTTATAAAAAGGTGTCAGAAGAGGGGGGAAAGCTCCTCTGCTGGAGCAACCTGGAGGCCTGTTGGAACTGGCTGTCCCTGTGGAATAGGTCTGGCTGACTCAGAGCTCGGAACTGATGGAAGTAAAGGGGTAGGATCAGAAAGAAGAGAGGACGGTTCTCTCTGGAGAGAAAAAGTCCTTACTACCACCTCAAAGGCTGAGGGCCCAGGAGAAGCCATGACCTTCCCCACTGGAGCCGAAGGTTCCGAGGAAAGTAGAGCACGGCCACCCCCATATCCAAGTCTCGAGGGGAGAAATGGACCAGAACTGTCTAGGCCTGAAGCTCTGAGGGGGATGGATGGACAACGGAGCCAACCCCAATCCCTCGGACCCGACGCCAGCACTTCGGCTCCAAGACCCATTCTGATCAGAGGGTATCAGAGCAGAACCTAACAGGGAAGCACTCAGAGTGGAGGAGGGAACTTTCCTTGGATCCAATGCCACGCCATTTGGGGATTTCAGATCCTGGGGTTCTGAAACCACTGGTCAGATCAGAGAAGGATATAGAATGGACTTAGAGTGTACATTCATGGATCTGGTAGGGGACAGAGCTGACAGAACCCCCATCTTGATCTCAGCCCTGAGAAAATTTTGCATCACCCTATCCATATCTGCATCTGATAAACGTCTGGAGGACCTAGAAAATGCTGTAGAAGGGGCCTGCACTGTTTCTTAGGAGTCTGAAACAGCTGTACAGACAAGAAGGGCAAAATGGGCTTTACCATGAAATCAGGAGTTCGGCTCTTGGAAGACATATTTGGTTTTGGATCCAAAGGCTTAGAATCCAGTGAAGGAGTCATTAGAGATAGGGAGATAACTATCACAGCCAAAACCATAGGATTCGAAGAAGGTTTCAGATCTGATGGAAGGCTAAGAGCTCTCAGATCTGAGGTTGTCAGATCCATAACTTTTCTAACTTTTTCTCTATGTTCCGAAGAAGACTGGGGGGATTTTGTCAGAGACCATTTCTTGAGCTCCCAAGAAGATGCTCTGCTAGATTTTGAGGGGGTTTGAGCCCTGGAAGAAGGAAAAATAAGGTAGTAAGCCTTTCAAAATGAGCTTATTATGCCTGTCAGCCAAAGCTCTGGGGTTAAAGATACAGCAGACAGTACAGCCCATATTTAGATGATCAGGACCAATGCAATAAATGCTCTCCTTGTGGGCATCTGACTTTTGGGATCTTATGCCCACAATAAGTGTACTTCTTAAAACCTGTTGATTTGTCCGACATAGCAACAGAAAAAGGAGAACAAATCATGTAAGAACAATAGCAAAAGTAAACAGCAACATCAACTTTTTTTTTTTGTAGGTTAGGATAGTTGCCAGAAAGGAAATTACCGGAAATGGTAATTAGTAGAAAAAAACTCTAAAAAGGAGAAGGAAAGGAAAGGAAAGGATAAAAATGCCAACTAAGGTATTTAGAGAGGATACTTTTTAAACCAGGTAACAGAAAGTACCAAGAATGGTACGGAGACTACTAAAAACTTAGTAGAAAAAGGTTAATATATGGGTCAACAGATCCCTAATGGCAGCAACAACTAAGATGGAGGTTGTAAGAATACATTTCTAAGGTTTAAGAAAGAACTAGAGAAATTTTAGAACCCAATAATAAGACAACACTTACTTACAAATGCTTGAGAACAGAACCTATGTCTAACCATGATGGCAGCAAATGAGATATGGGGTAATGAGGATGGAGTAGGGCATAATGGGTAGAGAGAGGAGCTCGAGAGATGGATCAAAGTCTGTAGTATGTGGCTGAGTCGGATCTGAAGATCAGATCCGAACCCCATGAGGAAGAATGAAAAGGACAACATGAGATATACTGTTTGTAGGACATCTTCACTTATGGTACTCTTCCCATTTTGTCTCTGCCCTGCTGCTGATGATGATACCAGTGGAATACAGGAGCATCAGCTGCTAGCTGTTCCCACCTTACCTGTGGCTACAGGAATAGTGAACAAGAAAGGCTTGAATGCCTCAATGTGATGGGGGTTTCCAACCTCTCTTCAGTAAGTGGCCAGGCTCAAGTCACCTATAACAGCTCAGCCTGCACTACAGCAGATGGTAAAGAAGAAAGTTGGCAGGACAGTGGCTTGCTAGAAAGCCAGAACACAGCACTTCCTGAAGCAGCTTGATGATTTGCTTGACTGATGGTCCTGTACCTCTGGGTGACTACAGAAGGCTGTGACCCCTTCCACCAGCCACACTGATCCATCCAATGGATCTCAATAAAGTCCCCCTGGACCGGTTGGCAGTCCAACACATTGTCCATACTTCTCCTTATCTTCAGCCAGATATCTCACCATTCTTATATGCTTCAACCCATTGTCTTTATGTTGTCAGTAATCCTCCCATTATCATTTCTCCACTCTGTCTTTGTATCTGTCCAACCCATGTGTCTCTCTCCTAGTGTGTACATATTACTCCTGTTGTCAGTACTATTTTGGATACATTTGTTCGTACCTGCTCACTATCCTTCCTTACTTTTCTCATCCTTTTTCCTTCATACCCTTGCCATCACCACATCTCTTTCAAAATATAAAAATGGTGATGCCTTACCACCACAAATATAAAAATGGTGATGCCTTATCACCACAAAAGATGTACATTACATCCCCCTCATCTAGGTTTATAGGTTCATACATGATTACTAGGCTAACAACCCTAAAGGGGCTTTTTAAGCCTAGCCATGCTTACCAATTATATTGGACAGGTTTTGATACCATAGGTATTTAATGTGTGTATATCTAATTTGGCCATGAGTAGTCACACTTTTACAAGCTTTCTCTTTCTAATACAGATACAGGGGTCAAACTGGTGGTAAATTTTCAGTTTCCTATCCATGGTCCAAGTTATGCTTGAACAACTGCAAGGAAGAACTTTGCTTCACATGGATGGGATGCCTCATCAAGAAAAGGGGTCACCTCTGAGATATATACATATCCCTCCAAAATGTTGGTCTGAGACTAAAATAAATCCACTGAGATCAGTGCTCTACCCCAGCTACCAAACTGAATATACAAATAAATGTTACAGATGAGGTTGGGATCCTTGGACTGAGTTTTTCTGATGCTATGTGTTTTGCAGATGTGCAGTAAGTCCATCAAATCTGTATCAAAGGATACTTTGTAGGCCAGCCATAGATTGCCTCTCAGTAGACTGCAGAAGACTGAGTATAGTGATGAGGCTTTGAGTTTGCCTATGTAGAACATGTTTTCTACATCATGCATTCCTTTGGGGAGGAAACTGTGCGAATGCTCCAGTTGTGGTATATACCTGGTGAGGTACATACTGAAGAGGACACTGCACTCAATGACTAGTGTAACGAGGGCCAAGTACAATGGAACAACAACATCTTTGGACCTAGAAGTCATACCCTTGCTTATATGTTGCGCAACAAGGAAAGATTTCCTTTCAGAGTAGACACTTGATGGTCAGAGGTCAAGTCACTGTCCACAAGTATTCCCAAATCCTTAATCACAGGATCTACTCTCAGGAGCGTATTATCAATGTAATAAATTCATGAAGTGGCCATAAGATGAGAGGTTACTATTATATATTTCTGGGCATTGAGTTTTAGGCTGTGACTTTTGCACCAGTTATTAGTTTGTGTCAGGCCTTCTTAGAGAATATTTGTATCTTTGAAGGATTCTATGACTGTGCCTAATTGCAGTCATCTGTAAACTTGGTCAGACAGAGGTCACTGTCCCCACCCTACCCTATGTTACAAAAGAAGATCCCAAAATGGAGCAGTCCCAGGATTGAGCCCTGAAGGACACAGCTAGCAACTGGCCATTTTGTAGAGACTCCCTAATCCTGACTTCTTGTTTCCTATCTGTGAGCCAGCTGGCTAGCCAGTGGGTGACACAGGGGTTTATACCTAATGGTGTGAGCTTATCTATAATGCCCGAGTGGGATATTGTGTCAAACGCTTTGGCCAGGTTAAGGTAGGCTGTTTGCATACTTTTAACCACATCCATTTCTTTGTTTAGCTTCTCGAAGAAATCCTCCAGGTTGAGCAGGCATGATCTTCTATAGAATTATTTATTTATTTATTTAACATTTAATGGGAAAGTCCGACTGGGACACAGCCCATTTTCAGTGGAGGCATGGGGAGAAATGCTCCAGAACAGATGAATCTAAACTGGGTTGGGTCCAGTGCCTGAAGGTTTTCAGTGTCATTATTTACCGTATCTATAATAATTCTTTCCATGGCTTTACATATGAGACTAGCCAGACTTTATAGGTTGATAGTTACTTGGGTCTGTGGAAGGTCTACTACTGTGCAGGGGATAACAGTTGCAGTCCTCCATTCATTCAGTATGAAGCCTGATTTAAGGATGCAGTTACATAATGATTCTAGTGGGCCTGACAGGTCATGCTTCGTGCTATTTAGAAAGCATCCTGGGACTTTATCGGGACCCACTGATGCAGAGGTTTTGGCTTTAGAGATAGTATTGAGGACCTGTTTCCTAGTGACAGCTGGAGGGTTTATGGTTGGCTGCATTTCTTGAGGGGTGTCAGCAGGAGAGAGCGGAGCAAAGCCGGAAATTAGTTCATCAGCCAGATTTGCTATATCCTCCAGCTCAGTATAGGTAACTCCATTTGCAATTAGTTTGGCACATTGTTGAGTATTAAGTTTGAGGTTAAAGAAAGTCTTGTGATCATTCTTAGCATGGGAGGCTACTTTAACTTCATATTTGACTTTGGTAGACTTAACTAGTTCTCTGAGTTGCTTATTTTGCTTTTTTGAGGAAGTTCTTACCTTGATAGGCATTGCACTTCCTAATTATGGCCATACTTTTCTTATAGGTTCATAGTTTCACAGGATGATACTAGGCTATTGGCCCAAAGGCCCTTATAAGCCCGGCCAAGAATTTCACCCATGTTCCCACAAAGTCAGCATCTGTTTCCCCTGTCCAGTAGGGACACAGGTGGAATCCTAGGGGTGCATTTTCTGTTTTCCATCCAGTCATACAGGGTCCTCTTAAAGAGGGCTAGAGAGGTATTCTGCTTGACATGGAGAGGGAGTCTATTCCACAGATGGGGAGTCTTTGGGACATAAATCTATCCCACCAACAAGTTCTATTAATGTTCTTCCTTTTCTTATATAACCTATTGATGGTAGGATTCCACCAAGGTGGCTTTTTTTCAGTTTGTCCTTTGATAATTTCTGGTAGGCAATGCAGCCTGCTTGCAGCTAATACATGTCTGTAAAGGGTTTTCTTGAAAAATTCCACATAAGTAGCTATGCTTCCTGGGTTCGGGGGGCTGTGCTTGATATTTTGCCAGGCTCTCAATTAATAGTAGGATGTTTTGTCTTGAGAGTAATTCCTACACATTCCAGGGTTAGGCAATGTACCAGGTTTATTACTATTTTGAAGAGACAGCTTTATTGCCTGATCTGACCAGGGATGGCATCAGACTGGGGGATGCAACGTTCACCCTTGTTGGTGAGGACTAGGTCAATGATGTTTGCGCCCTTAGCGGATGTATGGACTAGATGGCCCAGGGGGGTTACTACTGAAATCTTGAAAATCAAAATCTTGAAACCATAATATCTAAAGACCAAAATGCTGAAGACCACAATGTTTTCAAATTGCAAATACTGAATCCTTCTACAAATATGAACTCATGAATGAGTGCTAACATGGGTCATCCAGGGGTGTGGACCCAGGAGAAATTGCTATCATGGGCTACACAGGGATATGTCTGGGAGTTCGATATTATGGTCTTAAGGATTTTGGTCTTTCGATATTATGGTTTTAAGGTTTTGATTTTCAAGATTCGAGATTTCAGTAGTAAACCTTGCCTTGCACACGTTTAGACTATCGGCCACACAGACAGGTACTAAAGGTGGGGGAGTCTCATTCTACATTAGCAACAAGTATACCTCAAGACTGGCTAAACAGGATGATACCCTGTAGTTCATCCACATGCAAATCACCTTAGATAGAGTCCCTTGCCATATCCTAGCAAGCTATAGGTCATCATCTATGTCTTAATAAAGCCTCAGCTCCTATATGGACCTGGAGGCACTCTCCATTTGAGAAGGTAACCAAGGCAATGAATGAAGGGATGACAGTGCATGCCGACTACCTAGACCTGACTAAGGCATTCAACACAATACCCAAATCAGGTATTGTGGACAAACTCACCAAACTAGCCATAAATCCCAACATAGCTCACTGGACTGCCAGATGGCTCACAGACCCATAAGTCAGGATTGGTAAGACCATTTCCACCAAGAAGCAGGTCAGCAGTGGAGTACCACAGGAACAGTGCTGCACCCACTCCAGTTTAAATTTACTTTTCAGAGGTCAAGGTTAATGTCAAGGGCTTCTGGCTCACCAAGTTCACAGGTGTCTGCAAACTGGGAACTATCATAAATTCTGCCCATGACACTAACATCCTGCAAGAGTATCTAACACAGACAAATGATTGGTGACAAAGCAACAGATTAAAACTCGGTACAAAGAAGTGCATTATAGTACCTTTTGGGAAAACATCTACCCACGTAAATTAATCCATTAATAACACACTCCTAAGGCTGACCCATTAGTTAGAGATCTGGGAACATATGTAGACAGTAATCTGGTCTTTGACAAACACACAGCCAAGGTAGTAAGAAAATTATTCTATCTTGCCCAACTTAGAAGAAAGGGTATAGCATCCAAGTCCAAGGAAGTTATAGTACTGCTCTACTCATCCCTTATTAAATCCATCATTGAGTACAATTCCTCCATTGGCATGTATCTGACTAGGCATATGCAACAGCTGGAATGCCCACAGAGTTTCCACACCAAGCGAATCCATGGTATTAACACACTGTCCTATATAGATCATCTTAGAGCCTGTGTCTACACTCAGTCTCCTACAGGCTGTTGAGAAGCAACCTATGCTGCTTGACATATAAGGCATCCTTAGATCCAGCCCTGATGGAACTTTTGCACATCTGCAAAATGAGTAGCACCAGAAACACTAGATTCAGGGATTTGCACTTTGTTTGTGACTTAAACAGAACATGCTGGTGACACAGATATGTGACTTACAAGATTCTCATGCTCTGGAATAGGCTCACTATCCATGTGAAGAACAGTCCATCCCTAACCCTATTCAAATGTAACCATGACCATAGGGTGTGAAATCACCAATTCATCTCTGAGCTGGCCCCCATGTCTCTCATAGAAAGAGGCTGACAGTAAACATTCCCTAATTAACACTGGATGGGTAACCATAAATTCATCCCCAGGCTGGCCCCCATGACTCTTACAGACAGTGGCTGATGGTAAACATTCCCTAACTAACATATCCCCCCATTTAACTTTTTAGCAGCATCCTAACATTCCCTTCCTAACAAACATACCCCTCCAATTGAGCTGTACATGTACAAGGGAACACACAATCTATAAACAGCAGTTTCAGTTTTACCATGGAGTAAGGGTGAAAGGAATAATACCCAGAGCTCTTCATGAACATTATACTGTTTGTATACTCTTTCAGATATATGAATAAAACTATCAAAGTCATCCCCCTCTGCAAATCGTGGAAGAAATTTACTGACCTTTACTGCTTCTGGCATCCGGTTATTCCCTTCCCCATTACCTCCATGACCCTGACGAAGGGTCAGCATTTCTCTCTCATGCTGACCCTGCTACTCCTTTTCTTCAGCCTCCAAATGTCACAGTCTCTCTTTGATCTCCAAATGCCGCAGTCTCTCTTCAGTCTGCAAACATTTGGCCTCCAGTTGACACCTATTCTCCTTTTCTTCAGCTTCATATTGATGCTGCTTCTCCTTTTCTTCAGCCTTCAAATGCTACAGTTTCTCTTCGGTCTCCAAATGCCACAGTCTCTCTTCATTCTCCAAACATCTGGCCTCTCCAGTTCAAGTCTCTAACTCCAGACAGATTTTTAAAATCATCTGAGGCAAAGGTAAACTGTCCTGTTTCTGAAGGCTGCACATCTCCATCACCAGGAAGGTTGTCCTCCTGGCCACCGGTCTGCATTACAGCTGCGATTAAAGCTGAAATCACTTCCTCTTTAGTCCAGTTAGGATGCACAAGTCCTTTGGCTTTGCACACCGTGGCCAACTGGTCCTCTGTCAGCTTACCATAATCCTCTGCTGACATCTTTCTCAGCTTTTCCTGACTAAATTGACCTAACAAAAATAAATAAAACTGTTATGAAAATGAAACTCTGAATGTTTACCTTGTGGCTGTTGAGAGTACACACACCTTCAATGACAACTGCCCACAGGCTACTGAAGTTCAATTAATATTCCAGCACTCTACCACCAAATATGTGATAGCCTCTTTACCCTGGGCCAGTTATCAAGGAGCCTCAATCCTCACCACTGACACTGTTGAGAGATGGTCACTAAAAACAGTAATGTATTTACACAGTATTTTTCAGATGCAGCTCTCTGCATCAAGCACATTTTCCTCCAAGAGCACACAAGAAACATACTTCAGACCTGGGACTGGACCTTCTGTCTCTCCAGATCCCAAACAAGACTCACTTTGGAGCACTGTGTCCCAGTTCCAAGTAGCTGACACACCCACACCTGGGTATTAGATTTTCACACACACACTCTTGGAACAGGCTGGCACAGATTTACTAGCTGCCCCCCCCTTCTGCCCAGACCAAAATGTAACTACACTGCCACCAGTCAACCACTCTAAGACTCTTACAAGGGTATCCAATTATACAGAGTAAAATCAATACTAATACAAATGGTAGAATGTAACCAATGCAGCAAGGCTTTTTGGAGTGGCCAAGGAGTCACTACAAAAATCACGAGTACTCTCAACATATTAAAAGCATTCTCTAAAAGAGCAGCCAAAATGAAAGGTATAAAAATATTTAGTAATAAATAATAAAATATAAAACATGAGAATTATAAATATCTAAGTACAATAAACACCA
Organism: Protopterus annectens; assembly: GCF_019279795.1. Taxonomy (NCBI): domain Eukaryota; kingdom Metazoa; phylum Chordata; order Ceratodontiformes; family Protopteridae; genus Protopterus; species Protopterus annectens. The sequence goes on from NC_056750.1 coordinate 749,458,103, forward strand.
GAGTTTCAATCACAGAAGAAATAAAAATAATACAGTTGGACAGATTCACACAGATGCAGAAAAACAACACTTAACTAATCTCACTGTATTTTCTGACTGTTTAAAGAATAACTGTTCCCTAGATAACTTAATTAATACAGCAAGGCAAGATAGGATGCTGAGATGCTTACTTCCACAAGGCAAGGTGATGAGCTTCTAACTGACTGGACTAACTAACTAACTGAACTAACTGACATAGTTCTTTATATCAGGTGCCAAAGAAAACAAAACAAAACACACTGCTGTGAGCATTCCATCCTCTCAGTGCTGGTTATGGAGTGACATCACATTTGATCATCTGACTCTGGTAAAATACATACTCAGAGCTTTGCTAAGATCTGCTGCAGTATCTGAAAGCTATAGAACAATTTCAAAAACTTCTACTCTTCCCTTCCAGAAGTCTTTGTTTAAACATATACATTTAATCAGTTATAACATTGTTAATACATTTTTAACTCAAGCATCTGTACACGTGAGTGTGATAGTCAAATGACAGAAAATTATTTACAAAACTCCAGCCAACTATGCTGGCACATGCCACACATGCACTGCCCTATTCTTCCTGGCACAGATGGCAACACTTCACATCATCACAGGGGGTATGAACAGGACACAGAATAATTTAGCAAGGATGAAATTTAAGAAAGGCTACAATCAATTATAAGACTCTTGGTTATTTGCTCCTCTGTGTAAGGGAGTGCAGAGGAACAAAGAGCCAAGAGTCTGTGCTCCTCTATGTAAGGGAGCACTTCACTTTACAACAGGTTAGCCTGGATGATATTTCAGGTATACAGAGTGCACACTTACAGCCAAGTGAGGACCTTGCTACACAAGCAACTTATGATACCATAGAAATACAAAATTCAAATAGCCCACTGGCCAACAGCAAAACAGCACATTTCATGGATTTATAAGCAATCAGAGGCCTAGAAATGGCTTTGTTCTTCCCCTATTCACACTAGAGCTTAAACCAAAGCAACTGTTGACAGATCACAATACACAACATAAGGGGTACAGAATGAATGGTAATGAAGTGAATTTGTAGGACGGCTCTATGTACTAGAACACTAAGATGAGCAGATTTTAAAAGAAATACAGAAAAAGGGTAAATCTTCCAGGCAGTGCATGGCACACCAGGCAGACAAAAGGATAACAAGGATAACTTGTACTTTAGCAGTCTAAGGGGAAAAAACTTCCAGTTTGATCTACTAGTTCTCAACAGTAAAGAATATGAGACTAGGAGGAGTTTCCAGAGACAGTTTAAGGGAGGTTACTCAAAAATAATACTGGTTGGCTGATTGGGCACTCATTATTATGAATCTATGGAAAACAGTGGGAGGGAAGATGTATTTAATAACTTATATAACTGGCAATAGCAGTGGAAGAGCAGGGGAAGGAACTTTGCTAGTTGGATTACTATAATGTAAGAAAACAGATACACTGGCTGTTTAATATCTCAACAGAAAAAAATAATCTAATCTATTGACTAATATAGACAAATGTTTTTTTATTATCCATATACAGTACAAATGGTGAACTGCATTTAAGACTAAACCTGTTTTATCATACTTTACTTGAAAAATAAAAGGAAGTTATGTACTTCCCATAACGTTCCATGTGTGTTGTCCATCTTGACCTTTATTCTCACTGATGGGTTGATTGGATCCATCTCGGCCTTTTACAAAAAACTGAAGCCTTCAGCAAAGCTCTTGGGCATTCTACCTTACCTATAATGCAATTCCCTAACTCTCTCAGATCTTGTTTGCCCCTGATAACTCATATTAGAGGTAAATCTTTCATAGTTTTACAGAAAAAAAGAAGTTAAGTCTTACCATAACGTTCCATCTGTGTTGTTGATCTTCGTTCATTCCTTACGATGGGTTATCGGTTCCGACCTCGGTACTGAGCAGCCTTATACCAAGCTTGTGTCAGCCAAAAAACTCTTAAGCCAATATCCTACCCACAATGCTCTACTACCAGTTACCTCAGATCGAGTTTGCAAGTTGATAGACAAAGGTAGAGGCTACCTCTGGTCAGAACAGACCTACAAGAATGGAAGAAGAACCACATGAAATCCACCAGGAAGCTCTGGAGGGGGACGGAGGGTGGGGAGTAATGAATGAACAAAGATCAACAACACAGATGGAACATTATGGTAAGACATAAACTTCTTTATCTGATGTTGTTAATCTTCGTTCATTCCTTACGATGGGACAGAGTCCCCAGCTACCTATATCCCTGGGCGGCCCTCACGGAAGGACATTCCTGAGCACCATGGAACCAAAAGAAGCTCTTCCTCTGGAGGCCAAATCCAATTTGTAATGAAGAATAAAGGTATGAGGTTGGCCCAAGTTGCAGCTGAGCAAATGTCATTGACAGAAGCCCTAGCATGGAAAGCAGCTGAAGTTGCCATTAACCTTGTAGAATGGGCTTTCACTTTGTGAGGAAAGGTGATGTTGTTCTTGTTGTAGATGAAGGTAATGCAATTTCTCAACCATTACGCTAATGTAACTTTAGAAACAGGATGATCTAGTCTTGGTCCAGAAAAAGCCAGAAATAATTGGTCTGATTTACGGGTAGATTTTGTTCTCTCCAAATGGATTTGTCTGTGCACATCTAGGGAGTGCAGGCAATACTCTCCCTTGTTCGAATGATTAGGAAAAAATACTGGGAGGTCAATGGACTGGTTGATAGACCGCTCTGACACCACTTTCGGTAAGAAGGCAGAATTAGTTCTTAGTGAGACTCTATCTTTATGGAACATAAGGTAGGGACGTTTGATGCATATGACTTGAAGTTCTGATAGATGTCTGGCCGATGTGATAGCAACCAGAAACAAGGTTTTCCAAGAGAAGTACATTAAGTCACATGAAGATGCAGGTTCAAAGGGGGGTGCTGTTAGGGCTTGCAGAATCAAAGCCAGGTCCCAAGGTTGTACTGGTTCCCTAAAGGGAGGCTTTAGGTGAAAATGCCCTTCAAGAAAGTCTTACAGAGTCTGTGTGACATGAGTGAAGAGTCCTGGAAACCAATGTGGCAATTAGAAATGGCAGCTAAATGAACACGAACAGTAGAGGCTGATACCACAGATTGAAAGAGATCTGATAAATAATATAATACTACCGAAACTGGGGCTGAAAAGGGGTCCAATTGTTTGTTTGATGCCCATAAGGTAAATCTTTTCCATTTGCTGAGCTAGATTAGCCTGGTGGACGATTTATGAGATGCAATAAGAATATTGCGTACTGGGAAGGAGACGTTATCCTGCCTGGCAATCATTGGAAGTGGAGAAACCAAGCTGTCAGCTTCAGGTTTGTTAGATTGGGGTGGGTCAGACCCTGCAGTTGGGAGATCAACCTTGGAGTTGGATTGAGAATACACAGTCGATCTAGCAGATGAAGTCAAAGGAAGGGGAACCAAACCTGTCGAGGCCAATATGGTGCAATGAAGATTACTTTGCTCTTCAACTGCCATGCTTTCTTCAAAAATTCTATCTGGTCTGGGGGGACCATTTGGATGACTCTTTTTTTGTAGCAGCTTTCGGATTTCGTGTGCTGCTGCTTCCCCCCTGACTGGGTGGGACGTCGGGTAAATTTCTGCGTGAAGTGGGACAGAGATGGAAGGGAATGCAGTAACCTCTGGATATCCACTGTACCCAGGAATCGCTGTTTATGGTTCGCCAGGCAGTAGGGTACAAGGAAAAATGACCCCCGACTGCTTCCAGAGGTGAGCAGTCAGGCAACGCTTCAGGAGCACTGGTAGGGTTGCCCAGAGAAAGAATCTCTGGAACCCCAGTTTCACGGACCTCCCCTGCCCCAAAAGGGGTATCTTCCATTAGATTTTCCCCCTCTGCCCTTAGGGGAGAACTCGCCACGTGCTTCACGGAAAGACCCCTGTGATTTTCTGTGCCACATCTTCCCGCTCCTCTGATTTCTTGAGTAGAATCATTGAGGGGTGGAGTGTCGGACACTAACGGCAGACAGGGTCGTACCATCTTGTTCACACCTTGCCAGCATATCCTTAACCTTTGGGCAAAACAATGAAGAGGCCTCGACAGGGGCATTCATAAAGGAACCCTTAAAGGAGTCTGCAAAGTCACAAATGCTCATGCAGGCATGCTGCCGCGTGACTATACGGGCGCCTGCCTCTCTAGCCACCCCTTCCACTACGTGTGAAATGAGGTGCATGGAAGAACTGGATATAGATACCAGGGTCACTATCTGAGAGGCTACGTTGTCGTGCACCTCATCAGAAACAGCTCCTGCCAAGGTTTCAGAGAGTTGGTTGATAAGGTCCCTCTGGAGCCTTGTAAAGTGTGCCAAGTAGTTCAAGGACCTTGCAGCAAAAATCGATGAAGCCAACACATGTTTCCCGAGTCTGTCTATCGCCCGCGACTTCCTTTTTGGCAGATGGACAGTCTGGTTTTCTTCTACCAAGTCTTTTTTGGTTGCAGCCACCACCACCATGGCATCTACTGGAAGACATTTGGACCAATGAGGATGTTCAGCTGGGAGAGATAAAATTTTGTCAGGCCTCCGAGGTATAGCTTCCAAAGTGTCAGGACCCTTCCATGCACACAGGATGATGAGCTGGACAAGTTCATTGGCCGGTGGGATAACCCAGGAGGTAGGGGGCTGGGCACAAAAGGCCTGCAGGAATATAGATGAGGAAGGGTCTCAAGAGGGCTGTGGAGTGTAAGGGGAAGAGGATTCCTGGAGGGTGCGATAGAAAATATTAGCGTCGAACCAAGAATGCCTGCCCCCATGGCACAGCCACTAGCCTGAGAAGGGCCCAGTGCACCGAGGGCCACAAGGATGACCCCAGCTCCAAAGTGAGGTCCACTGTTGGTGTTGAAGGAAGGGAAGCTGCTGTCAGAGGAAGGGGCTTTGATGCTTCCCTGGAAGTCGAAGGAGTGTAAGATGGAGTCTGTGGAGAAATACAGTCACCTGCAAGACGAAGCACAGACTTAGATAGATTAGAGAGTCCCCTGGCCACAAGCACCTGGCTGACAAGCTGCAACACATCCTGTTCTGAGAGGCTCCTGGTCAACCTCATAGAGAGACCTGATGGAGATTCTGGCCTGTCTAAAAAGGGGCTGTACTGACTTTGCACAACAGGATCTATGGAGGGAGAGTACTTAGTTCTGGCGAGTTTGTGTAATGTAGAGCCCGGAGCCGAGGCACTGATAAGAATGGTGCCGAGGGTATCTGCGCTGACAAAGGTGGTGCCATGGGCATTGAGGGTGTCTGCATCGTGAAGAGCGGTGTGGCAAATGTCTGCATCGATTAATACAGTGCCGCCGAAGAAGGTGTCTGCACCGATAATGACGGTGCCGAAGAAAGTGAATGCACCGAGCCGCAGGTCAGTGCTGAAGGCGTCTGCACTGTAGAAGGGAGTATCCCAGAAGTTGACTGCATCAGCAAGGATGGAGCTGAAGGAGTCAGCACCAATGGTGCAGAAGGAGACTGTACCTGTAGAGATGGTGCCAAAAGAGTCTACACCAGCGTCAGCGGTGTCAAAAAAGGCTGTGAAGATACTGTCAGAGCCATGAGTGTCTGAACAGGAACTGCAGTGCTGGTGTCTGTGAAGAAGCCATAGCTGGAGTGAGAACACATTGGGGCAGTGCTGAGGCTGAGAGGACCACAGATGGCAGTGCTGGGCCCAAAGTTTTCACCATTTTGTGAGTCGACTCCTTGTGGTCTCCAGAGGGAGATGAAGTGAGCGACCTCGAGGAGGAAGAAGAACTTTTCTTACGGGGTTTAGAAGGAGGGGGTGAGCGGTCCGACCCAGAGACAGCCTTGTAGAAAGGAGATTTACGGAAGCCTTCTATTATTAGTTTGTTCTTCCTTTCATTCGGAGTCCTAATTGAGAAAGTCCTACAAATCTCACACGGGGTGTCGACTGACAGGTGGGAAACATTCAGACAATAAACACACAAGTCATGACCATCAGAAAGTGGTAACTTACAGCCACATTCTGTACATTGTTTGAAACCAGCACTACTTTTCTTATCTGACATTGTAATATCAAGAGAAAAATTACGATACTACTAAAAAGTTATGAAAGTACCCAGAAAGGTGAGAAATGGAGAGAAAGAATTACCAACAATGGTAATGGAGAATTACCTCAAAGGTAAGATAAAGGACAGAATATACTACAGGGAGAGAGTCTCAAAGTTGCGATAGGGTAAGAAGATAGAGATAGTGAAGAATTGAAAACTTTCTCTACACTAATAATAGAAAAACTTCAAAAAATAAACAGCTGACGGAGAAGGCTTGACATGGCTGTACAGCAACGCGGCAAACGTGATCTGGGGTAACAGGGAGCAGAGCACTGTGGGTTGGATCTGGCTCAAGAGTTTTTTGGCTGACGCAAGCTTGGTATAAGGGCGGCTCGGTTCCGAGAACGGAACCGATAACCCATCGTAAAGAATGAACGAAGATTAACAACATCAGATGGATTGTTTCTGAGGCTACAGAGTCCTATAATATTCCATTAGTGATACTCGGTCTCCCAGGAGTATAGGCATAGGTCTGAGGTTTTGTACATGTTGCTGCAGCACAGATATTTTCCAAAGGCAGCCTAGCTTGAAAGGCTGCAGAAGAAGCTATTGCTCCAGTGGAATGAGCTTTAACAGTAGTAGTGAGAGTTTTGTTCTTAGGACTATAAATGAAGGAAATACACTGTGACAGCCATTTGGATAAGGTAATGTTTGATACTGGTAGGGCCTTTCCTAACGGCAGAGTAAGACACAAATAGCTGATCTGATTGTCTGATTTCTGCAGTTATGTGTAGGCAGAAATGCCATTATCTATGAACATCCAGTAGATGCAATGTATATTCTCCTTTGTTTTGGAAATTTGGGAAGAATACTGGTACCTCAATAGATTGATTGAGGTTACATTCAGACACAACTTTGGGCAGAAATGAGGGGTTGGTGTGTAAAGAAACTCTGTCTTTATCAAATACAAGGTAAGGTGGCTTGGCAGGTAAACTTGCAATTCTGAAACTCCCCTTGCTAAGGTAATGGCCACTAACAGGAGTGTTTTCTAAGAAAGATACTTCAAGTCACAGGTAGCAGATGGCTTTAAAGGGATGACAGATAATGTTTGACAATACAAAATTCAGATCCCAAAGTGGGGAAGGGTTCCTGTATGGGGGTCTTAGCATCATAGTTCCCTTCAAGAATGCTTTACAAAGTCTGTTTCACATGATACCACAACCATTTTCCCTTATATGAAAAACTGAAATTGCTGTCAACTGAACTCTAATAGTATCTGCCGCAGCACCCTCACTGAAAAGCTTAGCCAACAATTCCAGAATAGAATGTATGAGCACAGTAAAAGGATCTAGTTAGTTATTGGTGACCCATGAAACAAATCTCTTCCATTTACTTTTGTACAGTTTACATGTGGATGACTTATAGGAAGATAACAAAATATGTTTGACTGGAGATGAAAGGAAAGGAAACCTGCCGATCAGGGGAACTGGAGCAGTGAAGCTGCTAGCTTGAGATTGTTCAAACTGGGATGAACCATCCCTGACAGGTGAGTTATAAGGTCTGCAACAGGATCCAGAATCCATGGTTTGTCCCGAAGATAGGTTGGAGGAAGGGGAACAAAATCTGTTGAGGCCAATAAGGGGCAATTAGGATTATTGTTGTCTTCAACAAACTTGCTTTCTGCAGAAATTTGGGAATTAGAGGAATTGGCGGAAAGTCCCAGGGGCCAATTGTGAACAAGTGCATCCCTTGGTGACTTCTCCAGAGGGGGGATCAGGGCAATGTAGTTGTTGCATTTTGTATTGGTGGGTGAAGCAAAGAGGTCGCAGCAAGGCTGGCCCCATTTTCGGAAGGTCTTTTCCGCAACTTTGCGATCGAGGGACCACTCGTGAGGCCGTAATATGGCTCTGCTCAACTTGTCTGCAATTAAGTTGGATTTCCCTGGAATTTGTGTTGTTATTAGAAAGTGGTTGGAAGCTGTTGCCCACTGTCAGACCCACAGGGCTTCTTAACAAAGGGGGGTAAGATCTGGTTCCCCCGTTTGCTTATATACCAGATCACAGACCTGTTGCTTGATTGGATTGCTATCGTTCCCAGAGGGACAGAGTCTTGAAATGCTTGCAACGACAAAAACACTGCCCTCATCTCCAGGAAGTTTATGTGCAAATGAGCCTCCTGTTGATGCCAGATGCCTTGAATTGTCTTCCCCAAATAATGCCCCCCCCAATCTGAGAAGCGTCCATGGTCACTGTGGCTTGGGGTTGAGGAGGAATAAAGTGACGGCCTTGAGATAGCAGAGGACAGTGAATCTACCATTTGAGATCCTTTTTACATGAATTGGTTATCATGGTCTTGTGTGTCATTGGAAGTTCTCAAATTGACCACTGCATCAAAAGCAATCAGTGAAGAATTCTCATGTGGAGACAAGCTAGGGGAATGAGAACAACTGAAGCAGACATTTTTCCCAATACTTTGAGAACTAGTTTGGCAGTATCTCATTTCTTTATAATCAACAGTCTTGCAAAATGCAGACGGTCATCTAGCCTGTCCTGTGGAAGTTTTGCTATCTTTGTTGTGTTTATTTCTGCTCCTATGAAAATCAAGCTCTGACATGGGTCTAGAGCTGATTTTTCATAATTTATGGTAATTACTAGGGAGGAATAGAGTTGTAGATTATAGTCCCTGGCTTGTAGCAGAAGATGCCTGGTCGGGGCAGTTATGACACAGTCATCCAGATACGGAAACACTCAGAATCCCTATCGTCTCAGGTGAGCCGCCACTACTGCCATGCATTTGGTGAACAGTATGGTTGCAATAGTAAGACCAAAGGGCAGAGCTCGAAACTGGAAGTGACTGGCTCCTAGCTGGAAGTGCAAGTGCCTTCTGGATCACCTTTCCATAGGTATATGGTAGTACGCATCCTGAAGGTCTATAAAGCACATACAATTGTCTTTTTCCAAGAATGGAAGTATCAACTGCAGTGTCATCATCCATTACTTAGTCTTTTTCACAGATTTGTTCAGAATGCTGAAATCCAAAATGGGTCTCCAGTCCCATGTTTTCTTTGGAACTAAAAAGAACCTTGAGTAAGTTCCGAATTGTCTCTGATCTGCAGGGACTTCTTGGATGACTCTTTTTCTTAGCAACTTTTGAATTTCTAAGGTGGCTTGTTCCTTTTGACTGGATGTAATGTCTGTAACTGATATGTTTATGGGAGTGGGAAGGAGCAGGGAATGGTATATCCCCTGGATATTATGTCCTGCATCCATCTACAATTTGTAATTTTTTGCCAGGTATGAAGGTGCAAAGACAATCGACCCCCGACTGGCACCAGAAGCGAGCAAACGGGCACCCCTTCAGAAGCGCTGAAAGGGTCTATCAAAGAAAGATTCTCTGGCGCCCTGATTCTGCAGGTCTCCCCTGCCATGAGGGTGGCGTCTTTCATTACTCTTCCCCCCTCTGCCTCTAGGGGGACCTTTCACCCTGTGTGTCTTGGAAAGACCTTTGTTTTTTTTCTGAACCACATCTTTCTACTACCTCTCTGACCTTTGGGAAAGGGTCTAGTAGGTCTGGAAAAATGTACTCCAACGGCAGACAAAGTCTTGCCTTCCTGTTCACACCTGATGAGTGTTTCTTTTACTGAAGGCCCAAAAAGAGAGGAGCTGTCAAAAGGGGCTTTGATAAAGGAAGACTTGAAGGGCTCAGCGAAATCGCAAAGGCGCACCTGGGCTTGCCTCCTAAGAGAGATACCTGAAACTGCTGCCCTACTTATTCCATATGCTGCATATGATGTGAGTCTCAAGGATGAGTTCACAACTGAATTGAGGGTAGCGAGCTGAGCTGTGACTATCTACCGCCGTGTCAACTACAGCTCCTTGGAGGGAGTCTGACAGTTCTTTCAACAGGTCCCTCTGTAATCTAGTACAATGGGTCAAGTAGTTCAGCGACCATAAGGCAAAGGTTGCTGATGAAAAAATGCACTTCCTATACCTATCCATGGTCCTGGAATCTTTATTCGGAGGATGTATAGACAAAATGGTCTCAGATATTTCCTTTTTAGTGGCTCCTGCCATGACCATGGCATCAACTGCTGCACCTTTAATTAAGAAGACTTGTCCTTAGGGGGCAGTAATGTATTTATTTGGCCTCCTAGGAGTTGGCTCTATGGAGTCTGGGGTCTTCCAAGCCTTCCAAGAGACTAAATCAATAACCTCATTGGAAAAGGGGTTATCCAAGAGGTGGAAGGGTGAGACCCGAAAGCCTTCAGGTATACAGACTCCTCAGCTGAAGGTGATGTGGACGGCCAGTCGCATCTCTGCTTTAATACTTCCAGGATGTCTCCAAAGGAGACATCTTCATAAGGTGACTGCAGGGACCATTCTGCATCATTGAGGTCAGTATCTGATGTGATTGACTCCTCTGTGGAGTCAAGATGCTTCCTCTTGCTAGTACTCTTCTGAGGGACTTCCTCAGTGGGGTAGTCTGGGGAAGTTTCAGAAGGGGGTGGGGGTCCCCTGCTGGACATCCTGAGGACTGGGGTCTCTGCAGTCCTGTAGAAAGTGTACATGAGAAGGTAAAGTCACCGGCTCAGAACTGGAAGGAAGAGCAGGGATAGACTGTGTCTGAGACTGGGATGTAGTCATTACCCTCCTCAAAACCTCAAAGGCACTCAGTTCCTGCTCTGAAGAACACTCTGGATCCAACAAAAAGGTTATCTGTCCAAAGTGATCTCCTATGCAAGAGAAAAAGGCTCTGAGGCAGAGGTAGGATCCAAACTCACCCGTGCTGAAGCCCCCAGAGGCAGGATCGAATCCAGAGAGATCCGAACCTGCTCTGCAGATCCGACCAGGGAGTGTCTGCTCCTACAGGTGTCCTGCTCCAATACAGCAGAAACACTCAGGGCAGATATCGAGTCCGAGGAAGAAATGGGTCTAGGATCTGATACAGACACCAGGTGGACATCCAAATCTTCTGGCTCCAAAACCAGAGGACGGATCAGAGGAGGAACAGGCGCCGATGGGGAGGACTTTGCTGGCTTTGATTCCTTTGGCTCAGATCCAATAATAGCTTGGCCAAGGCCAGTGTCTTCAGGAGTCTCTGCACTACCCTATCCACATCATTATCAGACAAACTTCTGGTAGACCGGGTAGATAGGGTTGGAGACCTTGATTTCGTCAAGAATGGAGATGGGAGCCTAGATGGTAATGGTTCCAAGGATGGAGAACGGCTCTGTTATCTAAATTCAGTGGGAGCTGAAGAGGTTTGAGCCGAGGATTCAAGCTGCTCCAATAAACTCTTGAATCCAGGAATGACTGTCTGTGATGAAGGTTCTGTTGGAGCAGAGAGTCTAGGAGCTTTTTATTTTCAGCTCCAAGGAAGACTTCAGAGCTGAAAAACTATGTTTTTGCGACTTGCCAGACTTTGAAGAGGTTGCGGACTCTGGTGAAATCACCTCAGAAAAGGGGGTCTTAAGCAGTCCCTTTAATATAAGTTTATTCTTACACTCCATAAAAGCCCTCCGATTAAAATTGTAACAAATGGAGCATGATTCTTGGAGACGTAGAGGCCCCAAGCAATGCACACAAAGTGTGTAACTCACTCAGGGGCATCTTCTTTCCACACTGTTCGCACTTTTTGAAACCAAGAGGTTTCACTTCTTGCTTTTGAGACATAATGACTATAGGGAAAAAGAGAATGGTAACTTATATCAAAACATAGCACATATGCACACACAGGAACACAGGGGAACTTCCTCTAACTTACGCGGACACTAAGCAAAGCTAGAAAGGTAAGAAATAAGTCCCATTTTTTTAATGAAGAAATCGTCCTCTTACTTAAGCAGATGATGAAGGGGATAGAAGGGAACAACACCTAAGGGGGAAAGAAACATCCTCTAACTTAAATGGAAGTTAGTAGAGAAAGGAAGAAGGGAGATAACACTCACTCTTTAAAAGGGAGAAAAAACGGGTAAGTAAATTACTAGCTAATAGAGAAGAAACTATCCAAAAAACTAACAATAAACTTATAAAGAAGATTACAGATTAGTAAATGTATTACAGATAATGAAAAAGACAATTATCCCAGAGCTTGCTGAAGAACCACATCCTTCGCAGAGCAGCAAACAAGATCTGGGGAGTTAGGGAATTGAATTACGGATAAGGTAGAATGCCCACGAGCTTTGCTGAAGGCGTCGAGCTTTTATAAAAGGCCAAGACGAATCTGACCCATCAGTGAGAATAAAGGCGAGACTTTCAACATCACATCACATATTTTAAAATACTCTAATACAACAGACCATTCTTTACAGGTATAAATGCAAATGAGGGAAAAATGCATGCATTAAGTAAGACATGAGATACCACTTCAAAGGTTTTTTATTGCAATGCAATTCAAGTTAGCCTGTCTTGTAAATTTAAAAAGTGTGTGTGTGTAACTGATAACATCAGAATAGAAAATGCCAAACCTACCAAGATCATGGGATTTGCCATTGGTGTCCAGTAGCTGAACTGTGATGCTTTCCTGTTCTTGATGTGGAAAAGGATAAGGGTACTGAGTCCCATCCGCAACAAAATGTATAATGACAGCTACTGCTACTGCTGGCTGTGCAAAATAAGCCTGTAATAAGGAGAGTACAATGAAAGAATTTTATTTCAGTGCACTTGTATTCACATCACCATTGCAAAGAGCTCCATACAGAGTAGACACTCTGTACAGCTTTACTGTACTACCTGCTTGAAGGAGTAAACACTTCAAAACACTTGGAAAATAGATCTGGTACTACAATATGTACTTTCATTGAGAAAACAATTAGTATATTCCTGCATCAACAAGGTATACCACTGTGACTTAACTGTCTCTATGAAGTCCATAAATAATAATTACTGGCACATCTACTGTTAACTGTACTCTGCTACAAGCAGGGAAGTTGAACACTGCATCTTAACAAAGTTTAAATGAAAATATTTCATACAGTTGTATAACGAAACTCAATACAAAGAAGTGCATTATAGTGCCATTTGGAAAAACATCTACCCAGGAAAATTACTCCATTAATAAGACACTGCGAAGAGTTGACCTATTAGTTAGAGATCTGGGAACATATGTAGAAGTAATCTGGCATTTGACCAACACATAGCCAAGGTAGTAAGAAAATCATTCTATCCTGTCCAACTTATAAGTAAGGGTACAGCATCAAGGTCCAAGGAAGCTATAGTACCACTCTACTCATCCCTTATTAGATCCATCATTGAGTACAATGCCTCCATCGGCATGTACCTGACTAGGCATATGCAATAGCCGGAATGTTCAAAGAGGTTCTACACCAAGCAAATCCAGGGAATTGTGATGATATGGGCAACTGCCAGCTGGAGTTTTGTGAAGAATGATATGTCCTTTGAATATCAAACTGATTTATACAAGATGCTTGTGTTACAGATGTATCAGAATTATATGCCATTTGTATAGCAAACTGATTTGTACAGAGGTTTATGCTGAAAACGTATTTGTGAGCTTTGCTTGTGTTAAAATGTATCAACAGTGCATCCTGCTTAAATGAAAAGAAATATACATGTATTATTGTAACTGAATTAAATAAATATTGTAGAATAACAAGTGTGCTGTACATTTAAGAAGCATTTCTAAGTCTGTGTGTGGATATAAATTCCCAGCATGTGTTATCTTCAATGCTATTTTGAAGGTGCAATCAGAGTGTTAACATCTATGTGCATTATAGCTAGTTTGTTTATAAGTTAAAGTTACTTGACTTCATTTACAATATGTTTATATATAATAAAGCTTCGTGAACAAAAACTCACAACGTTCGCCTGTTTCTTCCTGACATGGCAAGCGACATGGTGTCAGAACCGGGATGGTGAAGACTATTCTTCAGAGCCACGAGGTGCACAGGTAATGATGAAGGCAAGCTAAGTGAACTGAGAGAAAAAAGGGCCAGAAGCAAGCTAAAGGTAAAGAGAATATGCATGAAAGATTTATTTATTAAAAGGGATAAAACTGAGCATTACAATGGCTCAAAACGTATTATTAAGCAAACAAATAGCACATAAACATTTAAGCAAAAGGAATGAATAGAAAAGCTCATTAATCAAACAAAATGTTTGAACAAGGTTATTTGATAAAACGGGCATGTTTAAAGTAAAAAGAGCATGTCAAGAGTTAAAGCGAGCACAAGAGAGTATAATGGGCATAAAAAGAGATTAAATGAGCAAAATGAATATAACAAAAGGGCAGAAAGGGCATATTAAGAAATGTAACAGAAGGGGCAGAAAAAGGCACATTGAGCATAAATAAAGCAAGGCGACTGCATGTGTTTTGGCATAAACTACTACTTTGCATTGAATAAAGCATTGAATTGTTATTGGAAGTATCTCAAAGTGTGTAAAAGTGCTTATACTGTGTGTTTATTACTGTGCATTCATTCCGAAGAGTTTGCTGTGTGCAAAGTGCAACTATTTCATGAAGTGCAGTCAAATGCAGCTATTTTGAGAAGTTTCCTGTGCATTGGATATGTCTATTTGCAAAGTGCTGCCATTATAGAATGTTTCTTGCACTGTACAGAGTATTTGGCAGAGTGCAGCCATTTTGGGAAATTTCATTGTGCTGTGGTGCTGCTATTCGCAAAGCAAAGTTATTTTGAAGTGTTTCTCACTCTGAGCTTCTTCTGCCCAGTTCATTTGCAAAGTATAATTACTTCGAAACAGTTTACTCACAAATTGCAATTACTTTGAAATAGTTTATTCATAAAGTACAGTTGCTTTGAAATGCTTCTAGCCCTCAGCTTCTATTGCCCAGTTTATTCGCACTATGCAGTTATTCAAAAGGTTTCTTAAAATGATGGTAAATGACTTTTACAGTTAAATAATTTCAAGATAGACAACTTGTACGGTAAAATAATTTCAAGGTAAGTGACTTTTAAATTAAAGTGGTTTCAGAGTATTACAGTGTCCAGGAGATTTATTTCGTAAAGTTCAGTTATACAGAAGCTTATCATGCTACTGCAAGTACTGGCATAGATTTCAGGCACATGTGTATGTACAAGAATGTGTGTGTTTGCGTGCAAGCCACAAGCACTTGTACTTGATCAGAATATTGCAGAGAACTGGAGAATATTTGAGCAAGAGTATGACATATTTATACAAGCAGCTTGTTCTGATAAAGATGCATGCACCAGGCCATTCATTTTGCTAAACCTAGCAGGATCAGAGGCCATTGAAAGGAAGCGTTCATTTGAGTATGCACCAGCAGTGTATGAAGGTGAAGGAGAAACTTGTATCGTTGTGCAGGCTGCATCAGGGGAAGACCCTGAGTGTTTTAAGAGCAAGTTCAGAGAAATGTGTAACCCCCCAGACTAATGTTGTATTAGAAAGGCATTTGTTTTACTTGAGAGATCAGAAGCAAGGGAAAACTTTTCAACTTACATTACTGACCTAAGAAACAAAGCTAAAACTTGTCAGTTTGGTCATTAAAAAGATGAGTTAATAAAATACATACTCATCTATGGTATTAATAATGCTGCTGTGAGGAAGATTTTGCTTCTTGACAGTGACTTGACACTGAGCAAAGCCATTCAGATTTGTCAGATCCATGAAGTTACACAGAGGCACACAAGTATGCTTGCTAGTGATAAGAGCATGGTTTCAATAGGCTCCAGACCTAATATAGATAGCATGCAACATGTGACAGGCAAAAGCAGGTATAAGCACTTGGCAGCAGCAGCCCCTGCGGGGCACCCAGTTAACTCCTGTAGTCTTCTAGCACATTCCAAGACCAGTTAAGTTAAAGGAGCATGCTCAGTGCATAACCAGGACTATCCAGTGCAGAACAAATGCTACTCAGTACAGTATAAGGGTGAATCAGCAAAACCCAAGTCAAGCGTTATTGTTA
Organism: Protopterus annectens; assembly: GCF_019279795.1. Classification (NCBI taxonomy): domain Eukaryota; kingdom Metazoa; phylum Chordata; order Ceratodontiformes; family Protopteridae; genus Protopterus; species Protopterus annectens. The sequence goes on from NC_056750.1 coordinate 749,474,040, forward strand.
ACTGTTGCAATTGTGGTGCCAACCATGGGTCCAGAACAGAAAGCATTTGGTCAGCAATGCCACTAATGTAAAAAGTGGAACCATTCTGAGAGATTTTGTAAATCAAGTAGACCTAACACAGTTACAAAAAAGGGTCACTCAAAATAGCAAGTTGATCAAGTAAACCTGTAACAGTCCACTTGTTATGTAGATGGTGTGTCAGTGATTGGTGAAAAGATTAATGCAGTAAATTTATTGGCAAGAAATGATTTTTTTTACTGTTCAGATCAATGATAAATCCACAGAGCTCAAAGTGTACATGCGTTTAAATTGTAATGTTATTTCTGCAGATACTTTTGCAAGGCTCAGAGCTGGTGAACAAGTAAATGTGACTAGTTGTGCGAAGCTTGTTGCTTATGGAGGTGAAGAAATTCAAACCAAAGGCTCAGTAGTGCTTTCATGTTATGTGGCCAACAACTGTTATAGCCTATTATTCTATGTAATTCGAGGACCTGTGCAGTTATTATTGGGTCACAGGGAGAGTTTGAAAATTAATCTTTCTTTTACCAAAGAATTTCATCACATAAGCAGGTGTCCCAATTCCAGCTTCATTAATAATATTTTTTCAGAATATGCTGATGTTTTCAATGACAAGTTGGGCAAACATCCAGTGGTATATTCCACGAAACTACACCAGTGATCAGTCCAGTTTTCAGACCAGCAAGAAGAGTTCCCATAGCCATGTAGCATAAAGTCAAAGCTAAGTTGGATAAAATGGTGAAACAAGGTGTAAATTGTCCAGTTACAGAACCCACCGAATGGGCGTCGTCCATGGTAGCATCTCATAAATAAGGCTCAGATGAAATCAGAATATGCATTGACCCAAGAGATTTGAACAAAGCATTGAAGAAACAGCATCATCCTATGCATACAGCTGAAGTCACAGCCCTAATACCGAATGCCACTGTTTTTTCTGTCTTAGATGTAAAGAGCTCATTTTGGCAAGTGATGCTTGATTGCAAATCTTCACTACTGGCTACATTCAGTACCCCATTTGGAAGATATAGATTCTTCAGGATGCCATTTGGAATAAATTCTGCAAGTGAAGTCTTTCAGCATGCAATGGAGCTAATTTTTTTTTGGTTATCCTTGTGCCATAATAGTAGATGATTTATTGGTCGGAGGCAATGGTGAGACAGAGCATGACAGAAATCTTAAGAGAGTTCTAGACAGAAAATGTGAAGTGAACAAAGCTCAATCCTCTGAAGTGCAAATTCCAATTACCAGAAGTTACATATCTAGGTCATTTATTTACAAGTATTGGCTTGAGACCAGACCCATCTAAGCACGCAGCTATTCTTGAAATGCCAGCACAAGACAATGTGCAAGCTCTACAACATTTTCTTCGCATGTTTAACTATTTAGACAAGTTTATACCAGACTACAGTGAATTGACAGTGCCTTTGAGAAAGCTCACACATAAAAATGTTACATGGTCATCACTAGAATAGTACCAGAAAGCATTTGACATTCTTAAGCAGAAAATTGCTACCCCCACCAACATTAATGTACTATGATGTCAACAAACCAGTAACTCTTTCCTGCAATGCTTCAAAATTTGGTTTAGGTGCAGTTATTCTTCAAGGAGACAGGGGAAGTAGCCTATACATCTAGAATACTGACCTAGACTGAGATGCAGTATGTTCAAATTGAGAAGGAACTCTTGGCAACAGTGTTTGCATGTTCCAAGTTTCATGATTATATCTATGGTCGAGATATCCAGATTGAAACTGATCATCCACCTTTGGTTATTATTTTAAAAAAGCCTATGCAGCTCCAGCGTGATTACAAAGAATAATGCTCAAATTGCAAAAGTACAACTTCAAAATGGTGTATACGAAAGGCAAACTTCTTTATCTGGCTAATACCTTATCCAGATCGCCCAGAAATATAACGGAACAGCTTGACGCAGAGAATTTTGACTTTGATGTCTTGGAAGTGCGTAATTTTTCTACCACAATAATTGAGGCACTACAAGTTCATACAACTGATGCAGTTTAGCAAAAGCTCAATCACTACATCAGTGTTGGATGGCCATCAACGCAATCTAGTGTACCACCTGATGTGCAACTTTCCTTTCCTTACAGAGATGAGTTGTTGATGGAAGATGGCATTATATTCAAAGGTCCTAAAATTGTTGTTCCTGATTCCTTACAAGAATATATCCAGATTTTGCATCATGTTCACCAACATTCCGAATCTACTAAGAGATGGGTGAGAGGACTTGTGTTTTGGACTTCTCCAGTGAAAGACATTGCTAGAGTACTTTCTTCATGTTCAGTGTGTAATAGTACTAAACTGCATTTGCAAAAAGAGCCACTTCACCTAAGTCTAAACCCTGAACTACCTTGGTTAATAGTAGCTACTGACATATTTGAGAGGAGCAATTAACATTACTTAGTACTCGTAGACTCTTATTTGAATTTGTTTGAGATCAATCTACTACCTAATCTAACTTCTACTACAGTCATTACTAAGTTGAAACACCATTTCTCAGTCCATGGCAGTCCACAGAAATTACTTTCTGACAATGGTACCCAATATATCTGTCAATTGTTTCAGAAATTTGCAAGAGAATGGGACTTTTGACATGTTACTAGCAGTCCAGAGTATCCGCAATCAAGTGGACTTGCTGAACGCGCAGTACAGAGTGCAAAGCAATTACCTGAGAAGTCAAAGCATGATAATACCAATATTTTTAGACTTTACCCAATCTCAGAAACATGGGTTCCTATTACCAGCGACACGGACTGTGCGAAAGACGGAAACGCAGAACGTCCAAAATAGCGAAAATTTAACTGTTGAAGTGTAATGGTTGGCCCATCTGCACTATAAGGTAAGTGTGCGATAGACAGGACTTTAGGGTTAGGATGTGGGTTAAGGTAAGTGAATAGATAGGTAATGTATGTAAGATTTAGTGTAGTGTTAGAAGTAGGGATTTATTTAACTGTATGTATGTGTATTATTTATTTTTTTGGGGTGTATGTCTGTAGGGGAAGTGTGCGGTAGTTACGGACCTTAGGGTTAGGGAGGGGTTAAGGACAGTGCATAGATAGTTGTGTATGTGGGGTTTAGTGTAGTGTTGGAAGTAGGGTTTTGTTAAATGTATGCATGTGTATTATTTTATTTTTTGGGTGTATGTCTGTAGGGGACATGTGCGGTAGTTACGGACCTTAGGGTTAGGGAGAGGTTAAGGATAGTGCATAGTTGTGTATGTGGGGTTTAGTGTAGGGTTAGAAGTAGAGTTTTGGTGCTTTACTTTAGGTTAAAAGTAGGGTTTAGTTAGTGTATGTATGTGGTTTATTTATTTTGTTTGGGAAGGTAGTATGTAGCGGGTGGTGGGGTTGGCCGACTATGACAGTTCATTATTTTATTTTTCACTGTTTAGTGAGTTTGGGATTTTCGCGGTTCGCGTTATAGGTGTCGACATTTAGGTATTTGCGTAAAGGGTTTTTCGATTTGGTAATACAGACGCCAGAAACATACCCTGTGATGATATACTTGGCTCACCTGCTCAGAGACTTCTGTCCAGGCAAACCAGAACAACATTGCCTATCAGTTCTAGTTTATTGAGGCCTAAAGCTAAAAACAACAAAGCCATTACAGCCCAGTTATTTAAGAAGCATTCTTTTCAAATGTCCAGCTGTGACAAATCAAGTAGACTTCTTCGTCCATTGAAAGAAGAAGAAACATTGAGGATACAAATAGCGAAAGGTTTCATCCAGATTGGTCAAGTAACAAGTATATGTGCAGAGCTGAGATCCATTTTGTTAAAATCAAAGGTGTGGAATACAGGAGAAATCTCAGACATCTTCTTCCTGTAGCAGAACAGAAATCATAACATTGTTCCTGTGACAAAAGACTCTAACTTTCAGAGCAATCCAAATTATACTCCTGTTCCTGAACGTGTCTTGACTCCTGATACTGCTCTGGCAGATGATCCAAAGGTTCCTAAGATAGAAAATTTGGCAGAGACAATTCCAGTTGCTAAACCAGATTGCACATTTTATGTCACACGATATGGTCGCATCTCAAAGCCCAGTGTGAAATACACAGCAACTTGGACGTAGTTGTATATATGTACCTAGCTTTGTACAATTGCATAATGAAAATTATTCCTGTGTAACTTGCATATTTATTAATTCCAGTGACAATGACTGACTCATTTCTCAAGAGAGGGACGACGTAGAATAACAAGTGTGCTGTACCTTTAAGAAGCATTTCTAAGTTTGTGTGTGCATATAAATTCCCAGCATGTGTTACCTTTAGTGCCATTTTGAAGGTGCAGCCAGAGTGTTAACATCTATGTGCATGATAGCTACTTTGTTTATAAGTTAAAGTTACTTAACTTCGTTTACAATGTTTTTGTATATAATAAAGCTGCTTGAACAAGTACCTACAATGTTCGCTTGTGTGACGCAAGGAAATACTGCCAGCTCAGTTAGCGGGAATGTTGTAAATAATTCTATGTTATTTGTGAATGTTTGTTTGTCTTTTCGGCTTTTCCCGGTAAGGGGTCGCCACAGCGGAACTCCGGTCCGCTAATGATTGGCAGTCGATTTTTATGGTGCCGAGTTGCCAGCCCGACGCCCAACCTTCAGCGAAGGCACGCCCAATCACGCATGTCTTTCGGAGGCCACCCGACCGCGGAGAGGACATGCAGACTCTACACAGAAGGCACTGCCTGCACACTAGCTGAGAATCGAACATGAGAACCTCTTGCTGTGAGGCAACAATGCAAATGTTATTTGTGAATATTGATATGATTTCTATAGAACTGTATGTTCATAGGTTCATAGGTAGGTACTAGGCTATCGGCCCAAGGGCCTACGTAAGCCTAGCCAACAATGTTCCCTGGCTTACGCCACCCAAGAAAGTTATTTTCCTGTGCTACTGTCGAGCAGAGACACAGAAGTGATTCCCGGGCTGTATTTCCTATTTCCCATCCACTCATCAAGATTTTTCTTAAAGAGTGCTAATGAAGAACTTTGCTTGACATAGATGGGTAGCCTGTTCCAGAGTATGGGAAGTTTCTGGGATAGGAATCTATCCCTCCAGCATGTCCTGTTTATTGTGGTGACAAGGTTTAGATCCCTAGAGCGTGTAGCTTGGAGGGACTGGGATTTCTTTTAGGTGTAGCATGTCCAACAGCTCTGGGTTTGACACAGCTTTATATGTTAGGCAGAGATCACCTCGGAGTAGGCGATATGCTACGGAGTAAAGCTGGAGTTTTTTGAGACAGTCAGTGTAGGGCATTTGTTTTAGTCCAGTAATCCTCTTTGTGAGGTACTTCTGTGGCCTTTCCAGCTGCTGCAGATGTCTTGTGAGGTACATTCCAAAAGGGGCGTTGTACTCTATAATGGGTCTGAGTGTCGAGTAGAGGGGAACGATTACCTCTTTTTTCCTGGATGAGAACCCTTTTATGATGAGGTGGCTACGTAGAAGGACTTCCTGACTACTGTGGCGATGTGACTATCAAAGGAGAGAGTCCACCTGGGTCCCAAGGTCTCTTATTACGCATTCAGTGTTAAGTAGATTGCTGCCTAAGTGGTAGTTCATGGGTACAGAGTTTTTACCAAAGGGGATGACACTGCACTTTTTGGCATGAGCTTGAGGCCATGGCTCTGATACCAAGCATCTGTCTCAGACAGGCCCTTCTGTAGGATGTTCACATCATTTGGGGACTTGACTATGGCTCCTAGTTTGCAGTCATCTTTGTACTGAGCTTTAAGAATGTAACCACAGCATACCCTGGTGGAACATAGAAGATTAACTTGCAAAACTTAAGAATAGTTGAGGTCAAGTTAATCATAACTGGGCCATAAATAAAAAAATGTTATCTCTCAGTTTCAGTTCAATAGCAGACACAATGTCTAGAGTTAGAAGTTTTCTATTGACTTGAAAGAAAAGTAATTACTAGGTGTAAAATGTAAAGTGTTTTATTGCTTTATGACTTCCTAGTAGCTGCACAGTTCTGAGAGATATATATTTTTAACACAGAGATGTTAAAATTCTGTTAAGCTTCTATTCAGTCTGGGAACTAAAGTCAGGTGACAAAAAGTGATGTCATCAAGGCTAATCCAGCAGTAAAATGTGATATTAATTTAAGAACTCTCTCAGAGAGAGACTGTGCATTTTGCATTTTGTCTTGGACCTAGCAAGAACATCCACTCATAATCATCATCTGCACTTGCTTATCTGTAAGATTCAGGGCATAGTATCTCTTTTAGATATAGTTAGGAATATAGTAAAGATTAGTTTAGATGTTTTCTCTATTTATTTGAGACTGTCCTGCAATGTTGTTTTAAAATATTCCCTGTGATTTTGAACTCTGAAGTAACTGTGTTTGTTTTCTGAGTATTGTTTTATTCTTTTATTATTTATTATTAAATATATTGAAACCTATATTTGTGGCTGATATTTGTGAGACATATTTAAGCTCTTAGAGTACTTGCATATCTGTTTGGTGACACTGTACAGGCCACTTCTAATAGCATGGCGCTTGGTCAAAACTACTATTTGGATTAATAGTTACATTATACAGTAGGATTGGACATCCTTTGTTAAGGTTCTTAAGTAGCTGCTGAAGAGTTGGCTGGTGGCAGCTGGAACTACCTTGTAGTCTGGGAAAAAGGGAGCATAGCTAGTGAACCTGTGCCAGCCTTCCCCAGGTGTGTGTGTGTGTGTGTGTGTGTGTGTGTGTGTGTGTGTGTGTGTGTGTGTGTGTGTGTGTGTGTGTGTGTGCTTGTATATAAATCAAATCTCAAAGTGTATGTGTGTGTCAGCTACTTGGGCAGGGACACGAAGCACTGGTTGGACACAGGGTGCTGGAGGTCTTATCTTGGCCACTCGGCTGAGATCTCAACCCTACAGCTGTGCCACTGGGGAGTCTTACTAGGGATCTGGAGAAAGAGGGAGAAACCAGCCCCAGACTGACTGTGATCTCCATGTGTTCTTAAGAGAAATTGCACTTTACTGTGTGCATACTTGTCCTCCCATTGTATACGTCCCTCACTGTTGCCAGTGGTGACGCTTGAGGCTACTTGATTACTGGGCCAGTACACAGGCATCACATATTAATTGGTGGGCAGTGGTTGGATATCCACATCACATACTAATTGGTTGGGTGTGATGAGATAGCCACATCACATATTAGCTGGCTTGTAGTGGTGTGGATATTGAATTCCTGTAGCCTGTGTACAGTGGTCACTGAAGGTGTTTGTACTCTCAATCAGCAACTCAGTGAAAATTCAGAGTTCATATCACAATTGTTTTATTTATTTATTTTTTGTTAGCTTAGTCAGTCAGGGTGAGCAGGCAAGCATGTCAGCAGAGGAGTACGGCAAGCTGACAAGGAACCAGTTGGCTGAGATGTGCCAGGCTAAAGGACTGGTGCGTGCCAACCTAACTAAAGCAGACACGATTGTAGCTTAAGTCACCGCTGCATCACAGAATAGCAATAAAGAGGACAATCAGTCTGGCCTTGGAGATGTACAACTCTCAGAAAAAGGGCAGTTCAACCTTTCTGCAGAGGACTTAAAAATCTGTCTGGAGTTAAAGAGACTTGAGCTGGAGTCCAAGCATTTGGAAATAAATAAAAGCAGCAGAGAGACTGAAACATCTAGAGACTGAGGAAAATGACAAACTGCAATGTCTGAAGGCTGAAGAAAATGAGAAACTGTGATGCCTGGAAGCTAAGGAGAAGGAGAGGCAGAGGCAATATGAAAAGGAGTTGCTGACTCTTCACCAGAGTCATGGAGGTAATGGGAAAGGGAGTAACCAAACCCCAGAAGCAACAAAGCTCAGTAAATTTCTTCCACAATTTACAAAGGGGGATAATTTTGATAGTTTCATTCATATGTTTGAGAGGGTATGTAAACAATATAATGTTAACACAGGGCTCTGGGTATGGTTCCTGACCCCCTTACTCCATGGTAAAGCTGTAACTGTAATTTCTAAACTGTCTGATACTGATTGCTTAAATTATAATACAGTCAAAATGTGTTTGTTAGAATACTTTAAATTAACAGCTGAAGCTTATAGAAAAAAGTTTCATGAGCACATATGCAAGGCAGATGAAAGTTAGTACAAATATGTTGCTGACCTAAGCACTTATTTTCATAGGTGGGTGAGTGGATGTCAGGTCACCACTTTTGAAGGGCTGGCAGGCCATCTGGTGAGGGAACATGACCTTAGCAATTTGCCTGAGGATATGAGAATCTGGTTAGCTGATACACAATGCAATACTACAGATGCGTTGGGGAAGAAGGGAGACCTATAGGACAAGCAGGGCATCACTGCTGAGGAAAGGGACACCCAGTGCTGCTAATGGGTCTAAGGGAACCCATGGTGGGCATCCCAGACTGCTGCAACAGAGTCCGCCAGTAGCAGGGGACGCCACTAGTCCAGATACACGTCCAGGACCAAGGGTTAAATGTTTTAAATGCAACCAGAGGAGCCATGTAGCATACAGATATCCAGGAAGGCAAGGTGGGGAACAAAAGGTGAGAGAGCCAGTAAGTGGGAATGACAAAATGCCAGCAGTAAGTTGCCTTGAGACAACAAGGGTACCAGACTACCACAAGAGGTTATATCCTATCTTAGTGGACGGGAAAGAGGCCACTACTAAGAGAGACACAGCCTTTGACCTAACCATTGTGAAGCTTGCAATGGTTAAAAAGGAGCACTACTTGCTTTGGCAGTCTACTCCAGTCTGAGCTTTAGGAGGGACCCCATTCCACATACCTTTGGCTAGGGTTCACTTTGACTGGGAGGGTGGAATAGGAAGCCAGCAAGTAGGTGTGTTTGAGGATATCCCTGCAGATGTCCTGATAGGGAATGATTTTGATAATGCAGTACCATGTGTGCATGCAGTTACATGCAGTCAGGCTCGGAGACAAGCATGTGGGTCTGATAGCCTGGGGGACACCCAGACAGACTGCACACTTGCAGCCAGGACTGGTGAGGTGGTAACTTCAGGGAAAGAGCTACCCTGTAGCAGTGGGACTAAAGGTAACCCACAGCTACTTGTGGGTACTGATGTTCCCTTAGACAGAGTGACTGCAAGGGCAGAGGTAAGTAGTAGTACCCGGGCTAACAGTGAGACACCACTGTCAGAGAATACCAGACTTCCTGTGGAAAGAGAGCTGGGAAGGGTTACAAAGAGAGAGTTGAGACAGGCTCAGTTCTCAGACCCTACATTACAAGGCCTGAGGGAGGTAGCTAGTGATGCACCTAATTCTCAAGGGAAAGGGGAATCTGTATACTGGGACAAAGGGTTACTGTATAGAGAATGGACCCCTACCATACATCAGTTGGTAGTGCCAACAGCCTACCGTCTGGCACTTCTAGCCATAGCCCATGATATTCCCTTTGCAGGTGATATGGGCATAAAATGTACAAAGAGGTGTATTATGCAGAATGTTATTGGACTGGGATTTCCAGAGATGTAACAGGGTACTACAGGAACTGTGAGCAGTGCCAAAAGGTAGGCAAGACAGGAGACAAAGTGACAGCTCCTTTGATGCCTTTGCCTGTAAGGGAGTGGGACAAATATGTGTCCCATCTGTTGTTTGCTTACAGAGAGGTTCCCCAGGAATCCACAGGTCTTTCACCCTTTCAGGTGCTGTATGGGCATAGGGTGAGGGGACCTCTAGATTTGATTTGAGATGAGTAGGAGGGTGAGTGTGTATCCCACAAGAAGTCTGTTGTAGCACATGTCCTAAACCTCAGGACAAGACTCAGGGAACTCATGGGCTTGGCCCAGAAGAACCTGGCAGAAGCCCAGCAGCAAAAAAGGTTGGTATGACATGAATGCTCAAGGTAGAGAGCATGCTGTAAGGCAGCAGGCAATGGTTCTCATTCCTGTCAGACACAACAAACTGCAGACAGCTTGGAAGGGATCCTACAAGGTGGTAAGAAAGATCAGTGATGTTGACTACATGGTAGAACTGCTAGGAAGGAGGCAGGGGCACAAACTGTACCATGTCAACATGATTAAACCTTACCATGACAGGGAGGCCATTGTGCTAAGTATCTGCAGTACAAGGCAGGAGGAGTCTGAGGGGGATCTATGGCTGCAGGGAGCAAACCAGCCACATCTCAAATTATTATGATTGAGCCTAAGATTGCAGGCATATGATGAGACAGTGCAGAACTGTACTGGGGTCAGCAATGCCAAGGCATCTGGAATCCCAAGATAGGGAATGAGGTAAGGTATCTCTAGACAGTCAACCCTCTCAAGCAATGTTTCTCATGGGTCATTTGAAAAACTTGCTTGAGTACTCGGGGGGGGGGGGGTGGCACAAGGGAAATACTGCCAGCCCAGCTAGCTGGAATGTAAATAATTCTATGTCTTTTGTGAATATTGATATGATTTTATACAGATCTGTATGTTATGTACTGAGCTTTAAGAATGTAACCACAGCATACCCTGCTGGAACATAGAAGATTAACTTGCAAAACTTAGGAATAGTTGAGGTTAAGATGATTATAGCTGGGCCATAAACAAAAAATGTTATCTCTCAGTTTCAGTTCAGTAGCAGACATAATGTCTAGAGCCAGAAGTTTTTCTATTGTCTTGAAAGAAAAGTAATTACTAGGTGTAAAATGTAAAGTGTTTTATTGCTTTATGACTTCCTAGCAGCTGCACAATTCTGAGAGATATGTATTTTTAACACAGAGATGTTAAAATTCTGTTAAATTTCAGTTTAGCCTGGGAACTGACGTCAGATGACAAAAAGTGATGTCATCCAGGCTAACCCAGCAGTAAAATGTGATATTAATTTCAGAACTCTCTCAGACAGAGATCGTGCATTTTGTATTTTGTCTTGTTCCTAGCAAGAACATCCACTCATCACCATCATCTGCACTTGCCTGTCTGTAAGTAAGATTCAGGGCATAGTATCTCTTTTAGATATCGTTAGGAATATAGTAAAGATTAGTTTAGATGTTTTCTGTATTTATTTGACACTGTCCTGCAATGTTGTTTTAAAATATTTCCCGTGATTCTGAACTCTGAAGTAACTGTGTTTGTTTTCTGAGTATTGTCTTCTTCTTTTATTATTTATTATTACATATATTTAAATATATCTTTGTGGCTGATGTTTGTCAGACATGTTTAAGCTCTTAGAGCACTTACATATGTATTTGGTGACACTGTACATGCCACTTCTAATAGCATGGCGCTTCGTCAAAACTACCTTTTGGAGCAATAGTAACATTACACAGTAGGATTAGACACCCTTTGTTAAGGGCCTTAAGTAGCTGCTGAATGGTTGGCTGGTGGCAGCTGGAATTACATTATAGTCTGGGAAAAAGGGAGCATAGCTAGTAAACCTGTGCCAACCCTCCCCGTGTGTGTGTGTCTGTGTGTGTGTGTGTGTGTGTGTGTGCTTGTACATAAATCAAATCTCAAAGTGTGTGTGTATGTGTGTGTGTGTGTGTGTGTGTGTGTGTGTGTGTGTGTGAGCTACTTGGGCAGGGACATGAAGCACTGGCTGGACAGAGAGGCTGCTGGAGGTCTTAGCCTGGCCACTCGGCTGATATCTCAATCCTGCAGCTGTGCCAGTGGGGAGGATAATTGGGGATCTGGAGAAAGAGGGAGAAACAAGCCCCAGACTGACTGTGATCTCTGTGTGCTCTTAACTTTACGTCCCCTAGCTGTTGCCAGTGGTAAGAATTGAGGCTCCTTGATTACTAGGCCAGTGCAGGGGCATCACAGCCTGTTTCTTCCTGACCTGGCAAGCAACACATATGTTTTAACAGATGACACTGGAACACCACAAAGGTTAACTTTAAGAAAAATAAGGGAAATGTAAATGAGCTGTTAAACCATTAAAACTGCACTCCACAGGCTTAATGGGACAGGAAATGCTGTGTCTGGGAAATAGCCTTTGTTTTTTAGCTCAGTGAAAAGAGGGAGGCCCCTGGCACTCGCATAAACATCTGGGTGTGTATTGTGGCCATTTGTGCTAAATTCCTGTCTCAGCTTCAAAGGGGAATACTGTGAGAACCTAGAGTCAGATGACCAAATGAGGACATTCAACCAGCCCCCTAGGAAATTATATTCTAGATATTAAAAGGAGAAATCTTAGATAATTGAGTATTCTCTTTCGGAAGCCTGACTAGAAAGACACTCACCCACATCATCTTGCCTTGAGGTAGTAAGTAACTTAACTAAGGAACAGTAAAATTCTCTTAGATTTAGTCAGGAATATAGTGAAGCTTAGTTCAGAGTGTGTTTGGATGTATATGCATGAGTCTGTCCATCAATGTTAATTTCAATATTTCCTGTGATTTGAACTCTGTGGTTTACTCTAAAAATATATTCAATATTTTCAGGTTCTTTTATTATTTATTATTATTAAACATATTTAAAACTTTTATTGTGGCCAGTCCTTGTAGAAAGTATCTAACCTTTCAGAGTACTTATATTTATTTGGGAACATTGTATGGGCCAGTCCAGAAGACCTAGTCATCTTGGTGAACTACTACAATTTGTATTAGTATTAATATTACACAGTGTAATTGGACACCCTTTGTTCAGGGCCTTATAGTAGCTGATTGTGGAGTGTCTGCTGGTGCTGATTACTACCTTACACTCCGGGCAGAAGTGGACACAGCAGGTAAATCTGTGCCAGCCTTTCCCAGGTGTCTGTGTGTGCAAACCAAATCTCTCAGTGTGTGTGTATCAGCTACTTGCAACAGGAACACAATGCACTGGATGTACACAGAGGGTGCTGGAGGACTTGGCTTGGACACTCGGCTGAGTACCAAACCCTACAGCTGTACCTGTGAGGAGTCTTACTGGGGACCTGGAGGGAGACAGATATAGAAACATCCAGACCCCAGGCTGAGTGTGTTCGCTGTGTGCTCATAGGGGAAACTGTGTTTGATGCAAAGAGGTGTGCATCTGGAAATACCAGAGTATATCCATTTGTATCCCAAGTCCACGTCCCTCTTCAGTGTCAGTGGTGAGGATTCAAGCTCCTTGATTACTGGCCTAACATTGGGATGTCACATATTGGTGGCCGTCACATACTGGTAGCAGTGATGGGCATCACAGGTATTAACACACTTTCCTACATACATCATTTTACAGCCTGCCTCTACACTCAAATTAAACAATAGTTTAATTTTTTTTTCTCATTTTGGACCTTTACCCCAAAATCTGAGTCTCCTACAGGTTGTTGAAAGGCAATCTGTGCTTGGCATATAAGGCATCCTTAAATCCAGCCCTGATGGAGCTTTTGCACATCTGCAAAATGAGCAGCACCAGAAACACTAGATCCATGGATTTGCACTTTGCTTGTGACTTAAATAGAACATCCTGGAGACACAGATATATATGACTTAAAGGTTTCCCATGTTCTGGAATAGGCCCACTATCCACGTGAAGCATCAAATTTAACCTTGACCATAAGATGGGAAATCGCAAATTCATCGATAGGCTGGCCCCCATGTCTCTTATAGACACAGGCTGACAGTAAATATTCCCTAACTAACATTGGATGGGTAATCATAAATTCATCCCTAGGCTGGCCCCCATGTCTCGTACGGACAGTTACTAATGGTAAACATTCCCTAATAACATATCCCAGCACTTAACTTTAGCAACATCCTAACATTCCCTTCCTAACAAACATACCCCTCCAATTGAGATGGACGTGTTACAAGGGAACGCAAGTGGGTTGGGTTGAGCAGTTAGGTTTAAAAAGGCTCAGGTGGTCATTAGCTTGTTATTTATCTATGGACCTTTTGTGTTTTTGTGTTTACTGAGAATACGTCATACAAATTGTTGTGTTGAGGAGGCCTTTGAGGTTTAGTTAAATTACTTTTAAGTGCCTTCGCATATGTGCTCTGTATGTTTGTCCTATAGTGTGTCAGGTGGTGTGCATTACTGACAAACTATTTGGTATTTGTAGTGGCTGTGTGTGAGAGTCTTGCCTCCAGTGACTGTGTATAAATACATCTCTCACATATTATATCAGGTTGTTTGAGAATTAAGGGGTTGTCTGAAAACCTGAGATAATTTCTACATTGTTTCCTGTTGCCCATTTCTACCAAGCTGGCTACAGAGACAGTGCAAATGTTTAGCTCCATGGTTTCCAGCACAAATATACTAGTCGACAAGGGTGAGGGGTACCAAGGGGACACCAAATAATTCAGCTAGGATGACATTTAAGCAAGGCTACTACAATCAATTATAAGACTTTTGGTTCTGTGCTCCGCTATGTAAGGGAGTACAGAGGAGCAAAGAACCAAGAGTATATGCTGCTCTGTCTAAGGATGTACAACAACCAGTTTACAACAGGTTAGCTTGGATTCCGTTTGGGTATATAGAGTGCAAAATTAAACAGCCAAGTGAGGACCCTTGCTACATAAGCAACTTATGATAGCATAGAAATACAAAAATTCAACTAGCCTACTGGCCAACAGCAAAACAGCACGATTCGGGGATCTACAAGCAATCAGAGGCCTAGAAATAGCTTAGCTCTTCCCTGTTTCACACTCCTTGTCCATAGTGATATTGTATGAATGGGCTGATGTTACATGTAATGCTTCAGAAATTAAAACTAACAGTCCAGATCTCTTATGAGATTTAGCAAATAAGAAAACAAATTCAAAGTTTTACATAATTTTTATTGACCAAATGACAGTTAGACCACTTGAATGTAACTGCTATTTATATTTAAATGTATCTATCTATATCTAGCTATCCATCTGTACATAGTTATTATTATCAAATCGGCATAACATTGACTTCTGTTTGGTATACATCATTTGGTCGACAGAAACAGATGGTCAACATTTGTGAGAGATCAACAATCCCTGAGAAGGGAAATATGCCCTTTCCCCAGGATTGTGTGATTTTCTATTTAGTGTATATTACTATCAGGAGGCTTCCCCTCTGCAAAAACAGTTGCTTTTGGTTTTGCCTGCTCCAAGGATTAACCAGCATCAACAGCAGTAGCTGCCGATGTTCCATTTTTTTCAATGTTTTTATGTTGAAGTTACAGATGTTGATATTTTATCCCTTCGGTGTAGAGTACTACACCTCTATATATTTATCTATGCACACACACACACACAAACACACACACAGATGTATATATATATATATATATATATATATATATACACACACACATATATATATATATATATATATATATATATATATATATATATATATACATATAGATATATAGATAGATATTCACACAGTCACCCACGTGTCAAAATTTCTTTCTTTCTTTCTCTCACTACTCTGTCTCTCTCTCTCTCTCTCTCCATATAGATATATATATATATCTATATATCTATATATTTATATATATATATGTCTATATATCTATATATTTATATATATATATATATGGGTTCCGTTCAGAAGCATGAAATACTGAAATCTCGAATTTCAGTATTTCGAGCCCAAGAAGCCGAACCCACATAATAGCGAAAGTTTAGAAGCACCAGAGGTTTTGAATTTTGCACTTCTAAAGTACTGCTATGGTCATGTATTCAGGTAAGTGTGTGCGTTAAGGGGTTTGGGTAGGGGCTGTAGTGTGTGTCAGTGGGTTTTGTTGCTGTGATGTGTGTGTGCGAAGAGAAAGTAGATTGTGTGGTGGTGTTTTGTGTGTGTTTGTATGTAGTGCAACCTCGGACTGAGAATATTTAAGTGTGGGGGGTGCATGGGGGCTTGCCCCCCTGCTTTCATGTAGTAGAGCGATTGTGTGCGATTGTGTGGTGGATGGTGTGTGTGTGTGTAGTAAAACCGTGAAATTCAAAACTTCTGGTATTCCAGGTTTTGAATTTCGTAGTTTTTAGTTTTTATTTTTTTGTGGATTCCACTTCTTGGGCTCGAGATACTGAAATTCGAGATTTCAGTATTTTGAGTTTCTGAAGTGAATCCATATATATATATATATATATATATATATATATATATATATATATATATATATATATATGGGTTCCTATCACATCATCGAACTGTGTAATCACCGACACTCACCTCTTCGACACCAATCCATCGACGTCCATATCATCGACAATTCCGGTAAGCGATCTTCCCCCTCACAGGACCCATGGTAGCGCTTCTTCCTGTGTTACACCGATCAGGGTTTACGTGATTCCGTACAATTTACCTTGAAAGCGCTACCATGGGTCCTGTGAGGGGGAAGATCGCTTACCGGAATTGTCGATGATATGGACGTCGATGGATTGGTGTCGAAGAGGTGAGTGTCGGTGATTACACAGTTCGATGATGTGATAGGAACCCATATATATATATATATATATATATATATATATATATATATATATATATATATATATATATATCTAGAGAGAGAGAGAGAATAGACCTTTCCCATTGATTACTAATGCATCATCTGGCACATGGTCAGCCATCTTTAAGCAGCACCTTCATCAATTCACGTCAAATGGGGAAAAATGTAACACTGGGACAATGGGGCATGAACTGTCTTTTTCTCCATGCTGTTGTGTGATCTTGGAGTTTGATGGTGCAGTGATGGATGGTAACCAATTGACAGAATGGATTTTGATGAAAATTCCACTAATTGATATATATATATATATATATATATATATATATATATATATATATATATATGTATATCTATCTATATATATATATATATATATATATATATATATATATTTATGGATCTCGTACTATTGAACGAAAGTTCAATAGTTCGAATTCACATCTACCGAACACACTTTAACGAAAGCGCTTTCAACCGAAAAAGCTCTTTTGCTAAAGTCCCTAACATAAACAAACAAAAAAAAAAAATAAAAAACAAGAAACACATAACTAACATTTACGTAGGGGGGCAAGCCCCCCTGCACCCCCCATGTGGGCCCCCCTACTTTTATATTCTCACTCCGAGATCGCAGTACAGTGGGGAAAAGGGAATATTCCCTTATCCCCACTGTACTCCGATCTCGGCAACAGCCATTCCCTGCTGATTTCCCCTATTTTTTATCATATTTTCGCAAAAGTGCTTTTTCGGTGAAAAGCACTTTTGTGAATGTATGATCGGCAGTTTCACTTTTGGTGAAATTGCCATTCGTGCATAAGTATGGATCCTATATACATATATATATATATATATATATATATGTATATGAATATGTATATATATATATATATATATATATATATATATATATATATATATATATATATATATATATATATACATATATATATATATATATATGGCTCTCCTTCAAAACATCTAAATCTCATAACATTGAATCTCAAAACACTGAGACCATCGAAAACCCAAAACATCTATAACTCATAACACTGAAACTTTGCATCACAACATCGAAAACTACAAAGCACATATAAATAACATCCCCTCCTCCTATAACAACATCAAACAGACACACTTTTTACTACTTTCCCCACACCCCCGTAAATTAAATATACCAACTCTGAGATTGCACTACAGTGGGAAAAAGTTCCTAACCCCACTGTATCGCAATCACCATAAAGAATGTACACATAATGTCTAAATCACCTACCCGTATGGCCTAAAACACATACAGAGTGGCAAAATAAACACTATATAAATAGTATAAATTCCTACACTATATAAATAATAACTATATAAATAAAAACTACAACATCTTTTAGTGATACCACAAGATTAATAGATTAAACTGTAGTGCTTACATGTCTGATGATACACTACTCGAAGTTATACATTTTTAATATTATGAAATTCGATGTTATGAGTATTATGTTTTGGGTTTACGATGTTATGATCTCAGTGTTTTGAGATTCGATGCACACACAAACACACACACACACACACACACACACACACATATGTGTGTGTGTGTGTGTGTGTGTGTGTGTGTGTGTGTGTGTGTGTGTGTGTGTGTGTGTGTGTGTGTGTGTGTGTGTGTGTCTATGTGTATCCTAGGGCTTTTTTATAATCAAAACTCCCAGATATCAACATTTGCTTTGTTGATATACATTGATCAACATGCCACTTTCCAGGGGATTATGCAATCTTGGAGTTAGTATACATGCATACACACACATACATAACTAAATGTATAAATTATTATCAAGGTGGTGTGCAGGGCACCCTGCAAAAACAAACAAAAAAGTAGTTTTGTTTTGCATAGTCCAAGGCTGTCTCTCACAGCATGTGCATTAGGTTGTTAGTCTTTTTTTTCTTGCCCTATTTCTTTTCTTTTTTTTTTTTGATTTTCTGGTAAGTCACTGCCGATTATTGTCAGTAATGCCAGATATTTGAGTTTCAAATTTATTACAATTCGGAACATGCATATCAATGCAAATGTTTTTGCTCAGTTAAGTTTTTAAGAATCTTAGGTTAATATTAAAAATAAAAAAAGTCTAATTTTGTGCCTTGTCCACCCATTATTTTGGCTTTGTTGAGACTTTGTGAGCAAAGATGTTGAGAGTTACCAAAAAGCTTAAGAAAATTCTCAATAATCCATACCTCTTCATAGGTAGCTTCTTAAAGCCTTTTGCCGTTTACCTATATTTACTATATATATATATATATATATATATATATATATATATATATAGAGAGAGAGAGAGAGTCCATGAAGACTTTAAATAAATTGCTAAATAACTGATTAGTACTGTAGCAGGAATTTGAAGTTTGTAGTTATGAAAAGGAAACTTATAAATACATAAATTCTCAATTCAAAGAACAGCATTTATAGGTTCACAGGTTCATAGGTAGGTACTAGGCTATTGGCCCTAATGCCTATATAAGCCTAGCCAAACGGTACCCTGGCTTTTGCCACCCAAGAAAATTATTTTCCTGTGCCCCCGTCAAGCAGAGCCACAGAAGTGATCCCTGGGGTGAATTCCCTACCTCCCATCCAATCATCAAGATTTTTCTTGAAGAGTGCTAATGAGGAGCTTTGTTTGATATACATAGGTAGTTTGTTCCAGAGTATGGGAAGTCTCTGGGACAGGAATCTATCCCTCCATGTTCTGTTTATTATGGTGACAAGGTTTAGGTCCCTAGAGCGTGTAGCTCGGAGGGATTGGTATTTCTTTAAGTGGAGCATGACCAACAACTCTGGGTTTGACATAGCTTTGTATGTTAGGCAGAGATTACCTTTGAGTACGCGATATGCGACAGAGTAAGGCTGGAGTTTTTTGAGACGGTCTGCATACGGCATCTGTTTGAGGCCAGTAATCCTCTTTGTGAGGTATTCTTTGGCCTTTTCAGTTGTTGTAGATGTCTTGTGAGGTACATAACAAAAGGGGCGTTGTACTCTATAATGGGTCTAATGAGTGATGAGTAGAGGGGAACAATGACCTCTTTTTTCCTGGATGAGAACCCTTTTGTGATGAGATGTGCCACGTAGAAGGATTTCCTGACTACTGTGGCAATGTGATTATCAAAGGAGAGACTACTGTCCACCTGTGTCCCAAGGTCTCTTATCACACTTTCAGTGTTAAGTAGACTACCGCCTATGTGGTAGTTCATGGGTACAGAGTTTTTACCAAAAGGGATGACAATGCACTTTTTGGCATTGAGCTTGAGGCCATGGTTTTGACACCAGGCATCTGTCTCAGTAAGGCCCTTTTGTAGGATGTCCACATTGTTAGGAGTTTTGATTATGGTTCCTAGTTTGCAGTCATCTGTGAACTTTGTTAGCCAAAGACCTTCTGTGTTAGCCTGTACTTCAGAGAAGTAGATACCAAACAGAAGAGGACCTAGGACTGAACCCTGTGGTACTCCACTTGTTACTGGTCTGAAATTGGATTTAGAGTCTGCTACTTTCACAGTATGGGTTATGTCAGTGAGCCAGTTGGCAACCCATCTTGTGACATAGGGATTTATACCTAGTTTAGTGAGTTTATCTATAATTCCAGAGTGGGGGATGGTGTCAAAAGCCTTGGCGAGATTTAGATAGGCTGTGTGAACCACCTTACCCTCATCTTCGGCTTTGGTGACTGCTTCAAAGAAGTCTGATAGGTTTAGGCGACATGATCTGCCTTTTACAAACCCAAACTGGTTAGAGTCCAGAGTTTGGAGATTACCAATGTCATTGTTTATAAGTTCCATGATGATACATTCCATAGCCTTGCAGACCAGGCTTGTCAGGCTAATGGGGCGGTAGTTCTCGGGGTCCATGGTGGCTCCCCCTTTGTGGAGTGGGATAACCTTTGCTGTGCGCCATTCAGTGGGCACAAAGCCTGAGGTGAGGCTATGACTGAACATGGTACTTATGTGGGGTGCCAGTTCATTCTGTAGTTCATGTAGAACGCAGCCTGGGATGGGATGTCCCATGGATGCCGTGTTCTTGGCTTTGGAGAGTGTGCTTTTTACCTGTGCAGCTGTGAGCACAGGAACTTTGCATTCTTCCAGTATAGAGATGGGCCTTTAGTGGATGAGAGAGGGGTAAAGCTAGCACTGAATCTATCTGCCAGGATGTTGGCAATATCAGTTGGTTCTGTATATTTAGTGCCATTGTGCTGTAACTCAGAGCAGATCTGACTGTTGCCATTTAGATTCTTGACACAGCTATAGAATGCTTTTTGGTTGTCTTTAGAATCAGTGGCGATTTTGTTTTCATAACTAGCTTTGGAGGAATTTATGAGGGATCTCAGCTTCTTACTGAGGCTGACCATGGAGTTCCTCCAATCATGGGATTTTACTCTTTTTTGCAACAGTTTCTTTCTTCTGTTGTAGAGTTTGCTTATGGCAGGGGACCACCAGATTGGCTTCCTTTTTTTGGAGGATAGCATCTTGGTTCTGTTAGGGATTGCACAATCCATGCACTTGTGTAAGTGCTTATAAAATGCAATTCTATAGGATTCAGCAGTCGTACCTCTATTGTCCATTAGCATGGGTGTCGTGAAGTTTGCCACTTCTGTCTTAAGCGTGAAGTTGGCTTTGGAGAAATTTTTTACAGTGGTTTACCTAATGGGGGGTACGGGTGGGATGTGGATGTCTTGGGTGATTTGCTTGTGGTCGGATCTGACCAACGAGGAATTGACCTCTGGTGTGGAACACCGGTTGCCCACATTGGTAATGACCACGTCTAGGATATTGCTGCCCCTGGTGGGGGTGTAGATAAGTTGATCCAAGGCGTTGGAATTTAAGAATTACAGAAAACGTTGAGCACAAGAGTTGGTACATCAGTAGTTTCCCCAGTTAATGGTGGGGTAGTTGAAATCGCCCGTTACTAGGGTGTTAGGTTGTACTCTTAATATTTTACAGTGTATCAAGAAATGAGGAGTGGGAATCCAGGGGCATGGTGGGGGATCTGTAACAAGCTACAATTTGGATTGCAGTCTTGCACAGAGTTAGTTGCACTTGGATAATCTCGGATGCATTATGCTGAGCAACTAGGCTGGAGGTGTGGATATCCTTAATGAATATGGGCACGCCTCCACCTTTAGCGCTTCGGTCCAGGTTAGGTGGCCGAAAGGTGTGGTATGAATTATAGCTTGGTAATGCAGGGGTGCTCTCTAGAGCCTTGAACCAGGTCTCTGTCACTGCACAGATGTCGATGTTCTCCATTTTAAGGAGTGCCTCGAGTGAGTGCATTTTGAGGTTTAGACTTCTAGCATTAAGTAGCATTACCCTCAGATTTTGCTTGCTTGTACATGTTATGGTGGTGAATTTGTCATTTGAATCTTGCCTAAAAAAGGCACTATAGGGGTGGCAAGAGCCTTAGCCAGTATCCGGAATCCCAAGGGTGACAGGTGCAGGCCATCTCTGGCAAAGCATCATGGTTTGTCGATCATGTCATCCCAGGCAGACAGATATTGGATCCCCTTAGAATGACACCAGAAGCTTAGCCAATTGTTGAAGCCAATCATTTTATCCTTGTACTGTGGTATCATTCTGGGTGATGGCAGGATGCTACTCAGGGCTAGAGTCATACCTGTCTGGGCTACAAGATTGGACAGCTCCTCCATGTCTCTTTTCATGTAGTCCAGGGGGGTACGTCTCAGGTCATTCACACCAACATGGACCATGACAGAGTCATATTTGTACGTGTTGTGGAGTGACCTGAGTGCATGCGTTATGTGGTGGATCCTGGCACCTGACAGGCAGCTGACAGTAACTTTCTCCTTGTTTAGCCTGGTGAGTGGAACATCAGAGTGCCTGACTATAGAGTCACCTATGACTAGAGTGTTGGGTATGTTGTTATGCCTTATGGGCTGGTTGAGTGGCACACTGAGTTTGTGGGCTATGTGTCAGTTGGGTTGTGTTGGGGAGTGGAGGTTGCTTGGGTAGATTTTTTTGAGATCCTCTGCGAATGTAGGTGTGTGTTTTGTGTTTCTATGTGTGTGTTTTGGTGGTGTAGGTTTTGAAGGACTATGTGATGAGTGTGGTGTGGTGCAAGTGTTTACCTTCTCCTCTTGACTGTCTAGTCCAGTCTTGGGTGAAGAGAGCTTTGCTTCCAGTTTGGCTATATAAGTGCATCTCTCACAGGTTGTAGTGTTGGGTGTAGGAGGAGAGGGTTGTCTGTGTACATGAGGCAACTGCTGCATTGCCCCAAGATGCCCAGATTCATCATGTAGACTGGAGAAAACACTGACTCTTAGACATGCCTGGATAGGTGCTTATTTATTAAGTACTAAAAACTGTTTTCCTCTAGACAAGTGAGGAAAGTTGAGTGCTGTAGTAATTTGTAGCTTATTTAGTGCTTATAATGAGTTCTGAAGAAGTGCTGAGCTCAAAGAAACAGATTTGAGTGCTGAAACTTGAAAACTGGCTAGTTCTAAGAAACAAAATTAAGCTAGAAGGCTTCCCTCCAACACAGAAAGGCTTGGGGGCTCAGAAGCTTACAGACAGTCCTGGATACAGCAAATCTGTTCCTGGACTAGCTCACAAAGCCAGTGTGCCGAACAGTCACAGCCCTTAAGGCTAAACAACACACCTGATACACTTGTAATAGGTGACTATCGTCAGGCACACTGACGTCCCGCTCACCAGGCTGAACAAGGAGAAGGTCACGGTGAGCTGCCTGTCGGGCGCTAGGATCCGCCACATAACACAAGCACCCAGGTCACTCCAAGGCAAGTACAAATATGACTCCATCATTGTCCATGCTGGTGTGAATGACATGAGACGTACCTCCCTGGACTACATGAAAAGAGACATAGAGGAGCTCTCTGAGCATGTAGCCCAGGCCGGTATGACCCTGACCTTGAGTAGCATCTTACCCTCACCAAGAATGATGCCACAATATGAAGACACGATGATTAATTTCAACAATTGGCTTAAGTATTGGTGTCATTCAAAGGGGATCCAATGCCTGTCAGCCTGGGATGACATGCTCGACAAGCCACGATGCTTCGCTAGGGACGGCTTGCACCTGTCACCCCTGGGCTTTCGGATATTGGCAAAGGCTCTTGCTACCCCCATAGTGCCTTTTGTAGGCAAGGCTCAAAAGACAAACCCACCTCCATAGGTACCACAAGGGATAAGAAACTAAGAGTAATGCTACTCAACGCCAGAAGTCTAAACCTCAAGATGCATGCACTCAAAACTCTCCTTAGCATGGAGAACATCGATATCTGTGCAGTAACAGAAACCTGGTTCAAGGCTCCTGAGAGCACCCCAGCACTACCAGGTTATACCTCATACCATGCTTTTCGGCCCCAAAACTTGGACCGAACCAGAAAAGGAGGGGGGAGTATCAATATTCGTCAAAGATACCCACACCTCCAGGTTGGTGGCACAGCACGAAGCATCAGAGACTATCCATGTGCAACTAACAGTGTGTAAAACTGCCTTCCAGTTTATAGCCTGCTACAGACCACCCTCCCAAACCCAGGAACCCAAATCGGCCTTCCTGAGAACACTGGAAAATATGAAGGTCTCTCCAAACACCATTATATTGGGCAACTTCAACTACCCAAACATAGACTGGGAGCATTACTCTAGCTCCAACACCCTAGCTCAAAGGTTCCAAGAATTTATAAACTCAAATGCTATGGAACAACTTGTTACCACTCCCACAAGAGGGGAAAACATACTGGACCTGATCATCACCAACATGGGGACTCTATGCTCTAGACCAGAAGTGTATCACTGGTAAGATCAGACCATAAACTAATCTCACTGGATATTCACATCCCGACCCCACCCCCTGCCCAGAAAACCACAGTGAAAAACTTCTCTAAAGCAAATTTCACACTCCTCAAAACCGAGGTGGAATCCTTCACAGCCTCTGGGCCTGTGGAAAATACGGCCCAGACCGCAGAATCCTTTATAAACACATTCTATGAACACCTTCAGGAATGCATGGATCATGCAATCCCAAATAAAACCAAGACCCAATCCTCCAAAGGCAGACGTCCTGTCTGGTGGACCCCAGCCATAAACAAACTATACAATAGAAGGAGGAAGCTACTACATGATAGAGCAACATCCCAAAAAGGGAAGGCATCTCTGATCAGCGTTAGCAAAAAACTACGGGCACTCATAAAATCGTCTAAGGCCAGCTTCGAGAGAAAAATTGCACAGGACACGAAGGATAATCACAAGGCTTTCTTTAGTTATGTTAGGAACCTGGGTGGGAATTCCCAGATATGCTCAGAATTAGTCCAAAATGAAAAAAAATACACCGAACCCACAGACATTGCCAACATCCTAGCTGACAGGTTCAGCGCAAACTCCCCCCACCAAAAGGGCAAATATCTATCCCAGCAGAGTGCTGCCCCCCTGACATCTCAGATGCTCAGGTAAGAGCCGCCCTCTTCAAAGCAAAAAACACAGCATCAATGGGACCAGACGGTGTCCCATGAACTCCAAGAAGAGCTAAACCCAAACATAAAACTACTGTTCAATCTCAGCCTTACCACAGGATATGTACCCAAAGAGTGGCGTACAGCAACAGTGGTCTCTCTCCACAGAGGTGGTGCCTCAACAGATCCTGGAAACTATCGCCCCATAAGCCTGACTAGCTTGGTCTGCAAAGCTATGGAAAGGATCATCACGGACCTCATAAATAAAGATACTGGGGACTTACAGATACTGGATCCTACCCAGTTCGGCTTTGTTAAGGGCAGATCCTGCCTCTTAAACCTGGTCGATTTCTTTGAAACAGTCACCAAGGCCATTGACGAGGGGAAGGTGGTCCACACAGCCTACCTGGACCTCGCAAAAGCCTTCGATACAATACTCCACTCGGGCATTATAGATAAGCTCACCAGCTTAAATATAAACCCCTATGTCACTATATGGGTTGCAAACTGGCTCAAGGACAGAACCCACATGGTTAGAATTGCTGGAGCCATGTCAGACTCCAAACCAGTTACAAGTGGCATCCCACAAGGCTCAGTTCTGGGACCTCTCATGTTCAGTATATATTTCTCGGAGGTACAGGCCAACACGGAAGGACTGTGGCTGACCGAGTTCGCAGATGACTGCAAACTGGGCGCCATAATCGACTCTCCAGCCGACACAAGCATCCTCCAAAAGGGCCTCACAGAAACAGACAACTGGTGCCAGAGCCATGGCCTCAAGCTAAACGCCAAAAAGTGTATAGTCATCCCCTTTGGCAAAAACAAAGTGCCCACAAATTACCACATAGGCGGTAATCCATTAAGTACGGAAGAAGTAATTAGGGACCTGGGGACCCAAGTTGATAGCAGTCTCTCATTTGACAACCACGTGGCCAAAGTGGTTAGAAAAACATTTTATATAGCCCACCTAATCATGAAGGGATTCACATCTAGATCAGGGGAGGTTATCGTGCCTCTTTACTCATCCCTCATCAGGCCCATAATTGAGTACAATGCCCCTTTTGGGATGTACCTTACCAGACACCTGCAGCAACTGGAAAGACCCCAAAAGTACCTCACCAAGAGGATCAAAGGGCTCAAACAGATGTCATATGCTGCCCAGTTAAAGAAACTCCAGCTCTACTTAGTGGCATACTGCCTGCTCAGAGGCAATCTGTGCCTGACGTATAAAGCCATGCCCAATCCGGAATTAATGGACATGCTGCACCTCAGAAAATCCAAATCCCATTGAGCTACGCGCTTGAGAGACTTGAACCTCAGCACTGAAACAAATAGGACATGCTGGAGGGACAGATTCATAACCCAGAGGCTCCCTTCACTCTGGAATAAAATCCCAGTCCAGGTTAGGCAGAGTCCCTCATTGACTCTCTTCAAGAGGAATCTTGATGAGTGGATGGGGGATCGTAGATTTACCCCGGGTATCACTTCTGTGTCACTGTTAGACAGAGGCACAGTATACTAACCTCGAAAAAGGGCATAGCAAAATTAATTTAAAATGGGTGGCGAAAGCCAAACACACTCTGGCTAGGCTTATAAATGCCCTAGGGCAGATAGCCTAGTATGAACCTATGACTAGACGACTTACAGGAAAGGCAGGAAGCAAGCTTAGAATTTTTTTTTTTATATAATTGTATTCATACGCTCTTACCTTCAGCCAGAAACTGCTTAACTTGTAGGATTCTGGAAGGCTGTGTGCTATGCATGGATACCAAGCATACTGTGACACTTCTTTTTCAAACTCGCTCACCTCTGTTCTACACCCCTATAAGACAAAAAAAAAAAAATTTGTAAACACAGCAGTTTCTATTCTCTTCTTGGATTGATTTTACCTAGGAAAAAGAATGCATTTAAACAAAACTGTTTTATTTTTCATCACCTCGACTAATCTGACACTGAGCTACAATATTCAGTATGAAAACAGACATGGCTGCATCTTGCTTTAATGATGGCTAAACTCAATAAAAGCCACATAGATTTGAAGAATCAATTTAACAGCATCAAGGTTGCAAAATTAATTTTTGCATAGTCAAAATGGCAAAAAAGTTTAGCTCAATGGATGTGATACAACAAGAAGCTATGTACTCACCATAACGTTTGATGTATGTAGTCCATCTCACCTCACATTCTTACCCGTGGGTTCGGAGCCTAATATCGGCTCTGACTCGGCCGATTTTACTAGCTCGAAGTCTCTCATTGGCTGGGCTAAGCAGGTATCCCATGGTGCATTTGCTGCGAAACTCATTTGCACTCCATGCACACATCACATCCATATAAAGAATAAGCTAAGGAAGGGAACTCTGTAGATGACAACCTAACCTCCAAATCCTCCAGGAAGGGGGAAGATGGGGGGGTAAGTAAGAATGTGAGGCGAGATGGACTACATACATCGAACGTTATGGTGAGTACATAACTTCTTGATGTTATGTAGTCCTATCTCGCCTACATACATTCTTACCCGTGGGACAGCGTCCCTAGCACCTGCATCCTGCGTGGCTCATAGAAAAATACTCCTGAGAACTGTGGAGCCAAAGGAAGACCTGCTCCTGGAGACCACGTCCAATTTGTAATGAGAAACAAAAGTGTGAGGAGAAGCCCAAGTAGCTCCAGCACATATATCATCCATTGACAATCTGGCTTGGTAGGCTGTGGATGTAGAAACAGCCCGAGTAGAATGTGCCTTGACCGGAAATGGCAGATTTTTACCTCCTGCTTGATAGATGAAAGAGATACAACTGGCTATCCATCTAGATAGTGTGACCTTGGATATCAGGGGACCCATTCCATTTTCCGAAAAGTAGACAAAAAGTTAGTCAGACTTCCGGATATCTTTTGTCCGGTGTAGATAGAAGTGTAACTGTCTATGTACATCCAATTGGTGAAATCTAAATTCTGCCTTGTTAGAAAAGTGGGGGAAGGAAACAGGCAGCTCAATGGATTGATTTATGTTAGACACAGAAGCCACTTTAGGAAGGAACGAGGGGTTTGGTCTAAGAGAGACCCTATCTTTATGGAAGATTAAATATGGAGGCTTGATAGAGAGGGCTTGAATTTCCGAAACCAGCCTCGCTGAAGTGACTGCTGTTAAGAAGGTTGTTTTCCATGTCAAGAATTTCAACTCGCAGGTAGCTGCAGGCTCAAAGGGTGGTAAAGTAAGGGCTTGTAGAACAAAACTGAGATCCCAGGGCATGATAAGTTCGGACACCAGGGGACGAAGCAACAGAGTACCTTTGAGGAATGCTTTGCATAGTCTATGTGCCATGAGACTAGGTTCATTCGCTACATGGAAATTAGATATCGCCGCCAGTTGAACCTTGATGGCGGCTGATGCGGACCCCTGATGGAAAAGCACAGACAAGAACTCCAGAACTGAATCTACTGGAGCTGTGTAAGGATCAATGCCTCTGGTATGTGCCCAGATAGAGAACCTTTTCCATTTACTAGAATAAATCTTTCCAGTGGATGGTTTATGAGAAGACGATAATATATGGACCACTTCCGGTGAAAAATTATGAAGTCTGACTAACGATGGAAGTGGAGTAGTCAAGCTGTCAACCGGAGAGTCATCGGGGAGGGGTGGAGCTGTCCCGACATGTGTGTCAGTAAATCTGGTTGAGGGTGCAGAGTCCAAGGAGTGTCCACAGTGAACTGCTGAAGAAAGGGAAACCAAACCTGACAAGACCAGTGTGGAGCAATCAGAATGATTCTGCTTCCCAAGGATTGTGCCTTCTGAATCACCTTTGACAGCAGGGGAAACGGAGGGAAAGCATAAAGCAGACCGGAGGGCCAATCGTGAACCAGAGCATCCATGGGTGACTCCCCCTGTGGGGGGATCAGCGTGAAGTAGTTGCTGCATTTTGCATTGAGAGGGCTGGCAAAAAGGTCCCAGCAAGGCTGACCCCATCTGCTGAAGATTCGCTCTGTAACCAGGCGATTCAGGGACCACTCGTAAGGCATGAGGATAGCTCTGCTTAGCCTGTCCACAATCACGTTGGACTTCCCCGGAATGTGCGTTGCCACCAGAAACTGTTGGGAAGCTACTGCCCAATGCCACACTCGCATGGCCTCTCTGCACAATGGGTAAGACCGGGTTCCCCCTTGCTTGTTAAGATACCACACTACTGACATGTTGTCTGAGTTTATAGCAATCGTCCCTAGAGGAAGAACCCTTTGAAGTGCCTGCAACACAAGAAGCACTGCTCTCATCTCTAGGATGTTTATATGCAAATGTATCTCGTGTTCTTGCCACGTGCCCTGGACTATCCTGCCAAGATAATGCCCCCCCACCCCATCTGGGAGGCGTCTGTGGTCACCGTGGCAAACGGGATTGGTGGAACGAAGGGCTTTCCCCCATTCATATTGTTGGTGCACTGCCACCAACCGAGGTCCTGCTTGCATCTGTCCATGAGTAAGATGGGATGAGACAGTGGGAGTCTTTGGAGAGACCATTGAACAAAGAGGAGCCATTGGAGAATTCTCATGTGTAGTCTCGCTAGAGGGACCAACATGATTGTTGCTGCCATGGTCCCTAGGAGTTGGAGAAACCATCTTGCCTTCGCTTGTCTCAGGGGCATCAGCATGTGTATCTGTTGTTGCAATACTCTGATCCTTTCTTGTGGTAAAAATCGCATTCGAATGGTGTCTAATTCTGCTCCTATAAAGGTGACACGCTGTGAGGGCAATAAGGCAGATTTTTCCCAATTTATTGTTATGCCCATCTGGTGACATAGATTGATGGTAGCGTCCCTGGTTTGAACTAGTTGATGCCTGGTGGGAGCGGTAAGGAGCCAGTCGTCCAGATACGGAAACACCTGGAATCCCTGACGTCTCAAGTGAGCCGTCACCACTGCCATACACTTGGTGAACACCCTGGGGGCTGTGGTGAGACCAAATGGCAGGGCTCGAAACTGGAAGTGACTGGCTCCCAGCCGGAAGCGTAGGTGGCTCCTGGATACTCTGTCCATTTTCACATGGTAGTAAGCATCCTTGAGGTTGATGGAGCACATCCATACCTCTTCTCCCAACAATGGCAGAATCGATTGTAGTGTGACCATATGGAACTGGGACTTGTGTACGTGATTGTTGAGTTGGCTGAGATCTAGTATGGGTCTCAGGCCCCCTGTTCTTTTCGGCACCAAAAAGAATCTTGAGTAAGTCCCTAATCCGATGTGGTCTGAGGGGACACGCTGGATAGCTCCTTTTTTCTAGCAGCTGCGAGACCTCTGAGGCTGTTTGATCCCTTTGACTGGGTGGAACATCTGGGATTTTTCTGATTGACGGGGGTACTGACGAGAACGGAATGAGGTAACCTCCGGAAATTATCCATAATACCCATCGGTCCTGAGTAATGCTTTCCCAGGCTTCCGGATATAAGGAAATTCGACCCCCGACTGGCTCCGGATAAGCGCAGTCGGGCACACCCTCAGGAATGAGAGTATGGAGAACTACGGAAGGATCGCGGTCTCCCGGATTGCGGGGGCCCACTCTGCCTCTGGGGCGACGTCTGCCTGAATAACCCCCCCCTCCCCTGCCTCTGGAGGGGGGTTCACCTTGTGCGGCAGGAAAAAACCTCTGTGATTTCTTGAACCACACCCCCCCCCCCCCCCGCTGGGCCTAGAACGAAGGGAAAAACGGACCCCTACGGCAGACAAGGTCTTTCCCTCTTGCTCACACCTGGTGAGGGTGTCTTTCACTTTGGTCCCAAACAAGGAGGAACCGTCAAAGGGGGCGTCAGTGAAGGAAGACTTGAAGGCCTCCGCAAAGTGACACAGGCGCAGCCAGGCTTGCCTCCTAAGGGCGACCCCTGAGCTTGCTGCCCTCCTCGCTCCCCCGGCTGCATAAGAAATGAGCCTCATGGATGAGTTGACAATGGAGTTGAGGGTAGAAACCTGGGTGTTAACCGTCTGAGCCACCATCTCAGGAATGTTACCCACAAGAGTATCTCCTAACTCTTTGAGGAGATCTCTCTGGAACCGAGTGAAGTGAGACAAGTAATTCAGCGACCGTAACGTAAAGGTCACTGATGAGAGGGTACACTTCCCATACCGGTCTATGGTCCTAGACTCCTTGTTAGGAGGATGGACGGATGAAGAAGACTCTGCTACTTCCTCCTGGGTGGCTGCCGCCACCACCATGGCATCTACAGGGACTCCTTTAGACAGAGACTCTTTGCCCTGCAGGGGGGTGGAAAGAAACTTGTTAGGACGCCTGATCACTGGCTCCACAGAATCAGGATTCTCCCACACTCTTCGACAAATCAGGTCAAGGAGTTCGTCGAAGGATGGAGACACCCAGGAGGCGGAGGGTTGAGCACCAAAAGCCTTAAGGAATACTGACTCCTCCTCGGAAGGGGTTTTGGAAGGCCAGTCACCTCTATGTTTCAGTATCTCCAGGATATCGGACAAGGAAACATCATCAGAGGATGACTTGGGGGACCCCCTCCGATTCCTCGAGGTCAGTATCAGAGGTGAGGGGCTCATCTTGGGAGTCTATGTGCTTCCTCTTGCACATTTTCATTCTGGGGGGCTCCTCAGGCACCAACTCTGAGGGACCCTCAGAAATTTGGGGACCACCCGTGGGGGTATCCCTAGGCTCTGGTGCTCTGCTGTCCATGGATGGGTGGTGAACAGAAGCTCTCACCGGAGTGGTGGGTGACAGAGTGACCGTCCCGCCTGATGTAGCTGACAATCTGGCCAGCGAGGTCCGCATAGCCTCGAAGGCCGCCCCCCCCGAATCCGAGGAGCGTCCAGTCTCCGAGGCCATGACAGGAGTCGAAGTTCCCGAGCCGAAGCACCGAGAGGGAGACTCGGAACCGAAATAAGTCCCAAGATGTCCCCCTTGGGCCTGACCGAAGAGTCCCGAGTCCCAAACCTCGAGGACGGAGCCGACGGGTCGGAGCCGATGCCGGTACCGATGGAGCCGAATGGGGCATCGGAACCGGCCTAGAAATATTACGTGGCATGGAACACTCCGGCTCCGAAGACAGAGATGTGCTCGGAGGAGGAATGATCGAAGAAGGTGTCGGGACGGGCTCCGGAGCCGACTGGGTCAGAGCCGAAAACAATTTCGCCAAAACCGGTGACTGGAGGAGCCTCTGAACCACCCTATCCACATCCGAAAGGGTCCTGGAGGATTTGGAGGACAGGGATGGAGAATGCGATCTCCTCTCAGGAGAAGTAGGTTTGAGAATGGGCGATCGGCTCTTAGGATGTTCCAATACAATTGGAGCCGATGCTAGTTCCATAGATACCGATCCTTCCTGCGGCCCAGAGGACAGTGGAGCTGAGGAGGTCGATGCAGTTTTAGACACTTTCTCTGGTGGCTACGATTAAGCTGACGGAGCAGGAGATCTCTTTTTTGACTTGCCAGATTTAGACTTGCCACTGGAAGCCGAATCCATAGCCTCTTCAAAGGAGGGTTTTAAAAGTCCCTTTAAGATTAGCTTATTCTTTCTCTCTTGGAGAACTTTAGGGCTGAACGTATGACAAAAGCTGCAGGATTCCTGCAGATGGATGGCTCCTAAACAGTAGACACAAATGGAATGTCCTTCGGTTATGGACATTTTGTACCCACATTTTGAGCACGTTTTAAATCCCGAAGGTTTATGCTCCTTTGTATCCTTAGGCATTTTAACTACTGCGCCCACAACACAAAACCAAGTCAGTACAAGAACAGGCGTTCACTCTATAAAGGCGGGAACGACACTGAGGTAACCAACACCAAAACAGTGATCAAACGTACACAGACTCTAGCACAATTTTAAACAATGGATAGGAACAGAAGGAGAGGGTAGCTAAAACCTCTAAGTTAAACGGTTTGGG
Organism: Protopterus annectens; assembly: GCF_019279795.1. Lineage (NCBI taxonomy): Eukaryota > Metazoa > Chordata > Ceratodontiformes > Protopteridae > Protopterus > Protopterus annectens. Next base: position 749,506,704 of record NC_056750.1, read on the forward strand.
GTGAACACAGAAGGAACACAGGAGAACTAGGCCCTCTAACTGAAACGGGCCTAGCCCGGGGAACAGTAAGAGGGATACCACACAAAAATCTCACAATCACAAAGCCAAACATAAAGCCTAACACACCAGACAAAATCAGACAGATTTAAACAATAGCTATGAAAATAGCTTTTGACTGAATCAAACTTCTCTTAAATCAAGAAAAGAAGGTACTTAGCCATAGCCAAGCAAGACCACGTCCTAGCTACATGAGTGGCTAACGAGATCTGGGGATATGGAGCAGTGCACCATGGGATACCTGCTTAGCCCAGCCAATGAGAGACTTCGAGCTAGTAAAATCAGCCGAGTTGGAGCCGATATTCGGCTCCGAACCCACGGGTAAGAATGTAGGTGAGATAGGACTACATTACATCTTTAGTTACAGTGTTTTAAGGAACTTAAGACTTCCAGATATGCCTCCCCAGTTGCCCACTGACAGACTTCCCTACTGATGGTTTTGTTGATTTTTAATAAAACTATTTACCTTTCCATCACAATCTGTTATTACTGCTTTTGGCCTGTGTTCCCCAAATGAATGTACATCAGTCCTCATTTACTTCCATTTCTCAGTATCAGTGCTGCACTGCTTGTTTATTTATTTATATTTTTTAGCTGTTTATTTTTTCACTTTATTCCTTCACATGTTTCATAAAGGAAATAAGTTCTTTCCACGCTTTTTCTACGTCTCTCTCTCTCTATCAATCTCCAAACGAATGACTATGACATGACTAAATATGGGATATGATTCAAGAGGAAAGCATTTAAGGTGGCCTGACTAAGTATTTGAAGCAAAAGACACAATTAGACAACTCTTTATGTTTTATAATGCTATCTAATGATACAATTTATCAAATTGAATTTACTATTGCCACAGAAAAGAACAATGTCAGATGTAGCAAAGACATATTTTTGTATATCAAAGCATTTACCACCTATAAAACAAGCTGGTAAGATTCCAGTTTAAAATAAAGTTTATTCACATTACCACAGACTAACTTTGACTTAATGAATTTTCACAAGTAGTTTTATAGTCATACATGATTGCAGAATGAACAATCACATGGTTCCGTATGCATTTTCTTTCTGTGATGTTTTCTTATCTGGTTCCTTTCTCAGTTATGTTTAGTAGCTGTGTGAGAGTGCTTAAAATAATTGTGCCTGCAAACAAATATGAGAAAAGTTGCATGGCAGAGGTGCTTTTTTGTTTTGGGAAGTTGGAGAAAGTAAAAGGAATCACAATGCTGTGTTTGTCTCTGCTGTGTTTAAAGTTAATGGTGAGTGAGGTCACCGTATGCACTATTGTTCTAAGGAAGCCTGCAGTGAATGTTACTGGTTTTGTGGATCAATGTATGCTGATACACACACACACAAACACACACACACACACACACACACACACACACACACACACACACACAATGTGCACTATGTGAGGCTATATTACATCATCCATAATTACTGGATTGCTTCTGATCCCATACAAAATTAGTTAAGTCTTTCTCCCTGCTTCACACCCCTGTACTGCATATGATCTAAATTATGTGAGGCAACTTTATGATACTTACCACTCCTATCTATGCTCCTAAGCTAATCTACATACTCTAGATAATATTACTGAGTGAATATTTGGAATACTCATTATTATTATTATTTAATATCTATTTACATTTGTCGACCGGGAATGTCCGACTGAACGCAGGTCCATTTTCAGCTAAGGCCCGGGGGAAAAAACTCCACAAATTAAAATATTACAGACATAGTTACAGATGAAGAATCCTAGCAATTAAAATATTACAAACATAGTTACAGATGAAGAACATAGTACATTCAGTAGATAACTAGCATCTGTTCTATCCACGAAGTCATAGCAGATATTAATTGTTACAATAAGAAGTTACTGCCATATAATAAGTAGATAGGCATGGAAGTATCAGAGCTTGCTGTAATCAAAGGTAGTATGTGGGGTGGAAGAGAGGTAGAGGGTAGATGGAGTGGGAGAAGTTAGAGGGGAGAGTTACAAGGGCATAGCCAGCATGTTTTTAGGTGCGCTTTAAGTAAAGCTTTGAAGTGGGTGCATGATGGTAGAGAGGTTATTGTGGGGGGGGGGGTGTTCCATAATTTGGCTATAACGCTGGAGAATAGTGCTTCGAGAGCAGTGTTATTGGCTCTAGTAACCTGTAATTGATTTTTGTTGCTGGATCTTAGTGGTCTGGTGCTGAGATAGGGTTGGAGTAGATAATGGAGGGATGGGACCTTTAGAGGATGGTTAACAAGTTTGTGGGCAAGTGCAAGTTGATACCATTGAAGGAGGTGAGTTAGTTCTAGCCAGCCTAGTTCAGTACGTGAGAGACAGTGGTGACTGTGGTAGGATGCCCTGGTGGAGAATTTGGCGATTTTGCTGTAGCAGGTCTCGAGGTTATTTAGATTGCATTGCCTTAGGTTAGTATATATTGGAGAGGCATAAAGTAGGGTGGAGATAAGGTGCGAATTTGCAACTGAAATCCTAGCTGCTTTGGTGAGGAGTTGCTTATTTCTGTATAAGGCTCCTAGCTTTTGGTGGACTTTGTTTATGGTCATGGACATGTGAATGTCAAATCTGAGATTGTTGTCTATTTCAACTCCTAGCAATTTGGTGTGATCTGTTGGGTGGATAGTGGTGCTGTCTTTTGCTATGATGTTAAAGTGAGAGTTGTTCTGAGTATGTTTGGTGGGTTCGAAGATGAGGAGTTTAGTTTTGTTTGGGATGAGTATTAACTGGGCATCGGATAGCCAAGTTTCAACAGAGGAAAAGACATCCTGTGTGACCTTTTGCAGTTCGGGTAGGGACTGGGCTGAGCAGATGATGGTTGAGTCATCTGCATATTGTATGAGTGTGCCATGTTTGGTGGCAGAGGCTAGATTATTGGTGAAAATAGAGAAGAGTAGGGGTCCAAGGATGGATCCTCGGGGAACACCAATAGAGACAGGTAGTTAGGGAGATATGTCATTTTTCCATACAACAGATTGCTGGCGGTCAGAAAGATAACTTTGAAACCAGTTGGTGACTGACTGAGAAAAGGATATGTCATTGAGTACAGAGAGGAGTTGTTTGCGTGGGACCATGTCAAATGCTTTAGATAGGTCTAGGAAAGTAGCAGAGGAGATATGACCATTGTTTTTATGGTGAAGGATAGTGTTAGTAAAAGAGAGTAAGGCAGTGGTGGTGCTATGGTTTGGTCGGAAACCATGTTGAGTATTAGAAAGGAGGTTGTTAGTAAGGAGGTAGTCTGAGATTTGAGAGTGAATACATCTCTCTAGTATTTTGGAGAGTGGAGATAGAATCGCTATTGGGCAGTAGTTGGTTAGTTCTGTGGAGGGGCCGCCTTTGTGAAGGGGAATGATGTGTGATATTTTCCATAGTGTAGGGACGTAGCATTCTAAAAGAGATTGGTTAATCAAGATGGATACTGGGTAGGCTAGGGCATCAGCTGCAATTTGTAGGAATTCACTTGGGAGGTCGTCTACTGCTAATTTTGTGGGTTTAAGTTTAGTTAAGAGTTTTCTTATGTTGGAGGTAGGAATGGGAGAAAATGAGAAGAGTGTGGGGAGATTACCGGGTGAAGGTGTGGGGTGTAGGGGAGGGGGAGTTGCGTTGTCCAGCTAGTGATAGTACGGTTTGTGTGAAGTGTGTGTTGAATGAAGTAGCAATATTTTCTGAGCAGTGAGGAATGTTAGGTGTAGGGGTATTGATTTTACCTGGGTGGAGGATGGTGTTTATGGATAGAATGCATTATGAATAAACTGAAACAACATGAATAAGCAGGAACAAAGAGCAGAGTTTGCTGATGCTTAGGTGGACTTTTACCTCTATGCATACACAAGCAGAATGCATAAAAATAAATGGTAAGTTCTAAATTTTTCCACTCCAGTAGGAAAACAATTTTATGTCAGTCAGTTCCATTTTCTCTAGGCAAAGCAATACTCTGACATTAGTCCATAAAGTTTACATTTACTGTAGAACCTGTGCTATTCAAAAGCACCACCTTAACTCATTACAGCCGAGTGACGTCTCCAAGTGTTTCTGCAGTTACCGCCTACTGTGCGTCTAGGCATCAAATATTGCCTGTTCATATTTGCATTAATAATTCCAAAGCCATGTTACATACATGGTATCAGAAAATTTTATCTTGAAGCATACATGATGGCAAACACAATTGTATTGATAAATGACCTCTGTCAATGGGTATTTGTTAAAAATGTAAGGTGATAACTTCATTTTTTAAACGCTGAAGCCACGCCCACTGGGAGTTAAAGGTACACACTCAAAAGAGCTCTCCTGGAGGGAATGAGTTAAACTACTGGTTGCGTTTACTTAAACCATGCTGGATTTCATAATAACACGCATTGTGTAACTTATTATACAGCCACTGTGCTTTCTTATATTCTCAATAACAAGAAATACTCAGTTTAAGTGAGCACAAGAGTAGCAGAATTTGACAAGTCTAATTATATGAGAAACTGGAGTCAAATTAATTGTTTAGATAGTGGTGATGTAGTTTTCATTAACCTTGAGAAATGACAATCAAAACTTTAGACTGGTACTCCAAGACACAGCCAACATGGGAGAGATCATAGTTGATTATCAGTTGAAAACTTTATTTTTTAACACCTTTACTGAATTATCACTTTAGACATAGGCAAGCAAACATTTATATAAAAGAAAACAAACTATATTAGCATATTCCCAATTGTAACCATTATACATCACATATATTCTTTTGTATATTTATAATAAAGTCAATATTACATAAATTTATTAGTTCTTGCCTTCCCTTAAACATCATTCATCCTCCAAAATATTATTCTGCATGTACTGTTCCCACAATTTCCATTTTTATGCAGTTTGCTCCTACCCTTTTTGAAAGATCCTACTTCCAATTCTTTTATTTCTGTTACAATATTCAGTACTTCAAATACAGTTGGTTTAGACTTTGATTTCCATTTTCAATTAAATGCACATGTTCCTTTCAAATATAATTTATGTCATCTAGTCCACTTATTGTACCTTGGAGAATAATATGCAAATTGTCTCAGTATTTCTACTACTGAATTTACATCTTCTCTTCCATACCAAATATTTTCAGAAGTCTGTTTAGAAATGTACCCACTTTTGTTATATTTTCCCTTCTAAGCCCCCAGATATATTCTTACTGTTGCAAATCAAATTCCAGTCCCCACCAATATTTCCTGCTAAAAGATCATTATTCCTCCCAAATTTTTTTAATCTCCATACATGCCAACATAATCCTCCTCCCTTGCCAGTAGCCACTTACTACCACAAATCTGCCAGTATGTTTATTTTTCCCCTCTTCTGTCACTATTGGTGCTCCTCCAGCAATTAGTATAAGTATTCCGCTTTTTCTTTGTCCCTGATACTCTGCTGAATATCCCTCCTAAAATCCTTTCTTTATCAAAATTCATAAGCTCATTTCTTTCCAAGTGTCTCTCCAGCAGCATTGCTATTTGCACTCTGCATTTCTTAACATAATTCTGTACTCTCTGCTTTCTGTCTGTAGCTATGAGGTCATTAAAATTCCATAATAATATAAATACTGTAGTCATTATGTTAAGAAGTTATTTATTATTCCCACCTATACTATATATACAGCGTTTTTTAAGGGTCTATTCCAAGCTTTTGTTTTACATGCACCCAGTAATGTTTGGCAGATTAATATTTTATATGGTTGTTTCTTGTCATCTCCTTAAAAGAAAAAAAAAACACACCTCCAGACAACCACTATAACCTAACTTAAAATAAACACATAAAACTATGTACGTCTTCAAATAATGAAGCTTAACCCTCCTAATCCACGTTAAGCTGTCATGTTTGTGTTTTTACGCTGGTAAGATGAAAAGGACATTAAAAGAGAGAATGTGTGAGCGTTTCCTTCACATTAGAAAAGTGAACTAAACAAATGCCCTTGCAAAACACATTAAATTAAATGCAGGTCACATGTTTGAATTTTGTATTGTAGAAGAAGTCATCCTTGATGTTCGAGGTGGACCTTTGGGTCTAATACTTGAAAAGAAGGAGCTGGCTTGGCAGCTCCATTTGAATGCTGGCAATTTTCCAGGTATTAATGGCTGTATTTCTATTGCTCCCTTATTGAAATTGAAAGCTTACAATAGATAGGTTTTTATTATTTTTCTATTTATTTCGTATATATTATTGTGCTTAAATATTTTATATGTATTTCAATAGATATACATAGGTTTTTTTATGTGAACATTTTTCTTTTTCTTATTGTTATAATAGTAATATATGTGAATATGTGTAATGTGGTGGCATGTACCTTTAAAAAGATTTAAGAATTTTTTGGTGGAAGAAATCAGGTGACTCTGTCAGGTTTAAATATTGGAGTTTGTTCTTTTTATGTTGTCTGATGAAGTCTTATAATATAATATGAAAGCGCTTATTTTTAAATAAAATGTTTTATCACTCTACTAGTTACGTGTTTTAGCTGTGGTCTGTTTCCCCACATTCCGTACCATTTTGTATTTATTTAGTTTGTGGTCCATTTCTGAGTTTAGTAAAAAAAAAAAAAAAAAAAAAAAAACCCTACTCTCCAATATGTATAGCTGACCCAAACAGTGAAAGACTATACAAAGTATATAAAACACTTCCTTTACTTTTACTCCTCACACACATCGTTATTATTATTATTATTATTATTATTATTATTATTATTATTATTACCGAGCTGTCCAAAAATTCCCACCTTGTATTACTTTCCTGTGTTTTTTGATCATCCTTCCCTGCAGGAATCCAACCATGCCAAATTCAGTTGTCCTAACCTGAAACACCAATTTCTGAGGCACTGTTCCATAGGATCATAGGATCACAGGAGGTTACTAGGCTAATGGCCCTAGGGCCCTTAAAAGCCTTGCCAGGTTAACCCTTGCTCCCAAGAGTGTCTGCTATGGGAAGACACTAAATCATCACCTACTAACCATATCTAAGAGAGACACAGGTGGAACTCCCAGGGCGAATTTACGGTTTCCCATCCAATCGTCCAAATTACGCATAAATATGGTCAAAGACGGGCTCTGTTTAACTTGGATTGGAAGTCTGTTCCAGAGATGAGGTAACCATCTGCAAGATAAATCTATCCCTCCAGCAAGTTCTACTGATGTCACATACCAGGTTAAGGTCCCTTGAGTGTGTGACACGTGTACTGTTTGACTTGTGAATGTGTAGCATTTCCATTAAGGCAGGGTCGGATATTGCCTTACATGCAAGGCACAGGTCACCTCTGAGCAGTCTGTATGACACAAAGAAAAGAGACAGTGATTTCAGTCTGTCCACATATGACAAGTGCTGGAGACCATCAATTTTCTTTATAAGAAAACTTTCCGGTCTCTCCAATTGCTGCAGGTGCTTAGAGAGGTACATACCAAAGGAAGCATTATACTCTATTATAGGCCTGATGAGGGAAGAGTACAGGGGGGTTATAACCCCCTTTTGTCTAGAGGCAATGCCCTTACTTATGACATGAGCAATACAGAATGCCCTTCTTACTACTGTGGAGAAATGGTGATCAAAGGTAATGTTGCTATCAACCTGCATTCCTGGGCCTTTCACCATTGATTGAATGCTTAAGGTATTGCTATATATAAAGTAGTTTGCAGGAACATCACCCTTGCTGAAAGGGATGATAATGCAGTTTTTTGTATTGAGTGTGAGTCCATGACTTTGCCTCCAATCATTAGTCTGTTTAAGTCCTTCTTGCAGGACACTGACATTGTTAGGGGACTGAATGACCACTCCTAGTTTGCAGTTATTGTCAAACTTCCACAGACCTTTAGTTTTCGCCTGTATTTTGGAGAAATATATTCCGAACAGTAGGGGCCCCAGAACAGACCCCTGTGGTACAACACTGGTTACTGGTCTGCTGGAAGAGATAGAGTCTACTATTCTGACTGTATGAGTTCTATTGGTGAGTCAGTTTGCAACACACCTGACAATATATGGGTTGATACCCATCTGGGTGAGTTTATCAATAATGCCTGAGAGGGGATGGTGTCAAAGGCCTTGGCTAAGTCCAGGTAAGCTGTATGCACAGTTTTACATTCCTCAAAGGCTTTGGTGACTATCTCTAAGAAGTCCACCAACTTTAACAGGCACAATCTCCTTTTGACAAAGCCAAACTGGGTAGGGTCAAGTGTTTGTAGAGTACATATATCTTTGTTGATAAGGTCCATGATGATATGCTCCATGGTCTTTCAGATAAGGGTGGATAGGCTTATGGGTCTATAGTTCCCAGGGTCTGTGGATACACCGCCTTTATGCAAAGGGATAATGGTAGCTGTTCTCCATTCAGTAGGGACAAAACCCGTGCTAAGGCTGTGGTTGAACAAGGCACCCAGCAGTGTTGCTAATTCCTGTTTTGATCCATTGAGAATGCAGCCTCGGATGTTGTCTGCTCCCATTGAGGCCGTGTTGTTAACCTTAGAGAGGGCGTTTAAGACTTGTCCCTTGGAGATAGTAGGTGGGGGACAGGTGGTAGGGATGCACTGTGTTATATGTGGTGTGGACAGGGGAGTGAAGTTTGCATTAAACCTATCAGCCAGCAGGTTGGCTATATCCGCCGGCTCTGTATGTACTACCATCAACTACAAGTTCTGCACAAATCTGAGTTTTTCCTTTGAGGTTTCGTCTGTAGCTAAAAAATGCCTTATGGTTTTCCTTTGCTAGGGATGTTAATTTGGATTCATAAGTAGCTTTAGAGGACTTTACAAGCTGTCTTATTTGCCTAATTAAGTTGAGGAGGGAGTGCTTCCAGGTTTGAAACCATAACCTCCTACTCTTAGATAGCAATTTCTTCCTCTTACTGTACAGCCTGTTTATGGCTGATGTGCACCAGGCGGGTTTGTTTTCCCTTGAGGATCTTGCTTTCGTCCTATCAGGTATGGCAGAGTTAATACAATTATATACATGCTTGTATAAAGCAGTAGTGTATATCCCAGCATGGATAAATTCTCCATCAGTGGGGGGAGGGGGTATGAAGCTGTTTATGTCATCACGTAAGAGGTCATTATTTGCCTTTGCAAAGTTTTTCAGTCTAGTTGCTGTTGGGGGTGGGGTGGGGGGTTGGAGTTATTGTTACCTCCAACAAGACTGATTTGTGGTCAGACCTCACCAGGGAGGGCAACAAACTTGGGGTGGTACAACATTCCCCCATGTTGGTGAGCAAGAGATGCAGAATGTTTGAGCCCCCTGTGGGGGTGTTAACCAGCTGGTCTAGGGCAATGCAATTAATAAAGTCCAAGAAACATTGGGTGAGAGTGTTAGTACATGCATAATTAACCCAGTCAGTGGAAGTGTAATTAAAGTTACCCCAAACCAGGGTGTTTGGATGTATCTTGATCAACTCATGTAGATCCAGGGAGGCTAAATGGGTGTCCTGGTTCATGGAGGGGAGTCCTACAGCTGGCAATGATTTGAAGAGTATTCTTACCAATAGTTAACTGCACCTGGAGTAATTCATGGCAGTTGATCTGTTTAACCAGTCTTGAGGTGTATTTGTCTTTTATGAATATTGATACACCACCTCCCTTAGTTCTCACACCTTCAGTTTAAGGTCTGAACGTGTGGAAAGAATTGTAACCCAGTAAGGCTAGGGTGCTTTCTGCAGTCTTAAACCAAGTTTCCGTGATTGCACAGATGTCAAGCATCTTCCAGAGTATTCACTTCCAGTGAATACAGTTTCAGATTAGGACTCCTAACACTGAGCAGCATAACCTTGAGCTTGTTTTTAGATGGTCTTACTTTATTGGGCGTTTTGTTCTTGTGATGCTACCTATAAAAGGCATAATGAGGGTGGCAAGAGCCTTAGCCAGGAAGCAAAATCTCAGAGGTGACAGATGAAAACCATCTCTGGCAAAGCATCAAGGCCTGTCAATTATGTCATCCCAGGTTAACAGGTAGCAGATCCCCTTAGAGTGTTAACAGCAACTAAGCCAATTATTAAAATCAATATTTTTTTGTTTGTAATGAGGCATCATCCTAGGTAAAGGAAAAATGCTGCTTAAGGCTAAGGACATACCTGCCTGGGACACATAATCAGAGAGCTCAATTATGTCTCTTTTTATATAGTCCATTGAGGTACGTCTCAAGTCATTCACACCAACATGGACTATGATTGAGTTGTAACAGTACCTAGTGTTGAGAAACTTGAATGCGTGTGTGATGTGGTGGATTCTGGCACCTGACAGACAGCTGACCGTGACCTTTTCTGTATCCATCCTCATGAGTTGTGTTATCTGACTGACTCACAATGGAGTTGCCTATGATTAAGATGTTTGGTTTTGTATTTTGCCTTATGGGCTTATCTGGTGAGACACTGGTAGGTGAGCTATTATGTGTACTGTGCTTCACAGAGGATGTATTATGTGAAGCATGCTTGTGTTTGGGCAGTCTATGATGTTTAGGTAGGTTTCTGATGAAGACCTCTGCAAATGTAGGTATGTGTGTTGGTTTGGGTGGTGAAGGAGGTGAGGTATGCGTGCTGACAACCTGCTCAGTGTCAGATGTACTGACTGGTGTGCGGGAGTGCATAGATTCTAGGCTCTTAATATAGATGCATCTCTCCCATACTGAATTTGTGTGAACTAGAATAAGAGGTTTGTCAGTGTACATGAGGCAATTGCTACATTACCTCTGGATGCCCATGTCGACCAAGCTGGCTGGAGAAACTGTCAGAAACTGTCTGTTCATAATGCGAGGTAAATCAATGTGATTATAACAGGAAGAGGACAGGAAGGACCAGGTATGGTAGGTGGACAGGAGAAGAGGTCTAAATAAGAACAGGCTAGTGGGTGGGACTTGTGATGGTACCTCAGAGGCTGTGCCTAGTGTTCCATCTGACAGCGGACCAGAACCACTAGAAACCTCCAAAAGAGCACTAACACTGTGCTAAGGGAAATTTAACAAGCAAGAATTTTCTGTCTATAACCGCCAACTGTACCCCCTACACGATGGTGCACAAACAACAGCAAAACAGTAAATGCAAGGAAACCAATGAAAAAGCTCAAACAGAGCTCTGAACCAATGAAAAAGCTCAAACTAAGCCCTGAACCAGTAAACCTTTAATTAGATAGTCCTACCGTACGTCTTCTGCCAAGAGGATACAGGGGGATTTCTCCAAGAAAAAATGTCCTGATGTCTAGTGCTCAGTCCCAAACGGAACTGGACTCAGCCGTTCTGAATCCAGTGTATACCACAGCCAATAGAAGTACAATGGAACACAAAATAAAAAAAACAGAAATACTTTTTTCCTTAAATTAAATAAGCAACAGTGTAAAAAACAGCACAGCAGAACAGATTTTACTTAAATTAAATAAAAGCATCAGTTGGTACAAGTACAGTCAGAGTGCAATAAATGCAGCAGCAAAAATGAACTTTGTGTACAGCAAAGCAGCTAATGCCAGGAAGCCAATGAAAAAGCTCAAACTAACCCCTGAACCAATTAAAAAGTTCAAACTATGCCCTGAGTCAGTAAACCTTTAATTAGATAGTCTTACTGTACTTCTCCTGCCACAAGGGTATGGGGGTTCTCCAAGAAAAGATGTCCTGATTTTTAGTGCTCAATCCCAAACAGAACTGCACTCATCTTGTCTGAATCCACTCTATACTACAGTCAACAGAAGTGCAATGGAACACAGCTAGAGCATCTTCTGCGTGGAGACATGCGTGAATGGGCGTACCTTCGTTGATGGTTGTGTGTCAGGGCTGGCAACTTGGCACGTAAAAATCAGCTGCCAATCATTAGCGGACCGGAGTTCCGCTGTGGCGACCCCTACCCGGGAAAAGCCGAAAGAGACAACAACTTTTTATTCTTAAATTAAATTAGCAACAGTGCAAAAAGCAACACAGCAGAACATATCTTTTATCTAAATTAAAGCAGCAGATGGTATGAAGTACAGTTAACGAGCAAAAGTGCAGTAGCAAAAATGAACTTAGAGCAGAGCAAAGCAACTAATGCAAGGAAAGCAATCAAAAAGCGAAAACTGAGCCCTGAAACAATGAAAAAGCTCAAACGGAGCCTGAACCAATGAGAAAAATGTCAAACTAAGCCCTAAACCAGTAAACTTTCAATTATATAGTTCTACCGTACTTCTCCTGCCACAAGGGTACAAGGGGATTTCTCCAAGAAAAGATGTCCTGATTTTTAGTGATCAATCCCAAACAGAACTGGACTCAGCCAGTCTAAATCCAATCTATACTATGGCCAGCAGATGTTCAATGGAACACAAAATAAAAAAGCAGAAATACTTTTTTTCCCCTTAAATTAAATAAGCCACAGTGTAAAAAGCAGCACAGCAGAACAGATTTTACTTAAATTAAACCAAAGTAGCAGTTGGTACGAAGTACATTGAAAGTGCAACACATGAAGTAGCAAAAGCTGAACTTAGCATAGAGCAAAGCAGCTAATACAAGCAAACAAATGAAAAAACTCAGATCAAGCCCTGAACCAATGAAAAAGCTCAAACTGAGCCCTGGACCAATGAAAAAGCTCAAATTAAGCCCTTAACCAATGAAAAAGGTCAAACTAAGCCCTGAACCTGTAAACATTTAATTATACAGTCCTACTGTACTTCTGCCATGAGGGTACAGGGAGGTTTCTCCAAAAAAAGATGTCCTGATTTTTAGTGCTCAATACCAAACAGAACTGGATTCAGATGGTCTGAATCCAATCTATACTACGGCCAACAGAACTGCAACGGAACACAGAATACAAAAGCAGAAATACTTTTTTCCTTAAATTAAATAAGCAACAGTATAAAAGGCAGTACAGAAGAACAGATATTTTACTTAAATTAGATAAAAGCAGCAGTTGGTACAAATACAGTCAAAGTATACAAATGCAGCAGCAAAAATGAACTTGACATTCGTAGTTCTGTCGGCTAGTTGGTATGAACAAAGGAGCAGAGGCTGGTCGCCTAACTCTCCTGAGCTCTTCTAAGACAAGCACATTTCACTTTGGAGTCACAAGCAGTAAAATAAATACATGGTTAAAGTTTTGCAAGTACCTGCGTTTTTGTAAGATGTTCGGCTAAGCTGAATGACTCAAGAATTTTGCTAGTCAGTCAACTGGCTTGCTGCAGACTGATTTGATTGAAATAAAATAAGTGCCATTTTAATGCAGAGACTGAAAACCTCCATAACAGAGCAGAGGAGTTGTTTAGAGAGGCCAGTCAGCTGAAGTACTATGTGTTTGGGAGGTGGAAGGAAGGAAGAAAATTATAGTACAGGTTCTGAAGATTAAACTCAGCAATCACTAATGCTGTTACACTATGCACCATTAACACATTGTTCTGATAATTTGCCCCATTGCTGTTTGTAGAAGAACATGAAATATGAACTCCAGCTCTGTAACTTGACTTTACAGATAGCTCTATTATAGTTTGATACCTCAGTACCAGTTAAGCATAACATGCAAATTGTACAGTTCTTCCTGCTTAAATTTGAGACCCTGAATGAGGTTGCAAATGAAGCTGCTGATGTAAGTATGTTCCTGAGTGAATTTGAAATGCATTATTTATGGGAATACAGGATTGAAGGTTAATTCCAAAGACAACAAATGTTATAAGAAGCACTACAATTCATTTATGAGAAATGCTTCCAAAGTTTTATGGTACTCCAATCCTGGTCATACAAATTAAATGTTTCATATTGTAAAATATTTCTATCATAGATTAGTGAGATTTAGATGAATTTACTTCCGAGTGCTCAGGAACAAATGAGTAGCAGGATAAGCTCTCACCACCCACGACTGTGAAAATGATAACCTGGGTAACAACAGTGAATGGTGTGCACTATATCACTCCATAAAGTGTCAAGCCTCTCTTTTCAGTTTTAAAATATTAGCAAAAAGAAAGGAAAGCATGTGCTTCAGAAGCAAACAAGGAAGAAAAACCTAGTCAGGAATTGTTGAGAATAGCCAACCAAAGAATTCTGAAGAGTTACTGAAAACAGTGAGGGAAGGGATGGAATTATAAAAATTAAGAAACATGAAAGCCTTAGGCATAATTTAGATAAAACTTCTTTATCATGTCATGCAACTGCAAGTGCTTATTTGGCAATCTATAATTTAATATAATTGAAATTAAAAAAAACTGAAAAGTGGGAGTTGAATATTGCAAGTTCTGTTATGACAAATCTTTTGAAATCTACCAAATCCCTTCATTTCATCAATTCACTTCTGAATAGAGTGCTGCCAAACTTTTATTTTATCACTTCTTACCTCTCTCCTCAGTCAGTTTTCTGTGTCATACATTTTTATTTCAGCTGGGTATTACTACACCCTTGATACTCAAATGTTTAAAACAGGTTATTAACTATGTAGTGTACATTCTACAATGACTTGAGACAGTCCTGATTGTGGGGTACATTTTTGGGTTGGGAGGTTGGCATAAATGTTAAGCTGTTTACCTTATAGACACAAGGTGCAGGGTTTGATTCTTACATGGGGTAATTGGCAAGGCTTAAAATAGCCCACATGGGCAGTTAACCTTGTACTAATCTATAAACCTATTAGGTTCAGTTAATCGGAGGTGCTCTACATCTGACATCTTTAGCCAGAGGTCAAGAGTGTTTCTGCTGATATCCAAAACATCTATAGATGAAAAACAAAAAAATAAGTATATTTTAAGATTCTACCTCACTTTTCAAACCATATTTCATCAAATTGCTGCCTTATTTTTGCTTTTCTACTGTCTGTGCCTGCATTATTTCTGCACTTGAAATATCTGTTCTGCTGCCCTAGACAGCACAGACTAGATTCAGATCTGCTGAATCTAGACTATTATTGTTACACTTGAGCACTAAACCAGCCATCTCATATTAGAAGGGCTTCCTTGCATCCTTGTGGGAGAAGTGTGCATCTAGCCTCATTTAAGTTGGGGATTACTGGAGGAAGGCTCATTGTCTGCTTTCTTATTGGTAAATAAGTTTTAAAGTGTTTACTTTGGCTTGTTTTAAGCCTTGCATTTGTGTGAGCTTGTGCTCAGTTATTTGGAGCTGCTCTACATTTAGCGTCTTTAGCCAGAGGTCCAGAGTGTTTCTGTTAATATCCAAAGCATCCATGGCAGAAAAAACAAACAAAAAAAAGTATATTTTGAGATTCTACTGCACTTTTTTAACTGTATTTTATCAAATTACTGCTTTAGTTTTGCTTTTTTTTGTGGGTGCATGATGTCTGCATTTGAATTATCTGTTCTGTTGCCCTAGATAGCATTGACTAGATTCAGATCTGCTGAATCTAGACTGCTATTATTATACTTGAGCACTAAACCAGCCATCTTACATTAGGAGGGATTCCCTACACCCTTGTGTTAGAAGTGTGTAGATCTAGCCTCATCTGAGTTGGGGACTACTGGAGGAAGGCTCATTGTGTGCTTTCCTATTGGTAGCTAATCTTAAAAGTATTTATTTTGGCTTATATTTAAGTTTCACATTTGCACGTTGTGCAGCAGGGGTTAGTGGTACCCTGTATAGATGTAAAAGCGTTGAAACTTAGTTTTTCCCTAGACAACTACTAGTGGAACCCTCCCAAGCTTCCCTGCTGCACTAGGAGCAATTCAGTTGCATACTGAACAGCATTGCCACACTTATCATCCATAGTCTTCAGAGGAATAAGTCCCTCTGGTAGTATTTGTGCAAAGTCTGGTCAAACTAGCCCACCCCTTCCCTAATACTGCATACAGTAAAAAAACTGTTATAATGAAAGGCAGTTTCCTATCATCTCTCCAGCCAGCCTGACTGACGTGGGCATACTGAGGCAATGTAGTAATTGTCTGATGTATACTGACAACCATTTACTCCTAAAACAAACAAATACTGTATGTGAGAGCTGTAACTATGCTATGGAATTGGAGGCAATACTCTCACATAATGACTAACCAGACATCAAACAGGTTTGTCAGCACACACACTTTACCTCCCACACAAAATAAGGACACTATACATAAACACTCACTAGAAGCTTATCAAAAGGTCAAAGATCTCCCAAACAGAAACCAGCTGCACACACTGCAATGCAAAAAGCAACCGCTACACATAACACACACAACACAACAATGTCTCAACAAATAAGGTCTTAAGGCAAAACACATCAAAACCAAATGTAATGGTCATAGGTGACTCCACAGTGAGACCCACGGATGCTCACCTCACCAGGCTGGACAAGCAGAGGGTTATGGTCAGCTGCCTGTCATGTGTCATGATCCAAGTCCCACAAGCACTCAAGTCACTCAACAACAAGTACCATTATGACTCCTTCATAGTTCATGTTGGGCTGAATTACTTGAAATGTATGGACTATATGAAGAGATCTGACTGACCTCTCAGATTATGTGTCCCAGACAGGTATGAGCCTAGCCCTAATCAGTATACTACCTCCACAAAGGATGATGTCACAAGACAGATTGACTTTAACAGATGGATTAGCTTCTTATGTCAGTCCAGGGGGATCCAGTATCTGTCAGCCTAGGAAGACATGATTGATCTGCTTTGCCAGAGATGGTCTGCACCTGCCTCCTGTAGGCTTTCAGATACTGCCAAAGGCATTAGCCACCCCATAGTGCTGTTTTTTAGAAAATATCAAAACAACAAACCTCCCAATGCAACAGAATCTTCTCCAGATAAACTCAAGGTTCTGCTGCTTAATGCTAGGAGTCTAAACAGGAAACTGCACTCCCTGGAAGCACTCCTCACCTTGGAAGATGCTGACGTCTGTGCTGTCACCAAGACATAGTTCAAAGCCGCAGAAAGCACCCCAGCCATGCAAGAATACAATGCCTTCCACATATTCAGACTACAAACTGAGCATGAAACAATGAAAGAAGGAGATGTGCCCATCCTCATTAAGGTGAAATATACCTTGAGACTGGTCAAACAGTATAACTCTCTTGAGCTACTCCATGCCCAACTGACTATAGGCAAAATGCCCTACCACATCATTGCTAGCTATAGATCCCCCATCATGAACCAAGAAAAGCATACAGCATTCCTGGAATTACTGGAGTCACTTGCCATACAGCCAAACACCTTGGTCTTAGATGACTTTAACTATCCTTCAATCATATGGGAAAGGTACACGACCATAGACATACTGGCCCAGATGTTCTTGGACTCTGTCAATACAAATGCTCTGGAACCGACAGTTACACTCCCACAAGGGGTTCAAACGTCCTGGACATTGTACTCAACAACATGGAGGAGCACTGCACCTCCCCCATTGTGATGCCCTTCCTGGTAAGATCAGACCATAAATCAGTCTCATTCAATGTAATTATAAGAGTTGATGCCCCATCAGGAACAAAAAACAAATTACCTCCTATTAAGCAAGGGTATAAAAAGTTTCAAACCACCCGCAATCCCAGAAAACACAGGATTGCAGAAGTGTATGAAAATGCAGTTGTATAGATTTGGCTGTACCTGACCGGATCAAAACCAGGTCCTCCGGAAAAAACAAGCCACCCTGGTAGACCTCAACTATAAACAGGCTATATGACAAGAGGAAGAAACTAATATCTAAGTATAAGAGGGAAATGACTCAGCAGTGAAAGAAATCCCTCTGCGGCATAAACAATCAACTCAGAAATCTTGTCAAGTCCTCTAAACTAATTATAAAGCAAAAATAACTAGGGATAATAACAAGGCATTCTTTAACTACATTTGAAATCTGAAAGGGAATGCACACCTATGTACCGAATGGGTAGTAGATGGCACTGCCCTTACTCTACCAGATGAAATTGCCAACCTGCTAGCTGAAAGATTTTCTGTAAACTTCACCAACCCCCCTCCTTGCCAGCCACACCCCAAAGCAAATCTGACACCATTCCTCTTTCTATTATCTCAAGAGAACAGGCCATATCTACACTCTCTAAGGCCAAAAATATGGCTTCAGTAGGACCAGATAACATCCCAAGTTGCATACTAAACAACTTAAAACATGACCTAATGGACCAACCTGGTGGCCTCTTTAACAACAGCCTGAGAACTGGCTATGTTCTAGCAGAATGGAGGACAGCAACAGTAATTCCCCCTCCACAAAGGGAGGCCATCAACCAACCCTGGGAACTATAGACCCATAAGCCTAACCAGCCTCATCTGCAAGACCATGGAAAGAATCATTATGGACCTTATCAAGAAAGACAAAAGTGCTCTTCAAACTCTTGACCCAACCCAGTTTGGATTCAATAGGAGTAGATCATGCTTATTAAACCTGGTTGACTTCTTCGAGAAAGTCACCAAAGCCCTGATTGAGGGAAAAACAGTGCATACTGACTATCTTGACCTAGCCAAGGCTTTTAACATAATCCCCATTCAGCTATCATAGAGAAACTCTCCCAGCTCAGACCTAACCTTTACATCACTAGATGGGTAGCCAATTGGCTTACAGACAGAACATATACTGTCAGAATAGGTGAAATTCAGCTCCAGCAGAAGATCGGTCACTGTTGACGTACCACAAGGTTCTGTTATGGGCCCTTTACTGTTTGGAATTTATTTCTCAGACATCCAAGCAAATGCTAACGGCCTATGGCTGATGATGTTTGCTGATGACTGCAAATTGGGTGAAATCATAATGTCCCCCAAAAATGTCAACATACTGCAGAAAGGATTAAAGCTGACAAATGGCTGGTGCCAGATCCATGGACTGAAGCTAAATGCAAAAAAATGCATTATTATTCCCTTTGGAAAGGCTGACTTCCCTGCTAATTACACTATTGAAAGCACCCCTGTAAGCATAAACCCACTGTATGTGATCTGGGTACGCAGGTTGATATCTATCTGAACTTCAACCATCAAGTTTCCACAGTAGTAAGGAAAGTCTTCTATGTGGCACATCTCATAAGTAAAGGCATCGCATCCAGATGTAGAAATGTTATAATTCCATTATACTCGTCCCTCATCAGACCAATAATTGAGTACAATGTTCCCTTTTGTAAGTACCTCGGCAGACACCTGCAACAGCTGGAGAGACTCCAGAAGTTTCTCAACAAGAAAATACAGGACATCCAAAACAAGACCTAATAGGAAAGGTTGAAAGACCTATCACTGTACTCTGTATCCTATAGGCTGTTAACAGGTGATCTGTGCCTGGTCTACAAGGCAATCTTTGACCCTGTCCTTATGGAAACGCTGCACATTTGCAAATCAAACCACACAAGAGTCACTTGCTTCAGGGATCTTTTAACCTAGCCTGTAACATGAACAGATCATGCTGGAGAGACAGATACATCTCACAGAGACTGCCACTTCTCTGGAACAAACTTCCAATTCACATGAAACAGAGCTCCTCCCTGACCCTCTTCAAATGCAACCTACATCAATGGA